>NC_137153.1:105341758-105941758 GCF_951394435.1 Stenella coeruleoalba | reverse complement strand
AGAAGGAGCCATTGTTAGGATATAATAAAAATTGGCACATTGTTTCTGCCATTGTTTAGCTCTGCTAATTTCATGAATGGGTGTCTCTCTCTGCGACCCATTTGCCTCCATCTGGTAATGACCTCTCTTTATCTCCTAGGCTGTGCATGCCCACTGCTTGCTTTTACTGCCTCACAGCTTCTGCTCCTGGCTCCTCTGTGTTCCTTGTGAGATATGCACTCTTTGTCTCTATCTTCTTGTGTTTCTTATTCAAATAGCCCATGAAAGAATCTGTCACATTCGATATTGAAAGTCCTAATGGGCAAATTCTCACACCACGCCACACCACCACCCACCCGTGAATCTGGGGCTGTCTGCCTCTGCTCAGATGTGGAGCTCTGGTCCCCTGAGCTTTGCCAAGATGGTGGAGTCTTGGAGTCCCCAGCAGGGCACCCTCTGGGTGATGAAGCACCTACATCTACTTTTCACTAAAGCAGGCATCTGGGAGTATGATGCCTCAGACCATCATATCCTGTCCAGAACAATGGGGAGTACATCTGCTTAGAGCTGGGCTGGTGTGTTTGCTTCGAAAGAGCCTGGTTTGTGAGTAACTCAGCTTAGTGAAGAGGTAAATCAGGGAGTGACAGATTATTTTCCAAAAGCATTCACCACAGGATCCCTTTCAGTACATAGCACCCCACCAGTGCATGGAAAAGAAGGTAGGATTTAACCAACTTTTTTTTTTTTAATAAATTTATTTATTTATTTATTTTTGGCTGTGTTGGGTCTTCGTTGCTGCACGTGGGCTTTCTCTAGTTGCAGTGAGAGGGGGCGACTCTTTCTTGCGGTGCGCGGGCTTCTCATTGTGGTGGCTTCTCTTCTGTTATAGAGCATGGGCTCTAGGCACGCAGGCTTCAGTAGTTCTGGCACGCGGGCTCAGTAGTTGTGGCTTGTGGGCTCTAGAGCGCAGGCTCAGTAGTTGTGGTGCACAGGCTTAGTTGCTCCGCGGCTTGTGGGATCTTCCCGGACCAGGGATCGAACCCGTGTCCCCTGCATTGGCAGACGGATTCTTAACCACTGTGCCACCAGGGAAGTCCCTTAACCTACTTTTAGCCTACCAAAATGTTGAAATGTTTAAACCAAAGCAAAACCATAACGGCATGGCTTTCCAAGAAATAGTCAGCAGCAGGGTGATGGGTTTGGAATGGGGCAGATGTGGGTGTGAATCATGTCCCCACATAACACCTCGATCTTGGACAAGTTAACTAACCACTTTAAGTCTCATATTCCTCCTCTGTGAAACTGATTTAATAATTGTGTCAGATTCCTAGGGTTGTTTCGAGAATGAAATTCAGTAATATATGAATAGCTCTGTGCAGAGGCCATCTGCCATAAATATTCATGGTCTTGGAAAAATCTTATTTCCTTCCTGAACCTCAGTCTTGCCATCTGTATAATGAGCAGCTTGGACCTTTGCTGTTCAATTTCTACCCCTTTTGATACTGACCAGGGTTCTTGGCCTTCCCCGATCAATAGGAATTGATAAGAGGCAAGACAAGAAATTCAGGCAAGGCTTTATTGGGCCCCTGCTGTAGTAGGGGGGAGCAAAAACAAGTGACACGTTCCCTTGCTCACTTCCCGAGAGGGGGCAAGGTGGTTCCTTATATGGTTTGAGGGTAGGGGCGGGTCCAGGGGTCGGGCCAGAGCGGGGGCTTAGGTGATCTGCCCACCGCCTTGGTGGTGGTGTGTGCAGGGGCCATGCGCAGTACCCTGCTTTTGCTCCTGACCCCCTGTTTTTGCTCCCAGCTCTTCAGAAGTGGCAGTTGGTTTTCAGCCTTTTTGTATCTTGTTGTCGATAATTTGCCCCAACTGTGCATGCACGCAGTTATTTTTAGTCCCTTATAGTTTCTTTGTATTCTGTTGCTGGAGAAGACTCTTGTCCAGGTTCAAGCCCTGTGGCAAATGGTCCCAGGTCCCAGCCTGTCTCACTTTCACCAGAATTCTGGGGCTGTGGATTCATGGGACCAGTGGAAACTGAGCTAGAACTCAGTGCCACATGGCTCGTTGGCACGACTTATGGTGTGTGAGTAGGTTGGAGAGGGTATTAGAAAAACCAGGAGATCTCTAAGAGGAAGACTTTCTCTCATGCAAACCCTTATCTCCTCATACTTCCTTGGACAGAAATGATGCAGAAAGAAAAGGGGCACCAGTCACTTGCATTCTAGCTGGGCTAATAGGTGGCAGAGGCCAGTCTCAAGCTTCTTTTTATAGCCTCCTGGCTCCAGGACTCTTCCCTAAGTGTCCCAAGGAAGTTGGCAGAGAGAGATATCACTTCCTCATCATTTCCCTTGTGAATGAAGCCTTCGGAGACCAGATGCATCCACTTCATTATAATTATGTTAAGTGCCGCCTGATTGGCGCAGTTCATACCCCTCTGGAAAGCAGCCTCACCAGTGGACAAAAAGGCAGCCTGCTTGGGCTCAGCACAGCTCCCTCTCATTCAGCTGTGTCCTCGGCAATGACTTCTTGTGGTACCCAAGGATCTCCTCTGGAGAAGAGGAAACAGTGGGGAGCGGAGGGGAGGGCACTGGCTTTAGCAGGGCGTGTGGCCTGAGCTGAGTCTTCCCCGCTGGGCCTCTCAGCCTGATGATCAGATGAGACCTCTACACCCTCATCCAGCTCTTAACCTGTCAGTATCTCAGGAGGCAGGTGACCTTGATATCCTTACAGGGGATGCTCCTGGGACTATAGGTTAATTTGGTCCTGGGGGTTCTGAATGTGTGGGACCCTGTGTCCTCACCTTGTAAGAAAATGAGGTTTGCCTCACCCTTCAGAAGGGCCAGAGCAGGGTAGAAACTATTCTGATATCAAGGGCTACCTCTTGTAACCTCAGTTTTCTGTGCATGGGTTTGTGGAAGGGGGATGTGAGTTTCCAGAATTAAGAGAGTGTGGCTGGTAAGCCAGCAAAGACTCCACGGGAGTATTTAAGGCTGAGAAAAATCCAAGAGGGAAGGTGTAGGGATGGAGCTGAGATCTCTCTGAAGTCTGGTGGGTAGGCATGTGGCTCTGGAGCTAGGCTGCCCCAGTTGACTCCTGATACTTTCTGAGAGTTACTAGGTGTGCGTAACATTGACATAGGAGTAAATGTCCCCGTCTCTCACTGTCCTCATCTTTAAAATCGGGGAAGTCAGAGTTGTATCCATGAGGTTTCAGACTAAATGACTTAAAACATGTCACAGGGCTTAGAAGAGTGCTTTCTACAAAGAAAAGCCTCCATTCATGTTACTTATTATCATGTTGAGAATCTTCTGCAAGTAGATTAGGCATTTTGTAAAGCTGCTTCATTTAGTTCTCACAGCTACTCAGCAATTCATTTGTTCATTCATTTACCAAAGACTCATTAGGACAGAGCAGCAAAAGTGACCGGCATGACCCTGCCCTGAGAGACATTGTCCTTTAATGGGAACCCAGGCTTGAGACCTGAACTGAATTATCACAGTTACTAATTTAACCAACACGAAGCCGCCAGGAAAAACATGTGCTGAGCGTTCTTGGGGAGGAGAGGGGGTACTTGGCCTCAGTTTGGCTGTTCAGGAAGTCCTTTCTGAGAAAGGAGGAATTAAGGTGAAGTCAGAAGGAGGCACAGTGTTTGGCCAGATGGACTGAAGAACAGCAGAAGAACTTTTGCAAAGAAAAAGCCTGGCCCGTTCCGTGACCTGGTGGGCCAGTGTGACTAGAACACAATGAGGGACTGGGCCAGAGTGCTCTATTACACATAGATGGGGAAACTGAGGCACAAAAAGTTAAGTATCTTTCCAGAGGTGACCTACCTGGCATGGAAGGGTTGGGTTGTGCCTGAGATGGAAGCTTTCCTTCCTGCTTCATTAGGGAGGGTACCGGGGAGGCTGGTTCTGGCTTGCTTGTACAGGGAATGGAGAGCAGCTGTGTCTGAGCTGAGGGATGTTGTGGACAGAGGGCAGTGACTTAGAAGGTGGTGGGGTGGGCCTCGAGTTTCCCAGCTGAGTTTGGACCTTATCTATTCTAATTCCCTTAGGGTTACAGGCTAGAACTGGATTAATTTCTGAATAACCTTATCCATGCTCCGGGGTTTAATACCTCCTGTGTCCCCTGGGTCATCCTTGGCATGAGAATCCCCTGCTCAGATCAGCGGTATAAAGTGTTTTCAGTTTTTCATAGGTAGGTGTGTGTGTGTGTGTATGTGTGTGTGTGTGTGTGGTTTTCTGCCCCAGAGCTTGCTGACTTCACTGAGGGAAGCGCATGGGACGTGGGTGAAATCTGATTTATTTTTTGGGAAGGCATGCAGTACAAAGTCATTTCTCTCCCTGCATAAATATGCATGAGGCTGGCCTGCACTCTCCTCCTCAGGAAGCATGGGTTGTGTTGGGGCAGAGGGAGAGCCCCACGTGACTGGTGTCTCGGCCCTGCCCATGGCTGCTGGCACCCCATTAATCACGGGGGAGCACAGCCTCATGAACTGTGAAATTGGCAGCCCCCTGACAGCTCTGGGGCCAGCGGAGCAGGGACTCTGTTTCACAGCTGGAAGGCGGCAGTGTGGAGTGGGCAAGGAGGGTGCCGGGCTTAGTGGGCCAGTGCAGCCATGCTCCCCTCCTGGCCTTCCCAGACCCCAAATGAGCCTTGCTGTTGATTAAGGGGAGACACGGGGAGAAAGAGAGAGAGAGGAGTAGGCAAGAGAAGGAATACCCTGAATGATAATGGCCATCATAACACGTGCTTATTGAGTACCTGCTGTCTACTGAGGTCCAGGCACTCACTATGCTATGCACTTCTGATGCATTTCTTTATTTAATCCCCACAAATATCCTACATGGTATCATTGTGAGCTCCATTTTACAGACCAGGAAAAATGGGACTCAGAGAGATGAACTGTTGGGTCTTCCCTGGCAGTCTGGTGGTTAAGGCTCCGTGCTTCCAATGCAGGGGGCACAGGTTTGATCCCTGGTTGGGGAACTAAGATTCTACATGCCAAAAAATTTGGTGTGGCCAAAAAAGAGAGAGAGAGAGAGATGAACTGTTTCAAGCTGAAAGAGGTAATAGATCTAGGATTGAGACCTATGTCTGTCTGTCTGTCTGGCTTCAGAGTCTGCATTTTGTAGCCACTGCACCATCCTGTACTCTAGTATGCTTTTAAAACAAAAAAAGCAAGAGAGAAGTGTCTTATTCATTCAGTGGCCACCTGCAGAGTGTACACTCCATGCAGAGACTCGAGTCACTGTGCCAAGTGCTGGGGTTCTCTGGGGATGAACATCTTTGACAGTTCATGGTGTGTGAGAGATTTGGTTCAACAGGTTTGCACAGCAGTATGACATATATTTGAGAGTGGAGCCCGTGTATAATCTTAGCTCTGGCATTTACCAGCTCTGTGGCCTGGGGCAAGTTATTTAACCTCTCTGGGCTGCAGTTTCCCCATCTCTAAAACAGTTATACCAGAAAACCCAGATTAAAAAATTGCTTTGAGGATTGAATGAGGTGTGCCATGTAAGGTATTTAGAACAGTGCGTGGTGCCTAGTGAGAAGCCCATAAATTATTGCTGGCAAGGTGCTGAAACGTGGCAATGAACAGATATTCTAGGAGCACACAGGAAACAGCATTTAAACATGCCGAGGGGGCTAGGGAAGGCTTCCCTCTGGAGGTGACATCTTGTAGATAAGCAGCTCATCAGTTAACCCAAGGGGCAAGGGGAGGGGATGTGCAAAGTCCCTGAGGCACCCAAGAAGGAAGGGCACATTCTAGGAGCTGCAAGAAGTCCACAGTGGCTGGAGTAAGGGGACATGCGCAGGAATAGCAGACTGGAGAGGAACACAGGGGCCAGACCGCAGGGGCCTTGGACTTTATCTGGAAGGGACTGGGCAGTCATAAAAAACTTTTGAATAGGGAGTGTCATGCCCAGATATTTTCCTTCTCAGAAAGATGGCTGAAGAGGCAGGATACGCATAGATAAGAATAAGGGCAGGGAGACTGGTGACAGACTGCCTCTGTGATTCAAATGAGACATGAGGAGCTGGGATGCCTCAGTAGGTGCCACAGTGTTTATGTGGGAATGGACCTCCCTGAGTTTGACTCAGAGCTCTTCTGCAGATGTGCCATGTGAGTTGACTTAGCCTCCCTGCTGTGGACCTCAGTTCTCCCATCTGTTAAATGAGACCCAGTGATCTCTGAGGGGACATCCACCTCCAACTTCTTTTTTTTTTTTTTTTTGCTGTACGCGGGCCTCTCACTGTTGTGGCCTCTCCCGTTGTGGAGCACAGGCTCCGGACACACAGGCTCAGCGGCCATGGCTTATGGGCCCAGCCGCTCCAAGGCATGTGGAATCTTCCCGGACCGGGGCACGAACCCGCGTCCCCTGCATCGGCAGGCGGACTCTCGACCACTGCGCCACCAGGGAAGCCCCACCTCCAACTTCTTATATCGTTGGGAGGAAAGGTAAAGAGGATGGAGCTGTCTGAAGTGAGAAGACGGCTAAATAAAAGGAAGAGAGAGTAAGATAAGTCCCTAACCACAGATTTTGCACAGATTTGAGTGACAGATCTGCAGTAGGGCAGGGAGGGAAACCTGGGGTTGGAGACACAAGAGTCAGACAGAAACACCATGCCGCCGCCCTTCCCCAGCAAGCCTGGATTGCAGCAGGCAGTCAGGGAGGGGACATCCCTGGTGTCCTTATGTTGCACCTTGATTTATTGAGGGAAAGAAGGAAATAGAGGGCAAAGGAGAGATGCAAGAATGGAAGGCAACTGAGAAAAAGGTGAGAGACTTCCCTTTAGAAGAAGGGAGAATATCCCCCATCTCTTTCTTTCTTTTTTTTTTTTTTTTAAATAAATTTATTCATTTATATTTGGCTGCGTTGGGTCTTCGTTGCTGCACGCGGGCTTTCTCTAGTTGCAGTGAGCGGGGGCTGCTCTTTGTTGCAGTGCGCGGGCTTGTCATTGCGGTGGCTTCTCTTGTTGCGGAGCACAGGCTCTAGGCACACGGGCTTCAGTAGGGCTCTAGAGCGCAGGCTCAGTAGTTGTGGCGCACGGGCTTAGTTGCTCCGCGGCATGTGGGATCTTCCTGGACCAGGGATCGAACCCGTGTCCCCTGCATTGGCAGGCGGATTCTTAACCACTGCGCCACCAGGGAAGCCGCCCTCCCCCCGACCCCCCCGTCTCTTTCGTATCGCTGTAAACCATGGGGTCTTGTATTAGGATGACATCTCACAGTACATAGTCCATTTTACCTCTTGGAAAGACTGTTCCAGCATGTTGGAGACCCCAGAGAGTTGGATTCTGAGATCTGTCCCAGCACTTGGAATACTTCCTGGCATATAGTAAGTCCTCAATACATATTGGTTAAATAAATAAAATAAATGAGCTAATGGAGTCAATGTAGACTGTGAAGGGTTGTGCACATGTGAATTAATCTGTTACTGCTCTTACTGGGGAGTCTCCATATTGTCTACCATGTTGACAAAAAGTAAAGGGAGGAGAAGGCTGAAAGGGCTGTGAGAGCACAGGAGGCAGCTCAGCCTGCATCCTCAGCCGTTAGCCTCCCGCCCAGCCAGCCCTGTCTGCGGGTGGCGGCCCAGGAGCAGCCCGGCCGCGGTGGTGTGGATCTAACAACTTAATTAGAGCTGGTGCCACTGGCGCAGCCCAGCTGGGCCCAGCCCTCTCCCCCTGCGGATGACATGTTGTCAGTGTTCGGTTCTCTGATTCCTTCTGGGCTCCTTCTCTGGGGCCTTGTTAATTAGATCTAAGTGCAAGGGGTCTGGTGCCAGGCTGGGTAGACCTTGAGGACCCCATTCTTGGGACCCAAGAACCTTACCCTTTCAGAACATAAGTGACGTCACTTCTCTGCTTGCCCCGAGCAGATAGTTATGGGCGTTGGGGAAATTGCTGTCACTTTTTCTCTGTGATGTCCCCTGGCATTGCACACACATTTTTTTTTTCTTGTCCTTAGAAGCCCAGAGTGAAGCCAATCTACCCTATGATGCTGTCAGGGTTGGGCACACGGACATGTCTAAAAGAGTGTCCAGGAGTCACAATCATAAATCCCAACTAAATTCTCTCCCTCCCTTCCTTTTCTTCTGTTCACCAACACTCATTGAGCACCTCCTGTATGCCAGGCATGTTTCCGACGGTGGGGACAGAGCAGTCCTCAAAGTAGACACAAGTCTTTGTGCTCAGGAGCTAACGTTCTAATGGGGCGGTGGGGGAAAAGACAGACATTCTACAAGAATCCACTTGTAGAAACTTCAATGCAGGGCCGTGGTAAGTGAATGATGGGTAGGGGCATAAAGAGTGAGAAGAGTTGGATTCGGCTATTACAGAGAAGATGGCCAATCTGAGAACATAACTCCCAAGGCTATGAGATGGGTTCCAACAATGGGAGACACAGTGGGGATGGAGCAGAATGAGAAAGGGGGAGAATTATAGGCTATGAGATTGGAAACTTCACGAGGGGCCAGATCACCCCAGGCCTTAGGGGCGATAACGAAGAGCTGGGATTTTCTAGGTGTGATTTGCAGGCACTGGAGGGTGTAGAACAAGGCAGCGGCAAGTTCAAATTCCTGTTGCTGATTGGAGTATAGAGACTGTAGGGCACCAGGAGCGTGGAAGCTGGGAGAACAGTTAGGCGATTGCTGCATATAACAATAACAATAGTCAATGCCATGCACACAACTGGTACTTATTGTGTGCTCTGTGTTAATTACATTAACAGTCCTCCCAAATTAAGAATACTCAGTGCTGAGAATTTATATCCATGGTTCACTGAATGAGAGTATACAGTTTGTTCACTCCTTTCCAAAGTAGGGGGATTTTAATGTTTGAGTTGTTTCATGTTTCAGTTTTCCCCTAAAATTATTTGCAAAATTGGGGATATCTTCAATTTTGTGACAAAAAGGATCCACAGCTTTGTCACTCGATGAAAAAGCTCCCAGACATAAGCAGGAGTCAGGAGCTCATTTCAGTTGCTGGAAAAGTCAGACCTTCAGGCAGCTACACACCCGGACCACTTTACTTTAAGATCATAAAACAACTTTTATGTAACTGGCTTTGCTATAATGACATTAATACAGGGTAATGGAGAGCCAGACAGTCTAAGTTCTCTTCCAGGCTTTTCCACTTCATAGCTATGGGATTGAGGTAAACTGTTTACCTCTTTTCCCCTCAATTTCCTTATACATGAAATGGCGATCATAAAATCAGGCTAGTTTTAAGTATTAAATAAGCTATAAAGCATGAACTGTTTAGAACCGTGGCTTGGCCTACACAGGGACTGCTTTTGTCATTAGCCCTTGCTGCAGTTCACTCAGAGAAGGTCTAGTTGAGTATATTGTTTAATAACTTACACAGGGCAGCAAATAATGAACTTTGACCTCAGGAATCAGAACCCAGATCCCCGTGTTCCCTGGCCAGGTGATTATTTTAATGTTATGGACATTCGAGTCTTGTAACCAGTTTTCCGTCTCTGTGCTGTCCGCTGGGGTGCTCAGAGTATCACGTGAAACTGAAACTCTAGGAAGTTGTTAATTTTTATGTGTTAATTCTGAGTACTGCTCTTTCCCTTGGGTTCTTCTTTATATCGTTATATCTATTGTTTTTTTCGTGGATTACATCTTTTTTTAAAATCTTCCTAGAATATATTTTATTTTAGAACAATGAACTACTTTAACCATGCAATAAAGTAAGTGTATAATATACAATGCATGTACATACATAATATATATAAATATATACATTATATATACAGTATATATATTCTTACCACTGAATTAGAACAAATATAAATATTTTGTAGTATCCATCAGATATATTTTTATAAACAAAATACTAAATTACACGGCTAAATCATTTCCTCCACTGATTACATGCCTCGCTACCCCAGAGTTTGTGTTTCCCTCTATTTGAATGTTTATACTTTGACTTCTTGATCATATCTGGGCTGGTCTCCCATGCTTTTAAATTTTCTATTTTATCACACTCCCACCAGCAGTGTATAAAATCTACTGTTTTCCCAAATTCTTAACAACACTTATTATCAGACAGTTTATACTTTGCCTGTCTGTAAGATATGAAATTATGATTTCAGTGGTGATTTAATTTTCATGTCAGAGATTCCTAGAGGTTAAAGTATATTTTCTTATATTAAGTTTTATTTTTCTGTCAATTTACTCATTTATATCTACTGCACATTTTTCTAGTGGGTTGTTTTTTTTCTTATTGATAATAATAAAATTAGCAAAAATAAGTAGCCCTTTGTCATTTGAAAATATCTTCTTCCAATTTATGCCTTAACATATTGATTTTGTTAGGAGAATCATTTCCTCATTTTGACAATTTTCATTATAATGCTATAAAATTATTATTTCTAGTTTATAATTCTTGTGAATGATGGAAAAATATCTTTCACTCTCTTAATGTCTTAATGATCTTCCTGTATTTCCTTCTAAATTATTAAGATTTGGCTTGCTACATATGGGTCTTTAGACATGTGTTTGTTTGTGTATGGTATAATTTAGAGGCCTAATGGCTTTATTTTTCACATGGATAGCTAGTTTTTCTGCCCACTCCCCTAAGAGTCCATCTTTACATCTTTACTCCACTGGTTCATAATATTGCTGTCATGTAATAACAAGTTCATGTATGTGGAGGACAGTTTCTGAGCTCTCTCTTCTTTTTCACTGGCATACTTACTGATCCGTGCTCTAGTAACATGCTGCTTTTAATTATTAGAGTTCTGTAATGTCTTGGTATCAGATAGGGCAGTGCCCCCTCACTGTTCTCACTTAAGTATCTTGGCTGTTCTTTTCTCTTGACTCTTCTGTGTGAATTTTAAGATAAATTTCTTCTATTTTAGGAAATGTCTTGCTGTGATTGGTATAGTGATTGCATTGAATTTACAGATCGATCTGCAAAATTCATAAGACTCAGACTTCCTATCCATGAAATAACAGGTCTCTTTCTTTAGGTCTTCTTTTATGTCTTTGAATAGAGTTTTAGAAACTTATCTATTCACCTATCATACCCTTTTTATTATATTTAATTTCTAGGAGCATCTCCACTTTCTATTATTATTGCAAATTGTATCTTTTCATTTTTATTACATTTCTTAATTGTTGCTTTCTTGTGTATAGATATACTAGGTTTTCATTGATCTTGAATCCGGAAAATATGATTAATTATTTTATTACTTTTTGCCTATAGATTTTTCTGTGTAAAAAAATCATATAATATACCATTAACAGTCATTTTGCAGATCTGTATGTCTTGTATTTGTTTTCTCTTGTCTTACTGCACTTACAGTCATTTTTGTTCCTGACTTTAAAGGGAAGAATCCTAAAACTCTTCCATTACGTATTATGTGTCTGTAGGTTTTCCATAGATAATCAAATAGTAAAAGCTAGTAAGCTTTTAATAATAAGGAAATTTCTCTTCTATTCCTAGTATATTAAGAATTTAAAAAATCATGATTGAAGGTTACATGTCACTAAACAGTCTTTCTGCATCAAGTGAGATGATCATATTTTCTCTTTTAACCTGATTGTGTAGTGTCTGTATATGCATGCACATTCTACATCTATACATATATATTCTATTAGTAAACCATCCTTATATTTTCTAACATCTTTGACAAGTTTCAATACCAACATTATTCTAGCTTCATAAAATATGAGATTAAGCAGCCTTCCCTTTTATTCTATCATGCTGTTACATATAACTATTCAAATGTACAACTACTGTATGAAATGAGAGCTATCTCATTCTAACATTTGTTAGAATTAATGCTTCAGTCTATCTGGGCCTGACGTTTGTCCGTCTGTATGTTAGATGGTAAGTTCTGTCTACTGATTCAAATACTTACATGGCTATTTCAGTTGTCTATTTCTTCTTAAGTCAATTTTGGATACTCTTCCTTAGAGTCATTGGTTTTTGTCTACATTGTCCCATTTATGGACGTAATGTTTTGTGTTTTCAGTCTTATGTGTTAAATATTTAGCAATAGTATTATATATGTATGTATGTGTGTGTGTGTGTGTGTGTGTGTGTGTGTGTGTGTGTGAGATAAGTATGAGTGCATATGCATATCTCCCAAATATTTACCATACCTATAATTATATCCTCATTTTAATTCCAGACGTGGGTTTATTTGGGCCTCTTCTCTCAATCTTTTTGGTGTTATATCTATTTTATTAATATTTTTTTTAATTAGGCCACAGTTTGTGGAAACTCTATGCTATTTCTTTTCTATATTATTAATTTCTGCTATCTTAATTATTTTCTTTATATCCTTTATTATTACTCCATTATTCTTCTGTAAACTATTGAATTAAAGGCCTAGGTCATTAATTTTCAAATTTTCACTCACTAATATTTGCATTAGATATTTAACTTTATTCTATGTATTGTTTTAATCTCTAGGGGTCAGGTTTTGCTATTTAATGTGCCTGCCGTTATTTAGTCCTAAATATTTTTTAAATTTCTTTTTCTTTGAACAATTAACTATATCAAATGTTTTTTGTTTAAATCTCTAAATATACATTTTAAAAGCTTTTTTCTGTTATTGACACTAATTTTATTATACTTTGTCAGAAAATATGACCTGGATACTATCCTTGCTTATTTGTTGAGACTTGCTTTGTACCCTGGGACATGGCTACTTTTTATAAAGGATTCCTATGCATTTGAGAAGCATCATGTATTGTCTAATGGTCACAGACAAAATATTCATGTATAACCATTAGATCCTGCCTCTTAATTTTATTGACCAAAATGTCCATGTCCAAATTGTTGTCTGCTTTATATATATATTTTGGTTCTTCTTGTTTCTGAGACAGATGTGCTTAAATCTCCCAATCAAAATCTAGGCAGGTAGGCTGGTTAATTTCACTTATTTCTGACAATTTGTGTTCTTTTATGTTTTAGGACTACATTGCTAAGTGAATAAAGTTTTGGATCGCTAATGTTTTGTAGGGAGTTGATCTTTTATCATTAAATCATTAATATCTTTATTGCTGTTGGTGCTTATTGATTTTCTTTTAGTTAGTATTTCTCTAGGATATATTCTTTCATCCCTTGTCTTATAAATGAAGGAGCTAGGACTTGGAAAACAAGCAAGTTAGTCAGCTCATAAGAGAATCGGCAATAAAATCTAGGATTATCTGGCAGGAAATACATAACTGGTAGATGTTTAGGTGAGTCTGATTTTACACGATTTGGTCCATGGTCAGATCACTTCAGGTCAGAGGCTCTGTGATGGTGGCCAGAGTGAGGTGAGCAAGGATTTCTAATGTCAGTTCCAGGAAAGCCAGGACTTATCCCTGCTTTGTCCACTGCTTCATCCCAAGCACCTAGAACACTGCCTGGCACTTAGCAGGTGCTCAAAAAATATGTATTGAATGAATGAGTTGTTGAATGGAATCTTCTCAGCAGGTCATTTTGTGATGCCTTTTGCCCATTTGTGAAAGGCTTGGATGGGCTTGCCCCCTACCCTGCCATTTACAAGCTACAGGACCCCTCACAAATCGTGACCACCTTTCTGAGCATCAGTGTAGCCACTGCAGAAATGGACACCATAGGGATTTTCCTCCCTACGTTGCCTCAAGCTGCTTGTGAGGACCATATGATGCAATGCAAGTAATAAATTAATAGTCCTAGCTAATGTTTGAAGGATAAAGCAGTTAAAGTCTGTAAACTGCACAAATCTTAAGTATATCCTTGATACTTTTTTTTTTTAACATATATTCATGGTACCACCATCCAGGTGAAGATTTAGATTGCAGCTGCCAAAACATGGGCCACTAGCCACATGTAGCCATTTAAATTTAAGGTAGTTAAAACTGATTAAACTCAAACAACCAGTTCCTTGGTCACACAGACCACATTTCAGATACTGAGCAGTCACCTGTACCTTTGGTTTTATACGGTGCCTACTGCCTTGCACAGCACAGAATGTGAACAACATTATTATCACAGAAAGTTCTACTGGGCAGCTGTATGACAGGCTCTCAAAAGTAACCAATATTCTGACTTTTACCATCAGTTGGTTTTTCCTATTCTATATGTATATGGGATCCTACACTGTTCACTCTTTTGTGTCCAGCTTTTTTTTAGTCAACATATCATGTGCAAGATTCATGCAGAGATACTCGTCTCCCTTGTCTTGTAGTTTGGTGTTTACCTCCCTCCTCCCTCCTTTGGCTGGGAGCTCCCTCCCTTCCCTGGGAGGTGCATTAAAACTGTCTCATTCATCTTTGACATCTTTGTCCCCCACTAGGGCTGGCACAGCCCCCATGTGACACATAGCAGGTGTCCTCAGATTGTTTGTTAAAATGTTCTTTGCTAAGGGTTGGCTCTATGAGAAAGCATGTGCTGGCAATGCTAAGCCCATCTTTCTGGTGGCTCCCTTCTGCTGCATCATCCTGTCAATGTTTGGGGAGCAGCCTGGTTGTTTTTTCCTGGTCTGTGTTTTAATAATTAATACCTTCTGCTTGGAAGTGAAGTTCATCCAAGAACAATCACAAGCAAATGAAAGCTAAGCTATGAAATCATGGTGGAGAGAGAAAACAGGGAGTCACTATAAATAACCCCCAAGCCCACATGCCTTTTTTTTTTTTTTTTGACTCTCACACACAACTATAAATGTTTGATGAAGCACTTTACTTATTTATAAATCCTGTCACAGCAAACAGAGGCATTTGCACCAAGTTCCCCTCCCCACAGCAAATAGCTACATTTGGAAGACAGAAAGACCCCCTGGGTAGAAAATGAATGAGATTTTTCTTCTTCTTCCTTTTTCTTCCCCCTGAGACAAAAGGGATTTAGCTATGCTCTAATACTCCCATTAGCAGCCTCTATTTATAATCAGTACCGTTTATTGAGCACCTATTCTGTGCCAGGAAATCTATGTAGTGATTTCCCAGGGTATTACCTTAATTCTCCCAGCTCTTAAAGTAGGCATTATTATCCCCATTTCACAGTTGAGGGAATTGAGGCTCCAAGAGGATGTGTATTGTCCGAGATCACATCAGCAATTAACTGACAGAGGCAAAACTCAGAAGCATGCTTGCCGTTCTTTAAACAGTTTTCTAAACTGCGGTTAGGTTCAATTTATTGAGTCGTGGTCAGCATTTAAACATATGGAAAAACAAAACTGCAATGAAATAAGAGAACAGTAGAGTAAGAGAGAATAAAAAACCAGTATAGTATATCATATTAGTATTGCTTCATGCAGCTTTTGTTCAGTTGGGTCGCAATTTAAAATGCATGTTTTACTATGGGTTCCATTCTGACAAGTTAGAAAGGAGCTGCTGTGATGACTGAATGCTTCCTCTGCCCTGAAGGTACGAGCCTGATGTCTAAGGATGGACTTCAGGGCATGTGTACCCAGAAACCAGTGGGGTTATAGACCAATGTCTTCCACCGAGCGTTTTTCTAAGGAAAGGACTCTAACTTACACTAGATTCCCTAGGATGTTGCGTTCCCACCTCCAAGTATAAGTTAAGAATCCCCACATGAGGGACTGTACCCACAGGCTGTCACACTACACTTTTTCTTGTGGAAATGAAGATATTGATAAAGCAACTTTTATTCCCATTATTTTAACATGCACAAGTTGTGAAGCATTTGCACACTCACCTCTTCTTAGCTTCCCCATCATCCTCAGAGCTCCTCCCACTATCATTTTAGCCCCTCCTCCCTCTTAGCCCCTCCTACTATCCTCTTAACTCTTCCCTGCAAGTCTGAATGTGAGGCAGAAGAAGGTTTGAACCAAGGACCTACTGCATAAAACAGGGAACTGTACTCAATATTTTGTTATAACCTATAAGGGAAAATAATCTGAAAAACTGTTTGTATAGTTGGACCCTGAAAACTCCATATACGTGTCCAACTATATATATAGTTTTTCAGATTATTTTCCCTTATAAGTTTTATATATATATATATATATATATATATATATAGCTGAATCACTTTGCTGTACCTGAAACTAACACAACATTGTAAATCAACTATACTTCAATAAAATAAAATTAAAAAAACAAAAAACTTCCAGTTATAAGATAAATAAGTTCTGGGGATGTAAAGTATATAACATGGTGACTATAGTTAACAATACTGTGTTGTATATTTGAAAGTTGCTAGATCTTAAAAGTTCTCATCACAAGGGAAAAAAATGTAACTATGTGAGGTGATGGATGTTAATTAGACTTATTGTGATGATCGTCTTGCAATATACACATATCAGAGCATTATGTTGTACACTTTAAACTTATAGAGTATATCAGTATCTCAATAAAACTGGAAAAAATATATGAAATTAAAAAAAAATCCTAAAAAAAGAAAAAAAGGTTGATAACTTTTTTTTATTTTATTTTTATTTTTTTTAAACATCTTTTTTGTTTTTTTTATTTTATTTTTATTTTTTTTAAACATCTTTATTGGAGTATAATTGCTTTACAGTGTTGTGTTAGTTTCTGCTCTAAAACAAAGTGAATCAGCGATATGCATACGTATATCCCCATATCCCCTCCCTCTTGTGTCTACCTCCCACCCTCCTTATCCTACCCCTCTAGGTGGTCAGAAAGCACCGAGCTGATCTCCCTGTGCCATGCGGCTGCTTCCCACTAGCTATCTATTTTACAGTTCGTAATGTATATATGTCCATGCCACTCTCTCACTTGGTCCCAGCTTACCCTTCCCCCTCCCCGTGTCCTCAAGTCCATTCTCTACGTCTGTGTCTTTATTCCTGTCCTGCCGCTAGGTTCATCAGAGCCACTTTTTTTTTAGATTCCATATATATGTGTTCTCATACAGTATTTGTTTTTCTCTTTCTGACTTACTTCACTCTGTATGACAATCTCTAGGTCCATCCACCTCACTACAAATAACTCAATTTAGTTTCTTTTTATGGCTGAGTAATATTCCATTGTATATATGTGACACATCTTCTTTATCCATTCATCTGTCGATGGACACTTAGGTTGCTTCCGCGTCCTGGCTATTGTAAATAGTGCTGCAGTGAACATTGTGGTACATGGCTCTTTTTGAATTATGGTTTTCTCAGGGTATATGCCCAGTCGTGGGATTGCTCTGTAACCCTCATTTTAGAGGTAAGGAAATTGAGTCTCAAAGAAGCTGACTTGGTTAGTGGTCCCTGTTAATGGTCCTCACCTTGCCATACTGCCCACTGCCCTGTGGTCCTTTCTCCTCAAAGCTACTCAGCTGATATTTCTAAAATGTAGATAAGTCCTTATTACTCTCATGACTAAAATCCAGTGCTTTTAGGATAAAGGCCAAGTCAGATGCCAGCTAAAATATTCTTTCCTCAGGAGAAAGTTTGCTGACCACCCAGATCACATCAGATTTCCCTGTTGTATGCTCAGACAGCCTCCTATGCAGGACCTGACACTCATGAAATTACTTGAATTGACGTCTAGCTCCCTTTCCAGAATATAAGTCCCATCAGAATAGGGTCAATGTCTTCTTTGTTCAGAGCCTAGTATATAATAGGTGCTTAATATTTACTGAATGGATGATTTTGTTTTGTTTTTCTGACTCACAGTCTGTTTTGTCCACTACATACAAGTTCAAGAGAGACGGTAATTTAATATTTCTGCTAAATTTTCAAATCCTCAGAAAGTCTTTCCTTGATATTACGTTCAGCGTGTACTGTAAATTGATTTGGGCCATTGTTCCTTTCCTTGGTGTCATGTCGTATGTGGGGAAAAATGGTTAAAATAAAGGGAGGAAAACAATGGTTTAAGGAATTTATTTAAGTCACTCCAAAATTTCCAAGACACTAAAATATGTAATTGCTAAATAGTGTTTTAATGATTTAATTGTGGTGACTCAGAACTATACGGATTTCATTTCTCTTTAAACTCACAAGAATTTAGCAATTAAGGAAAGATGTTTTCAGGAAAAGAAAAACATAATGTGATCAAAACAAGATAGATAGATAGACAGATATAGAGAAAGATGTAGATAGTATATTGCGCTTGTCATGAAATTTGGGGATTTTGCAGGGTCCAGCTGGTAGTACTTTTCTCTATTTGTCAATCCTACCTCTCCAAATCCCCTTTTGATTTAGTTTGGTTTTACCTTTTTAGCTTATCTTTCTTTTTTAAAAAACATATTTTATTTGTTTATGTTTTCTTTTAATTTTCTATAATTTTAAAGGTTACTTTCCATTTACGGTTATTACCAAATATTGGCTGTATTCCTCGTGTTGTACAGCAGATCCTTGAGCGCATCTTACACCCAATAGTTTGAGTCCTCACTCTCCCACCCCAGTAATGCCCCCCACACACACACTGGTAACTTCTAGTTTGTTCTCTATGTCTGTGAGTCTGCTTCTTTTTTTGTTATATTCACTAGTTTGTTGTATTTTTTTTAGATTCACAAGTCGGTGATATCATACAGTATTTGTCTTTCTCTGACTTCTTTCACTTAGCATAATACCCTCCAAGTATGTCTATGTTGCTGCATGTGTCATTATTTCATTCTTTGTTTATGGCTGAGTAATAGTCCTGTGTGTGTGTATACACACACACTCCCCCCCCACACATCTTCTTTACCTGTTCTTCTGTTGTTGGACACTTAGGTTGCTTCCATATCTTGGCAATTGTAAATAATGCTGCTGTGAACATTGGGGTGTATGTATCAAAAATAGGTTATCCTTCTAAATGATAAAAAAATAAAAGAAGTATCTACTATGTGCATAGAGATTGGAAGTTTTAACAGAAATCTCTCATATGTGACCTTTTATCTTCTCACCAATCCACTGTAGCAGAAAGAATGGATGTTTTCAACATCACTTGGCCTTTGAGGAAAATGAGGCCCAGAGGGGAGGAGTCGAACATCAGATTACGTGCCTGGTACTGGGTTGGGCTTTTAGACTTGAGCTGTCTTCTTTGATTCTTGGGAAGTTCGCAGTTTGTGGAAAAGATCTTGAACCATAAGCATATTCTATGAGAGAATTAGGTGGTGCTATACTGTTTAACAGGGGGACCCACCTAGTTCAGAGGGTCAGCAAAGATTTTTCTAAATAGCAGAGAGCTTACTGAAGAGCTGAAGGACAAGTAGTACTTAGCTAGGGGAAACCAGGGCATGGGAAGATGCTGCGAGAACTTGGGTTTGGCTGGGTGTGGCTCACAAAGGAGCACACAACAGCGAATGGTGAGGAGGCTGTTGTGGGTGAGGTTATAAAGGGCTTTCCTTGCAAACCATGTACGAGCACTTGACTTTGTTCTCAGGTCTTTCGGGGAGCCGTGAAAGGTCTTTAAACTGCTGAGTCAAAAGATCCCATTTGCATTCTGCAGATCAGATGGACTACAGTGGGGAGGGTGGGTTGGAGGGGGTGAGACTAGGGAGGGAGAGGCAGTGGAGGCAGCCAGAGGATTCGCAGGGCAAGAGGAACAGCCCCGTAGGCCCTGGGCTCCTCCACGTGACTTGACCCTTCAGACTCCATATCTGCATCTTTGTCTCCCTCTTTCCAGCCCACTGTTTCTAAATGAACACACTCTAAAGCCGCAGAGTGTTATGCATGTGATATTATCATCAGCACCATTATTTATTTTATTGATAAGACCCAATGCCCGTGCATTGGGGGAACCAGTTACCTGAGTAAGTTAAGAACTATTCGTTATAAGTGCTAAAATGATGATTTTTAGTCCATGATTATGTTCCCGAGGTTTAGAAACCTCAAATAATCAGTGCTTCTTCCAGTGCAGATGTTCCTATAATAATAGCTTTTCCTTAAAAAAACAGAAACAAAAACTGGATCTTATTTTGTGTTAGGCAGCATACTGATGCTTTTACATCTAGTTTCTTATTTCGTCTTCCAACCAATTTTATGGGGAGGTGGTATTATCCCATTTTGATAGACATGGAGAGTAGTGTTCAAGAAGTGTGAAGTGACTTGTTCAGCAAATCACAGCTGAATGTGTGGAGAAAAGGGACCGTGTTTTGCCACTGGAATTTCAAGTATCTGTGGTGAGCAGGGTTTTGGGCAAAGGGTTTGTGGGGAATATACAGTGAACATGCATGGTCCTTGCTCTTGGGAGCCCGCAGCCTCCTGGCACAAATGGTTCATTCCTGGGAGTAACTGTCGAACATCCATGCTGTAGAGGGCTGTGTTCCATGAGAGAGGGGCCAGGACGTGCCAGCTGAGAGGCGAGGGAATCTCTTCTTTGAGTTGGGACAGCCAGGCAGAGCTATACTGGGGCACTTGGAAAGGAGCCCAGGCCTCCCACTCAGAATCATAGCCTTGCCTCTTGCTGGTACAGCTGTTATTCCACCTCCCTGAGCCTCTGTTTGCTCATCTGTGAGACAAGGGTAACAATACCTACTTTGCAGAGGTTGAAGTAAAGTGTTGAGTGTAATGTACCCAAGTCATGTAAGACGTGTGGTAGGTGTTCAGCGAATCACACATGTCCTCTGTGTGAGTACAAATGCATGTGGCAGGACAGATGTGGAACAGCAGGGCAGCAGAGGGGAGGCACTTGGAGGAGGCGGCCATGACCCCCCCCAAGCTATTGCACGGGCACCGTGTAGGCAGTGGGAGTTATGAAGCTTAGTGGTCTTCCTCTACCCTACGCTGGCCCTGTGACCTTCGGAGACTTAGTGAAACCTTCCTGAGTCTCACTTTCTTCATCTGTAAAATGGCTATGATAAGAAGTTATTTAGCTCATAGGATTATCATGGGAAGTCAAAGACAGTCCATATATGTGCTGAGTTCAGTGCCAATGTAGGGGAGGCAACGAGTCGACCTTGGCCATCACCATTTGTCCTCCTGAGAATAAGATGCCCAGTGGGGCAGGGGGGAGGATCCCAGCAGAGTTCACACAAGAGGTGTGAGGACAATTCTACCAAAGCCTGACACCCGATGGCAGAGTCTCATCCCTGTGTCTTGCGCTTGAAGGAACCTCCCCTGCTTGGGCTCAGACCCATGCCTCATAAAGACGTTTCGTTCAAACCCAGCATGAGTAGCACATTTCAGGGCCCACTGGCTGCCTAGAAGAGATGGGGGCGGAGGTCTAGGGAGACCTGGAGGCTGAAGATCTGTTTTGACTTGATGTCTGTTGATCTTTCCCCAAATTTCATGCAACATTAGCCTGGGATTTTGCTGCCCATTCATTAATGCCAGAATGGAAGCTTCCTCCAGGCTTCTGTTCACTTTTCATTTACACCCAGTGACAGTCTCACCGGGTGATGCCATGAAGTGTGAATCCATAAAAACAATCACCTGAAAAGGGCCAGAGGGTTCTTCAGCCAGCTCGGTGCAGCAGAAAGAGCTCTGGACGAAGAGGTGAACACCTACCTGCCTTCCCATCCTGACCCTGCCTCAGGGGTCATCCCCAATCTCTGGGACCTTGTTCTGCCATCTGTAAATGATATTTTGAAGGTTTTGTTCCCTTCCAAATGGTGATACTTCTAAAACTGATTTTAAAACCTAATCAAGTGATATATTAGTTGGGAAGGTATTTTAAGACAGAACTATATATATTAAACCCATTGTTTTGAAGCCAGTGCTTTGAAACTCAGAATAAAAGTGGTGAGTCCCTGTTACTTAATCCATTCATTCATTCACTTACCTGACATGCACCAAATACCTACTCTGTGACGCACTGTGCACTGGAGAAACACTGGACAAACAGTAGTAAATTATACCAACATGGTTTTGCCAGTGTGGAGCTCATTTCCAACTGGGAGAGATAACAAGCATACATCATTGCAAATATGAGAAGTGTTACAAGAGCTAGGACTCTATGATAAGATGGGAAAATATAGAAAAAGTACCTAATCAAATGGAAGGAAGACTTAATGGTTAACCCAAGTTTGAGCTAAGGAAAAAAGTGCATCATTTAGAGCCATAAATTGTATATATCGATTGTCTCCTGGTATGAAGAATGATTCATGAATTGGGAGATACAGACTCAAGTCAAATTTCCCCACTTCCCTGCTAAGTAATTTTTATCTGGATATGTTTTGATGGTTTTATTAAATTAAAAACAAAAAGGAAGTCCTATTTAGAGTGGAAAAGCTGTATTAAAATAATAAACTAGGGGCTTCCCTGGTGGTGCAGTGGTTGAGAGTCCGCCTGCCGATGCAGGGGACACGGGTTCGTGCCCCGGTCCAGGAAGATCCCACATGCCGCGGAGCGGCTGGGCCCATGAGCCATGGCCGCTGAGCCTGCGCGTCCGGAGCCTGTGCTCCGCAACAGGAGAGGCCACAGCAGTGAGAAGCCCACGTACCGCAAAAAATAAATAAATAACTAAAATAATAATCTAGTGTGTAACAAAAATAGTACAGTAAGTCCCCTACATATGAACGAGTTCCATTCCAAAAGGGTGTTCCTAAGTCCAGTTTGTTCATAAGTCCAATGAAGTTAGCCTAGGTACCCAACTAACACAGTCGGCTATACAGTAGTGTACTGTAATAGGTTTATAATACTTTTCACACAAATAGTACAGAAGAAACAAACAAACAGAAAATAAAGAAAACATTTTTAATCTTACAGTATAGTACCTTGAAAAGTACAGCAGTACCAGCTACATCACTGCTGCTTTTACGCTTGCTTCTGGACATCCTGGGCTTGAAATAAGGATTCTGTACTACTGTACTCTATACAGTACTATACAGTAAAGTATCAGTACATAAAAGCACAACCACTTGTAGAGGATGCACACACGTGACAATGTACGCCAGACACGTGAATTAACTTACGTGATCGGACGTGCAGACGCATATTCTCATCTTTGAAAGTTCGCAACTTGAAGGTTCATATGTAGGGGACTACTGTATTAGAGAGTTGTAACCTAGTGTGCTGCCTGGCTATGTCCCATAGAACACAGCCACAGAGCATCTTTAGTTTTGTCTTCTATCACTGCTTTGTACTTGTTGAGTAGTATTATGGTATTAGTTTCTTCTCTGCCCCTGAAATAAAAGCACAGTGACTTTTCTGAGGAGCATTAGGTGATAAAAGGCTGACATTTACTTAACGTAGCAAAACACAGTCTCAATTCAGGGCTGTCCAGTGTCTTGGAATAACCAACCCTTCAGTCTCCACTGAAAGGAACGTCTGCTGCTCCCCCAATTAGGGCCGAAGTTATCTTGGCAGCTGAAGAAGGTCGATGAAACTTGCTTGCTTTCTCTTTCTCACTTACCTCCTCCCCTACTTTTTAGCTGTTGTTTCCAACAACAGTGGGGCTGGGGTGTGGCTGAGGAGGGAGGAAACATAGGAAGGCCGGGGAAGGCCCGGCTTGATTGGCATTGTCATTACATGACTTCAACTTCAGTGATCCGGCTAGAGTTAGAGCTGGCTCTCTGTCTGAAGACATTTTCATGATCTGCTCGCAGACCAGCCCCCGTTCCTAGTGACCCCTCCTCTGAGGACCCCTCCTCTGAGGTCCCTTTATGTGCTTGTTCACTATTTCCATGTGTTGGTTCACTCATTCTGTTACTCTCATAGTTTCTTCAGCTTCCCTCTGGTGAGATCTGTTCACCCTTCCAGGCAGCCTTGTTCCTCAGAATTTAAGATAATTTCAGTAGCTAACACTTGTGTGGCACTTACAATGTGCTAAATATTTTACCTATGTTTACAGTATCTATTGTTACGTGATTATCATCCCTATTTTACAGATAAAGAAACTGAGCCTTAGAAAGCTTAAAGAATGTGCCTAAGATCTCACAGCTGGAATGTGGAAGGGCCAAGATTTGAGCTCACATAGTCTGTCTTAGAGTCCTTCTTTGAACAGCTATTTTGTGCTTCAGCCCCATGCTAGTTTTTCTCTGGCTCATAATCCTGGGCCACGGAGAAACTTTAATTTGAAAAGATACCCACACCCCATTGTTCATAGCAGCACTGTTTACAGTAGCTAAGATATGGAAGCAACCCAAGTGTCCATAAGAGACGAATGGATTAAGAAGACATGGTACAGATATATCATGGAATACTACTCATTAAAAAGGAATGAAATAATGCCATTTGCAGCAACAAGGATGGACCTAGAGATTATCATACTAAGTGAAGTAAGTCAGAGAGAGGAAGACAAATACTATATGATATCACTTATTTGTGGAATCTAAAAAAATGATACAAATGAATTTATTTGCAAAACATAAATAGATGCACAGACATAGGAAACAAATTTATGGTTACCAAAGGGGAAAGTGGGGGAGGGACTGATAAATTAGGAGTTTGGGATTAACAGACACACATTACTATATATAAAATAGATAATCAACAAGGACCTACGGTATAGCACAGGGAACTATATTCAATATCTTGTAATAACCTATAACAGAAAATAATCTGAAAAAATATATAAATGTATATACATATATTTATATAGATAAATATAACTTACGTTTTATATATATATATATATATATATATATATATATATAACTAAATCACTTTGCTGTACACCCGAAACTAACACAACATTGTAAATAAACTATACTTCAATAAAAACCAAAAAACCTTAAAAAAAAGTAATTTGTCATTCCCTTGATAGAACTGAGGGGTTAAGCAGTTCACTCCCTGGTTCCTAGCTACCCACTTTTCACATGAGCTACTGGAGTGATCTATCTGTAACTCATTTTGATGTCTGAAATGTGTCACTTTGGGGTCTCAGCTAAACTTTCCATTTCTCATCCAGCTGCCAAGTTAAATGATGCACTCTCTTTGAGCCTCTGTTTCTTCATCTATAGCATAGTGATGATAACTCTTCTATGTATCGTACATGGTTACTATAGAGATCAACTTATATAATAAATCCGGAATTGCTTAGGTAAACCTAAAATTTTTAAAAGAAGTGTGAAAATTGATTGGACAGTTGTAACTGTTACCTCTGCCCTTTTCTCCCTCTGGAAATTTTCTTGTTTTGTTTTCCTTTTCTGGGATTTTGCTCTTCCATCTCTCCGTATATGGATCAAATGTGGTCTTTAAGAGTCAGTTCGGGAGCCTCTTGTTCTCTGAAGATTTCTTCAACTTTTAATCCCCATCCCTTTGCTATACCTGTTATGGAGTTTAATTCTGCCAGCTTTCTCAACAGTGAGTTTTATATACCTTTTCCAGGAAAAACTACAAGTTAAGAGGACGCTCATCATCATGACCATCACCATCCACATCTTCATCCTGTTAGCTACCTAGTTTGTACCAGACACTTGAATAGATTATCACAGAGACTTGAGATATTCTGGCAAAGTCTATATATGTAAAACAGTTACATAGATGAGATCGCTGTGAATTGCTGAGGTTAGGAGGCCTTCCAAAGCAGCACAGCTGGAAAGATATGAAACTGAGTCATCAGTATTTTTTTTTATTCCAAGCCCAGTGATATTTTAAATATGTATTATTTTAATGTCTGTTATATTTAGTACCAGCATCACACCACAACCACCACTGTCATCATCATTACCATTCTACTGTACCTCTCAAAAAACCCTTGTCCCCCTTCAGAGCTCAAGATAGTACCTAGACTGGCACAGGTTGAGTTTGTTGTGTTGCATGCAGAGTATTTATAAAGTTGGGTTTATAACATTGTATTTCATTTACTAAAAAAAAAAAAATATATTGAATGTGTACTACATTTTAGTCAGTACCTTAGGTGCTGGTGATATGATAGTTAATGAAATAGACAATATCTTTTCATTTATTTAACTTACATTTGGAATGGTTAAGGGGGGAAAAATAATAAAATAAATATATAACACAATGTCAGCAGTGATACGTTTGATGAAGAAAAATGAAGCAGAGCAGTGCAGCAGAGCATGAACATACGAAGAAGCATCCTGTTTTTAAAACTGTATCTCAGTCACCTTCCAATAGCCTTCTTAGGAAGATTGGCCAATATTATTGCCTTTTATACAGATGAGAAAAGCTCCAGGTCATGTACTCACTACCACTTCTGTGTCCCCATGGCCACCTCCCTTTGACATGAGCCCCTACAGTCCAGAAGCTTAGACCCTCAGTGGTATGGTTTTCTTGGTGTTACGGAAACTTGAAAGATTTTGGGGTGTGCTAGCTTAGACGATTGTTCAGTACATATTCACTTTCCATCTGCCGCTGTGAGTCGGACCTATTTTCTTTTCCTGTTGACATTGAGCTTGGCCATCTGGCCTCCTTGACCAGTGAGATATTAGTAGGTGTAACACAAGCAAAAGCTTGATACGTGCTCTCACAGAGGAGTTTCCTTCTTGTGCTTTCTGAAATGTCCATGGGAATGTGTCCCATACAGCCTGCTGGTCCAAAGAGGATGATAGGCATGTGAAGCAGACCTGAACTCAACCTGCAGTTTGCAGCCGAGCTAATCCCAGCCTGAGTAATCTCATCCTCATGTGGCCCATAGGCACGTGAATGAATACAATCTTGAATGAAAAAAAAAAAAAATGGAGTGGTTCTTAATGGCAGTAACTGGCTGATACTAGAATCGAGGATTAAATCTCACCTAGCCCATTCTAGCTCTTCACTTTAGCCAACTTCCCTAACTTACAGACTCCGTTCCTTTGTCTCTAAAATGGTACTAAAAAACGAACTCCGTGGAGTTGACGTGATGAGTAAATCAGATGATATATGTGAAGCACCCAGCGTAGTAGATGCTTGATATGATTTTTCTCAGTGTTCAGAAATTTTGAGCACGCTTCCTGGTTGGCTTCTAGAAATATCCAAGCAAACTCAGCTCCCCCGATGTGGACTCTGGCCAGGTTTTCTGGACTACTCCGGCTTGTTCCTACCGGCTTCACCAGTCTTCATTCTTCTCACTCCACAGTGACTCCAACCCTTTTTCCTTTTTGCTTGAGAAATTTCAGTAAGCACGTAGCACCGGCTGGACGGTCCGTGCTGGCATCTGAGCTTCCAGTATGTGTTTATAACTATGCTGCATTATCTTAATTACAAGGATACAAAGGAAGGGAGTACGGGGGAGGATTTGAAAAGAAAATTGTTTAGAAAAATGCTTCAAGAAAAATAACCCACAGACAGTGAACAACAGGCCTGCGATTGTGGTTGTAACTGAAGATGGCACTATTAATGCAATACTTATTCATTCTGTATAATAAAAAAAGGAAGCTCTTTTCACAGTTACCCAGTTCCAGATGAAATTAACATCCTGTGGCATTTCCCATAAACGATTGTTTTGTACACATTGATGGAAACAATTAGGTTGGAAGTGCATGAGAGCTGTGGCTGGAGGATAAGGTAGGGAGGGTCAGGTACATCCAGAAGGACAAGGGTGAGCAAGAGAATTCAGACTTTGCTGAGGATGGGAAAGCAGTGAAGCTCAGAGCAGGCAGTATACTTGGTATCCAGGAGGAACAGTGAGACTTTAAGAATCGGACTTATCTTATGGGTCAGAGCCACAGAGACATTCATGGTAAGTTTGTAGAACAGGTGAGTGTAAATATTTGCATGAGTTGTGTTTACTTAAGTTTCAAGTTCAGTCATCCACAAACCCTCCTGCTTATGAGACCAGTGCCATTCTTGGCTGTCTGCCTGAACCCTTAGTCCTGCCCAAATTCCAGAGTCTGGTCATGGTCTTACCCAGCGATCTCTGCCCTTCTGCCATCCCTCATTGAGGATGATGGTGAGATGAAGAAATTTTTTCATGCCGTGACTTTGTTTTTTTCTTTTCTGTAATGAATGTTTTAATTTAGTTCTGTAGACAAGCTGATCATGGTAAGTAAAGCATCAATGGCAAGTCATCCTTTTATAATTGAAAAGGGGAACATTCAGGCAACCTTTGGCTGTATTGGGGTATAGTTAACCCTGAAACCATATAATTATATATCATTCCCAAGGGGAATAACTAGAATGCATCTCAACTTCTCTTATATCCTCCAATTCAGATCTAAGTCCTATCATTCCTGTCCATTCTAACCCCTAAATATATATGTTTTCAAATATAAACCTTGTTTTCTATTTCCTTTGACATTGTTATAGTCAAGATTTGTATCTTCTTTTGTCTGGACTTATAGAGACTTCTTGACTAAGTGCACAGTCACTAGAATTGGACCTGGGTTAGTATCTTGACTCCATCAACGTTAAGTATTGGGGTCTTGAACACAATTTGAGTTCTAAGCTTAATTTTTTTCTTCTACGAAAAGCAGTTTATTGAAATGCTTACCCCGTATGATTGTTGTGAGTATTAAATTGGAAAATTCAGGTAAAATGCTTAGCACAGTTACTGGCACATGCTGAATGGCTGAATACATTTCAGCTCTTTTTATCATTATGTGTTATTTTCCCTAGGAACCCTCTTCCACACTGACATCACATTGAACTTTCTTAAGTATTTCTCTGACATGCCACTCTTCTGATCAAAATCCATATATATATATATCTTACAATGCATGCCCATATAATCTTCCCTGCCGTACAGACTAAAGTTCAGATGCTTAGCTTGGCATTCAAGTCCCTTCCTGATGTGGTCACAAGCTCTTTCTCACCTCATCTGTAGCAGCATCCCTCTAGAGACACTGAACTCTAGCCATACTAAGTGGCTCATCATTTTTTTTTAATTAATTAATTTATTTTTGCTGTGTTGGGTCTTTGTTTCTGTGCGAGGGCCATCTCTAGTTGTGGCAAGCGGGGGCCACTCTTCATCGCGGTGCGCGGGCCTCTCACTGTCGCGGCCTCTCTTATTGCAGAGCACAGGCTCCAGACGCACAGGCTCAGTAGTTGTGGCTCATGGGCCCAGCCGCTCCGCGGCATGTGGGATCTTCCCGGACCGGGGCACGAACCCATGTCCCCTGCACTAGCAGGCAGACTCTCAACCAGTGCACCACCAGGGAAGCCCAGCTCATCATTTTTTGAACTGAAGATGTCTTTGGACTTGAGCTCTTTCTATATGCCACCTGGGAAAACCCTCTCATCCTTCTTTGATATACCGCACGCAGCATCAAAGTGTTGCTTCAGTCCCTGTGCTTTGCAAGGGAGCGCTAAAATCATCAGCCAGTAGCCATCTCTCCCTACTTGGCCTTCTGGACATGAACTCCACATCCTCCTCCTGTCATTTTTTTTTTTAGTGCTTGAGTCACCAGTTAATTGAATAATTCTTTTTGCTGTCCAGTCCAACTTAGTCCAGCTTTAACTTAACTTCATCTTGGTGTAACGTATTGCATCGTCAGGCTCTATGGGAATGGCCTCTAAAATGTCACCTAGACGATTGGCTTCCAGCAGGTTTGCTCCTGACTTAGATCCATGCACCTTTGCTCATGCCAGTCTCTAATTGATAGAGATGTGCACGTCTTTCCTCCACGTTCCTCCTCTGTGTTCAAACACAGCTCAGGAGGTAGATGTCTTGGCCATGAAGAGAGGCAGGTGGGAGGCTGTGGGCTTCCCTCTTGTCAATGTCTTCCTTTCTCAGGCGCCATTAATTTATTACACACCAGTGGAGACTTGCCAATTCGCCCCACAGCTAATGACTTGCTAGATTGTATCTCAGTTTCTTCTGCTTAGAACCAGATAATGGACCAATTGTTTCTGAGCCCAGATGCATGGGCAAGAGGGTTTGTATCTGTGTGTGTGTGTTGGAGGGATGAAGAAAGGAAGTTAGGAATGGCATCTTCCCAGTCTCCTAAGTATAAGAGCAAGGCAAATTTCTTTGGGTTTCTACTAAGGATAAGACAATTCAAATTATGATTTGTTTCTTCCTCTGTAATTATTGAAAGGCACTTAAAATTAAAATTAAAGCGTCGAGTTGTAAATTCACAGAATAATGGATTTTTAGGGTTATCATTGGTCGAGCTGTCTTTTAGTCCATCTTTTCTATTTAATCCTTGAATCTCCTCTGTGTTATTTTTGGAATGTGGCACCTTTGCCTACTTACTTCCAGTTTCAGAGGACTTAACTAGCCCCACGAGCTCTTCTTTCCATAGTTAGAAAGCTCTGTCATGTAGTGTGCTCGTAAGTAATCAATATTACTATCACGATTGTTATTGATATTCTTATTCTTAAGATCATGGTTCTTCATACCAGACAGATCTGAGTTTGAATTCCAGCCGTCCCACTTACCACCTAGGCTACCTTACTCTAGAGGTTCCCAACCGAGGTGATGTGGCCCCTCAAGGGGTATTGGGAAATGCCTGGACATACTTTTGGTTATCACAACTCAAGGAGGAGGCTAATAGCATCTAATTGGCAGAGGCCAGGACCATACCCACAACAGAGAATTATCCAGACCCAAATGTCAGTAACGCTAAGATTGAGAAATCTTGCCTTAGTCAAGAACCTTAACTGTCTCAGGGTCAGTTTTCCCATCTGTAAGAGAGAGATGAGTAGAGATTGCTTCACAGCATCATTGAGAATTACGTGAACTTATATCTGCAAAGCACTTTAGCAGGTACCTGGCCCAGTGTAAGCACTGAAAGAAATAGCTCTTGGAATTATAACATATATAATGCATGTATCATGGTGCGTGGGACATAGTTACAGTAATAAGAATATTAAACATCGGTATTATAAGTACTAATAATACTACAGCCCTTCAAATAGTCGAAGGCAGGTGAGTTTACTTTTTATAGTGTCTTTATTGTTTCTTATGATTCCATTACAAGCTTTCATATTAGTCTATCTTCTCATCTCTGGATCTGCTCTGTTTTGCTAATAATGTTCTTAATGTGGCACTCAGATCTCAACACAGTGCTCTAGGTGTGGTCTGAACAATGCGCAGTAGAGATGTCCCGTTCTTCGTTCCAAGATTTTATGCTTCTCTTAATGTAGCCCCAAAATATGTTACCTTCTCAGTGGTCACCTTACTGTTAACGTACATTGAGATCTCTAATGCCCAAATTATTGAATGGAAATGATGGGTAAGGAGAGAGAGGAATAACGCCCAGCTGAACATGTGTTTATAAAATCTATGTTAGTGGTGAGGACTCCAAAAAAACCTACTTGGACACCCACATCTAATCCAGGCATGCAAGGTCCAAATTCTAGACATTTACATCAGGAGATGAGTGATGAGAAATAAAAGGTGAAGAAGGAGAGGCAGACTCAGAAGAGAAATAGCATGTGTTGTTTCTAATCCTGGAATACCCGTTATCAGGACAGTAGCTGGAGCGTGAGCCCCCTTCCAGGGCCATCAGCATCTCCAGTGTTGCTACTGGACGAGCTGAGTTTGGAGGTTCTATCACAGCCTCTATGCCTCTCTCTCTGTCTCTTTTTTTTTTTTTTTTTTTATCACATTTCTCTACATCATTGTGCACATCTAGCAAAATGAGAGCATTCCTCAAGACCCATCCGCCCGTGCACGCAGGCTCCCTGAACAAATGGCTCCCTAGGATGGATCTCTATTATTTCACCAAAAAACATCAGAGGAGGAATTTGTTCTGCTCCACTAAAGACATGATTTCCAGTCCTGTCTCCTGCCTTAGCTCAGTTTTTTTTTTTTTTTTTTTTTTTTTTTTTTTTTTTTGGCTTCTCCCTGGGAAAAGGATAGAGAGAAAAAGAGGTATCCATAATACTTAGCTGGGCCAGTTTAACCAGGCTAAATAAGGAAAAAGAAGATAATTCAGGATTATCTAGCTTTGGAATAAAAATAGTTCCTAAGATGCCTATGTGAGCCCGGACAGCCCCACCATTCCACAGGCTGATCCCTTCTCTGCTTCTCCCACATCCTTCTTTTGTTTCTCCTCCTATTTGCATCGTATCAGCAGTGGTTAAGATCAGAGAGTCAGGCCAACTTGGGCTCCAGGTCAGGCTCTGCTCCCATATGGGGATACTAATGTCACCCACTTTCCAGGCTGGTGGTGAGTGGCATATGAGGCAGCAGTGCCTGCCATAGAGTAGATACTCAACAGGTCAACAAGTATGAGTTTATAGTATAACTGGTGTGCTTATTTACATCTTTCTTGTAGATACCCTCATCTCCATTTAGTAAATGAACAGAATAACCAAGGCTCAGAGAGGCACTGCCATTGTACCTTGCCATCTTCAAGGATGAGCAGATGCTAAGAGGCAGATCCAGGATTTGAACCTCAGTGCAACAGTAAAATCATTGTGCATCGAGTTTTTACCATGTAGTTTTGTCTTACCTCTTTGTTTGTATACTGACTGTCTCACATGAATCTCACAGGCATTTTTATTTTCTGTGGCTCAGAGCAGCCTAGTGAGGGGTTCAAAGTCACACAGCAGCTGAGCTGAAACTGAAGATCTGGTCTTCTTTCTCCACATCTGCTGAGTTTTCAGTTCAGCATTCCCTGCTGTCCCCTCCCCCCACTGTTGCTCTCTAGCCTTCTGCTTGCATTTTTGTGTTGTGGTGACATGTAATCGCACATAATAAAGCAAGGCTGCTCTAACTGTCATGCGGAAATGGGAAATTGAAATTGTGAAGTCATTAAATGGAAAATCCCAAGCCTTATAGTAATGCCAACTCAGCCTCAATCCATTATTGTCTATATATTTAGCCAGTCTATTTTTAAGGGTTTAATATTGAGAAATAGGACATATTTATAATGCAGCTGCATTCATTTCACTCTAAAATCCCTGCCATTTGCTATAGTTGACTTACATGTGTTTAAATTTATAACCACTTTCTTGTGCTGGGAAAATTTGCCCTTAGTTTAAAGGAACATGGAAAAAAAAAAAGGAACATGGGTGGAAAATCTGCCAGTTGAAGAGGTGAGAACTTTCCAGGTTCCGTGTTCTTCTCCCCAGCATCAGCATGGTCAGGAATGCACCTATGTCACCATGTATATTTTTCATACCTTTCATTTGGTGCCCAGTCGTATACAATGTGAAACATTTTTTTTTCATTCATTCAGCAAAGACAGCCCAGCCCCAAAAGCTCTGAATAGATGTGCTAGCAGTCTTAATGCCACTGAAGAGAGACATCTCGGTTTCAGATGGTTGCTATTTCTGGGATTATTCTTATAATTATCATTCATGTGGTCTAAAGGGAAACTGGCTAAGAGGGGTTCCTTTCATCCACTCCGGTGTGGAAGTCAATTCATTAAACCGTGTTTATCGGTCCCATTCCAAAACAAGCCATGGTGAGGTATATGAAGCTATTTGTCTAGCTGTGCTATTTATAGGCTATATGACCCTTGAAAAATTAATCTTGTTGTGCCTCCCTTACCCAGTTGTAAGATGGAAATTTATCAGTCAATCATTGCCACAATAATGCTACATAATAAAAAACTATGAAATATCAGCGGCATCCAGTAATAAACATTGACTTTCCAAGTGTCTGCAGATTAGATGGAGTGTTGTGCTCATCTAAGGTGGATTGCTTATCATCTGCAGATTGGCTGGTGTCAGTGACCTAGGCTGTAGGATTAGGCTGACTCCACTCCATGCTGAAGAGCTGTGAATTCACTATGTGTCCGTCATCCTCCTTGGATCTGTAGGCTCCTCATGGTGGTGGCAGGTATAAATGTGTGAGCAGACATATGTGTTGCCTCTTGAAGCCTGTGTTCATAAGTGGCGCACACTGACTTCTACCCACATACCACTGGACAAAACAAGTCACATAGCCAAGAACAAATCAAGGGGCAATGAAGTCCACTCCATCCCCAGTGAAGCTATAGCAAGAGGTGGGTGCAAGGAGTGGCGAAGACGCTAAAAGTTTCAGGTACCGTAGTCATTATGAGAATTACATTCAACCATGGCTTGTTTACTTTAAAATACTACGTGTTACATTATAAACACTCCATAAATGGTAAATATTATTATTCTTGTGATTACATGACTAATGAGGTGTTCTTGGCAAATTAGAAAGCTACATTTAGGTGAACCTCAGTAACAGATCAACCAGAAACATCTAAGCTTACTTTCTGGGGGGAGAGGTGAAACCAGGAGGAGGTGAAATTTCTGGGAAGGAAGAGAGTAGGGGTTAGAGAGTGGGCTTCTCCCTTCCCTGCCAACCAGATGCCAGAGAAGCAATGTCCTCTGGCTCAAAATGATGGAGCTAGATCTTCATAAGCAACAGATCTCTCTCTCTCTCTCTCTCTCTCTCCCTCTCTCCCTCCTTTTCCCTCTCTCCCTCCCCCTCCCCTCCCCCTCCCCCTCCCCCTCCCCCTCTCCCTTTCTAGATACATATATATAATCCCACATGTTTGCCACAGTGTGCCTTACATTCAGGACCTGGTGATCTCTTAGAGGTCACAGCACAAACTTGATGAGAATGAAAGAGCAAGATATGAGAGTGGACAGGGGGCTATGAGCAGAAGATCAATTTCCAGACTTAGTGTAACAGCCATACCCAGGTCCCAGGTTAGGCTAGATCCACGGTGTAACCATGGGGGTTGGCTGACGTAGAGTGCAAGCCCTGTGTGTCCCTGGGGTCAGGGAAGAGATTTATACATGAGAGCACAATAGGGAGTTAGAGTCCTTAGTCAAAGGCACTGAGTTACCCAAAAGGGAAATGGAGAACCTAGTCTGTATTAAGCTTTGACTCAGTGCAAGGCCTTCTGCAAGCTTATGTCACTTAAACTTACTAACAGGAATGATAATAAAGGCTATTACTTTGTTGCGTGCTTAACCCATTTTACATACTGTGCTAAGCACTTTGCATATATTACTGCTTTGAATCTTAACCAAACCAAGTAAACAAACAAACAGAACCCCACAATTCTTGAGAGAGATTTATGCTCAAGGTTTTACATGGAGAACTGAGGCTTAGAGAAGTTAAGTCCCATAATGAATAAGTGATAGAATGAAGGTTAAACCCAGGTCTGTCAGATTCCTAAACCACATGCACTTGCTAAACCCAGGGTATCTGAGATAAATATAAAAGGCACAGGAAAGGGTAGTAAGGCTGGATAGCAGAGCTCTCAAAAGAGGTGGACATTTTGAACTGTGGTCTGGGAAAGGAGGTAGGAGTCCGCAGAAAGAGCCAGACCAGCCTTCATAGCTCAAAAGATGGATTTTCTTTATAATAAAATCATCGCTCATGTCAAGCTCTTGAAAAACCGAACTGTGTGGGATTTTCCCTACAATTCTTGCCCCTTTTTTCTGCTGATGCTACTCTTTATGTCATCCTCTTCACCTGGTTCTGCATTCTTTAAGGGTCAGGCAAGTTCACATCTCCTCTGAGGATTTTCTATAGCTTTTCCACATGCAGAAGGAATTAGAGGACACATTTTCAGCCGTCCCATCACCGGGCATTTAGCACACTGTGTTTTTCTTATCTTTATCTGTCTCTTCCACTAAGCAGTGTTGTGTTTTAAAGAAGGCTCAACATTCAGTTCATCGCTGTGTCCCCAGTGCCCATCTCTGGATACAGCACCCGGTAACGGTGTTGGGTGAAGAATTCCAGTTGTAGAATATGGGTGGCCCTCTAGTCACAGGGAGTGCTGAGCCATATACATAGCCTTCCTGTGCAGTTATAGAAAGGATGAATCTAGGAAAAGAATCTGACTAGTGACTGCGAGTTCCATCAGATTCTGGGCACGCACATGCCACCCGGGGTTGGGTAGAAGACCTGTATTTGCTATGTCTGACGGTTTAAGATCTTTTTGGCAGTAACAGTATTAACTCTCATCTTTAAAATGCTTACTCTGTATCAGCATTTGTGATAATCATTTTAACATCTCATCTAATCCAAAAACAGCTTTATGAATTTGGAATTGCAAGCCCCCTTTTAACACTTGGTGAAGCAGAGACTCTGAGTGGTTAAGTGATTTGCCCACGTTTTGCAGCTGGTAAGACACATAGCTCACATTCCAAACTATGGCCGATTCCAAAGCCTTTCCATAGCCATGCCTTGCCACCAAGGTGGTAATAAAGTGACCAAGAAGTCTTTGGCCCAGCCTGTCTAGTTACTTGACCTTTTCTCCCTTGAATAGCACTTGTTGATTTGTGGTATCAACTCCAGCCCACCCTTTGGAAATCTCCTTTGCCTCTATGGTCTCTATAAAATGGGAGGTGGTAAAGACAGCATCAGCTGAGAGAGGTGCAAGTGCTTTGCAGACTGAAGCAAGCAGTGTCTGTGGTTATTGCCTTCATCTTGTTAAAAGCACATTTCATTGACATCTATAACTACAAGGCCATGGGAGCTGGAAGGAATCTTCAAGACCATCTGTGTCCTGGCTAGGAACTGTGGAACTGGCTCCACAGAACCTGGATAGTATTGTGTTTCTAACGGAGCAGAGGAAAATATCACTACGTTTAATTCAGTCATTCAAACTCAATGCAGTTTTCCAGCGGAAATTATGATCAGTCTACAAGTCTGCAGTATGAACTGACACACCCAAGGTAGTGTATGTAAGCAAAGGCCCGTCCCAAGATTTCCGGTTTGTGTTTGTTGCTGTTTGTGCATTTGTCTTGTCTGCTGGCACTCGTTTGAAGGTAAGCTGTACCAGGCACCAAAGGTTTAAGAAAATATATGGAAGAAAAAACTAAAAGGGAAGAAAATTCTATCCATCAAGTTTACCCCTGAGAATTGGGAAGAGCTGGCCATGTTTAAAAAACGCGTACATGGGTTTTAAACGTACTCTAGTCATGGAACATTCTCATCTGGCTAGGGAACACTGGCTGGCTGTTGTCTTTGCTACTTTTTGCTTCTTTCATGAGAAGATGACTCCTATATGAAGTGGAGTGTCGGGTGCTGGAACTGGATTCTCACAACTTCCAAATTCGCTGGTTCTTTGCATTTATACCAGGTCTTCCCAGCTGAGGTGTTCTTTAGGGCTGGGATGTCTTCTCTTATTACCTAATCCCCCCACAAACCTGACATTTGAGTGTGCCCAGCCCAAAGCCTGGATATGAAAATTGAGGTCTATATTAGGGTTCTCCAGAGAAACAGTCAATAGGAGATGTAAATATAGACACGTGTGGATACATCATCTTTTGGTTATATACATCCCATCTGTCTATCTGTCTATCTATCTATTGATATCTAGAGAGATTTAAAGAATCATCTCATGTGACTGTGGAAACTGACAAGTCCAAAATTTTCAAGGTAGGCTAGGAGGCTAGAAATCCAGGGAAGAGTTGTTACAGCTCAAGTCTGAAGGTAGCCTGCTAGCAGAGTTCCTTTCTCCTTGCAGGAGGTCAGTCTTTTCTCTGTTAAGGCCTTCAATTGGATGAAGCCCACCCAGATTATGGAGGGTTGTTTTATTCAAAAGCTACTAATTTAAATACTAATGTCACCTAAAAAGTACTTACACAGAAACATCTAGGAAGATATTTGACTAAACATCTGGGTACCACAGCTTTGCGAAGATGACACGTCAAATTAATCATCATAAGATCTGAGGTTAAAACGATCCTAGAATTTGGGGAAATGGGGTGGGGAAGTAGAAATAGGAGACTTGAGTGCTGGACCTTGGTCCGCTGCTGACTTTTTTTTTTTGTTTTTTTTTTTTGTTTTTTTTTTTATTTTTGCTGTACGCGGGCCTCTCACTGTTGTGGCCTCTCCCGTTGTGGAGCACAGGCTCCGGACGCACAGGCTCATCGGCCATGGCTCACGGGCCCAGCCGCTCCGCGGCACGTGGGATCCTCCCGGACCGGGGCACGAACCCGCGCCCCCCGCATCAGCAGGCGGACTCTCAACCACTGCGCCACCAGGGAAGCCCCGCTGCTGACTTTTATCATGACTTTGTCTCATGGTGCCTCTGTTTTCACATCTGTGTAAAAGGGAAAATGTATATTCTCTAAAATAATTTTGAAAGTGAATATCTTACAATGCAGATGCCTTTCACAATGAATGAATGAATGAATGAATGGATTGAGCAATCATAAAGCTGAAGAGGGAGAGAAAGTTGGGTTGTGGCCACTCTCGATCACTTACTGTGTTCCAGAAGCTCTGTTAGACAATTATGTACATAATTATGTTTAATCCTCCCAACAACCCTGCAGGCATTCAGGGAAACTGAGAGCTGTAAAAGAGGAGGGAGTGGCTCTAGGTCACACAGTGGCAGAGCTGACATTGGAACTCGGGTGGGCTTTCTCACACTTTGCACTAGGCAGTATGGCCAAGTAATACCCACCTGTTGCTTTGTTCTCTGAACATAGTTCTGTAGTGAGACAAAACTGACACCACGGGGCATGAGCTGAGCCTAGGACCTCGAGGCTGGACAGTCTTGACCATCGACACTGAACAAGGTTCCTTGGAAGAGCAGGTCAGACTCCAGTCAAGTTGAGCCCCTGGCTCCAGCCAGGACCAGATTGCCAGGGGCTCCTTGCCCAGATGAGTTAAGAGGGGCTGAGCTTTTAGAGTCACTTTGCAGGCCCAGAGAAGGCACATCCAAACTCAAAGACTGGGATCTCCATGTCCATCCACCAGGAAGGACAGGAAGAGTATGTGTACGGGGGTGTGGTGAATGGAGCCCGGTCATCAGAGTTCTCATAACCTGAGTCTAAATCCCAGCTCTGCCATTGTTAAGGGTGTGACCCCCGGAGCTTATTTAGCTTCTCTGAGCCTCAATTTCCTCATTTTGAAACGGCTAATGACACTTAGCTTTCAAAGTTGTTAGGAGGAATAAATGAGAAAACATAAAGAAATGCCAGCTTTCTTGCCTGGCAGAGAATTGGTGAAGTTTTCAAGAACTGTGAATTTTCTTCCTATGTAGGCTGGGTGAGTCTAGAAAAATGAAAGAGGGTGATGATAAAGGTGATATAGGAACTTGAACCCAAACCCATACAAGTTACAGTGATAGAACATCCCAGGCTGTGCCGGGGAGAGAACAGCGCGTGAGCGTCTGAATGTGGACTTGGTGAATGCCAGTGTAGACAGGGCATGTAGTGCCTGTTCTCCAGGGTCGAGTATCAGGCTGAAGCTTGCCTGGTGGCTGGAAACAAACACGACCCTTATGCCTTTGCAGTGGTACTCGGGGTCTGCCTTCTCCTTTCCCTTCTCTCGCTGTCTCTGTCTCCTCTTGTGTCCTTCCTACCCTTCCCTTTCTGTTCCCTCTTTATTATTTTCCAGATCTCTCCCCTCCTTTCCACTCTTCTCTGCTTCCCTTTTCACCCCCTGCCCTTGATTACTGAGCGCAGTTTTCCTTTCCAGTCTTGTTTTCTCTCCCTCCTCCTTCTTTCTCTCCTCTTTTCTCTCTCTGTCTTGGCTTGGGGGCCGGGGCTTCTCTCCTTGGTCCCCAGTGCTTCATTTCCATTAAGCTTGACAGTCTCTCCTATGTCAATTAGAAAGGGCTGCTTCCCCCTCTTCACCCTCCCTTTCCTGGGCCTGCTGTGATGCTCAGATCAAGCACCATCTGTTGCATTCATCTAGGCGACGGGTGAGCATTTTGCTGCTCTGGGGAGGCAGAGCTCAGCGGGTACCAGGAGGTAACGTGGCTTGTTTGGACAACTTGATATATTGATATTGATAGAGCTACCGAATGGGATTGAGAGGGATGGGGGCAGGAGAGAGTGGTACAGAGGATGAAATAGGCCGTGGATGGGTTTGCATAAGCACCTCCCCCTCTAAGCCTGTCTGGGTTCTTGGCACTGTCGCCAAGGCGAGAGCAGCCAAACAGATGGATGGGATTTGCCACAGTCGGGATCAGAAACCCTTGCAGCTCCCTTGCAGCTCAGGGGAGCAAACCTTGCCTCTCTGAGTGTCTTTCTCTCCTCCCCGCTGGTCAGATCTGCATCAGCTTAGGAGAAAGTAAAGCAGAAATAACAGGATGGGCAGGGGCTGACCTTTAGGAATTGCTGAATGTCAGAGCCTCGATGAAAAAGGAGGATGTATCAGTCAAGGTTCCAGCTGGGCAAAGAAGGCGCCCTCCAATGGGATTTTTAGGCGAAGTTCAACGAAGCTACTATTTATAGAGGTGTAGACAGAGTGAAGAGAATCAATGGGGAGGGGGTATTGAGGCACCAGGAAAAATAACTATCAGGAAGCCACCACTAATTCCTAGAACTGAAGGTACAGGGAGAGGACATGGTTTTACTGGAGTCTGGGAAAAATGGATTTGTGGAAAAGGGGCCCTGGCAGAAGCTGTGACTGTTGAGTGCCTCCGTCTCTATCAGAAATACGATGCAGAAACAGGAAAGGAGTAAGGGAAGACATCCCCTCAAATTCCCTCCTCCCTTATCCTGCCAGAGCATCTCCCTGGGCAAACTCGCCTAGTAGCCAGATAAGAAGGACCTGTGAAATAGCCCATTGAGGGTCTGCTCCAGGCCACAGAGTGGGGCAGAATGAGCCTGTGGGTGGAAGATGGATCTGGGGGTGCAAAGGGAGATCAGGCAGTGCAGATGAGGAATGGTCACGTGTTCCATAGCCTCCACTGTGCCAGAAGCTAACGTGCTTCACCACGACACACACTCCCTCTCTGCCTGTTCCGGAGACCACGTGAGCAGAGCCTCCACAGGGTCCAGTTGTCTCCTGTGAGTGCGAGACCCACACAACTTGCTGTCTGCTCAACACCTCTCCATGTAGACATCTGGGAGGCACCAAGTGAGCTCACCTAAAACCAAACTCAGTTCACTCCTCTTTCAGTGTCCCTCCTCTCACTGAGAGGTACCATCGTTCTGCCTCTGTGGATGCCAGAAGGCCAGGAGTCATCCTCTCTACCTCGCTCTCCCTTATCCCCCTTTTCCAATAAATCACCACATTCTCAGGGAGGGGTACCTACAAAGTAACTCTCAAATGTGCTCCCTGCTCTATCTCCACTGCTCCAACATCTCTGTCGCTACTCTCTCTCCTGCTCTATCCCTATCTCCACCTCTACTACCTGGCATCTCCTACATGGACTTCTGTAATATGGTACCACCTTCCTAGTTGGTCTTCTCACTTCCATTTCTGTCCTTCCCCAATGCATCCTTTCTACTGCCAGAGCGATCTTCTCTAAGTGAAGATCTGATCAAGCCACTTTCCTATCTAGAACCTTCAGTGTGTTCTATTCTTACCAAGGCCCAGAAGAGTTAGGGTCAGGGTGGGGGTTAGGGTGAGGGTCAAGGTTAGCGTTAGTATTAGGATTTCCTGCCTCTCTAGCATTATCTCACACCGCTCGCTTTCAGCATTTCAGCCGCAGTGGTGACGGCAGCCCCTTGCATATGCCCTCCCCCGCAGCTCCCTTGTCACCTGATTTTCTCATACTCTTTCCAGATCTTAGTCACACTGGTCACTTCCTTGAAGCAAGTTTCCATGGTTTTCCTAGACAAGGTCATATTCCTCTACTAGAGCCTCTTAGATCATCTTTCACCTCTCCTTTATTGTATACATCAGTTGTAAATTTTACATTTCTCTGTCATCTATTTCATTACTATTGGTTTTCCTGTCTACATGGTGAGCATCACGAGGGGGTTTTGTTTGTTCTTGTTTTCACCATCTTACCCTGCTATGGACTGAAAGTAAGCCTTATTAACCCCCAATGTGACTGTGACTTTGTCTACTAGACCCGCCAGAGCAAAATGCCAGACTGTGTGGCTTAAACAACAGACATTTACTTTCTCACAGTTCTGGAGGCTAGAAGACCGAGATCAGGGTGTCAGCATGGTTGGGTTCTAGTGAGGGCTCTCTTTTTGCCTTGTAGATGGCTACCTTCTCTTGGTGTCCTCATGGGGAGATCTTTCTGTTCTTCTAAGGCCACAGTGCCATAAGATTAGGGCCCCGATTTTATGATCTCATTTAATCTTAATTACCTCCTAAAGATCCCGTCTCCAAATATAGTCTGCTATAGACTGAATTGTGTACCCCAAAATTCACATGTTGAAAGCCTAACCTCCATTGTGACTGTATTTGGAGATAGAGTTTTTGATAGGTAATTAAAATTAAATGAGAACATATGGGTAGGATCCTAATTTGATAGGATTGGTGTCCCTATAAAAAGAGAAAGACTTCTCTCTCCCTCTCTCTCCCTTTCTTTCCCTCCCTCCCCCTCTCTCTCCCTCTCTCCCTCTCCTCCCCCAACATGGGTGCACCAAGGAAAGGCCACGTGAGCAGACAGTAAGAAGTCAGCCATCTTCAAACCAGAATCTGACCTGTTTATGTTATCGAGTCTATGATTTTTGTTATGCAAGTCCAAGCAGACGAAGACATCTTTTCTGAAAATACTGTAGAGTGAATGAATGAGTGAGGAGGCGAATGAATGTGTGAATTTTCACAGATGTGTGTGGGTCCCTCCCTTGGAGGATTCCAGACAGTGGCTTGCTCTGGGCTTTTGACCCCCGTTTAGCCCAACTCTTTCAATTTTGTGCAAATCGCTCTCCTCTCTGGGTTTAAAGCATCTGGATTGGGTATGACAGTGCTTCTCAGAATTAGACCGTAGCCTCTTGCTGGGGGGTTCTGTATCAGAGGCTTGGAGTAGGGGCCCATGCTTGGGATTTTCTTCTTGGCTTCTGGACCTAACTGAGATACCTGTGGAGACAGATAGCAAGAGAGGCAGGTACGTTACACTACTACAGCGTCATTTGTATTGTCAGTTATCTTTTCCTTAGCAAACGCAGATGCCCCTCTGTGTCCCTAGAGATGGGGCTTCTCACAGAGCCCAGTACCCAAACCAGCCCTCTGGGTATGACCTACCCTGCAGACACATGTGTGTCTAAGCTGATAAACTTTCCTGGGAAAACAGGATCTCCTTGAAGTTGGTGTCGGGATGTTCAGAAGCCTTCTTTGTCTACTCTGGGAAAAGCTCATCAAAGAAACAGGGATCTTTACCACATCCCATTCCTTGTCATCAGACAGCAAGTAGCTTAAACTGAAGAACTTTCCCAGCCTCTTGAGACATAGGTGGAGGGAGGGTTTAGTCTGAAGATTTCAAAGTCAGGGCTGTCTTTGGGGATTTCTCAGAACAAAGACACTGTGATCATTCAGCCAATCTTCTTTTCTTCTTTCTCATTTCCCCTCCTTTTCTTTTATGTTGGCTCTCTCCTTCTTTCTCATTTGTCTGTTTTTTTTTTTACTTTTATCTTCTACCTTTTTTCCCTCTGCCCTTCTGCCATCACTCTCTCCATTCTCTATAACTTTCTACCAGTCTCAATTTTGAAATTTCTGAAAATGTGGGTACCAGCAGCTCCTTGGAGGATATTGAAACGAAAGGAATGTTGGAGTAGGATTTAGAAGGCTTGACTCTACCGCTTGCTAGCTTGGAGCTAGTTGTATGCCTTGTTTGGGGTGGGGGGGGACTTCAGTTTCCCCTAGTAAAAGGGGGCTCTTGTACCAAGTGATCTACGTATCACTGCACTGCAGTTTTGTCTCCTGAAATATTGTTTGACCCATGTACTGCCGTCTACCTTTATTGCCACTGTTCTGGTTCAGGCAATATTGTCTCTGGCTGGCTTCTGCAAAAGCCTCTGTACAGCCCTTTGTCTTTGCTTCTGTGTGTATTCTCCATACTCTGGTTAGTAATTGTTATCACAGGGGCTTAATTGGAACATGCCAGTTTCCTGTTTAAAACCTTTCAACGATCATCTTTTGCCTTTGGGATAAAATCCAAGCTCCGCAAGGTGGCTTACAAGGTGTTCTGCCCCCTGCAGCCTCATCTGCTCTTCCCAGGCTCCACTGCAGCCACACTGAACTCCTTTCAGTTACTCAAGCACCGTGTTCTTTCTGGCTTCAGATCTTTGCACATGCCTCTCCTTCCACCCAGGGCACTCTCTTATCCCAAATCTTTTCAACAACTCCACCCTGATTCTATCTTCTTTGCTAATTCCTACTCCTGTTTAAGGTCTCAGTGGAGGTATTGCCTCCTCCTCCAGGAAGCCTGCCTTGGCTCCCAGGACGGGTGAGCTGACCCTTCTCGGTGCTCCTCTGGTACTCTGTACTCCACTGTCACGGAAGTATTGCACAGTGTTGGAAATGCCTGGATATGTGTGCTACCAAGCTATGGAGTCCTTGAATCATGAATTGTGTCAAACTTTCACCATCATCTCTCAAGGGCTTGGGGCAGTACCCTTGAGAACACAGTCGGTGTTGAAGAAATAAATGCGTTAAGCCAGTAGATTCATCTCTACTGGCCCCTGTGGCTTCTGCATCACCACTGGGTCCGGGAGGGAGCTCCGGGGGGCCAGGCCCAGTCCTCCAGGGGCTGAGGGTGGGCTGAGCCCTAACCTCAGCCCCGTTGCCCACCCCGTAGCGGCAGCTGAGGCGACGCAGGAGCCAGTGGAGTCCCTGATGCAGAAGTTCAAGGAGAGTTTCCGTGCGAACACGCCCATCGAGATCGGCCAGCTGCAGCCAGCACTGCGCAGTGCCTCGGCAGGGAGGCGGAAGAGGAGGAGCAGGTCCAGAGGTAGGTCCTCCCAGAGGCTCTGGCCAGGATGTCTGCCCGCTGTGCCCAGGTTCTTAAGGTGCCGGGAAGAGCTATGCCCTCTTCCCCCTGCTTCCCTGTGCTCACAGAACCCACGCCACTGTCCCCCTGATAAGTCATCTCAGCTGAGGCCTTGGAGCAAGAGGACCTGTGTCCCTGGGTGGAAAGCTAACCTCTCTGAGCCCCAGCCGCCTCATCTGAGAACGGGAATGAATTGCCCACCTTCCAGAGAGGTTGAGAAGGTTAGCAACAATCTATGGAAAGTGCCCAGCACAGGACCAGGGTACAGCAGATGCTCTTCAAGTTGTAGCTGGTGTCACTTTGGAGAGTGTGAGAAAGCCAGGATGTTCTTGTGGAAAGCATCCTCAGACTGGGATCACAGCACAGCGTTTGGACCCACTCTTTAATAGCCTGAGTAATCTAGTGGTCAAAGCAGGAGTGCTGTGTATTAGACAGAACTGGATTCAAATTTTGGTTTTGCTGTTACCTAACCCTGTCACCTTGGGCAGTCCCTCCACTTCCCCAAGCCACTCCTCTCTGCCCAGCTTCCTGTAACATCTCAGCACAGTGCCCAGCCAGTGGGCAATCAAAAGTAGATTTTCCCCTCTTCCTCCTTCCTCATCCTTCTCCCTGTCTCTCCTCCCAACGTTACCATCATCATCATCATCATCGTCTCCTTTCTCTGACCTTCTCGTGACCTTGTGTCTGGGACGAACCCCCTCCCCATTTCACCATTGCCTGATTTCCCAATGTCGTCTTTATCCTTCCATGCACTCAGTGGTCTCCAGCCAGTCACTCTTCCTCTTGACTTTTACTCCTCTAGTTCCTGTAACTTGATTTTGATTATGTCATTTCCCTTCTCCTGTAACTTCAGTGGTTGTCCAGGGTCTTCAGAAGTGTTCGTGCTTATGAAAATGGCATTTGAGGCCCCCAAAGAGCTCCAGTGTCTCTGCTGACTCTTCTAAATCCATGTGTCCCCACTTCCACGTTTCTTTCCCGGCCAGTTTCTCTGCGTGAAAACCCCTATCTAGCCCCTATGAATAGTTATTGGCACTTATTGACAGGTACTCCAGGCAGCAGGCTAAATGCTGTGCATATGTTATCTCATTTGATCCTCAGCAACCCTATGAAACAGGTACAGTGATGACGCCCATTTTACAGATGGTATCACTAAGGCACAGAAAGCTGCAGCCATCTGCCCGAAGGAACATCCTAGCAATTATCAGAGTCAGAAAGAACTAAGCAGTCTGAGTCCCAGACTTTTTTAAAAAATCAACCATTAGGTTCTATCCTGGTGAAGTCCTACCTTTCTTTCCAAGCTTAACGTGCATGACATATATTGGCAAACACATCACTGACTGTCACCATCACAGTTCACCCTGAATTCTCCCATGTGTGAATTCTCCCACATCTTTATCTATGTGTTAAGCACTGATTTCACTCTTGTGTAATATCATTTGCTTTTGTCTGTCTCTCTCTTTAGCTAGACAGTGTTCTTTGAAGGCGGGAAATATCTTATTTGAATTTCTGGGTCTAAGTCAATGTCTGCACACATAGCAGACACTTGTTATTTGCTGAGACGTCTAGGTCTTAATCCTGTGAATTCCTGTATCCGGTGAAAAACCGAGATCTACACATTTAGGTGAGATCGTAAATCGAGGCAGAATTTGATGATGGAGTTCCTTTTTGGAACTCGTGGTAAACCCCAGGGTGAACCATTGTATAATGATAAAGAATAGTTGTTTCGAGGTCGGCAATGTCTGAGTGCTAATCCAGCCCTGTCAGTTTCAACTTGCTTAGCTTTGGAAGAGTCACTGGGTGTCTCTGAGCCTGAGTTTCCTCTTCTGTAGAGTAGGGTTGCCAATCCCTACGTCAGAGGATTGCTGTAAGGATCTGATGAAATGATGGATATAGACTACCTTGGAGTGCTGAGCTAATGTGTATTAGGAACTGAACAAATGCTATCTTATATTTGTCATGGCTTGGGCATTCAGGATCACTTGTAATTTCACTCAGCTTTAACTAGCCATCTTTATTGCTCCAGTATTCACCAAGAATCTCCTTCCCATATCCTCTCTACAAATACGGCCCCCATAAATACACTCGACTCCAAGTCCATAGCCTCCCTCCTCTTCACTATCAATCTGAATTTCTTTCCTTAGTGTCATATCCTAAACATTTTTATGTCAATGAATTCTTCCAAAAACAATCTCTTTTATGTACCGTAACTGTCTTAATGAGGCCACCACTGTAAGGCATTTGGGCTGTTTCTAATTATTTGCCCATTATAAACAATGTCATGTAGAACCTTTTTTTTGCATAAAACTTGACCTTCACTTTGGAGTCTGTTTTCCCCTCTTGAATTGCAGACTTAGATTATTCATGAAATCTATTGTTTGACAGACTCTAATTGAATATCAAGTTATTTTAATTTATACGTTAGGTGGGAACTAAGAGAACTGATACAGGAAGAAATTCATTTTGTCCTCCCTTTCTTTGTCACCATTATGACCACTGCCACCTTTTATCTCCTGCTTCTGACTATACCCTCCTTGAGATTCTCCCCAAGGCAAGCCAGAGTAACCTTTTTAGAAATATAAACAAGATAAGGTCGCTGTTCAGCTTAAAATTTTTCAGTGGTTTCCTATTATCTTCAGAACACAGTCCAAAGTCTTTGCCATGGCCTGTAGCTTCTGTTCCATCTGAATCTGTTCCTGCCTTATTCGCTCACTTGGCATTTCCTGTGCTCCAGGCACAATGCCTTTCTTCATATCCCAGGAACACAGCGAATGGAGCCCCAGTGTAGGGTCTGAGAACTTGCTGCACTTCTCCTTGCCATGTCTCTTTTTGTCCCCCAGATTCTCTCCTGGCTGGCCCCTTCTCACCTTTCAGCTCTTAACTCCAATGTCAGCTCCTCAGAACCATTGTCCATGACTACCCAAACATGGGTACCCAAACTTTTACTCCTTTCCATCCCCAACCTGCTATTATCTGTTACATAACCATTTTTCGCTCCTTCCCTAATATTAGGGTCTAAAATCACTTTTATTTGTTTGCTTGTTTACTGTTTTCCTCTCTAAAATGTAAGCTTCATATTCATAAACCTAATACGTGGAAAGCGCTTAATAAATATTTGTTGAATAAATGAGTGCATTAACCTCAAAGATTGTGGAAAAGTGGCTTAGTTTTATAACTTTCAAATTGATGGTAGAAGAGGGATCCAGGATAAAATAAAACCTCCCAGTGCAGATCTCCAGGGAATCCTGTTTCCCCTAGAGATAGACTCATTGATGGATAGCACATGAAACGTGCTCAAGTGGGTGCTGTCAAAGCAGTTTTCAAAATGGCTTAATAACGTTGTGCTCACGGTTTTGCTGCCGCTATTGGGTAAGGTTTTTTGCAAGAGAGAGAAAGGCTAGTACGTGCCAGTCCCAGACTTCCCAACTCACACCCTTTCCACCACACGTCCTCAAGATTTTCTTGGACAGAAGAAATCCATGGTCAGTAACTGTTTTGGAAATTCCGCACACTCCCTCTTTCTCTTGGAAATTCCCAAATGCATCTTCATCTGTGAAAGACCCTGGGAAATCCTGCCGTGCAGAGAGCTGGGCAGATTCGTTTAGTTCACCATCTGTAAAGCCATCTTGACCGCAGACTCTGTTCTTCCCCTCGGAACACGTGTGAACATCTTGCAGCACAGAGAAGTTTTGGAAGTGCTTTCGGAAGTGCTCCATTGGCTTCCACTGACCATCAAACATCCCAGATATCACAGTCAAAATCCCCAGTCTTTCACTGTCTCTTCCCCCTGCCGCTGAAGTGGCCGTGGGCCTTCTGGCCCAGAGTGGGAACACCTGGCCTCTCTCTGCTTCATTAGGCTCTGCGCCCGGCCCATGGTGCTCAGCGGGTCCCAGCAGATGGAATGGTAGCAGAGAACCGGTGTCATGAAACTGAGCACATGCTTGAAATCAGCTCCAATGCGGTTTTGTAGTTAGGGCTTCCTCCTGAGAGACCTGGCAGGTGCTGACGTGAATTGTCCTCAGGCAGACAGAGGAAAGTGGTGGAGGTCCCAGGGCTGTCCTCTTGGCTGTGACAGCGTTTTATGAGGCAGCTGCTGGGTAGTCAGGTCCACAGGTAGTGAAGAGGGGGTGTTGGCTCTCAAATAAAGCAGAGGAAGATTTCTCTGGATGTGAGGGAAGGCTGCTGAGTTTCATGCAGTCTAGGTAGTGGTCTTTAAAAAGTGGGACTTTATATTTGAAATTGAATTCCACCACTGGCTAACTGATGGATCTTAAATAAGCAATGAATTTGTTTTCAGCCTCAGTTTTCTTATCTGTAAAATAGTGCTAATAATGCTGAAATCACATGTAGGATGTGAGATAATACCTGCAAAATGCTTAGTCCAGTGTCTGGCTCATGGTTGACCCTCAATAAAGAGTAGCTAAGTTTATCATTGTCATCAGGGTCCCACTCATCTGGCCTCCAGGGGCTCACAAATCTATCCCTCCTCCCCGGGCCGTTGTCTCTGACTTGGTTAAGGTTTCATCATCCCTCATCCAGATTCCCGTAACAGCCTCTTCATCCCCAAATCCATCTTCCACCCTGGTGGGTGAAGTGATCTTTTGAAAACACACTAAATCAGACCATGTCACTCTCCTGCCTAGAACATTTTCCTGATATTCTGTCACTTGCACTGGGGGCTTTTGAAGCTTTTGCAGTGAAGTCTTCCTGGAGGCAGACGAAAATCAACACACCCCCAAACAGTCTGCAGCTGTGCTCACAAAACGTCAACATAAGCCCCTAATTCCCGATTCTGTCTAAAAAAAAATCCATGCCATTCTATTTTGTAATATGTGCATATTTATTTTAGTTTAAATTATATTATTTGTCAGTTAAATTATTTAACATTTTCTCAAGTCTTTAGGTAATGTCGATGTCCCGAGAAGAAGAATCCTATTTTCGCTGATTATACTAGGATAGTACAGTACCATCTTCAGTAGGTTTCCATAGGATCCAGTGAGATAATGCCTGTAAAGCCCTGAGCGCAGAGACAGGCAAAAGGTGCGCACTGAACATGTGTTCTATTATTTTCTTATTTACTACTCTTATGGCTACTGTTTTATTATTACTTTTGCATTTGTCAGTATCACTGTCATGACAGTGAGAATGTCAACATCATTGTATTTTTCAATGTCCCATTAAGGATACACCTACCCAGTTTTAGAAGGAAGAGTCTGTAGGATTTAGGGCACACTGTTTAATAGGATCAGAAAGTTGCCAGAGCTGGCTACACAAGGCTCCTTCCTAGCCTGGACTCCAGCCTACCTCTGAACCCCCCCAAGCCACTGAATTCCGCAGCCTCCAGCACACTGTCCGTTTTCCTCTTCCCCCCGAATGACTTGGTTTCCAAATCCGTGTAACGATCATCCTTTACCTGAAAGCCCCTTCCTCTCTTCTCTAGGCAGAAAATTGCTACTCATGTTTCAAATTCTGGTCTCAAGATTTTCTCTATGAAGACCCCACCCCCCAGCCCACCCTCAGCCCTAATCCAGGCTGAGTGAGCTGCTGCTTTGGGCACTTGTAGCCCCCGTGCTGCTCTCTATCACAGCCCTCATTACAGGACACATCTGCTTCCCTCATCATCTCTGACAGTCCCGTGATGGAAAGGACGGTGATTTATGTCTCTCTGCAGACCAAATGCCTAACATAGAACTGGCATAGAATAGCAATTGGCTGAATGGGAGAATATACGAATAGGTGGATGGATGCATGAATGCATGGATGAATAAAAGAAGATAGTTGGGAGCTTCATGGAATACAGAGGGTTAAGAAGACGTGGTTCCACTAGCACTTACTGAGGATTTAGTGTGTTCTAAATACTATACTCATCATATATTATCTCATTTAAAAGCTCCCCACACCCCATAAGGTAAGGACTATAATTATCCCCATTCTACAAAACAGGAAATTTCAAGCTTAGGTAAGTTACGTGACTTGCCCAAGTATACCCAGCTAATAGACTGTGGAATTGTGAATTCAAAGCCTAGACAGAGCCCATATTTCAGTTCCCAGATGACTATAGTTTTTGTCTTAGCTAGCCTGGCTAAGATCTTTGAGCTGTGAAATTGTATCAGCCTAGTCTAGATACTGGAAGGAAGAGGTGGTAGTTCTCTTAAATTGGTAAGTGTTTCTGTATCATCAGAGCTTCTGTGAGGGTGATCAGGAGCTACAAGGTTCTGGAAAGTGAGGTCTCTCTCTTTCTTAGAGTCAGGACTGCCCCCCTACAATCTCCCTCTGGCCTCAGAGAGCCAGTTCTGTGACCGGAGGGGCAGCAAACCCAGTGGGTATGCCATTGTCCAGTGTTCTCTGCATTTGAAAGGCACTCACCCAGCTTTTTTCGCTAAGTCGTACAAATGTAGGATGTGCCGCCCAGATCCCTGCCAGCCAGCACTTCATCATTTAGTGAATGAAGCAGGTGATTAGACATTTGCACCACAAGGAATGCATAGGAAGGTGGTGTGAGCTGGCCTGGGGTGTTTACAAAACTGGGAGAATAATTAAAGAAGGGTTCACTGTGGAAGTAGCCCTTGAAGAATGCATTGGTATCAACTGAGGAGAGAGATTGGGAAGGTATTGCTAGTAGAAGAAAGAAACATGCAAAGGTACATGTGAGTGACACTGTGCAGGGCATTATGGGAATATCTGGGGAAAACTGTGAACAGAGCCAGGCTCCGGATATCACTCCCACAATCCCCAGCTGCGTCCCCACGCTGGGAAGAGAGGCACATTCTGGCTTCTTTATCCTCCCTGATAGATAAGCCCTGATGTGCTGTTTTATTGGGGGACACTGTCCTTTAGAATGCGGGTTTATGTGGTGTGTGTGTGAACTCTTTACTAGTAAGTAGCAATGGATTGTTCACTTAGTTGGAGAAAAATATTCATAAATATTAAGGGCTTTAAATTATTTGCCTTATTGGATTGTTGCTGTGCTTAAACATTAAAAGGACAGCCAACCAGATATGTCTTTATTTCTTTGGTTTCCGTCTTTGTTACCCAGCCCCTGTGCCCCCTTAATAGCATCCCCTTCCTACCAAGGAGTTTTGGGTGGAGCTCACTCCTCCTTTTGCCAAAGGTAGTTTTTGTTTGTTTGTTTGTTTGTTTGTTTTTTTGTGGTACGCGGGCCTCTCACTGTTGTGGCCTCTCCCGTTGCGGAGCACAGGCTCCAGACGCACAGGCTCAGCGGCCATAGCTCACGGGTGCAGCCGCTTCACGGTATGTGGGATCCTCCCGGACCGGGGCACGAACCCGTGTCCCCTGCATGGGCAGGCGGACTCCCAACCACTGCGCCACCAGGGAAGCCCCCAAAGGTAGTTTTGAAACTGCATAATCAAAATGGCATTCAACTTGAAACCATGAGATAGTTACAGGGATAGAAAGAAGACTGGATAGACCCCAGCTACCTAGAGTCTAGCGCTAAATCTGTGATGAAATAACCCCTTGTCTCTCTACCTCTGTGACATTTCTCCTACTTGATTTTCCTCCCCGTCTCCATTGCCGCATGTCCCAAAGCCTGCTCTTCCTTCCAAATAAAACCTTAAAGCTACTTTCTTCGGGAAGTCTTTCCAAATTTTTCCACATGAGAGTCATGCATACTTCCTCCAAACTTCAATAACCTCTTCTCTATCTTTCTTATGATATTTGTCACTTATTACCTTTTATGAGAGTAATTTAAGGCCACTTCTCTTCTCCCTTAATTAATCTCCTGAAGCACAGTGACTATGTACAGGTCATGCCTGTGTTTCCAGTGACTAGACTAGTCCTGACACATAGCAGACACTCAGTTAATGCTTGATGAATTAATAGACTAGGCTAATCACAAGGGCTGTGTGATCTTGGACACGACTTTGCACTCTCCAGGCATCATCGTCCCCATCTAAGAAGCTGTGTGGCTCTGTGGAAACGAGCTCAGGTTCTGGAATCAGATAGATGAGAATCGACAGCACAGTTCTGCCTCTGACTCCCTCAACTTTTGGAAATAACTTGTACTAAATCGTCATTACCTAATTTGTAAATCGTACACTCGGCCACCTCATAGGGAGGCTGGTAGGATTAGACTTAATGTATGTAAAGTGCTCAGCAGGCCACACTAAACCTAATAAGTTCGTAATAAATCTTTGTTGTTGTTAATTTGGAAAGCAAAGGTGATGGGCTAGATAATTTCCACAGGTCTCCTCCACCTCAAATGACCTTTGACTGTAAATCTGATTGGCAAGCATTGTTGTCGAGTGAAAAGTCCAGTATTTGGAGTCAGAAAACCCTGATTTGAACCCCAGCTCTTAAGTGCAGTGGGTCCTCAGAGAAATTAATTAATTTTCTCTGGATTCCGTCCACAGCACCTGGAGATGTGGTAATATCTGCTATTCTTGTTTCTCAAGGCTGTTGTGAGAATGTGCTAGAATACTTATTGAAATCCTTTTTTAAAGCACACTATAGATTACCAGCATCCTGGAATCATAGCCTTGGCACCTTCAAAGACAGGGGATAACACGCAAATTTGAACAGAGAGCCTTTCCTCTGGGGCTCTGGCATCCCTTTTCTGGACCACATGCCCCTTCCAGGAGGCGCTGCCAGGGCCAGTACTACCACAGCCCAGTGATCCCAGGTCAGGTTGGACTGAGGCCCGGGAGAGCTGATTTATAGTCAGAGCACATAGCTGCCTCCATAAATCTTCCCTGATGTGTCTTTCAGAGAAGTTTGCATTCCTAAAAGTGCATGTCTCCTCCAGGCGGTTTTCCTTGTCTGTCTGAAATATGTCACGGGGCCCTCAGTCAATTCTGTCTGGTCTGGCTGGGTGGAGAGGCAACTGCAGGCAGCCTTAAGAGAAGGCTCTGGACCAGGTCTTGGCGGGGCCTGGGGATATAACTCTAGGATATTTCTTTCATCAGAATGGTACAATACCACGTCAGAGTTGTAGCATAATAAACACCCTGAAACTTGGTGACTTAAAACAGAAACCACTTATTTGTCTCTTAATTCAAGTCAAGCATTTGGCCCTGGACTCAGCTGGGCAGTTCTTCTGGTCTGGATCGGGCAGGCTCAGCTGACCTCAGTCAGGTACCTGTGGTCAGCCAGCTCTCCAAGGCTGGCTCACATGGGTTCCAAAAGCAGAAAGGACAAGAGCTGCAAGGCCTTTTGAGGCTTAAGCTCAGAAGACACACTTCATCCTTCCCACTTCATTCACTTGCTCAAAACCAAGTTGTGAGGCCATCTTAGACACAGAAGGTAGAGAAACAGAGTTCATCCCTTGAAGAAGGGTCAAAATATTAGGGTGACTTTTGTAACCTACAAGTACTCATGTGTTATGAAGCCTCTATTTTATGCTAACGTCTGAGCTGATCCTCACAACCTCAGCATAATTACTTCTAATTTGCTGATGGAAAAGTTGAGACTCACACATATGAAGGAAACTTTATGACGGGGCACAGCTGGTCATGGCAGAACCAGATCCCTGATTCTAATCCTTGTAATAGCTGATCTAAAGACTATACTTTTTTTTTTTTTAACCTCTGCTACTTTGTCCCTCTTTAACAGTGCTAAAGACTTCATGATATCAAGCCAGTGTTAGATACAGCCTGGCTTGTGGTGTATCGAAGGGCAGTAGATTTGCATCCTGGCTCCATCCTTGCAAGGGCCTGTGGTCTATTGCAAGGTCAGTAAAATGCTTTAGTAAAGGGCCAGATAGAAAATATTTTAGGCCTTTCTGACCAAGAGAGAAACTTCCAGATAGTATGTAGGCACCTGTACGATGAGAAAAATTTTTCCACAGATTTCTATTGATGACATTTAAAATATAATAATAATCAAGTACCATTTATTGTAACAAAGTTCTGCTAACGAGAAGAATGGAATTTATTTGACACTAACATGTGAATTTCATATCATTTTCACATCTTAATATATTCTTCTTTTGATTTGTTTTTACCACTTAAAGATGTAAAAAAAAACAGGCAGTGGGCCACATTTGGCCCACAATCCCTGGCATAAGGGAGCATCTCACATTTGGACTCAGAGAATCCTAGATCCAGCCCCCCCATGACTATCTAATTGCTCTGTGATTTGTGATTTGAGGCAAATCCTTAATGTCCCAGAGCCGCTGTTGCCCCAGGCTCCTAGACACACAATAGAGGGGAAACAATTCCTTATGTTCTCTTAGTCCCCCAAAGATGGAAGTGAATCTCAAGTTCATCTGATCCAGCTTGCTTGTAGATGTGGAAAATGGTGGAGCGGGAGACCTGTCTCTCTGCCGTAGAGAGAAACTAGCAGACCCAGAGATGGAATGCCACAAAATTGCCCTTGTTTCATGCCATTTGAACATGTAAAATTATGTAGGCCATATTACATACATAAGGATTGACTACTGGGGAATTTGGATAAAACACGTAGTTAGAAGCTGACAGATTGTTCTCTGTTCTAATTCAACTGCAATCAAATGAGTAGATCATTTAGAAGGTTACAAAGAGAAGGCTTTGTGTTTTCCTATGTTTGAGAAAGACATGGTGAACCAGAGTGAGGATATGGGGTAGAGTTCACAAGCCATTAGCAGGAGTTTTTGGATTTTTTTGTTTTTGTTTTTTAATTTATTTTATTTTTGGCTGTGTTGGGTCTTCATTGCTGCGTGCGGGCTTTCTCTAGTTGCGGCGAGCGGGGGCCACTCTTTGTTGCAGTGCGTAGGCTTCTCGTTATGGTGGCTTCTCTTGTTGCGGAGCATGGGCTCTAGGCGCGCGGGCTTCAGTAGTTGTGGCTTGGAGGTTCTAGAGCGCAGGCTCAGTAGTTGTGGCGCACGGGCTTAGTTGCTCCGTGGCATGTGGGATCTTCCCGGCCCAGGGCTTGAACCGGTGTCCCCTGCATTGGCAGGCGGATTCTTAACCACTGCACCACCAGGGAAGCCCAGCAGGACTTTTTAGGCTGTGCTCCAAATAGGTGCTCAGGGGACGAGCAGGCATAGAGGGATATCGCTGTGCAGGCAGGGCTCTTTCATCAAGCTCCTTGTCTAGATTTATGTATCGGGCTTCAACATTTTTGGAGAAAAGCCCCAATTCTAGCATATACGCTTTTAAGAACAAGTGTTTTTATGACAGAAGCTCCCATTCCTATATGGAAAGAAAGCCAGCAAGGGCCTTCTTCCTGTTACACACACACACACACACACGCACACACACATAGACACACACACAGGTTGGGTAAAATGTAACATTTATTTTTAAACACAAATTTATCTCAGAAATGAAGAAAGGCAACTCCTCAGTTGTAAGGAATAAGGAGGAAATGCAAAAACCTAAGCTTTGAGTTTAGAAGCTGATGTCTTGGTGACTCCAGGTGGGCAGTGGGATGGGATGGGATAAAAATAAAAAGAAAGCAGGAGCAAGGAAGAAATGAAAGATAACTTGGTAGAAAAAAGCCCTAAAGCATGAGTAATCATAATAACTATAATTTGCATATTAAAATTCAGAGCTAGATTATACTACACAAAATCTATTTATGTGCTGTTTACCAAAGAACTTCTTAAAACATAAAGACACAAAAAGTTTGACAGTGAAAGAAAAGAAAAATATATACTAGGCAAATACTAATCAAATGAAAGCTTTGGGAGAAGTATAAGTATATGACAAAATAAAATTTACAACAAGAAGAAAGAAAAAATTGAAGTAGAACAAGAAGTAGATGGATACCTAATCGAAGAGGGAGATGTCTTTATAGAAATCTTCCTATTAGATCAAGTAAGCAAAATGCTACTAATAATATGGACAAATTGAACTGTACTATTAAAAATACAATAAAATGGGCATATATAAAATCCTGTCCCTAAGAATTAGAGTTTAAAGATTTTTCTCAAGAAGTGAGAAATTCTCTTAATGGTCTTGACATCTTATGACCCGAATGTTCTGGCTTTGGCCCAATTTCCTGAAATTTCATTTTATTTTCAATGATAACTCTTTGCAACATTTATGACTACATGTGGATTCATATTTATGCCTCTGAAAGACATATCTCTCAATCGGGGTGCGAGCAGGGAGTAGCAATCTATGTGTACTGATTTTCTTTTGCTTTTGCTTTTTGCGGGGGAATAGCGTATAGGGGAGGTTGTGGTTGAAGGAGAACACTTCCAGAAAGATAGTCGCCGTCAAAACAAAGCAGTAGTATTTTGTTTCAATCCATATTCCTCATATTTTTCCTCAGGCCAGAGAAATAGTCCATTTTGTCAGGATAGCTTCTGGAACCAGAAGGGCTTTCTCTAGATTACCTGTATATGATCTGGTTGTGAAGGTTTGCAGGAAAAAACTGTAGTGTCTGACCTCCTATATCTGTGTCAGTCTGGCTACCTTGCCCAAGGAGTTGCCTGAGAAGGGTCAGTGTGATCCCCTTCATGGAATCGTGTGACATTAGCAGTAACCTTTATAGATTCCAAGATGGGAAAGGGTCTTGAAGTCGTTTCCCTTTTAAGCAGGACTGCATGGCAGTAACTGCAAGATCTTGAGAACTTAAGACTAGATAATTACACTGGTAATTAATATTATAAATAATATCTTATTTATTTTATACGTAATAGTCTGTACCTCTTATTTCCCTACCCCTATCTTGCCCCTCCTCCCATCCCTGTCCCCACTGGTAACGACTAGTTTGTTCTCTATATCTGTCAGTCTGTTTCTTTTTCGTTATGGTCACTGGTGTGTTGTCTTTTTTTTTTAGGTTTCACGTATAAGTGATATCATGCAGTACTTGTCTTTCTCTGCCTGACTTATCTCTGGCCTCATTCTGATGTAGATCGGCTTCTTTGGTCCCAAAACAGCCAGAGAAGTCAGATCATCACTATGACATCATCATTCCTGCCATAGGATGAGACTCTTCCTAACCGCTCCCTAGAAATTCCCATTTCTTGGATTCTAGCCCCTCCTGCTATTATCCTGCCCAGGGCCTCCAACCTTACTGTCATCATTCTTTCAACTGAGTGCCTACCAAGTATGAGACACCGTGCAGAGTCCTGAGACTTCAGCAGAAAACTGGGTATACGAGGTCCCTACCCCCGTGGGGGTCAAGGTATGTAGGAGGAAACAGACAGGTTATCAGTCAAGCAAGGAAGCATACAAGTACAATGATTGCAGACCGTTGTAAGTGCACTGGAGGAAATGACCTCGGTGTTGGCCATCACAGTTGTCCACCAAGCCTAAGGTAAAACCAGCCAGGCTTCTCCTTCCTTGCCTTGGCTAGAAACCATCATCCCGGCCTGTGACTTCCCCAGCCACATCCAGAGGAGCAGATCCTGAGGTTGCAGTTTGCTTTTATTCTCTTTCCTACCTTAGGACGTATATCTGGTAGGAAACAGTAGCAATAATTGGCCACCTGCCTTGTGCCAGTCACTGGGCCAGGTGCTTTCAAATGTATTCTTGTAACCACCTTTCTTTAACCCTTATTTTGCAAAAGAAATCGATGTTCAGAGACGTGAAGTATGTTGCCCAAGCTCGTGTGGTCAAGTCGGTGATGGAGCCTGGATGTCAACTTAGATCTGTCTGCTTCCAGCACTGATGTCCTTTCTCGCACGTCGTAGCTCTCTCTCTTTTCAGTGCCTGCCTCCAAACCTGCTTTCACATCACCTGTGTGGGGTCTCTGCACATACACAGGCCTCAGAGGTTAGACTGAAATTTGGCAGAAGTAAAGTCAGCCCCAAAAACAGACCCTTTTGAGTCTCCTAATAACCCTAGTGGGATTTTCATTCATTTTCTTGCCTGATTATTATTAAGAATATGCCTCTGTGTCAATTAGATTTCATGATTTTGTTGTAAACTTTTGCACAGTGCAGCTTAAAAAATCTAGCCTTTTATCTCATTTCAGGATGGAAAATGTTGGTTTGATATACAAGGTCTAATTGTCCTCACCACGTGTTAGAAATCCAAGTGCAGCTAAACATTAAGGTTAAATGATGATATCACAACTTACTCAGTTTGCATTTTACATCCAACTGAAAACACAAACCACTCGCCTCATTAATCCTTTGCAATCCAGTTCTCCCACCCCCAAATGAAATGATCCTTTTGGGACACATTTATATCCTTTTAACAGCCTCCTGACAGTTCTGCTGATGGAGTTTGTATCCAGCTTTGTTACTGGGTAGAGACAACTTGCCCTGATGGCTATGTGTACATAATTATTCTCTCACAGTTAGATTTAATTAATGCTTACCCTCATCATGATCTTGCAGCTAGCAAGCTTGCTTTGCTTAATGGCAAAAGGATTTCCTTTTTAGCCAAGAGAGACTCCAAAGGGCTTTGTAAAACTCTTCTACTTTTTTTTAAGAAGAAAAAAAAAATTGCACCTGAGCCTGGTTCATTTCTTCCCTCCCTCATATTAATGCCACATTGTGAATGGATGTGACACTACATATGGGGATGGGTTATGAAACTTAATTTTAGACTAAGTATCGCTAATATGAACAGCTCTGACAGACCTACAAAGAAGATGTATAATTTTCAATATCTTAGTTTAGAATTGAAGTGTCCTGGCTTCATTTTGTTTGTCTCTCTACAATATATGTATATGTGTATTTTTCTAACCACCTCCCCAAATGGGACCCAGAGTTCAAAAATAAATAGCTATGAAAGTAAGGAGACATTAAGAAATGATGGGAGAGACAAAGGGAGTTTGAAGATAAGTTTGGAAAGAGATTATTAGAAAGTTCGTAATAAGGAGAGGGTGTGTGTACTTATAAAACCCCATAAGATGGGAGTACTTTACAAATAATCTGTCCCAGTCCATGCTTGTGAAATATTCATGTGCTATTTGCTTTTTGTTCCCATAATGGCAATGCCTTGTGTTTGCAGAGAGCTTAACAGTTTACAACAAAATTTCACGTCCATTATCTTAGGTGATCTTTTACAACAGCCATGTGATGTAAGCAGAGAAGAATTCACAGATGAGGAGACGGAGGCTCAGGGAGGTTGAGACACTGGCCCATAGTCACATACCTGTTCAAATAGCAGTCCCTCTTTGCCTTCATTTGTCTTGCTAAAGCATCAGCAGACTCTTAGCTAAAAGGTAACATCTGGGGCTTCCCTGGTGGCGCAGTGGTTGAGAGTCCATCTGTCAATGCAGGGGACACGGGTTCGTGCCCCGGTCTGGGAAGATCCCACGTGCCGCAGAGCGGCTGGGCCCGTGAGCCATGGCTGCTGAGCCTGCGCGTCCGGAGCCTGTGCTCCGCAGCGGGAGAGGCCACGACAGTGGGAGGCCCGCGTACCGAAAAAAAAAAAAAAAAAAAAGATAACATCTGGAGGCAGCAGAAGCAAGAAGAACTACAATCCTACAGCCTGTGGAACAAAAACCACATTCACAGAAAGGTAGACAAGATGAAAAGGCAGAGAGCTATGTACCAGACAAAGTAACAAAATAAAACCCCAGAAAAACAACTAAATTAAGTGGAGATAGGAAACCTTCCAGAAAAAGAATCCAGAATAATGACAGTGAAGATGATCCAGGACCTCAGAAAAAAAAATGGAGGCAAAGATCAAGAAGATGCAAGAAATGTTTAGCAAAGATCTAGAAGAATTAAAGAACAAACAAACAGAGATGAACAACACAATAACTGAAATGAAAAATACACTAGAAGGAATCAATAGCAGAATAACTGAGGCAGAAGAACGGATAAGTGACCTGGAAGACAGAATGGTGGAATTCACTGCTGTGGAACAGAATAAAGAAAAAAGAATGAAAAGAAATGAAGACAGCCTAAGAGACGTCTGGGACAACATTAAACACAACAGCATTCACATTATAGGGGTCCCAGAAGGAGAATAGACACAGAAAGTACCCAAGAAAATATTTGAAGAGATTATAGTCGAAAACTTCCCTAAGATGGGAAAGGAAATAGCCACCCAAGTCCAGGAAGCACAGAGAGTCCCATACAGGATAAACCCAAGGAGAAACACGCCAAGACACATAGTAATCAAATTGGCAAAAATTAAAGACAAAGACAAATTATTGAAAGCAACAAGGGAAAAACAACAAATAACATACAAGGGAACTCCCATAAGGTTAACAGCTGATTTCTCAGCAGAAACTCTACAAGCCAGAAGGCAGTGTCATGAGATACTTAAAGTGATGGAAGGGAAGAACCTACAACCAAGATTACTCTACCTGGAAAGGATCTCATTCAGATTCGATGGAGAAATCAAAAGCTTTACAGACAATCAAAAGTTGAGAGAATTCGTAGCACCACCATACCAGCTCTACAACAAATGCTAAAGGAACTTCTCTAAGTGGGAAACAAAAGGGAAGAAAAGGACCTACAAAAACAAACCCAAGACAATTAAGAAAATGGTCATAGGAACATACATATCAATAATTACCTTAAACATGAATGGATTAAATGCTCCAACCAAAAGACACAGGCTTGCTGAATGGGTACAAAAACAAGACCCATCTATATGCTGTCGACAAGAGACCCACTTCAGACCTAGGGACACATACAGACTGTAAGTGAGGGGATGGAAAAAGATATTCCATGCAAATGGAAGTCAAAAGAAAGCTGGAGTAGCAATACTCATATCAGATAAAATAGACTTTCAAATAAAGAATGTTAACAAGAGACAAGGAAGGACACTACATAATGATCAAGGGATAAATCCAAGAAGAAGATATAACAATTATAAATATATATGCACCCAACATGGGAGCACCTCAATACATAAGGCAACTGCTAACAGCTCTAAAAGAGGAAATTGACAGTAACACAATAATAGTGGGGGACTTTAACACCTCACTTACACCAATGGACAGATCATCCAGGCAGAAAATTAATAAGGAAACACAAGCTTTAAATGACACAACAGACCAGATAGATTTAATTGATATTTGTAGGACATTCCATCCAAAGACAGCAGATTACACTTTCTTCTCAAGTGCGCACGGAACATTCTCCAGGATAGATCACATCTTGGGTCACAAATCAAGCCTCAGTAAATTTAAGAAAATTGAAATCATATCAGGCTTCTTTTCTGACCCCAATGCTATGAGATTAGAAATGAATTACTGAGAAAAAAACGTAAAAAACACAAACACATGGAGGCTAAACAATACGTTACTAAATGACCAAGAGATCACTGAAGAAATCAAAGAGGAAATCAAGAAATACCTAGAGACAAATGACAATGAAAACACGACTATCCAAAACCTATGGGATGCAGCAAAAGCAGTTCTAAGAGGAAAGTTTATAGCTATACAATCCTACCTCAAGAAACAAGAAAAATCTCAAATAAACACTCTAATGTTATAGCTAAAGGAACTAGAGAAAGAAGAACAAACAAAACCCAGTGTTAGCAGAAGGAAAGAAATCATAAAGATCAGAGAAGAAATAAATGAAATAGAAACAAAGAAAACAATTGCAAAGATCAATAAAACTAAAAAAATAATAATAGGAGATAAAAGATAGCATCTGAATCGAGAGTAATATGATGCTACTTACTTTAATGATTACATGCAATATTAGTGATCACTATTACTTTGCATTATTATGGGAGATTTCATCCAGTAAGCTCCGAGAGGCCACCACTGAAATGTGGCCACTTCAGGATAAGAGGAAACACACTTTTTTCATTACATCGAATACTCCTTAAAGACCTTGACCTTGAACTCCAAATAGGCCTACAATAATATATTCTAGAAATTCAGGACTGTAGAATGGGAGCTGGGTATTTACAAATCTTCCCGTAGCATAGGTGAGAAAACTGAGGCATAAAGAGGGGAAATGACTTCTCTACCTTGAGTTAGTGGCAGATCTGAACCCCCAACCCTGCTTTACTGACTCCCAGTACAGATCTCTGTTCACTACACTATAGCTGTAACCTTAAGCTGGAAGAGGCCTGAGAAATCTTCTTTCTGACAAGTGAGAAACTGAGGTTTAGGTGAGAGGAGTAGCTTACCGAAGGCCACGCTGACCCCGAGACAGAACTGGATCCCAAATCCTGTCTCCTTAATTTATATAAATTTAATTCGTTTTCAACAAATATTGTTTGTGCAAATGTTATGTGCCAGGCATTGTGCTAACTGCTCTGGCTACATCATCCTACAAAAGCAGAGGGAGGCATACTGTGGATGCAAGAATATGACCACTTACCCTCACGTGGCACTGTGGGTAAGCAGAACATGAAACTGATTTCCAGGGAAGTTCAAGTCTGCTTTTAAACAAGCTGACTTTGGAGAACAGGGCTGAGGAGAGATGGGGTAGAGAAGGTTGGGGAGGGGGGAGCTACTGACCCCATTACAAAGTCTCTTTTCTTTGCTTTCCTCCTAATGTTGTTACCTCTCTGAGTCCCCGAAGATGAAAATTTGAATTGAAGAATAAAGGCTAGACGTCAGTAGAATGTAATCTCTTACATTTGGCCAGCACTTTACAGTTTACAAAACACTAGCATCACCTGTTGACATTGTATCCTCATTTACCAAGGGCTTAACTATGTGCCAAACACCATGCCTAGTTTTTCAATGTATCTAATGAAATCTTCACAATATCCCTGTAAGGTTGAAGGTTGATGTTATCATGGCTCCCATTTTACAGATGGGAAAACTGAGGTTCATAAGATAAAGTTGACTTGCCATAGCTCACATCTCTGATCAGTGACAGAGTATAAATTTCAACTCAGATCAGTTGAACCCCAAAGCCCAGGCTCTTAACTGCAACACACATGGCCTCCGTCATTGAAGCTGGCTGCTAGAGCAGGGGGTGATGGAGCTCACAAGGTTGGCCTCTCGCTCTGGGACAGTGACTCTCAAGGGTGGTTTCTGAATGGGCAGCATCAGCATCCTCTGACAATTCGACAGAGATGCAAATTCTCAGGCCCGCCGCTCCCCCACTCCAGGGTGGAGCCCTGCAATCTGTGTTTTAACAGCTTTCCAGGTGATTCTGATGCCCGAGTAAGTGAGGGAGCCACTGCACTAGGAATCTATTCCCAGCCTTGGCTCCTTTGTCATGGAATCTGAGGGCCAGAGGGACCCTGCTGGTCCCTGATTCCAGCCCCTTTTGGAGCTTTGTATTATTCACCTGGTCTCCATTTTTCGGTGCCACCCTATATATTTCACATGGGCAGTCAGAGTCAGGTTAAAAGAGATTGAGGGTTGAAAACTTTGCCGACAGGCTCCAAGGAGCTGGGCCAGGTTTAGTGTGAATTGGTGAGCTGTGGCACGTGTCTGAACCTCTGAAAGTGAAGAGACAAGTTCCACAGTCTTCTGTCTGCCTTCTCCTCAATAAACCACCACCCACTGTTGACCACAGGCAGGAGTGTCTCACTGACTTCTCAAAGACTTTTGTTTAAGTTGGTGTTGAACAAGCAAGTGGGGAGGGGGGAACCTTCCTGTCTTTCTCTGCCAAGGCCCCTGAAGTCCTACATCCACGTATCTCACCTTGAACCTCACCTTTGTCCACACAAAGTGGATGGCCAAGTACACCCCTTGAAGTCTGTCCTTTGTGCAGAAGTGGCTTATTTTTGGCTTGTATCCATATGTACGAAGCTAATATCTCTCCGTGAAATCAGCTTGGCCTTCCACCCCCATGCCTTCCCCCAACCCCCACCGTTTACATAAGCATAAGGAAGGGTGCCGGTGGTGGACGGCGTGGGATCTGGGCCATCCACGTGTGTAGTTTTGTTGCATGAAGGGGGACCCCTTCCAGGGCCCGAGAGTGGGCTCTTGTCTAACACTTGGAAATGAACTGTCCGTGAAGACACGCGTGCTGACAAAGCAAGTGACTTTACTGGAAAGTGGCGCCCGGGCAGAGAGCAGCAGGGTGAGGGAACCCAGGAGAACTGCTCTGCCACGTGGCTTGCAGTCTCGTGTTTTATGGTAATGGCGTTAGTTTCTGGGTTGTCTCTGGCCAGTCACCTTGCTTGGCCCATAGTCTGACACAGGGTCCTTCCCTGCGGTGCGTGCATCTCTCAGCCAGGATGGATTCCAGCAGGAAGGACTCTGGGAGATTGGTTGTGTCCCCCCTCTTTTGGCCCCTCCCAAATTCTCCAGGTTAGTTTTTGGCAGCAGTACCATGTTCCTTATTGGGACCTCCTGTTGTGGGACAGCTCGGGCAAGCGGGCCTGGCCAGGGCGGGTGGTTTCCATCAGCAGTTCCCTAACAGTTTACCTGCGCCCTCTGAACTTGCTTGGGCCTGATTCTGGTTGTGCCACTTTCGTCTTATGCCATCTCTTCCACATGACTTGGTGGATCTGACAGAATCCAGCTCACGATAGGCAGCTCTGGCTTCCTAGGCTCTTGACAGGACCTTGTAGCATACCGGGTCCACCAGCCCCCGGCAAATGCATAGCTCTGTGCTGCATATGGTATGGCCTTATTCCGGAAGCTTGGGGGGTCTACATTATGCGTCTCCTAATTGGCACCTGCTACAAACTCCACAGAGTATTTATTTCCACCAATGACTCTCATACTTAGAGGACACACTGGATCACATAATGCACATAGCAGGGTTGTTTGTAGCACAGCCTGACCCACTGCAGATCCTTTTCCTGCTCTGTGATCTACGTAGAGCTGGCAGCCTTCCACGCCACTGGGAAAATGGGTCAGGGTAATATCCCCAAGTGTTTCGTATGCTGCTTTCAGAACCCAAAGAGGCCTACCAAGCATTCTGCTTCCTTCCTGGAGTTGTGAAGTGTAAGATGCAGGAATTTCTTCTTTATTTTGGAACAGATAATATAGCATACCGCAGACCACAGAAACCTGCAGTCTTCACTGACGTGGCAAGCCCCTGTTTCTTCATAGGATTTATCTTGTACTTTCTGGAGTACATATATCTCACCAGGCTCTTGAATGTACTTTCCCTTTTTTGTTCTTCTGGTCCAGTTAGCAGGATACATCAACATAGTGGGCCAGTGTGATATTCTACAAAAAGTCCAGGTGGTCCGTGTCTCTTCAGACTGTTATGACAGAGGGTTGGATAGTTAATACAGCCCCAGGTCAGGACTGTAAATATGTAGTGGTGCCCACCCCATGTGAATGGAAACTGCTTCTCATCCTTCTTCGAGAGGGATGGGTAAAAACTTATTTTCCAGATAGATGGCCACAGACTCTATGCCCGAGGTTGTGCTAATTGGCTGTAGCATAGACACCACATCTGGCAGCTGCAATTAAGGCTACAATTTGTTTGAGTGTGTGGTAGCTCACTGCCATCCCCCTGGACCCGTCTGAATTGTTAAAGGACAGGGTTGGTGGATTACATGGCGATGTGATGGAGGCCACCATCCCTGCATCCTCAGGGTCTTTAAGAGGATCGCTTACCACACCTGTTTACCCTCAGGATGTGATCCTGGTTTTGCTTTCCTCTTTGGGCTGGAGATAGAGATGATTGCACTTGCCTTCCCCACTATGATAGTTTACAGTAGAGACCAAGGAAACAATGGGAGCAGGGTTCTGCCAACTACTCCATACATCCATGTAAATTATCCACTTGGGGACTGCGGAAATGGTCATCTCACGGCGAAACAGACCTAGGTGAGGACTCCATCTGTTACCTGGCAGTCCATATTTCCCTCACTCTAACCATACCTTGGGTCCCTGGGTATCAACGTCAACTTGTATTCACCTCTCTGAATAGTCTGGATGTTCCTCTCACCTGGGTATCTGATTGCCTAAATAAACGGCCGTAAATCCCCTGAGGAAGACCTGGGGGAACCGTTGCTACATACACTTGCTGTGCTGTCGGAGCCTTCCTCGCAGGTACCCAGGCTCTCCTTTGGTCAGTGAGTTCAGGTCTGAGAACTGGTTTAGATCCAGAAACAGGAATATAGTAGAAGCTTAGCAAATACTTGCTGTCATAACACGATGACTCACTTTGCCGGAAGTGTTCAGAATGTGCGTGGGAAGGTGGAGTCTTCAGTCCTTCAAAACAGAAATGATAAAATTTTCCTATGAGCCACCACCTTCTTCTATTTCAGGGTTTTTCATCTCTCCCCCATACCCAATAGGAGCCAAAATATTTTATAATCATTCAGCGTTTTACCATTATGTAATCTTTGAATACAAATAATTTCCGTTAATGTGAAATAATAGTTGGGCTATGTTCAGAAATTACCTTTTCGTGTTCCAGTGCTCTCTACCTCTTCACCTCCACTCAGCTACATCTACCCACGGAAAAGATTCTAAAGTCAGGCTCCATCACCTTCTGGGAAAATTCGGGGTAACGGACATGTCACAATGGGAATCCCCTCATTTGTGTCACTCACAAGGACCTTATCTCAAACAAGAGCTAGTGAGGCAGGAATAAGGGTCCCTATTTTTCACATTACACAGCATTTTTAAAAATGCAGAAAAGAGTCAAAGAGGTTAAGTAATTTTCTCAAAACTCACTCAGCAAGGAAGAAGCTGAGCTCACGTCCTGTGTTCTTTCTAGCACTTGGAAGGGTAGGCTTTGTCATTAACTGTGGAGGGAAAAATTCTGGAACCAGTGGATGAGGGAGTGTGGTGAGGGAGGTGTTGGGAGGGGCAGGGACACTGGAGGCCACTCTACGCTCTCTCCCCATCCCCTGCCCCCAGCACAAGCCCATCTGGTCCTCAGCAGGGGCCTTCCTGTCCCGCTGCACCTCGCCTTGGCACTCTCATCCCCTCAGCCTGAAGGCGTTTCCTGTGAAATCCAGCGCAATCTGGGAAATAACACACCATGCCGAGCAAAACAAAATGCGTTTTTCATTTCCTTCATTTCCCCAGACAGTTCCTCACATAACCAAGCAGGCAAGTTGTTCCTGAAACGTATACATGTTGAAACGTATATGTGTTTACAAGAGATTTCCAGACATACATGTAAGTCTTTTTCTGTTTGGAGTGGGCAGGGACAGCTATAATGTATAATCTTCCCTTCAGCTGTGCAGCTTTGAACTTTTCCACATGTTTTTACGTGCATTAGCTATTCACTCGTTCCACAAATATTTTATCGAGTGTCTGCTCTATGCCGGCACTGGACTAGGTGCAGAGTATGGTGATGGAAAATCAGAGATCCTAATCTCCTGACAGTTCTATTCTGATGGAAGAGAGAGGCAGCAAACAAAGACATGGCATCATTTCAGGTATTAATAAATGTTATGAAGAAAAATAAAGTAGAGCATGTGGGAGTAAAAGAAAAATAGTATATCAGATAAGGTAGTCAGGGAAGACTTCTCAGAGGAGGTGACATTTGAGGAGAGGCCTGCACGAAGTAGAAAAAGAACATTCCAGACGAGGAAAGAGCAATGTCATGACCCTGGGGCAAGAACAAGGTTAATGTGTTGGATGAAAAAAGGCCAGGGCGAATGTCAGTGACAAGGAGGACAGAAAGAAATGGGGTTGGATTGTCTTTTCTCTAGGAGAGAAAGAAAGGGCCCAGGGATGGCTGCCATGTTTTGGCCTGAGTAAGTAAGTGCATGACTAGAGATCATTTTTTTATTTAAGATGGGGAGCCTGGGAGAGTAGCAGGTTGGGGAAGACCCATCAAGTTTTCTGACTTGGCCATTTAAGAGTTTCTCATCTGAACTGAATAGTAACTTTGCAAAATCTATGAGGAAGATAACCATTATTTTTCTCTTATAAGAAAATAGGGAAGTTAAATGACTGACCAGAAGCCACATGGCAACTTTGATAGAACCAAGGTGAGGACCCAGGAATCCTAGGTCTTAGATAATGAGTCCGTGTAACTTTCCAGTGAATCCCTATTTGAATGACAGTGAAATTCCCTGGCGCTTGTACCCTTGTAGGAAGTGGAGAGAGGTTGGAAATAATGTGGGTGTTTTTGCATAACAGTGCTTTTTTTTTTTTTTTTTTTTTTTTTTGCGGTTCACGGGCCTCTCACTGTTGTGGCCTCTCCCATTGCGGAGCACAGGCTCTGGACGCACAGGCTCAGCGGCCATGGCCCACAGGCCTAGCCGTTCCGCAGCATGTGGGATCTTCCCGGACCGAGGCACGAGCCCGTGTCCCCTGCATCGGCAGGCGGACTCTCAACCACTGCGTCACCAGGGAAGCCCAACAGTGCTTTTAAAAAGGGATTTCACCTGCCTTCTGCCCAGCTGTTGTAAGATGCAGGAACCTTTGGGTGGAATCTTACAGAGGGATGCAACGTGTGCCCTTAGATGGCCATGTCTGAAGAAAGACTCAGTTGTGGTGTCTGCTTTGAGACGATGCTGTCTTCTTCTGCGATGGAAGTGTGGGAGGGCTGAGGGGGGAATGGTAGCAGAGGGAACTGAAAAAGCAGACTCTCAGGGCATGGTGGAGTACTTCTGTTTGCGATTGAATGGCTAATAACTCAGCAAACAGGATTAAACTGGAGAATGTCTCCTCAGAGCATCTGTAGCATCACACCTTGGGGGTGCTGGTGAGAACACTTCCTCCTGCTTCATTCTTTCTGGCTGGCCCTTGCTAGCACCTGCTGTGTGCCTGGTTCCACACCAAGAACTAAAGGAGGGGGAAAGCCCCTGCCTACATTTTGAGACGTTATGGGAGAACTCTTCCTGCCCCCCAAGAAAGCCCCCAACTCTTTCCTAATACAGCTGTATTGGCACCACTCTGGGTATGACAGCTGCTTGGTCTTTCTTTTTCTTCCTCTTTTTCTAACTTTACTTCCCCGCACCACCACCCCCCCCCACCCAAGCTGTCTAAAAACCGTAAACTTCTCCAAGGGAGAAAAGAAGGAGTGCAAATAGCAAATTGCACTGAGTTCATTTCGCATGGATCTGAGCTCAATAAATTTGGCATTTGTCCAGAGCCCTTCATGTCTCTGCCGCAGAGAGTATTGGACCTTTCCCAATGAAGGGGAGACTGAAGTCCCTCGTTCCAAACAGGTCCCCTTCTCTCTCCTCTTCACCTGCCTGAGGCCTTGATTACTCTGAGAACCTCACTGTAGTCACCACCCATCACCATCCTGAAGTGCTATGTTATCATATTGTCCACAAGAGGTATAGGGAAGAGCCCTGGGTGTAGACACCCAAGAGCTGGTTGTGAATCAGTTGTTCTTCTGTCATCTCCTAGACACCTGCCTTACACATTGGTAGTCACCATTCTGCTTATTCTGCTTATGTCGTGGAGTTGCTAAATGGACCTACTTAAATGACAAATGGGAAGGTGCTGTGTTTTTTTTTAATTTTTGTTTTTTGCTGTTGCTTAGATCCTCTTTAATCCCCCCCCTCCCCTACCCCCCCCCCCCCACTTTGTGAGTATAGTCATGATCATCTGACAATCAAAGAATAGCTCTACTGGCTGGGGCACAGCCATTAGGCCTAAGGCAGGCCTATCCCTGTGTAACTCTGACTTGGAAACAGGGGTTTTGCAAAGATTTTGGAGCCAAGCTTCCATGGTGGCCTCCTGGTCTTGCCATTCTCCGTCCTCGCATTGAGCGGAATGAGAAGTTTCTCTTGAAATCTTGTACCCTCAACCTTACCTCCTGCCTTGCTTGTCCAAAGTGACAAAGATTATTTCAGGGTAGCAATTATGTGAGTCTGTTGTTCTTGATTATTTGTTTGCCTATTTATTGTTTTGTTCTCGTGTGCCTAGACAGATGCACGGAAGGCACTCCTCCGTCATGCCACATTGTGAAGTCTTCTTTCACCAAGATGGACATAGGTCACAAGAAACCCCCTTCCTTGTACAACAGTCCACTTTCCTTTTTTAGTCTCGACTCACTGACTATTGGGCTAAGCGGGATGCCCTGCTTCTCTTATGCAGCGGTGTTTCCGCCACTCTCATGCCTCCCCGCACTTCCACACCTCTAATCCGGAATCCTGACCATTCTCTCTGCTGCCCCCAGGATGGTAGGAACGAGCCGCTACCATGTGTTCCACAGTTCCTGCACTGACCCACGTGGTGGCCTTTCCACACTTCAGTCCATCTCCTGGTTTCCTGACCGCTTCCTCTATCCGGATCTGAGTTATCTGACTGGAGGGACTGTATCCTGTTAATGGTGATACCCTAGCCTACCACACAGGCTTGACCTACAGTAAGCATTCAATAAGTGTATTAAGTAAACATATACATAAGTAAATAAAATAAAACTACAAGTATTAGCTCAGAACTCCAAGGTTCACAAGATCCTTTTCATCCTTGCAACAGTTCTAACATGATGTTCGGTTAGAGATGTAACACTTCAGAGTTTAAAGATGTCAAGTGACTCACCCATGATCACTGTTTGAGTACAGGTATTATTGCTGCATAATAAATTGCCCCACATGTTGTAGCTAAAAGCAACCACCATTTTATTTTACCCAAAATGTTGTGGGTCAGGAATTGGGGAAGGACTTGGCTGGGCAGCTCTGGCTCGGGATCTTTCCTGTGGTTACAGTCAGACACCAGCTTGGGCTGCGGTCGTCTGAAGAGTCAGCCGGGCAGGGCATCCAAACTGGCCCACGTGCATGGCTGGCAGGTAATGCCAGCTGTTGGCCAGGAGCTCAGCTGGGGCTGTTGACTCGTGCTTCTACAGGTGGCCCCTCCAACGTGGTAGTCTCTGCAGAGTCAGACTTCTTACATGGTCACTGGCTTCTCTCAATGCAACCCTCCCGAGAGAACCAGGAGAAACTTCATGGCCTTTATTGTTGGTGGGGGCGGGGTACGCGGGCCTCTCACTGCTGCGGCCCCTCCCGCCGCGGAGCACAGGCTCCGGATGCGCAGGCCCAGCGGCTACGGCCCACGGGCCCAGCTGCTCCGCGGCATGCGGGATCCTCCCGGACCGGAGTACGAACCCGTGTCCCCTGCATCGGCAGGCGGACTCCCAACCACTGCGCCACCAGGGAAGCCCTCTTTTTCCTTTTTTTAAACTTTTATTGGAGTATAGTTCATTTACAGTGTTGTGTTAGTTTCAGGTATACAGCAAAGTGAATCAGCCATACATATACATATATCCACTCTTTCTTTTCCCACATAGGCCATTACAAAGTATTGAGTAGAGTTCCCTGTGCTATACAGTAGATCCTTATTAGTTATCCATCTTATATATCGTGGGTTGTGTATGTCAATCCCAATCTCCCAATGTATCCCTCCCACCCCTTTCCCCCCGATAACGGTAAGTTTGTTTCCTATTGTTACATCTGTGACTCTATTTCTGTTTTGTAAATAGGTTCATTTGTACCATTTTTTTAGATGCCACATATAAGCAATATCATATGATATCTGTCTTTCTCTGTCTGACTTACTGCACTCAGTATGACAATCTCTAGGTCCATCCATGTCGCTGCAAATGGCATTATTTAGTTCTTTTTTTATAGCTGAGTAATATTCCATTGTATATATGTACCACATCTTCTTTATCCATTCCTTCATGGCCTTTTCTGACTGAGCCTTGGAAGACATACAGCCTCACCTCTGCCATTCTCTGTTAGTCAGAGCAGGAACAAGCCCACCCAGATTCAAAGGTAGGAGATTGTACTTCGCAATGAGAGGTGTGTTAAACAATCTGGGGACTGTGTTTAAAACCACCACAGAAAAGCAAAATTAATGAACCAAGACTCAAACTCAGGTATCCTGACTCCAAAGCCAAGCGTTTTTGAATCTTCCATGATGGATGGAGATGTGTGTGTGTGTGTGTGTGTGTGTGTGTGTGTGTAATGAATTTTGAATACACAGTACAGTTCAGAGCTAATGCAGTGTATCAATGAAGGCCTCAGTTCTTCAGATAGGTACAGGAAGACTTATTCTGCTAAAAACATTATTTATGATAAATTATTGAACTGTCTGTGTTCCAGTTTCATGCCTGAAATGTAGATGAGAAGAAGAACACTTATCCCTCTGGGATTACCTCTTTGCCCTTGATTCTGACCAACAAAAAGAGTGTTATTTGGAAATAATATGTCTTAGACAAAAATGCATATCTTAATCATACATGGTACCAGGAACAGGAGGCTGCTCTTAATCTAATACATGTCATGAACTTGTTTATTTTTCAAATTTCAAATGATTTATGTTCATTAAAGCAAGTTTCTAACATTCCTAAAAGTGCCACCAGAAAAATAAAAACTTCCTGTAACCCCATTATCTAAATATTACCAACATTTAAATTTTGCTGTAGTTAATTTTCAAGCTTGATTTATATTTTTCTATATGTAATTTAAAACTCAACTAAATTAAGCTATATTTTATGTACAATAAACTGCATACATTTAGAGTACACAATTTAATGAGTTTCGGAGATGTATATAGCAGTGAACATTTTCATCACCTCCAAAAGATTCCTTGTCTCCTTTTATAATACATCCTTCTTTCCATCCATAACATCAGGCAACCACAGATCCTCTTTTTGTCACTGTAGATGGAATTTGCCTCATCTAGAATTTCATTTAAATGGAATGATACAGTATGTATTCTTTGTGTGTGGTATCTTTCATTCTGCTTCGTTACCTTGAGATCCATCTGTTTTGCATGCATTGGCAGTTCCTTTGAAAATACTGGCTGTTATTCCATTATGTATTCACCTGTTGATGGACTTTGGGCTTGACTGCACTTTTGTGCTACTGTGAATAAAGCTGCTACGGATATTCATGCACAAGTCTTTGTGTGGCCGTATGATTTCATTTCTCTTTAGTAAATAACTAGGAATGGAATATCTGGGTCATATGGTTGTTGTGGGTTTAACTTTTCGAGAAATATTTTTTTTCAAAGTAAGTGCCTGATGCACATTCTCATCAGCAGTGTATGAGAATTTTGCGTGCTTCAAAACTTTGTCAAAATTGGTAAGGCTGATCTTTTTTTAAACATTAACCATTCTAATGGTCATGTAGTAGTATCTCATTGTGGTTTATTCTGAGATGTGTTTTTTTGTTGAAGTATTTCTTCAAATAACTTGCCAGTTTTTCAACTGAGTTTTTGTTTTCTTTTTCTAGAATTATAAGGAGTCTTTATATATTCTGGATACAAGTCCTTTGTCAGATATATGTATTACAGACAATTTCTCCCATTCTGTGGCTTGTCTTGTCTTAGTGATATCTTTAGAAGAATTGTTTTCATTTTTATAAAGTTCAATTTATGTATATATATTTTTTCTTTTATGGTTCATGCATTTGGTTCCCCATCTAAGATCTTTGCCTACCCCAATGTCACAAAGACATTTTTCCTGTTTTCTACTAGAAGTTTTGGTATTTACTCTTAGTTCTAGGATACATTTTGAGTTAATATATGTATACAGCATGAACTAAGGGTCTGTGCTCATTTTCTCTAGCATATGGCTCTCCAGTTGTTCCAGCACCATTTGTTGAGAAGGTTTTCCTTTGACAACTTTATGAAAAATCAGTTGTGTATATTTCTGAACTCTCTATGCTGTTGCATTAATCTATATGCCTGTCCTTTAGCCCAAAATGCACTATAGCAAACCTTGAAAACAGGCAGTGTTAAGTCCTCCAGTTTAGTCCTGTTTTAAAATTGCTTGGCTATTCGAGGTTATTTGCACTTCCATATAAATTTTAGAATCACCTTGTTGATTTCTACCAAAAAAAAAAAAAAGCTGCTGGGATTATAAGTAGTATTTCATTTAATCTATAGATACATCTGGGGGTAAATGGCATCTTAACAATATTAAGTCTTGCAACCCACAAATGTGGTATATTTCTCCATTTATTTAGGTTTTCTTTCATTTCTCTTAGCAGTTTTATGTTGTTTTCATTGAAGAGATCTTGCATGCCTGTTGTTAAACTTATTATTGTGTAGTTTAGATTTTCTTGTACTGTTGGGTGGAATTGTTTTTTAAATTTTATTTTCCAGTTGTTTGCTGCCCATGTATAAAGGTACAATTAACTATATTATATGAAACTTTCATCTTGCAAGCTAAAGTCACTTATTCTAATAGTTGTTTTGTAGATTTCTTATGATTCTTTTTCTAAACAGTCATGTCATCTGCAAAAAATATGGTTTCATTTCCTTTATAATCTGTGTTGTTTATTTCTTTTTCTTGCCATATTGAAATGGCTAGAGCACAGCTGTTTCTGTATGTTTGATTTTCAGCTGTTTGACTATAAGGATAGGTTTTTTTTCCCCCTCATATTTATTCTGTTCCCTGAGCTTTACAAATTTGCTAGTTTACATCTTATGCTAAATTTGGTACATTTCAACCATTATTACTTTAATTTTTAAAGTTATTATTCTGTTTTCTCTCTTTGCCTTCTGCAACTCTTTTTATCCATATTTAAAACTTTTGGTATTGTCCCGTAGATCCCTTAAACACTGTTTATTTTTTTTTCAATCTTTCGTTTCTCTCTTCTTCAGATTAGAGAATTTCTATTAATCTGTTTTCAAGGCAATGATTATTTTCTCTGTTATCTCCATTTTATTAAGCCCATACAGTGGTTAAAAAAAAAATCACATATATGTTTATTTTTTTTCGCTTTTAAACCTTCATTTGCTGTATGTATGTTTGTGTATAATTTTCCTGCTCATAATTCTTATATTTTTTATTCATTATAATTATCTTCTTCCTTACCCCATTGAGCACAATTATAGTAGTTGTGTTAAGGTCCTCATCCATCTGCATCATCTTAGGTTGACCTTTGCAGATTGTCTTTTCCCTTGGGAATGGATGAAACTTTCCTGGTTCACCATATGTTGAATAATTTTGGATTGAATTCTAGAAGTTGTGAATTTATTGTATGAAGATTCTTGGATTCTGTTTCTCCAAAGAATGTTGAATGTTGTTTTGCAGGCAGTGAACTTGGTTAGACTCCAGCTGTCTTGCCTGTGGTGAGCAGCAGCTTAAATCTCAGTTATTATTATTACTTTTTTCCTCCAGCTGAGCTGGTTGGAGTCTGCCTTAAACATACATAGTTCAGAGGTCAGCCAGAGATGTGGACAGAGACTACAGACAGGTTACAAAACGCTTCTCTAGGTCTCTCCATTTTTTGGGTCTCTCCCTCACTCCCTGGGAGCATTGGTTGATCTGGGATCCGTCTACTGGGTCCTCAGTCCAGAAAAAATCAGTCTTTGTCCTGTTGTTTCTGTTGCCCTGAGCCATACAGAAACTGTGACTACCCTCAGGACCAACCCTGAAACATAGGAAATTCACCCAATGCTTCCTGCTTTCTCCAAGTTTCAACTCCTTCCCAAAACATACCTGCTTTTATTTACTTTCCAGAGCCCTCAGGTAGCATCTTTTTTTTCTTTTTTTTGTCCAAAATTTATTGTTGTTATCTGCAAGAGGGTTGGCCTGCCAATATTTTACCCCTTTATGCCATAAGCAGAATCTCTACTATATTCAATGATTATTATTTTATAATATCGAGTTTATGTTTTTTACCCTCCTTTCTCAAAGTGGATATTGGGCAGACACAAATAATTTCTACAGCATCTCATCCTCATCAAGACCCTTTTAATATTCCAGCATAATTAATTATTCCCCTCAAGTTGGACATTTCCATTTTTCTGTATTTATAACTAACATGGCAGTGAGTGTAACGCTGCATAAAGCCTCTCCTATATTTAGGACGGTTTCCTTCGGGTGAATTCCCAGAAGTGGGTCAAAAGGGATGGAGATTTTTTAAGGCTCTTTTTTATATTGCCAAATTGCTTCCCAAAAGGGCTGTGCAAATTTGCAATGCTTGCAGCAATTTAGGAAAATGATCATTTCATAAAACCCTTGCCAGCGCTGGATATTATTAAACCAAGAAATAACATTTTTCTATTTGAAGAGATGAAAAATTATAACCAGGAATTTATGAACACATATACACATAATATTTTAATGCCAGAAGATAGATTTTTCTGGTTCTATGACCGGAGACTCTAAAATGAAATAAAGGTTATTACAGAGAGGAAGACTCTGAAAGATGAAATTCTGTACAAATAATCACAAAGAATTACAATGAAGGAGGAATTTGGGAAGCATAGAGGGGGAAGCTATATTTGCACAGGAAACTAATACATGGAAAAAAGGCCGAAATGTGGAACAGTTTAGCCTGAACTTATGAAAATACTCCCAGAAAGGCTGAGACTTCAAATTTGTCAGTGCCTGGTGGGCAAATTTGAAAGAAGACAAATAAAACAAGCTTTTAAAATTGCTTTTGGAACAGTAAGAACAAGAAAATGATTGTCCCATTGCATGAAACAACTGAAACCTTATAACCAGATGAAAGTATAAAACTAAATTCATTCTGAGTCTGTCAGATCTGTCACTTAAATCAAGAAGAAAATCTGAAAACTAGGAAAGGGAGAATAAAGATGTTTCATAAGGAATGGAGTTCTAACACACAGAGGAGGTACTAAGTATTTACTTTGAAGTGTCTTCCTCAAGTTCAGTCTCTAGACCCAAGCAAATTACTTTTCCAGGGCTAAAATAATATGAAGATATGTTTTCAGAACCACAAAGTTACTTACACTCTTGGAGGAATAAAGGTAGGCAGAGAAGCTTCCAAAAATCTGAAACGCACAAATCTTATCCTGATTTCAAGTAAGTGGTGAAGCACTTTTGAAACATGATTTTGATCCTCAAGAATGATAAGATCAGTTGGCCAAATTTACATAGTGAGTGTGTGGGATCAGAAGTTGGGAGCATTAGAAGCCATCTTGGGTTCACTGCAAATAAATCATGCCAGGTGAATTGCAGTTCTACTTTGGATATATTTGTTGCACAGGTAGATCAGGGAGATACCATGAAACAGGATATCTGCATGTCAGCAAGGTATTTGACACAGCTTCTCCTAGGTGTATTGCTTTTTACATGTGTTTATCTGAATATTCCATCTTCCCAATTAAGTGCAAATTCTGTGATGGCAGGGAATATTTCTGTTTACTCTCTACTGCGTATCCATTACCTGGTGTATTATAGGCTCTCAACAGATATTTATTGAATGAACAACACTTTTTTGTTGGTTTTCAAAGGAGGAAATTGTAGAGTGCTTGATAGTATAGTCAGTTTTATTCAATTTTATGTTTCCAAAGAGTTTTCATTAAGGGACTGATGTCAATTTGAAGAGAGTTCTATAGCCATGAGCTATCAAGTGCTATTCTCCATCTAGTTCTCTTCAGCACTGATGTCCTTGCCTTAGGTAAGGGGAGGTCTGGCATGGAACTCTGGGAACAGCAAGGACCACAGTTAGACTTCCCAATGCATTCCTTCTCTGTACTGGCTGTATGGCCTTGCCGAAGACAAATAATCTCTGCACACATCAGTTTCTTAATATTTGAAACAAAGATGCCAGCATCGACTTCATTATACTCTTAAACGTACTATATGATTTTAAGTTACATAAACATCTAATCTATGACTTGACATGTTGTAGACACTCAGTAACCTTTCATTCCTTTTCTTACCTCCTGTTCCTTTTCATATTTATCCAATTCACAAGGGGCATATAGTCAGGGAATAATGAAAACATGAGATCACAGGATTAGGACCAAAAATATCCTGAGATACTAGAAGAAAGGGCTGAAATAGATACAATTTGGTAGTTTAAAATGTTTTTTACTTTGGTTTTAGAAAAATCAATTTTACAAATACATGATGGGAAAGACCAGATTTATTTGCAGTGCATGTGAACAAAGAACTGAGGGCATATTGGACACAGGTCAGCTGCCGGTAAAGCGGAAGCAGTCCTGGACTGCGTTATTATAAGTCTTGTGTTCAGAGAAAGGGAGGTGACAGTCCGTTTCTGCTTGGTGTAGGTCAGAACACACCTGGATTATCATGCCTAGTTCTGGACATCAAAACTCAAAAAGGAGTTGAGCAAATTGGACTATGTTGAAAAGAATCTGACAAAATGAATTTGGAATATGGGATGCACATCACAATCACAAAGACTGGAAAACAGTGATGCAATACCCAGTGTTACAGAGGAAGTAGTGAAATAATCACTCCTATATACAACAGATCAGGATGAAATTAGTATAACCTTTCTGGAGGACATCTTGACAATATGGATCAAAAGCTGTAACTGTGTCAATACCCTTTGACCCAGCGATTCATCTTTTTACTCTCAAGAAAATTCTACACATGGAAGCGTAGGGATGTGCAGAAAGATTTATCTTTAGGAAGGTGTGATGTAATATTACAGTGAAAATTGGAAACAATATAAAATGTAAACAATAGAGAATTGATTTAAAATATACATCGATAGAGTGGAATATATTGCAGGCATTAAATGATATTGGAGTCAATACTTAATGATATGGGATAATGTGTGTGACATAGTTTATTTAGCTTTGTCTTAATTCCACAAGCAATCTCAATTCATTAAGAAAAAAAAAAAACAGGAAGGTGAACAAGAAGAAATCTCAGTATTCAGAGAAAACACTATTAACACTTTGGTGGTTTTAGATATCTAAACATGTATAGATGATGATATTGATATACATATAAATCTAGATATAGATCTGAATGTGTGCATATGCACACACATTTGATATATGTAATTTATGTAATAGCAAAAGTGTGAAGAGTATAGTTGGATCCCAATATGTATTTCTGACATAAGGGAATAAATCAATATATGCTTAGATATTTTTAACAAAACTCACAAGATGTACTCATGTAAAAAGACCATAAAATCTAGTTGTAAAAACATACGCATATAAAAGGTAAAAACCTAGAAGTAAGGAAGGTCAATTGGTAGGGATAGTATTTGACTTGGTTATTACTTTCTTCTTTGTGCTTTCTTATTTTTTTTTCTAATTTTCTACAATAAATAGGCATTGACTCTGTATCTAAAAAATCATACTCTTGGTAAAATGTGTGATATCAGGAATGGCTGAAGGTATTAGTAGGGATATTTTGCTTGGATGGAAAGATTGTAAATGGGCACAGGAGCAGTCTTCAGACAGCTGAAAGGCCATTGTACGGGGTCATGGAACAGCCTGAGCCCATGATTCTAAAAGGTTGGACAGAATCTAGAGGGGACCTTCATTCTTGGCCAGCCTCACAGACCCGAACCTGCTCTCTTATTCTCTTGTATATACCTTCTGGGCCTGCCACTGTATTCTAGTCTTGATCATTTATGAGCTTGGTGACCTGGAGTAAGTCATTTGTAGTGTCTTTGATTCGGTCTCCTTATCTTTCAAATGAGGATAACAATAGCTCATGCAATTATTGTGAGGGTCAAATGAATCACTGTCTTTGGGAAGAAAGTAAAGTGTTGTTATGTAATACTGGGTTGGCCAAAAAGTTCGTTCGGGTTTTTCCATAATATCGACCATTTTAGGCCAACCCGGTATTTATTAGATGTTAATGCTTTTTTTTTTTTTTTTCAGTCATATAGTATGTTATTAACAGGACAGACTTAGGATGTGGGTTTCTGGACACCCGGTTCGTCTTTCCATTGCTCAGGGCTGCCATACGGGGACAGGTTGGAAGGAGTGTGGATGTTTTTGTAGGACTAGACAAAGGGGAGTGTTGTGATTACCTACTACTTCATAGTACCCCACCCCAAACTCAGTGCCTTAAAACAACAGTCTTATTATGCTCATGGATTCTTGAGTCAGGAATCCATAAACAAAAAAGGGAAGATAGACTGTGTCAGCTTTACAATGACTGAGACTCAGCTGGAAATACTCAAACACCTGTGGGTGACTCAGATGTCTGGAGGCTAGAATCAACTAGAAGCTTCTTCTCTCACATTTTTGCCACCTGGACTGAGATACCTTTTTTTTTTTTTTTAACCATCTTTACTGGAGTATAATTGCTTGACAGTGTTGTGTTAGTTGCTGCTGTATAACAAAGTGAATCAGCTATATCCACACATATATCCCTGTATCCCCTCCCTCTTGCATCTCCCTCCCACTCTCCCTATCCCACCCCTCTAGGTGGTCACAAAGCACCGAGCTGATCTCCCTGTGCTATGCGGCTGCTTCCCACTAGCTATCTATTTTACATTTGGTAGTGTATATATGTCCATGACAGTCTCTCACTTCGTCCCAGGTTACCCTTCCCCCTCCCCACTGGACTGAGATATCTTGAAAGCTGGCTCAGCTGTGACTGTTGACTGGACCACTTACACTTGGCCTTTCCTTGTGGCTAAGACTTCTCACAGTGAGGGGCAGGTTTCCAAAAATGGAGTAAGTGTCTAGAGAATCAGCATGTCAAGAGAGCCAAGCAGATGCTGCATCGCCTTTTATGACCCAGGCCAAAAGTTATGCAGAGTCATGCCTCTTTATTAAAAATGCATGCCTAGGGGCTTCCCTGGTGGCGCAGTGGTTGAGAGTCCGCCTGCCAATGCAGGGGACATGGGTTCATGCCCCGGGCCGGGAGGATCCCACATGCCGCGGAGCAGCTGGGCCCGTGAGCCATGGCCGCTGAGCCTGCGCGTCTGGAGCCTGGGCTCCGCAACGGGAGAGGCCACAACAGTGAGAGGCCCACGTACCGCAAACAAACAAACAAACAAACAAAAACAAAAACAAATGCATACCTAAGGCAGCCCAGATTCAAGGTGAGAGAAATTAGCCTTCACCTTTGACAGGGGAGTGGGAAAAGTCACATTGCAGAAGAGAATGTGGGATGGGAGATTTTGTTATGGCTATCTTTGGAAAATCCAGCCTCCCACAGGAAGCAATGGAATATTCCAGAAGATAAAGCTTTACTGTCATGAGATACTGCGTTAAGCTTGATCGGAGAGCTTCCCCTCCACAGGCAAGCAGTTCTTTGGGCCAAAATCTGGGGATAAATTGAGATTTGTCCTTTCTTGGATAGTGGAATGATCACCTCTGGGATGGCCATATTACACTAAAGGTCAAGTGAGGAATAGCTTAAGCTGGAGCAATAAAGACAAATCTATTTTTAAAAAACAAACATAACTTTTATTAAGTATGTTTTTTTTACAGTAACCAAGCATTAGATATTCATTGGAGGAAAATTATAAAATGCAGATGAAGAACAATAAGAAACATTTTAAAAATACTCCAAATTTTACTACCCAGGGAATAACCACTAGAGTATCTTCATATATTTCTTTCAGTATCTTTTTGTGTGTGTGCGTATGTGTATATAAGTATATATATATATATATATATATATATATTTATATATATGCATACATTTACATACTTTATGTGTGTGTGTATTTTTAAAACAATAGGATCGTTTTGCACTTACAGTTTTGCAATTTGCTTTTTTAAGCTTGGTTCATAACCCTAGATCATGAATATCTCAGAATGACTTCTACTTTCCTCTTCTTTATTTTTTAAATTAAAATATATTTAATTTTATTACACATACTCAGTGGAATTCACACCACATATCAGCAAATATGTATAAATTTACACACGTGAAATCCCTCTTTGTATTCTTCTCTGTTTACTTTTCCATTCAACAACATACCATGGGGAGGTTTGCATGTCAGTAAATAGAGATTTATGTCACTGTATTTAATGATCTCATAAAAGTCTGTATTAGAGATATGCCACCATTTTTTTTTTTTTTTTTTTTTTTGCGTTATGCGGGCCTCTCACCGTTGTGGCCTCTTCCATTGCGGAGCACAGGCTCCGGACGCGCAGGCTCAGCGGCCATGGCTCACGGGCCCAGCTGCTCCGCGGCATGTGGGATCCTCCTGGACTGGGGCACGAACCCGCGTCCCCTGCATCGGCAGGCGGACTCTCAACCACTGCGCCACCAGGGAAGCCCGCCACCACTTTTTTGAGCGGTCCCCTATAAATGGGCCTCTAGGTCATATATTTTTTTTCCTGAAATTATAAACAATCATGTTTAATTATATTTTACCATAAAGATATTTTTTAACCATAAAGATCAATTTAAAGAAATTCAACATGAATCCCAAGAATGCTGCAGAATCTTCTTCTCTGGCGACCAGACAAACCTGGATTTGAATCCAGGTCCTGCCACCTCCTGGCTTTGTGACTATGGACCAGGAGGGCCATGTCTCCCAGACTCTGTTTCCATGTTGGAGGAAGAGGAATATGTGTAGTCACCTCTGGGTGAAGTGCCTGGCCCTGTGCCTGGCCTATCGTGGTACCTGATGACAGGTGGCAGTTGTGGTCAGAGCATCTCCAAATGGTGGATGTGTGTGAACCTCTGTGGTTTAGCCCTAGAGCTCAGAGCAGTTATGAGCTGTGTGGTTTAGGGTGTGGGAAGTTTAGCCACTTTTGTCCTCTTCCCTTGACTGGTACCATTTGTATTCCCTGGACAGCTGGGGGTCAGATGGGTTTTGCATTCCCAAGCTACATATTTCTCTATCTGGCACAGTTCTGGGCAATCTAAAAATGCAGTATCGCTGTCACCAGCTCGAGGAAGACACGGAGTCTGAATAATTTAACATGTCACCACCATCCGTCATGATACCAAGAGCACGGGAGATGGAGGTGGAGGAGTGGGTCAACTGGGGGCTGCAGAGCAGGTTTGTGGACAGGGCAGCCCAGTAAGAGAAAGTACATTTGCAGTGAGTTAATCCTCAGGCCCAGGATAGACTATACATCCTAACAATTGCTCCAGCCTTTTCCATAACATGGCTTTCAAGTTGTTCAGATGCCCTGATTTGCCCCAGAGCAAACCTGGGGTCAGGTCTCTCCTTGCCACAAAGTATCTGTGTCATCTTGGGGGAGTCTCTGTAAACTTCTGAATGTCTCAGTTTACTTATCAGCAGAATTGAGGTAATTCCCATGTAGAGGGCTCGGCGTCATGCCTGGAATATTTTAACTGCTTCCTCACCAGGAAGGAAACTCCAGAACGTAGGAAGTTTAGTCTGTTTTATTCACTGCTTTATCCTCCCTCAGTGCCCAGAAACAATGTTTTGATACAGTGTGGGCATTTGTTCAATAATCGTTGAATGAATGAATGAAAAAATGAGTGTTGTGGTTATTTGAGGTGACTACTGGGTCCGGGACAGACTGACTGGCCACCTTCTGTGACCTCAAACACTGGATCAGGACGCCTTGAGCCTGGACGCTTTCAACAGGGCTCTGTGATGTCTCCACTTTGCTCTCACAGTTCCCCATTATACAGGGTTTTTTGGGGGGATATGCGGGCCTCTCACTGTCGTGGCCTCTCCCGTTGCGGAGCACAGGCTCCGGACGCGCAGGCTCAGCGGCCATGGCTCACGGGCCCAGACGCTCCGCCGCATGTGGGATCTTCCTGGACCGGGGCACGAACCCGTGTCCCCCGCATCGGCAGGTGGACTCTCAACCACTGCGCCACCAGGGAAGCCCCCATTATACAGTTTTATCATGAGTCTTGTGAGGTTGCAAAGCAAACAGAGGGTCTCTCTCTCTTTTTTTTAAACATTTTATTTATTGAGATAAAATTCACATAACATAAAATTAACGATTATCTATTTAAAAGTGCGTAATTCATTGCCATTTAATACATTCACAAGATGTGCAACCATCACATGTCTGTTCCAAGACATTTCCAGTACATCAAGAGGAAACCCCGTACTCGTTAGCAATCACTCCCTATTCTTCTCTTCCCTCTGCACAGCCCTGGCAATCACTATGTCTTACTTATTTCAGATGTGTTCTATAAATAGAACCATATAACATATGACTTTTTATGTCTGGCTTCTTTCACTTAGCAGAATGTTTTCCTCAGATCCAGAGTGCTGTTTGCAAGGTCCATCCATGTTGTAACATGTGTCCAGCATTCATTTTTACGGCTGGATAATATTCCATTGTGTGAATATACCCCATTTTGTTTATCTGTTCATCAGCTGATGGACATGTGTCTTTCCGCTTTTGGCTATTGTAAGCAGTGCTGCTATGAATATTCATGTACCAGTATTTATTTGAATACCCTCTCCAGTTCTTTTGGATATGCCTAGGGGCAGAATTCCTGGGTCATGTGTAATTTTGTGTTTAACTTCTTGAGGAACCAACTGTCAAACCGTCTTCCACACTTTCTGCACCGTTTTGCATTCCCACCAGCAATGTATGAGTGTTCCAGTTTCTCTACATCCTTTCCAACACCTGTTATTTTCTCATTATTTTGATTGTGGCCAACCTAGTGCCTAAGAAGTGGTATCTGTCTCATTGTGGCTTTGATTTGCATTGCCCTAATGACTAAGGGGGGTTCTGAATCAGACAAAATCCAGGTTCAAACTGGGGGGCTCCGCGACTTATAATTTGTGTGATCTTAGATAAGCAGTATTGAGGTTCCGAAGGTTGGTTTGCCCCTCAGTGAAGCTGGGGTGATTCTTACCTCTCAGACCCCATGTGAAGTGTGGATGGGATATTGTGTATAAGGTGTCCAGAGCGGTGCTTATCCCACTATGGTATGTGCTTTGCCCGTCTTCTTCATGCTCCATCCCAGACCACTCAGGACCAGAAGGAACAGAGGCCTGTGGAACAAGGGCAAAGGAGCTGCTGCTTCCTCTCCTTTCCTCTTGCCAGCCTCTGCCATTCTCACTTTCTCTCGGCCCCTAAATAGAAATACTTGAGCAGCCCTGTGTAATTAATGGCTGTACTTTAGTTCACTGTATCACCAATTTCATATTAAAATGCTAGCAGAGGGGGCCCTTTTCCATTTGTCTGAATCATCTCCAAGTCAGTCTGGAATTGGCCTGTGGCCCCTGCAGGTTCTATGGATACTCAGAGGTTGTTCGCCTTGGGTGGCTGTCACCTCCCTACAATGTCACAGAAGGCAGGGAGTCGCCACTCCCACTCAGTGGCATTTCCATTTCTTCTCCTAAACCCAGGCAAGCACTGAATGAACGAGGAGTGTGCCCTCACTCTCACTTCTCTGATGTTTGTGCTGTTTACATACACCGCATCGTTTTCCTCGTAGTGACCATGTGAGCTGAGAGTTACTGCCCTCTTTTTAAAGATGAATTCAGACAGTTGGGGGGCCTTGCCCAAGCCCACACAGCTAATAAGTGGGACCACGGTTAGAACGCATATCTGACTCCAGTAGCCTGATTTCTTGTACAGAAGTGCATGACCTTTCATGACTCATGGATTAAACCAATCTAAAAACCTACTAGCCTTTAAGTGCCTGAGGGCAGAGACAATGCTATTGTCTTTTAATGGAATCTTAACTACACTATTTTTCATCCAAATCACATTAAAAAATTCAGCACCTTAGTGGGGCCCATGGCTCATTCATCTCTCCAGATTCTGGTCCTTAATTATACCCAGGAAATGTCTCATATAAGTGCCTTCAGAACTGTGGTCTCTGATATGATAGGCAATTGAAATGTGGCTAGTCTGTGCTGAGATGTGCTGTGAGCATAAAATATGCACTGGATTTTGAAAACTTGTGAAAAATGTATTAAATATTTTAGTAATAATAATTTTATGTTAATTGCAAGCTAGATGAGAATATTTTGAATATATTGGTTGAATCCAATATATTCTGAAGATTAATTTTATCTGTTTATTTTTTACCTTTTTAATGTGGCTAGTAACATTTAAAATTGCATCTGTGGCTTGCATTATATTTTGGGATTGATGTAGAGGGAGCCTCTCTGAACCTCAATTTCAACTCTGAACATGGTACCTTGGTACTTACAGGAGGGACGTGAGGACCAGAGTTGTGGGAATGGAGGTGGGACCTGGAGAAGCCAGGGGCTTGGTCTTGGGGTATGGGAACATGTGGAATGCTGGAGGCATCCCTAGGATCTAGCTGAGTGTGATGAGACTTCCTATCTATAGTACAATTGCTGAGGTTCCAGGGAGGAGCGGTGAAGAGTGGAAAATGTGCCCTGGTGCTGGGGGCCAGTGACGGACTTGCTAATCCTCAGAGGTCATGATCATCAAGCTTTTGCTACCGCTCTACCTCTGCTCTCACGCACACACACACACGTGCACACGCACACACACACACACTTTCCCTGGTTATCGTAGCCATGAGGCAGGCTTTGCAGGCAGACCTGATTTCAATCCCAGCTCCCTCACTCAGCACCTCTCATCACCTCTCTCTGAGGCACGGCTTATTCATCTGCGAAGCAAGGTTCACAATGCCTTCCTTACAAGGATGGCTGTGGGCATTAAATGAAGTCTTTGCTCATATGTTATTGTACGTCAGCCTCGGGACTAAGGGAATAGAGTGCAGCCACTGTCTGGATTTGAACCGTGGGTTTATAGCTTATGAGCTGCGTGACCCCGGGCAGGTTACTGACTCTCCTTGTGCCTTCATTTCCTCATCTGTTAAAAGGGGAAGGGAAGTATTAACCTGCTTCTTAGGGTTACTGTAAGGATTAAACAAGGCAATGCAAGCAAAGGGTTTAGAACCATGCCTGGCAGAGGGACAGTGCTATGGGAGGCTTAGCTTTTCTTATTATATCCGAATTGCCTGGTGACTTTGCCATCCCCCCACTCCCCCTCACCCACTGCCACAGCTAGACTGTCCCAGTAGGGAAAGACTCCTGTCTGAATTCTGTCTTCCACATTCACCATAGTAGGCCATTTGTTTGGGAAAGGAAGGAAGATGAGAAAGAGGAGGAGAGGAAGGAAGGAAGGGAGGGTTTCGCTGGAATGTTTAAAAGTACTGCAGTAGCAGTAAAGGGCATGGAGTAGACTCCTGACAGGCAGATCCCTGCCTTTTCCTCTGCCGCCCAAACACAGCAGGAAGTATGACAGATGCTTCCTGTATTTGAGACAGCTATTTCATCACATGCCTTCATTTTCCCCTTGGCCAAAAATTATGTGTAGATGAACAAAAGTCCCTCCCTCCCTTCCTTCCTTCCTTCCTTCCTTTTTCTGTAACAGTAAAATATTTTAATGGAAATTTTAAAAGCCTACTGGTCTCTAAGACCTCTGCTCTTCCACTGCTTCCAGAATCTCCACGGGGCGTCCGCCAACTCCATTTCAAAGGAGAGCCTTTAAATGCAGAATTGCATCCGGTAGAATCTGGAGTCTCCTGCCCTCTCCAGGTCCAGCTTTTAGTTGCTGGGGATTGGGGAGATGAGCACCAAGGGACAGGGACAGATAGTGGCTGAAGACACATTTGGGAACAGTGATCAGGTATTGTTGTCCCTTGTCCTCTCCCGTTCATTACAACACACTGTCTCCAGGAAGCAGGAGGCCAAGTATTCATCTTTTCCATTTTACAGAGCATTAAACTGAGAAACAGTGTCATAACGGTTAAAAATTTGAGCTTGGCCGTCGGACACCCTTGGGTACCAAGTCTGACTTCACTCATTGTTCACAAATCACCTTCCTTTCTGAACACTGGTTGCTTCGTCTGTAAAGTTGGCATCATGATACCTCCCTCCCACGAGGACTGAGAGTTTGGAATGAGGTGATGTATGCAAAGCTCATAACACAGCACTTGACACCTTGATGCTTAAAGGACAGTCTTCTTTCCCCAAGGTTCCCTCTTGAGTTGTTTGCAGGGAAAGCAGTTTACATACTGGAAAGCCCAGATTTGGAGCTGGACAGTGTAGCCCTGAGTCATAACTCTCCTACTCATCAGTTGTGTGACTTCTGGCAAGTAACTTTGCCGATGTGTGTCTTTACATTATTGTCTTGTATGTTAATTACGCCTTCCTTACGAGTATATCACAATGAGGATTGTATGTAATAATGTATAGACATCTTCTAGATACATAGTAGCTTGCTACATGTGTTGCTGGAATGAACGAATGTGTAATAACTGTTATAGAAAGCATGTCTAAGAGTGGGATTTTTGTGGACCGAACATCATTTCAGATGCCCCACCAGAGGAAATGACAAAGTAAATCCTTTCACAACTTGAACAACATTTTCCTCTAACGTATATTTTTCTTTTCTTCAGGTGGAATTTTTGGAATAGGTAATAGGTTTGCACAGTGCCTGATGCAAACGATACAAAACATTTACAGGGAGAAGTAGTCCTCCTCCAGCGCCATCCTTCAGCCACTTAACGTCTCCACCCAGGACAACCATGTTTACCAGATCCTGGAGTCTCCTCCCAGATATAGTTGGTGTAGCTGTCTGAAGCTCCATTCACTAAACAGTCTCCTAAACCAAACTCCCTCTTGTTTCCCACCCCAGCATGCTGTGAGGCTCTCCCATCACCATTTATTCTCTAGGGTAAAGAGTCCACCAGTCCTTTAAGCCCTCTCTTTCCACATCCTGGACTAAAAAGAAATAAATAAATAGAGCACAGAGAAAATAAAAATTACCCATATTTCTCCCTGAAGAATTAACCGTTATTAGTAATTTGGTATATTTCTTCCTAGCCTTTTTTCCTTTATCGGTTTTGTAATCAACCATTCCTAGCGTATGAATACATCGCCTTTTTCCCCCTCCACGTTCCTCTGAGTTTCTCTCTGAAGCATCCCTTGCACTCATCTCTTCCTCTGCATCCTCACCACCCCTGGCCTCACCTAGACCCCCATCTCCTCTTACCTGGTGATCGCTGAGACTCCTGGCTCTGCTCCCTCCCTGGCACCCATTCTGAGGTCTGTGAGCCACCGTCATGTCCCTCCTGGCATGTACAGCTGCTGAACTGATTCTCTCGCTTCAGAACCTTCCGTGACATCCAAAATGAAGCCCGCAGTCCTCAGTGTGGTACTTCCCCTGGGACGCTCCCACAGATCCTTCCCAGTCAGCACCCGCACTCCCCCTCCCCAGGGATATCTCCAGCTCTTACCTCTCCTCCCAACTCCATCTTCTACCACTGAAGCGCCCCATCCATCCTTCCATCCCTGACCTAAAATCTCCCTTCCTCCATAAAGCCTTCCCGGTCCTCCGTGCTGGGATGGATTGCTCTCTTCCATATTCCCCGTGTCTCATTGTGTGGGAAACATGGCCATGAGTTAGATTAAAGGCTCCTTAGGATCCCATTTGTCCCCATGACTAGCTTACGATCCCCTGGCTGGCAAGGACCGGGTGGTATCTGTCTTTGCTTGTCCTGTGTCTGGCTCTGGGCCTGGCATAGAGGAAGCACTTGACTGAAACGTGTGTGTGAAATTAAGTCACCTGGAATGTTTTCTCAGAGGTAGGTTCATCATTCTAAGCAACAATGTACCTATCAATTATCTGGTACCCACCCCGGACCAGGTATTTAAGTATCATATCTCCTTTAATCTTCAAAGCAACCCCACAAGGTTAACAGCTTTTCCCCTGTTTTAGAAAGAAAGAACCCAGGACTCAGAAAGGTGAGGCATCTCCTCAAGGTCACACAGCCCCACGGCCGCCAAGCCATGGTTAGAACCCAGGTCCGAGTCATGGCAGAGCCTGAGCGCCTTCTATAAATCATGCCGACTCCTGGGCCACTTGGGATTTACAGAAAGGAGTCTGGGGATGGGGTTGCTCATCTTCGGGATGGATGAGGGATTGAACAGGCTTCTGGAGGCCTGTGGTGACTGATGGGTTGTGATTTCTGCACAGGGGGAATCAGCTTTGGGAGAACCAAGGGGACGTCGGGTTCAGAGGCAGACGATGAAACGCAGTTGACATTCTACACGGAGCAGTACCGAAGCCGTCGCCGCAGCAAAGGTAACAGAGTCCTTGAGAAGGTTCCAGAACCAGGGTTTGGAGGAAAATCTGGGAAGCAGCTTTTGTGCTTCAAAACAAACCCTAAATCTTCTTCAGCCTGGTCCCTACCTAGTTAACACTGAACTTGGAGTCTGATACCCTGAATACCCAGTCTCTGTCTGCTTTCTGTCTTACCCCATTCCTCAGAGGATTTAAGTTTATGCAGTTTTTAAAAAATCCATCACAATAGAGAATCGGATTGAAAGGAAAATCGGAGTAAGGAAAATAATTCAAATTCAGCTCAGATGTATGCACGGTAATCCGTGCCATGCTGTGTTGTGTAGTTCTTAGAAGGAGCTGACAGCTTAACTCAGAGATTCTTAGCAACCAAAGTGCAAAAGGACACATACAGCTGTAGAATGCACAGGGTCTACGGGATAAAACTAGCGTTTGCTCAGGAAATTCTATTTACCTGACACAGAGACCAGGCAGAGAGTTCTCCAGCTGGTTCCAATAAACAGGACTCTGGGAGGGCTTCCTGGAAGTCGAAGCTAGACAATGACCTGGGCCCAAACTTGGCTTTGTCACTGTTCATCCACAGAACAGAAGCAGTAATCCTAACATTCCCATGTTTAAGATGGGGTAGCAATACCTCCCTCTCAGGGTAATGGTGGGGTTAGATGGAAACATGAGCATCTCCTGTTTTTTTTTTTTGTTTATTAGTTTTCTTAAATTAATTAATTTATTTTTAAAAATATTTGTATTGGGGTATAATTGATTTACAGTGTTGTTAGTTTCACGTGTACAGCAAAGTGAATCTGTTATACAAATACATATATCCACTCTTGTTTAGATTTTTTCCCATATAGACCATTACAGAATATTGAGTAGAGTTCCCTGTGCTATACAATAGATAACTAGTAAGGACCTACTGTAGAGCATCTCCCGTTTAACTACAACTCCCGGCAACAATTTTTCCCTTTCTCCACGGCCACCATCCTAATGTCTGTCCCCTGCATCCTTTGCTTAAAAACTGTTACAGTTACCTTCTCAATATTCTCACCTACTGTTTCCAACCCATTTTCAACCCTGCAGCCAGAGTGATCATTTTAATAATGTAACTAGGGATCATGTTGCTTCTTCTGTGCTTAGAAGCTTTAATCCGTCCTTTTGCATTTGGGAGAGAATGTGAAGTTCTTGCCACACCTACGATCCCCTGAGTGGTCTGGCCCTGCACATCTCTCCAGGGCTCTGTCTGCTCTGCTACCCAGCACTCTTCTCCAGCACTTCCCCATCTGTCCCACCAGAAACTTCACAAACATTCTCTCCCAGAACACTTCCCCCGCCCTCTCCGACTCACTCCTACTCACTCTGACATCTCCATTTAAATGGCGTGTCTTAGCTGAGCCATCCTACATACAATTTCCCTGTCTCATTCTACACCAGCTCCTGTGCTGTTCCCTCTGCAGACTATCACCCCTGGAATTTTACATTTACCGATACGTTCTCTGGGCAATGTTTGTACCCTCCACTGAACTGGAAGTTCACGAGAACAGGTACCTCCATTGTCACTTGTATCCAGCTTTCCATCCCTGCATCAAACACAGGGATGGGTCCATATTTTTGGTTCAACTATAGGTTCATATATTTGAACAAATGAAGGATTAATGAATGAATGAAATAAATTCCTATTCCAGTGTCCGGATTATTACGAGCGCTCAGGGTGAATGGTGGTTTTCCATCTGGCCCTCCTTGTTTTCTCTCACTCCATTCCCAGTTACTGGGGGAAAAAAAAAAAAGGTCTCCTCTCCTTTCCCCTTCTCTTTTCCGCTCCTGGTGAGTAGAACTAAGGCCTCAGGCCTGCCCATTCTTCCACCTCAAGCCGCCGGGGAAGGATGTGCCTGGTAGTCAGAGGAGGGCCTGAGTACTGATGTCGAAAGCCGGTTCTGCCTGGGTTCTTCAAGCACGGTTGGAGCAAGTGCAACCTGAAGGGATGTAACAAGTCGGGGAGGTTCTCTGGCAGATGTGCCCAAGGCTGATGGTAGAGAGAGGACATGAAGTGGGAGGAGAAAAGAGGCAGCTCACAGGTGTTTCCTCCCTAGGTCCCTCTCTTTAGCCTGTCCCGTGAGAGAAATAGAAGTGGCACTGGATTCAGCCAGTCCTGGCTGTGAATTCTGACTTCACCTCGTCTGCTTTGTGTGGCCGTGGATGGGGCTTTTCACCTCTGGGTCCTTCTCTCTGTATAAAATCGAGCTATTGATAACTACCTCGCAGAGCCAGCGAGTCTAGAGATGGAAGGTTATGGGACTCACCCCGAGATGCTCAGAAATTTTTGTTCTTTCCTCCTGAAGCTCCCCTTCCCTTGAAAACAGTCTGCACCCTAAAGTAAATCAGCTAACATCTCAATTTTGGCAATACGGTCTACTGGAAAAGAGATTTATGATATAGTCTGAAAATCAACCCTTTCTTCCCTGAGCCTCAGGTTCTTTGTCAGGGAAATGGGACTGTTATTCCAAGGTGTCTGCTATGGCCAGGCAGAACCCCATCCCAAAGCAAAGAACTGTAGTCATCAATATGGTGAGTGGGTGGAGAGGAAGAAAGACCAAGGGGCTGAGAAACAGAGACTGAGAGACATGTGCGTCTGGTGGGATTTCTCTAATCAGAAATCAGCAACCTTTCTCTGTAGATGGTTAATCAGTAAACATTTTCAGCTTTGCAGACCTTACAGTCACGATTGGAACTACTCAACTCTGCCATCTTACCTTGAAAGCTGACACAGACAGCACATAAAGGAATGAACATAATGTTTCCTAATCAAACTTTATTTCCAAAAGCAGATGCTGGTTCAGATTTCACCAGTGGCTCACAGTTTGATGACCCCTACCCTAAACCATGCATATCATACAGGTCACCTGTAGGACTGATCCAGGAAGCAGGAGTGAAATCTCACAGTGCTTCGTGAAATGAATCTGATCTCAGGGCATACGTGGTCTTGCTGCTGAAAGGAGTTTTTTTGTGAAGCAAAGAGTTTTATGTTTGGGCAAGTGAATACCCATCTACTCCATCATTTGTTTGGGGTGTGCCAATTCTGATGGTATTTGACAGAACTAACTGTTGAGGTAGCTGGATATGGTAGGTTCCCACTTGGCAGAATTCCACCTTTATTAACTAGAGATGACACCGCACACAACAGAAGACTCTGGACTCATAGTCCGGAGATGTGGAGTGAAGTCTGTAGTCCCACCACCAACACACTCAGAGAGCCTTGGCGAGCGTGTGCCCTCTTGGGGCCTCAGTTTTCCTATCTGTGAAACAGGATATTTACATGTCATGTCATCAAGTCTGAAGCTCGTTTTAATCTAACCTACATTTAGGGAATGATGCTGGGCAGTGTGGGAAACAGGGCCCGGGCCCCCAGCCTCAAGGTGGTTATAACCTCCTTGCGGGGGGAATGCGGCTCACACAGAGAAGCGATGCTGATCAGGATAAGCTCATGTATGACTGAAGGTCCAGATGAGAACTGCAGATGGCGTGTCCAGCCACAGGCACAGGGCTGAGCAGGAGACAGAGCAGTACAGCTGCTGCTGATTCCAGCAGTGCAAGCACCCAGCATCAACCTCCCAGCCCAGCTCTGCGCGGGTGGCTGTGTGGCCTTGGGCGAGTCTCTCTCACTCTCTGGACCTCTGTTGGTTGCTCAGCCAGCTCTGGAAACTCAGGTTATCTGATTCCCAATCCCATGCACTTTCCTCTAATCTTTGCTGATTAGTTCCCCAGCAAAGAGAACCAGGGCATGAATGCCCCCTGATTTTGCTTATTTTTTTTTTTGTTTTAGTTTCTTGTTTTAATGTGATGGTTCTTAAGCTGAGATTTTCTGTAGTAATAAGAACTCTTGAATTTAAGCAAAACTTTGTGTGAAAAAAAAGAATTTTTTCATTAATGAATGAATGAAATAAATTCCTATTCCAGTGTCCGGATTATTACGAGTGCTCAGGGTGAATGGTGGTTTTCCATCTGGCCCTCCTTGTTTTCTCTCACTCCATTCCCAGTTACTGGGGGAAAAAAAAAAAAAAAAAAGGTCTAAAAAATAAAAAATTCTTTTTTTTTCCTTTTGATTCTCCCCCGCCAACACACACACATACACACGCACACGCACATGCACACACGCACACACACACAGTTTAATCATGTTTTAGAGGAAGTGGACAGGTGAGGGAAAGTTCAAGCCATATCTGCAGAAAAGGAGGCCTTTCGGGATTGAGGGAAGGAGACTGTTCTGAAATTTAATCTGAGAATGCCTGGATGGAGCAGAGACTCCAGGAAATGGGGATGGAGTGGGGTGAAAGCTGAACGTCAACAGAACAGTACCTGCCATGTATGAGGGCAGAGGTACAAGGTGTTCTGAGGGTGGGGATGGGAGAGATCCCAGAAGCTAGGTGGAGCCCAAGGCTATAGCTTTGGGAGTAATGGCAGATGGGCTGGCAGTAATGGCAGCAGGAGCCATGCCTTGACCATTGGGGCACCCATCCCATTCTTTATCCAACATTTCTCATCAAGCCACAGCATTTCTTTCAGCCTTAAAGATAATCCATCCAGTTGTCCATTTTATGCACACACAAAAAAACAAGGCTCAGAGAAGGGAAGCATTTTTCCCAAGGTTAAAGTGTTATCTCTTCAAATGACAAAGCAAATGGGGCAAAAGGTTAACAATAGGTGAATCTGGGCAAAGGATGCATGGCTCTTCTCTGTACTCTTCTTATCCTTACAGCTTTTCCATAAATTTGAGATTATTTCCAGACTAAAACAGTAGGTAAACAGTAGTCCTTCTACGTTGATTACAGGTTTTGAAATCAGCACCCAGCGGTCCAAATCCTTGCTCTGCTGTTTCCTAGCTGCATGACCTAGGGCAAGCACTTTCCTTCTCTGAGCCTCAGTTTCCCCTGGGTAAAGAAGGATAAGCCTAGTGTTAATCCTTTCTACTCTTCCTCAGGCTTGTTGCAGGGAGTAAAGGAGGGAATGTATGCAAAGGACATGCTTAGTGGAGCGTGCCTGCCATGTGATCACTGTTCACTAAATGGTAACCAGTTAAGTACAGCAAATCAGTGTCTGGGCCAGGCATGACTCCATGGCCTTTTTCCAATGTGCTGCTCTGCAAATTGGTCTTGCTTCTAGGGGAAAAAAAAAAAATGGCATTTTAGGTAAGAACATAAACTTAGTGGGCCCGTCCTCTTGGGGACATTGTGCTATGGTTTTCATCTTTGCCATCTTGTCCCTTGGTGAGGTCAGCCTCTTTCACGGGAATTCTTATAGAATTCCAAATAATACCATGGGAAGGGATTATTTTACCTCTGTTTTACAACTAAGGAAACTGGGACTTAGGTCACTTACCTGAGACTACCATGAGGTAAGGGGAGCTGAGATTTGGACTTAAGCTCTTTGGTTTCAAAATCTGGCCAGACCATTATATGACTGAGATAATATATGTGCAGTGCATACCACAGTACCTGCATAAGATATATACTAAAGAGACAGGAGGGAGGTACCCATGTCTTGCTGGTACAAAAGCCTGATAAGATCCCTGAGAATGTCCTGGTGCAAACTCTGTAACCCTTCAGAGAGCATCAGCCCTGGAGGAGCTGGGAGTGGGAACAGGGACGGTCGCAACTAGCTCAGACACTGAGAAGTTAGTTCAGTGTAGAGGGGAAAAGGCAGCATCCGCGGGGACCAACCCTCCCAGGGTCCTGGTCTTTGGTCAGGGAGGAAAACATATGACAAAGAGATCTTCCAGTGCTGTGCTGGTGCCACCTCATACCAGTTGTGAGAGCCAGTTTTGTTCATCGTTTCCAACTCCGCTGTGAGTGATGTCACAATAGTAGCTTATAAGCAACCATGCTAGAAGTATTTACACCGTGCAAATTAACAAAAATGCAATGGACGCTTCCCTTTCCTCCTCAGAGCCCATTGTTAAATATTTACTAGCACACCACTGAGAAGAACAGTCAGTAAGAAGTAAGAATTAAGCTACAAACCAGAGTGCAAGGGCTTTTTTCTAGAAATAGAGCAATCCAGATTCTTTCCCAGAGGACAATGCACTGGGCCTGGGACAAAGCAAACTACTAAGTTCAAGGCTTTGGACAGAGGATCTCTTTTCAGAAACAGAAGACAAGGTCAGCTGGGGAGGCTGGATATTTAGGGCCTGCGTAGGAGGTTGGAAACTCTGGTGTTACCCGCTTGAAGGAACGATGAGTCATAGAATCTGGGTCAGGTCAGAGCCAGCAGTGGATCAGGTGTCCTCAGCTGTGTGGTAAGAGGGGCTGTCAGAGACTAGCCAGTTCTCTGACCTCATTGAACCTCAGAATCACTTGGAAAACTTAAAAAAAAAAAAAAAGCAAAGAAAACAACCCAATTCCAAATACTTATCTCAGACCCATTATATGGCAATGTCTGGCCAAGGGGTCTGGTATAAAATTCTTTTCAGGTTCTAATTTTCAACCAGAGTTGAGATAAACCACTCTACAGTTCCCTTTACATATCAGCTAACAGTACATCCCTGTTCTTATTCTGGCATTGGCTCCCACCGAGTGTATCCCCCTTTCCCAAGCCAGGAACTCGACTCCCAGTTCTAAGAGGGATAACAACTTAGAGCAGCCATTTATTGCCACTTTTGTGCCAGATCTGTTGCATATGCGCCCGTCATCCTGTGTGATCTATTACTGTCCTTGTCTCTGTGTGCAAAAGAATGAAGCTAAAACATGGCAGAGTAACTTCCGCAAGGTCATAGAATCAGTAAGTTGCAGGATTGAGTCTAGAACCCCATTCCAGTTGTTTCCAAAATCTATTGTCATCATACCCCAGCATCAGCCCCTTAGAAGAATCTTACAGGTTTTTTTTTTTTTTTTTTTTTAATTATTTATTTTTGGCTGTGTTGGGTCTTCGTTTCTGTGCGAGGGCTTTCTCTAGTTGTGGCGAGCGGGGGCCGCTCTTCATCGCAGTGCGCAGGCTTTTCACTGTCGTGGCCTCGCTTGTTGCGGGGCACAGGCTCCAGACGCGCAGGCTCAGTAGTCATGGCTCACGGGCCTAGTTGCTCCGCGGCATGTGGGATCCTCCCAGACGGGGGCTGGAACCCGTGTACCCTGCATTGGCAGGCAGACTCTCAACCACTGCGCCACTAGGGAAGCCCGAATCTTACAGGTTTTAACTTCTTCCCTCTTATCATAACTCTTGCCCTGGTCATTAGCTATTTGTTATCTGTAGTAGGTAGATACCTTCCTCCAGAATGTTCAAGCAGCTCCTGAAGGCTTTATAGAGAGATTCTAGTTTCTCTCATGAAGAAATGAGACTGGGAGTTTGGATTTCTCTTACTGAAGGAACAGTAAAATGCAGAAAACTAGGTTTGATCTACGCCTCCATTTGGCCCCATTTAATGAGACGTTAGTGAAGAGAAAATTACGTATTCAGAAATTGTTATAGACTCAAAAACTCCTGTCTGATGTCTCTCTTCTCTCTCTTCCCTCAAACCTCAGAGGAAATAGACATTGGTTTTGTTGTTGTTGTTTTTCTCTCTTAAAGGTCCCTCCCAGACTACCTGTCCCCAACCCACAAACATCAAGCGGTCTTGTCAGACAAGGGTTCCCTGAATGCAGTGAGAGAGTCAAACAACTTCAAAAGCTCCCTCCCCAAGCTCGTGATGGTCCCTGAAATATTGCTTAAATTGTTCTTTCTCCTCCTCCTTAGCGATGCCAACCAGCTCGGCACCTGACAGCCCGGCATCCAGGGGAGGGAGAGGGCTGTCAGGAATCAAATGGGAGACCAAAGGCAATAAAGCAAACATGTCGTTTTTAGTTGCTTACACTAGCGAGAAGGAATAATCAGTCTCTCTCGCTTTCTTGTTTTTCAACTAGGCTCAGCAGGATTCCCTCACCCCCACCCCTTTTCTTTACACTGAAGGATTGTGACTCTCTGCTTCCCACCCAAGCATCAGCGCTCTGTCATCCCTTTTCTTCACAATCCTGTGGGGTGGCCAGGATTCTCCTACCCTGCTAAACGCTTTCCCAGATAAAGAGGTGAAACTACCTGGCACGATTGCCAACTGTGTGCCGAGTGCCCTGTGAGATGCTTGCAAGCATGACCTTTTGTAGCCCTGACTCTTCGTTACTTTCCAGGCTTCAGTTTCCTTTTCTAAAAAATGGAGGTGAGAATCCCAATTTATAGGATTTATGCGATGATCCAGCAGAGTCTTGTGTCACTAGAATACAAGGTATATGAAGGAAGATAATCCGAACAAAGCTGGGAAGGGTGAATTGACCCAGATCGGGAAAGAATTTGATTGTCAAGTTCATTCACCTGTTCATTCATTGAATCAACTAATGTTGACTAAATATCTAATTCTGTTGAGACTATATGCTAAGGCTCAGGTCTAGAATCGCAAACAGACCAATCATGGGACTGACCTCATGAATCTTATAGTCTTGCCAGGGAGAAATGGGGAGGGAGAGAGGGTCTCACAAACAAACATGTAAAGAAATATATCATTTCCAACTGTGAGAAGTGCCGCTGAAGAAAATACAGGGGGAAACTCATATCATGGGGAGAGTCATGAAAGACATCTTTTTTTTTTTCTTTAAACAACTGTTTGAGATATCATTTGCATACCATACAATTCAATAGTTTTTGCTATATTCACAGAGTTGTGCCACCATCACCACAATCTAATTTTAGAACATTTTTGTCTCCCCTAAAAGAAACCCTGTACCAATAGCAGTTAGTCCCGAGTTCCCCTTCCCTCCACCCCCTGGAAACCACGAATCTCCTTTCTGTTTGTACAGCTTGGCTTATTCTATACCTTTCATATAAATAGAATCATACAGTGCTATCTTTAGGGACTGGCTTCCATTTAGCATCACATTTTCAAGGTTCATCCACGTGGGAGCATCTACCTGTGCCGCATCTTTCATTTTCGTTGCCAAATATTATTTCATTGTATGGATGTGTCACGTTTTGTTTATTGACTCATTAGCTGTTGGACATTTGAGCTGTTTCCACCTTTGAGCTATTATGAGTAATGCTGCTGTGAATGTTGGCGCGCTCAAGCAAGTAACGTCTAAAATTGCAATTGCACTGATTATCCCACAGCTTCAAACCCTGCATATCTTTCTTCTAACCTAACAGTGTATGAAAACACACTATGCTTTCCATCTTATCTTTTCCTAAAAGAAGGCAGTTTTGTGTGAAGGGATTGTGGCGGCCTCTGAGTCGGAATAGTGGAATTTGTGAAGAGACAACACCTGAATTATTTGGAAAAACAAAATTGCTTAGCTAGGCGATGCTTCTTATGTGACAAGTTTGCGATGTGCGTGAATTTGCGCATCTGTACGCTTATGAGACAGGCCATATGCAAAAGGTGCAAACCTGGGGCCCAGAGGCCAAATTCATCCCCACGGGCATGCTGTGTTGGATAAAATTATTGCATCCAACATTTTAAAAATATGGTAAAAATCTTGATTTCTGCTTTGTCTTGAAAATGTAGGAGCTCCAGCCTCACAAGCACTTGCCCTTTCAGATGGGGTCACCCTACTGCAGTTGCCAAGACCCCACAGTTCCCCATGAAAGACATCTTTGAGGAACCAGCAGTAATGCTGAAATCTGAAGGATGAATGGGGGGTGGCTGTCTACTAAGAAAACACATCTCCACATGAGCAGGAGAGAGCTTGAACTTGAACCAATGTGAAATGGGGAGTGCATTACGGTTTTTGAAGAAGATAGTTGCATCACCCTGTGCTGTTTTAAGATCACTCTCTCCACAGTGGAGGAAGAGCTGGAGGGGGACAGACCAGTTAGGAGGCTGTTGAGGTAGGAGGAGGGCCCTCTGGGAGAGCGTGGGACAGGATGGCTGCTAGGGATATGTTCAAATACAGTTAGAGCTGATGATTGATTGGCTGTGAGGAGGGGAACCCGTGAGCATTGCTGAAGATGAGCGTTGGATTCTGGTGGGGGGCGCTGGAGAGAAGCACAGCGCCAGGGAAGGGAGTAGCAGCAGGCCTTCAGGAGGGGGAGGGATGAGCTCAGCTGTAGAGCTGCTGCCTTAGGGGTGCCTGTAGGCCATCCAGATGGAGACACTGCCAACCAGCTCTGAGCCCAGGAGAGGTCTGACTGGGGAATGGGAGAAAGAGTCAGGACTCCGTGGCTGTGCATTCACTTTCTGTTTCTGCTTAACAAATGTCCCCAAACTGAGCAGCTCCAAACAACGTACATTTATTATCTCACAGTATGTCTGTCATCGAAAAGTCCAGTTATGTCATTGCCAAGCTCTCTGTTCAGGGTCTCAAATCAAGGAGTCGGCTGGGGCTTTGATCTCAGCTGAGGCTCAGGGCCTTCTTCCAAGCACTTGTGGTTGCTGGCAGAATTCACTTCCTTGTAGCTGCATGACTGACATGCCTGCTCTGTTGCTGCTGTCAGCCAGGACCACCCCCAGTTCTTATAGGTTACTCCCTGGCCCTTCTCACAGCCCCCTCCGTGGCAGTTCACAGCACGGCTTCCTCAAGGGCAGCTGGCGAGCACCTCTTACACTTTGACTGTCTTTCTTCAAGGCCCCAGTCTCTCTTAAGACTCATTTGATTTGGCCAGACCTATCCAGGGTAAACTCCTATATGATTAACTCAAAGTCAACTGCTTCTGGACCTTAATTTTATCCGAAAAAAATCCCTTCACCTTTCTCAGATAACATCATTTAATCACAGAGTGATATCCCATCATATTCACAGACCCAGCCACATTCAAGAAGAGGGGATGTACAGAGGGTATATAGGGCATGGGAATCTTGGGGGCCGTTTTAGAATTCAGACCTCCCCCACACACACTGGATGGTAAAGCAGGCACAAGAGGAACCAACTCTCCCAGCAGAGCGTGTAGACTGGAAACTGAAGAGTTCCAGGTTGTTTGGCTCAGTCATGGATTCTGGGTTGAAAATGTCCTTCTCTCAGCATCACAGGTACCGTCAAACCACCTGGTGCTCCGTGGGGAGGAAGCAGATGCCACAGCCCAGAGGCATTGGTCAAGAGAACAGCTTAGGGGCTGTGGGACATAGGGATTCAGGGGAGATCTGTAACTAAAGTTCACTGAGTCAAACCTATCCTGTGTCGGACTGGAAAAGGACTCTTCCTTCATGGCTCCCGTTGAGCAAATTTACTAACCATCTGCCTCTTTTAATTAGAGTAGATTTTGGAAGAAGTGCGGTCAACTCTGGTTCTTGCACTCAAATGCTGGGGAACATTGGGAAAGTCTCTTTGGCTCTCCATCCATTCAGTTGGGGTGTGGTGTTTGAATAAATTACATCTGAGGCCTCTTCCAGCTCTGAAATTCTATGCTTTTATTCATTGGACATACATTGTACATTCCAAGAACAGTATGACTTTTTTGGGAATCGGGGGTTAATAAAACATGGTTCCAGGGAATATCTTGACAGTCCAGTGGTTAAGACTCTGCACTTTCACTGCCGAGGGCACGGGTCAATCCCTGGCTGGGGAAGTAAGATCCCGCAGGCCATGCAGCATGGCCAGAAATAAAAAACAAGATGTGGTTCCAGTCTTTAAGAAGCTTCTCTTCTGGCTGCTGTCTGTGGAAAAAGTCAAGATCACTGACTAGCCCAAGCTCATCGCTCCACGGTGAGAACACTCAGGGAACTGAGATATTTCAACAACATTGGGGATGGCATGCTTATTGTTTCTGTCATTTTTCACCAGTCTAAAGTCATGTAATAGTACTACCAGAGGAAAATAGAAACAAACAAGAACCTTCTAGACCAAAGAGCTGATTTCATTTTTCCTCATCCTCATTTACATATATATTTTTCTCATCATTGTAACTGTAATCAACACACACATTTCACTTGCTTGGTTTTTTTTACTCAACATTATATTATGACCATATTTTTTCCATGACACTCTAAACCTGAAGATACTCATTGTAGCATAATCTGTAATATTGAAAAATTAGAATGAGCCTGAATGGCCAACAATAGGGAAGTGGCTAAGTGAATTACAAAGCGTCAACTTGATGAAACATTATGCAGCCAGATAATTGTTGAGAATGATTTTTTAAGAAGGGCGGAATTCACAAACCACAGTGCTTACTTCCGAGGACAGACAGAACAATTCATTTAAAAAATATACTTGGGTGAATCACAATATGTTATATATGTATGTATTTTTTTATCCTTCTCTTTATCAGTTATACTCTGCCGTTTCTTAAAAGGGATTTCAGGTGAGTGGATTTGCTGGAGGTAATTGCACTGGTGTGCAATGCTTGATTCATGGTCTTTGGAGGTAAACAGGTGGTTGAAGGGACTTCCCTGGTGGTCCAGGGGCTAAGACTCCGAGCTCCCAATGCAGAGTGCCTGGGTTCGATCCCTGGTCAGGGAACTGGATCCCATATGCCGCAACCAAAAGATCCCGCATGCCGCAACTAAAAAAGACCCCGCGTGCCTCATCGAAGATCTCACGTGCCGCAACTGAGACCCGGTGCAGCCAAATAAACAAATACAGTAAGTTCCCTAACTATGGACCTTCAAGTTGAAAACTTTCAAAGATTCGAACGTGCATTCCGTCAGCGTCAGGCGTGAGCGAAACTGCAGCTTGCCCTCCGTCTCCTGTTGTGGACCATCCTTCAGCTCTACGATCTCCCACCTCCTCTCCCTCCTCCAGTCAGTAACTCTTCTTGCCTCTTCACTCGATGCCAGCCCCTGGATGCCAGCTGTTGCGCTGTACTACTGTACTTTTCAAGGCACTGTACTGTAAAATTAAACATGTTTAATTTTTGTTGCTTGCTTTTTATGTATTATTTGTGTGAAAAGTATTATAAACCTATTACAGTGCAGTGCTATATAGCCGACTGTGTTAGATGGCTACCTGGGCTAACTTTGTTGGACTTAACGAACAAATTGGACTTACGAATGTGATCTCGGAATTGACCTTGTACGTGTATGTAGGGGACTTACTGTAAATAAATAAATACTAAAAAACAAAAAAACAACAAGCCAAAGGTGGTTGTGAGTCCTAACAGAGTGATCTTGGGAAGACCACTTTAACCCACTGGCTCCTGCTTTCCTCAGCTCCGTAGTACATACTTGAAGTTCCTTCTTCTAAAAGTGGTTTTGAGGTTGAAATGGAATAATACAAGTAAAGCAGTCAGCACAGTTCCTGGCGGATGGCAGGTGATGGATAAATCTGTCCACTTCCCTTTATACCGTAGGATACTGTGTCTCAGTAGCTAGGTCAGATGATCTCAAAGGTCTATTCTATCTTTAAATTGATTTGGAATCTTGAAAAATGTTGCCTTTCCCTCTTTCATTATTCATTCAAACCCTTGTGTGTCTGGTCTTGGGATCCCTGGAGGCATGAATGCATTTCATCTTTACCTAATGGAAAAAATATAAAAGAAAGAAGATGAAGAAGAATCAAAACTAAGTGTCCAGGTGGAAAGGGTCCTGGACCACGAGAATGATCACCTTGTACTCTGTCCTTGAATGATGTTTTGAGTAAAGTTACTTTCCCCTTTAACATGGTTCCCAACCCTACGTGCATAGGAAACATGTTCGGGTTTAAAAAACAGATACCTACCTTTGGACTTCAACCCAGAGTTTTATTTAATAAGTTTGGGGTGGAGCCTGAGCATTTCTGAGTTTTTATAAAAGCTTTCCAGGTGCAGCCGTGGTTGAGAATCGCTGCCTTAGGGAACCACACCAAAGAAGAGTAAGAGTGGTGGTCCATGTGCTCAAGGCATGTTCAGCCTGGTAGAGCGATACGAGATCCCTCAAATTCAGTGGCTTCCATTTCTCTCTATTATCTCTCTGTAATCAAATAGATTATAATTCTAGGATGTCCTCTTGGCTCTGCAGTTCTGTGATTCTAATTGAAGGATACCTTTTGTTTTGTTTTTAGCAAATGTAAGAAAATGTAGTATTAGCCACGTGCTGATAGCCGAGGCGGTTTAGAGTGAGGCGTTGGGGTACATAGGGTCCAAAAATAAAGGATGACGCTTCAGAAAAGGAAAATCTTGAAACACACATCTAACGAAATAATTTTCTTTCTGTTGGAGAAACTAGAAACAAGAAGAGAGACTCCTCCCATTCCAGAAGAGATCTCCAGCAGGCGTTCCACCATTTAAGTCCAAGGTAATTTCAGTTCACAAGACTCGTACTGGAAGCCTGCTGTGTAGGCCCTGGGAATACAGAGACGAGTGAGGCACAGTCTTTGCCCTGTGGGTCACACAGTCTGGTAGGGGCAAGAATCAAATGGGCAATTACAATAGAGTGTGAAAAGGTCTGGGATAGAGGCTGGTGGTGATTTCTGTGCTGGCACAAAAGAAGAGCACCTGACCAGCTTGGTGGGATCAGAGTAGGGATGCTGGCATGGGAAATCTCTAGGCTGAATTCTGAAGAGCAGGGTGGTGGTGTTGAAGGGAAGAAGGTCAGAGAAGACTATTGCATACAGAGGAGACTGTGAATAGAGTGAGATGGAGCAAAATGCCTGGCATACTATACGGCCTCAAAGTAATTCCTGTTGAAAAAGAAGGAAGAAAAAAAGGAAGGGAAGGAAGGATATGTCTACTTCGTCTCATTGAAATGTAGACTTTGAAGAGCAGAGAGCTAGAGGTGACATTGGCTGAGTGATTTGGACTTTATCATGATGACAATGAGAAGCCATCAAAGGATTTCAACAAAGAAGTGATGTTTTCTGACTTGTGTGGTAGAAAGGTCACTCTGGCTTTTGTAGAAGCTGGGATAGAAGGGGACAAGAATGGGGTGAGAGAGAGCAGGTAGGAGGCTGTTGCAATAATTCAGGTGAAAAATGATACCATCTGGCCTAAGACAGGGATGGTGGGGATGGAGAGCATCTCCTTTATTACAGGATGTAGTCACAAGCCACACCCACTACCTGCCTCATGTGGTGCAGCCCCATCACCATGGCAACATCCTCTTTAAAATCCCTGACCAGAGAGAGTGGTAACAACTCTTATATCTGTTCCTGGAGGTCCTGCCTCTAAGTTTTTTCTTTCTTTTTCTTCTTTTTTCCCCTTTGATTGTATCTGATCCAGCCTCACTGGGTAATTGAGTGTTTGAGAGTAAAAAATTATCTCAGCAGCTTGGCCCTTATCTTGACAGCAAAGCAGTACTTTTAATTTAATTTTGTTCGGAGACGCATGGGTAACAAATTTCACTAATCGCCCGGCTGTCGCCTTCTGCATGGTAACGAGCCGTTTGTTACCAGGCAGCCCAGCGTAAATACATATGGGGGAGCAGTCGGGGGACAGAGACAGGGGCTGGGGAAGAAGGAAGGGACAGCTGCAATCAGTATTAGCCAGGGGCTTCCCTGGTGGTGCAGTGGTTGAGAGTCCGCCTGCCCATGCAGGGGACACGGGTTCGTGCCCCGGTCCGGGAAGATCCCACGTGCCGCGGAGCGGCTGGGCCCGTGAGCCATGGCCGCCGAGCCTGCGCGTCCGGAGCCTGTGCTCCGCAACGGGAGAGGCCACAACAGCGAGAGGCCCGCGTACCGAAAAAAAAAAATATATATATATATATTAGCCAGGCTGGGGCTGCCACCAGGTGTAGAATCAGAGATGGGAATCCGGCTGCGTAACAAAAAGAGAGGGGCTTGGGAGTTAGGTTCACCGGAGCTCCCGGGCTTGCTCTGCCTCCTCCTGTCTGGGTGCACCCTTGAGCAAGTGACTTCACTCTCTGCATCTTGAGTTTCCTGTCTGAAGGTGGGGGTGGATACTCCCTACCCCACTGGGTTATGAGAGCTAAATGAGAAACAGTACCATCAGTTAATACGCCGCTAAGCATTATGCCATGCTATTCAGTGCTGGTGAGGACCTGAATGGAAATACTCTGCCCACCCCCACCCCACGCCCTGCCATCCAATGTTGAAATTTCTTTCAGAACATCAGCTCCAGACTGTTGGCCAGCTTTTACCTGCATTCTCCAGAGAAGGGGAGCTCACTCACTATTGAGGCCGCCAATAGTTGTGACTCTCAGAATTGTCTCGGTACACTGGTGTGAGATATGCATCTTTCAAGATTTCCACCCTACCTCAGCCCCCACCCTGCCCCTGGACCCCTGCAAGGAGGAAATTTGCAACCTCCTCCCTAAGTAAGCTCCCTCCCACCCAGATTCGGTTAACTCTTCTTGTATCCAGATGAAAATGCCCAGATGAAATCAGTGCTAGAAAAGCCCTTATAGGTCACGTGGCACAACTTTGCATTTTACAGATGGGGAAGCTAAGGCCAAGAGGGAGGGAAATAAATTTAAAAACAGCTGTTATTTACCGAGCATCCATTACGGGCCAAGCACTTTACCTGTGTTCTCCTTTAGTCCTTTCAGTACAAGGTCTTCTCCTGATTTCGTAGATAGGGAAACTGAAGCACAGAGAGAAAAAGCAATTTGCTCAAGTCACATTTTAAGTAAGGATCACAGAATAGAGATTTAAGCTGATGTCTAACTCCAAAACCTGCAAGCTTTTGTGTTGTGATTTTGGTCTCAAACTGCACAGCAACTCAGGAACTAGAAATGAGGTTCCCTGGCTTCTGGTCGTACAGCCACGCTAGAAAAAGGTGCGTCCCAGGGATTCCTGTGTAAAAGGTGGCAAAGATTCCCATCTTCTCTGTAGGATCTGGACCAGAAAGCAAGGGAGACTGTGAAAAAGCTAAAGAGGTAGCCAGTCTGTCCCTCCCCCTCCTCCCTGACCCCTGCCAGACTCCAGCCGATGGATCCCTGGTTCTGAATTTATGAGCCTTCTTGGTGTCTCTCTTTCTTTCCGTCCTAGAGGGCTTGACTCTTCCCTCTCTCAGCTAATTAAAAAGCCCAGCCTGGGCTGCCAGCCTTGGATCACGGGCTGCTGGGCAGAGGCACTGATGCTACTCTGATAAATCACTCCCTGGGGCCGTGGGAGGCTGGAGCATTTGTCAGAGGGGCTGAGCTCATCCAGGGGTCCTCTGGGACACTTGGGGACTGCTACAAATGGACCATGTCCACCCCTGCTTACCCCAGAAGGGGCTTCATTAGGAATAAGCAAGTAGGAACCACCCAAAGCTGATGGGGTATGTGTGACACCAGAGTCATCTTCTGAAAGCATTTGTTAGATCATGTCATTCCCTCATACACTTTTAACAGCTCCCTCTTGGCCTTCGTAATAAATTCTCCACTTCTTAGCCTGACGTCGGGTGAGGAGTAGCAGAGCATTGGAAAGCATTGCCTTTCGAGATGGGCAGTCCTGAGTGTAGATCCTGGCTTCGCTGTTTCCTTACTTCGGATGTGTGACTTAACCCCTCTGTGTTTCATGTTCTTCACTTACGAAATGGAAATAAAAAACTACGTATTGACAGATAGATATACTTATGCATATGTGTGTATATACACACGTAGGACTCAGTGAGGCAATTTGTACACGGCCCTTAACGTCGTCCTTGGCATTCTGCTCCATCATTCTGTCCCTGTGGCTGCAGCCATTCCCACTTGCCATTGCTACTTCCACCGTTCTGACTGCTATTACCTGTTGTTAATTTTAGCCAAACCTGCCTGTCTAGCCTGAAATTCCGTTCCGTCTTCTGCCCAAACACCCACAAACACACCTCGTACATCTTCACCTGCTAGTGTTTGCTGGTGTGGTCCCATCAGCTTAGAGGGCATTGTCAACCCCACTCTAATGAAGCCGGACTGTCCTCTGGGTCTGGCTGGAATAAATGTCACCGCCTTTCTGAAGCTCGCCCTGATGCCTCCAGACAAAATGTTCCCGTGGCATGTTACCTATATCTCTCTTATCATCGAGTCCTTGTCTCTTCTTTAAAATCATGGTTAGTCCTGTATGTCTCTACTCCTCTCCTGAGTGGAGACCAGGGGCGGTGGCTTGCTCACACCTGTATTGTTAGTGTCTGAAATCATGTTTGAGGTGGTAGGTATGCAATAAATGTTCCCAGTTAGAATAAGAATCCCAGATACGTTCATCCCCTCTATTGTTAAGGTCTTTTCTTCCTGATAGATCAGAATGCTTTATTGCTCATTCATCCTGTTCTTCCTGGCAGGTGGGGGCTGGTGATAATAGCGGCCTCGCCTGGGCTTGGTGTGAATGGAGTGAGCTGTTGCCCTTCCACGATGAGTGATTCCCCAAGCCGCAGAGCTAACCAGTTCCACAGACTAGAGTCCGGTGCTTCTGACTTTCACTGTAGTCTTTAATCCACCAGGGCAGGCTCTGTTCCATTCTCAGCCTCACCTGGTGAAGTCTGAAAGGATTTCTCCAGTTTTGAATTACTCTTCTTTCCTTCTCTGTTTCGCAGAGATGTTTGGTAGAAAGAAATCCTACTCTTGTCTCCTCGCCCAGGGTCCATTGCTGGAGTTACCCAAGAGCGCCTCCCAGTGGTTTTAGAAATAATTTTTCACTCTGAGAGCAGGAGCCCTTTGTGCGATCGTGCATTCGTCAGTCAGGCATTCACCAGTCCTGCGTTGTGCGTAATTCATGCTTCACCCTGTGGTAGGTGCTGGAGATATAGGATGGATCAAACCTAGTTCCTGGCCCTGGGAAATTTAGCCTACTGGACGAAGCAGGGTAACGTGAAAACAGAGATGTAAAGTCCATTGCGATAAATAATACGATGGAGGTTTATGGGCTGTTACAGGAGCACAGAGGAGAGCCTTCCAGCCCTGTCTGGAACGGAAGGTAGTTAACAGGAAGAGGGGGGAGGAGAATTTCCTGAAGGAAAGGAGAGCTTAAAGATGAGGTGAAATGAACCTAGCAATATCTAGGAATGGAATGGAGGAGAAGGGCAACAAAGGCGGAAGGCAGTCCTGGAGGCAGAAAGCTGGGCTGGGGAGTGAGGGTGGGTGGGAGAGGTCAGCCAAGCTCAATGACAGAAGGCTGGGGACCTGGGTAAGGAACGAGGACTTGGTGGATGCAAACGCACGGGGAAGGGTTAGAGCATCTTCATCAGACAGTGATGAAACAGTTATCTTACCCCATATTTTTATTTCTGCCATCTCCCTGTGTGTGAATTTTTCCTGCAGTATATTGTCTTTGGTTTTCCCTGTTTTCTCACACTTTCTCTGCCCCCGTCTTCATGTTCCTCATCCCTCGTCTTCTCCTCCTGTATAGATGTCTTCTTGCCTTACTTCCGTCCCTCTAATCCTTCTTCCTCTCTTTTCTCCTCAAAAGTCTTAAGGCTGTTTTGCCTTCCCTGCAAAATTCCCTTGGTCTGTACCTCCAGTTTTCTTTTTTGGGGGGGGGGGGGGTTGTTCGTTTGTTTGTTTGGATATCTAACTTCCTGTCTACTACAGAACAGCAGTTAAAAGTCAGAGATCCTGGTTCTACTGTTACCTTGCTGACTGGTTGGAGAAGCCACTTAACTTCTCTCTACCTTGGTTTCATCCACTGTCTAAAAAAATAATGAGTTGCACTGAGTCTGTGCCACCATATTCTACAACTCCAGCAGCCACCTTCAGTTCCTGTGTTCCAGCCCGTAGATTCAGGGGAACTGGGCCCCTGGAACTGTGCTATGAGGGCCTTGAACAAGATGAGCTCTAAGCATCTGTTCAAATTGATGGATGCATTGTATTTTTCCTTCCCCTCCATGTCCCCCCATCTCCTTCTCTCCCCATGTCCGTTCTCTTTATTTCTTCCCAGTTCTAACTAGCACCAGACTGCAAGATGCCTGTATCCAAAGGGAAGCGCTTCCAAATGGGGAGAGTGATGTGTAATTGAAAGATGATGGTTTGGGCAGAAGGCATTCGTTTTCATACTCCCTGCATGACGATTCACAGTGTCTCAAACCAGCTGAGACTCGGAAGACTGTATTAGATACAAATTCAGAGGCCTCCCAAGGAGCCTGAGGACTGAACGAGCTAAATTCAAGGATATGTGCTCTTTGGGGGAAGCTTCATTCTGGGAAACAGTAGAATATTCTTTGTCACTCAGCACACGGATGAGGGGGTCTTGTTGGGGTGGTAGGGAGCCTGGGATTCTGTATAATATGTTGTTCAAGAGCATGGACTTGAATGCTAGTCTGAAGTTCAGGTCATGCAGTGTCACTTACTGACTGTGCCGCCCTGAACAATCCACTTCTCTTGGATTCAAGGGCGTAATCTGTAAAATGGGAGTGATGATGTTATTGTCTGAAAAGAGTTACTGTCCAGATTAATTGCATTAACCCACTTAGTCTTCTACTTATGTTTCAGAGATGAGGGCTCTGAGGTCCAGAGAGGTTAAGTGACTTACTAAAAAGTGATAGAATCAGGGTGTACAGCAGGCTGACCCCAAAGCTGGTGCTTGTATCTTTGACATTATACTGTCTCATGCCTGGTCCTGAAATCCTCTAAGTTTATTTTTAATAGACTTCAGGTAGGGGAGGAGGAAAGGTTAGTAGATGGGCCTGGAGATGCAATAGGTATGGGTTTCTCTAATTGGAAAGGAAGGGAGAGAACACAGATTAAGTCATTCATTTGTGCTCACCTTAATTGTATAGGAATTTCCTAAGTACTTGTTTGAGTGTAATTAGGTCTGGCGCCCAAAACTGAATCAGATGTAGCGCATTCTGTCTATGCCCCCAGAATTTGGTAGGAGGGAAGGATAAATGACTAAAATGACAAGTTAAAGATGCTGAGATGAACTTTATGGGTATATACACTTAGGGGCACCAAGGAAGTTGGGATCTATTCTAATTGGAGGTTCAGTCAGGAAGGCTCACACGTAGGCTGGGAGCAACATTCAAACTTAATCTCAAAAGAAAAGTAGGTCCTCACTGCACGGAAGAGGTGAGGGAGGACATTCCAGGAGGAGGCTAATAGTAGTTTCCTGTGGCTGCCGTAACACATCACCTCAAGCTGGGTGGCTTAAAACAACAGAAGTGCATTCGCAAGGCCAGAGGTCCAGGATCGAGATGTTGTCCGAATGAACTTCTTCTGGAAGCTCTGAGAGGGAATTCATTCCTTGCCTCTCTCCTAGCTTCTGGTGGCTAATGACAGTCCTTGGCATTTCTTATCTTGTGGCTGCATCATTCCAATCTCTGCCTCCATCTTCACATGGCCTTCTCCTCTGAATGTCTCAAATCTCCTTTTGTCTTTGTCTTAAGAGGACCCTAGTCATTGTATGTAGGGCCCATCCTACATCTAGGATGATGTCATCTTAAGATCCTCAACTTAAATAGTTGTTTTTTTTTTTTTTTCTAAATAAGATCACATTCTGAGGTTCCAGATGGACATATCTTTTGGGAGCTACAGTTCAGCCACTGCAAGTGGAAATCAGAGAAAAGGTTCCTAGGTGTTGGAAAGCAGCCAGATGGGGCCCCATGCCAACAAGAGGGGGTTCTTGGGAACATCTCGAGGACCTTCGATTCTTGATGCTGGCTGAAGCTGGGTCACCCCTTCTCTCTAGACCCCAGTTTCCCCATCTTTAACAACAAGGCTCAGCTGAGATGATCTTTAACATCTTTCCAGTGTTGATATTCTGGGACCTTGGGACTCAGGCAAAGACTGTTTTGCCCAGTAGACCCCAAAATAGCAATGTGGGCAAGAGCTGGACCACAGCAGGTTGGAGGAAACACCGGCCGTCCCAGCGGCCCCGGCTGGACCATGATAACAGCTCTCCAATACCGCTGTTAATCTTTAATTGGTATTTGATTTGATTTAACATGATCTTCTGCTTGTAAAACACCCTGAGATGTTTCTGCGTTGTGAGCGTGTCCTGGAAACGCGGGTTTATTGTATTAACAAGTCTCGGCCTGAACATAAAGGGAGATAATTAGAACCAGCAAAGTCCCTTGGCACGCTCAGGGCAGGCAAAAAGCTCTCGGGAAAACAATCCTTTCAGCTGCTTTCATGTATCCGAATGAGAAATCCGTTGGAGCAGCCCCAGTGGATAGGGGAGCTTGTCGGGGTCACTCAGCACACTATTTCTAGCTCTGAGCCTGTGCCGCCTTTATACAGCTCTTGTGGTGCACCCCTCGTAAGTTTCGGCTACAACCCCTAGGAGCTCAACCTAGGAGCCCTCTGGGTGGCCAGCAATTTGTTTGTAAGATCTTTTGGCATGCAGAGCGTGCTTTCTCATACAAAACAAATATATCAACAGCGGCAGAGTTTCCAGGCTAGCCCACAAAAGTTGACTAACCTCCTAGTGGATCAAAAACATTACCATACTATTGAGATGCCTACCAGGTGCCCACATGAGCCCTAAATGGTTCTTTAACCGGAAAAAAATGTACCTTAAGGGTGGCGAGGTTATAAAGTGTGGTTATTTCTAAGAATAGCCCTAGTTGGCACTCTACCATGCAATATATTTGAATTAGAATTATGCCTGACATAGGAAGTATATAATAAAACTGTGCAAACTAAGGTGGTTGGGTTCCAAGGCTATTTCATAAAAAGTGTACTTATGTAGAATGCACTTGAAGTAAGAGAATACACCAAGGTTGGTTAGCTTCTAAGGCTGTATACAGCATTCTGTCTAACCTCTACCCTGGTGTGCCGGAGCTATGGCAATAGTAAAAGTGGCAGTTTGGAGCCAAGGTTGGCCCCTCGAAAATTTGCACAGTCTTCCTGCAAATTGATAAGATTATGAATATGGATTAAGTTTCCAGTCTTGTCTCCAAACCTAATTAATCTGTTATGTATGAAAAATATGAATAGTATCACATTCGCTACATATAAATACCCTTTATGAAGTTAATTTTAAAGAAATACGTCTTCTGTGTTTCTATACAGTGTGCCGGAAGAGCATCTGTGGGCGTGGGAGCACGCACGCACACACAAAGTCAGACACACACCATCACCATTGCTCTGAAGGCATCCATGGGCACCCAAGGGCATGGCTTGGGGCTTGAGTGTAGATTCCATTGAAGGTATAGCTCATCTCTGTCTGTTTTGTGTTTTTTCTTTTCTTTTTCCCTCTGAATATGTGAATTTTAATTTTTTTTTTTAATTTTTTGCCATAAAAAGGAACAAAATTGGGTCATTTGTAGAGATGTGGATGGACCTAGAGACTGTCATACAAAGTGAAGTAAGTCAGAAAGAGAAAAACAAATATCGTATAGTAACACATATATGTGGAATCTGAAAAAATAGATCTAGATGATCTTATTTACAAAGAAGACATAGAAACACAGACATAGAGAACAAACGTATGGATACCAAGTGAGGAAGGGGGGGTTGGGATGTTTTGGGAGCTCGGGACTGACATATATACACAGTTGATACTATGTATAAAATAGAGAACTAATGAGAATCTCTATGGGTGTTTTAATAGGAATATTTTAAAATTAATTTTTAGTGGAGTATAGTTGATTTAATAGTACCTTTCTTTGATTTTCCATCTGCAGGAAAAATGGTGAACAATTCTAGGAGGAAAAAAAAAAGTTTAAATATCAGATTTCTGGACCTCACCCCAGAGAGTCTTGTTCAGTAGGTCTTATCACGGCGCCAGAGCACTGTATTTACAACAAGCCCTCTAGGAGATTCTGAGCTAGGGAGCAAGCAAAGCTGGATCTGCTCAATAAGGTGAAGATATGATTGAAAGAGAGCTGCTTTCTAGGGTCTAGGTATCGGTTAGTGGTTTAAGAGTGGCTGTCTAGCGGTAGTGGTGGCCCTGTGCTCCTAAAAGGTGAGAAGATGCTCTAATGGTGACTGGATCAGACAGGTAGGCAGGGGTGGATGACACCTTAAGTCCATGAGAATGGCGTTGGGGGCAGGCTGGGCCACTCAGCAGCCTCATTGTGGGGCCAGTCCTGATGGACTTGGCCCCAAATGGGGTCATGCTCCCTGCTGGGCAGAGTTCAATGTACTGCACAGGGCGGGCTCATCCTTTGAACTTCAACCTGGCGTAAAGTCCCAGCTCCACCCCACTTAGCACCTTCAAGGCTTCGGGTGAGTAATACAGCTTCCCTGATCTGTAGAAGTACTGACAGTGTTATAATGAGATTGAAGCATAATAGTGTGGGTAAAGAAACTATTAGACTAGATGGCTCCTCGCCCAGGGGCAAGAAAGCCTTCTGAGGACTGAATTGAGGACCTTCTCCCCCTCTTCATTCTCCCACCGAAAGTTCAAGGATGACAGTATTTATTTTATTGTTCAGAGAACGTAAACAAGCCACAGCCTGGACTGGCATCAATAATTTATACAACAAATCACATAATGTGCAGAATACACAATTTTTTAAAAAAAATATTTATTTATTTTTGGCTGTGTTGGGTGTTTGTTGCTGTGTACAGGTTTTCTCTAGTTGTGGCGAGCGGGGGCCACTCTTTGTTACGGTGCGTGGGCTTCTCATCGCGGTGGCTTCTCCTGTTGCGGAGCACAGGCTCTAGGCGCGTGGGCTTCGGTAGTTGTGGCACGTGGGCTCGGTAGTTGTGGCACGTGGGCTCAGTAGTTGTGGCTCGCGGGCTCTAGAGCACAGCCTCAGTAGTTGTGGTGCACGGGCTTAGTTGCTCCGCGGCATGTGGGATCTTCCCAGACCAGGGATTGAACCCGTGTCCCCTGCATTGGCAGGCGGATCCTTAACCACCATGAGGCATGTGTAGCTTATATTTATCAGATACTTTTGTAAACATGGAAGACATGTTGATTAAGTTGATCTTTGACAAATACCTACAGAGTATGAATATACAAATGAGGATATTAAAGCGAAGAGAGGTTACATAATTTGCCCGAAATCACACAGCTATTAAATATCCAGCTGGAATTTAAACCCAGGTCTTCTAGTCCCAGAGCCAGTGGTCTCCTTTTACAAGTTCATCAGCAGAGTAGACACAATTTATATTGCATCATGGGTTGTTTTGGTCTACAGCCTTGATGCACCTTGAATAATTTAATGTGGATGTAGCAAATATTTTCATAACACATTCTTAGATAAATGAATACTATTGGTAGAAATTACACTGTCTTCTGTTTACAAAATTATCTTTCTTCTACTCAGAGCTGACTGGAGATGGAATGGGGTGCAGGGAGAGTTGTGAGATTCCTGCTCTAGGGAGTGTATACGTTAAGGCTGGACGCTACTGAGGATAATCAAGGGTGAAATGGGTTGGGAGAAAAGGCTAGAAAATCATAGGGGAATAAAAAGAACAATAATAATAATGCATAGCATTCAATGAGTGCTTCCTAAATACCGGGCACTGTGCAAAGCACAAACATATAGCATGTATACATGGTCCCCAATTTAAAGGCAGGGGAATGAAAGTCAAGATGGTAAAGTAGACTGCCTCACCTGGACCTTCAGTAAGTGCTCCCAGCAGGATACACACCCAGGTCTGTCTGACTCTAGTCTGTGATCTGGCCCTGAAATGCTTAGAGTTCTTAAAAAGGATTGGTGTGTATTTTGTAACCGTGACCTAGGCTTCTGCACATATTTCTGAATTCTCTGAACTTGGAAGATGAACCCACAGACTGTCAGCCCCATTGAGGCAACTTGTCCTAACCCAGTGGTATGCTGGCAGGCTGGCTCTCTGAGAAAATGTAAAAAGCCTTACTTATAGCATTTGCTTATTTCTGTGGTGTACATTCTCCTACCATGTCATTTCAAGTCATAGATTTAACAACTACCAAGCGGCATCCCTGAATATTTAACAATTAGCTGTCTTGAGTCAGCTGGAGCCAGTTCCAGTGTGCCATTGCTCCAGTTCCACTGACCAACCCGGGATGCATCTCCTAGGAATTGCTATCTTGTCTTTCCCTGCATCTCACATAGTCTGGCCCATAGAGGAAATACAGAAACTCGGTACATATTTGTTGATCAAAGAATAAATAAACAATTGAATGATTCATGAATAATCAAAACTAGAGAGGAGGATGGGAAATACTGTCTTCAGCCCTGAAATAAGAAGAACACAACATCGTCTTACTAGGAGATTCTGCCTGCTTATCTGTACTTCTCTATGACAATGAGATGACCTGTTGAAGAAATTCTGCCTGCAAGTACAGTTTGGGTGGAGATGTCAAAACCCTACTTATCCCTTTCCCTTTCTGAGCCATCACAAGCCAGCAACTCTGCCTTCAGACGTGCTTTGCATTTGATGACGTTTCTCCAGCCCCAGTGTTGCCACCACAGTCAAGTCATGCCCCCTCCTTCTCAGCACCTTTTTAGTTGTTCTCTTGTTCCTTAGGGTTAAGAGCAAACCTCTTAACCTGGCCTTCAGAGCTTTGCATGTTCCTGCCCACCTATCCGTCCTCATCTCATGTCACACGTCACTGTTTCCACTGCATTCCACCCTGGAACATCCATCCTGCTGCTTGGAACACCCTTCCTCCCCCTGTCAGGACTGGGCTTAACTGTCCCTTGCTAAAAGAGGTCCCTCATCCCGCCCTGTTCTTCTCCACTCTAGCGTGAAGCAGAGTGCACATGATATATTCACATCTGTCAATGCCCACCCTCACCAGATGGAGAAATTCTTGAGAGTGGGGGCCACATCTGTTTCTGTGTTGGCACCATCTTCCCCGCAGTACTGGAGAGGTAGCCACGTAGGCTTGGGAGGTCTCCTCTCATAGGTCAGAAGGCTGTCACCTGGGAGGCAATGTGACAGAGAGTTTTGGGGGCTTCACTGGGGGGTCAGCCATCTTCAGTTTTAAGTTTTATCAGCTCTGTGATCTCAGGTAGGCAGTTGCATTCATAGGGCTTCAATTTTTTTCCTCTGTAAAATGGGTGTATTAACAGTAATTCCATCACAGAGTGTTATAAAGATTAAATGAAATAACTCCATGTAAAGCCCTTAGTCCAGGACTCGGCACAGAGTTAAGTGCTTAACCATGGTAGCTATTATTAGTTTATTGGGAGACAAAGTGATACTTCATCTGAAACTCATGCTTACCTCGTTCTCTTCATCAAGGAGGTAATGCCTGGATTTTGTTTCCTCCTTGGAAAGTACCCGTGAAAGCTGCTCCTCTCTAAAGTAAGTCATTGGTTGGAAACTTTTCTGTTCATTTGTTCATCTGTTTGTTCATTAACCAAATATTAATTTAGCTGCTACTCAGTACCAGGTCCAGTGGTGGAGAGTATAAGGCAGGGTACATGCCTTTGAGCAAGGTGGAGTCTCATGGGGGGAATGGCATGTTTACATTCTTCTCTCTCTAGTTATAGGATTTTGCTAAATAACTTTGCAAATAGCCAGTTGGAGGATTAGTCTATAAAAAACAATGAACTTTCACTGTATCCTGTCCTTTGTAGGTTGAAATACGAAGGCAGGGAGAGAAGGAAGGAGGGAGGATCTACTTCCCACACTAAACTTTGAATAGGACTAACCAAGACATTCTTACGCCCATTTGATCATTTGAGGAACCAGACACTACAAAAAAAGAAATGAGCATCCCAAGGTCATGTAGCCAGAAACTGGTGAATCTGGGAATTTGAACTCTGCTGACTTTTGCAATGTTTTTTTCTATTCTTTGAGCTGCTGACTACTAGAAAACTAAGAAGAAAGCAGCGTTGCTAATGGTGGCCCTGGTTGGTGATTGAGGGGGAAGAAGAAGGTCATAGGTATGATTCCCAGGGCTGCTGTTGCTTCTACTCTAAGCATACATACATCCTAATCTCAATTCTTTTACACTTACACATATATTCACATCCTGACATATATACATAGATTTCTCTGAAATTCAGTAGGGCTTCTATTTTAGCTCTTTAAGATGTTCAGATGTGGACGCTGTATACATAAATATGCGATAGTGTTGTTACTATGATTGCTGTCCCATAAGTTTAACGGTGCATGCAGGAAGCTTCAGGTGTGTATAGCACCTGAATTACAGTTACTTAGGGAACCACTGCTACTGTGTCCCTGCCATCTCTATCTGAGTGATGCCTCTGCACATCTCCTGCTGCAGAAATAATCTGTGTCCTTCCATCCCAGCACAAGGAACTAAGTGCCCCTGGGGGTGGGCTAGGGAGCATTTTTATAAATACTCAAGGATGTGTGACTTGAGTGCATCATTGCTGGCCAGCCCTTAGTCTCGGAGGAACCCTGAAAAATCAATGGGTCCAAGGCCTCCGCTAGTAACATTAACAGGTAGAGCAGCTAAGAACACTCAGTAGATATCATACAAGGTGCTGAGAACTTTACATGCATAAAGACACATAAAAAGTTAAGTAACTTTCCCAGCGTTACTCGCTATTATTGCGCCTTTCTTATTATCAGCCACTGTGCTGAAAACTTTTTGTTTTCACTCAAGTAATCTTGTAGTGTAGACATTTTGATTATTCCTGCTTTATAAACGGGGACACTGAAACATAGAAAGATCATATTGAACCAACAACTTCAAGTAGTAATGGGCAGTGCCGGTGCTTGATCCCAGCTCGGTGCAAAGTTCAGGGCTATGATCTTCATCCTTCTTTTTTATTGACTTCCTGAGTTCACATTGTTGAGAAATTACTGAGTTGGGTTTCAAGCTTAATTGGTCTGGCTGCAAAGCTCATAAGCCTTCCATTTCACCAACTTCACTTCTGGGATCAGTGTGTGAACACAGGATCTTGCAGAGAGAAAGAGAGAGAGAGATGCCTTTATACAGATAAAAGGAGCTTCCTCCCCTGTGCAGCCAGCCCTGGTTTTGTCAAGCACACTTCAGCAGCTCCCTTCCTCTCAGCTCTCACTAGGGTGTGAAGAGTTTAGTAAAACAACCTAGCAGTTATCCAGGCACAGTGCAATGATGTCTTTTCCTAACCTTCTCGTGTACCTGACTGTGCCCCTGCAGGTTTGGGCCGTGCCCGGCTCCCTGGCGAGTCGTGAGACTTGCCCAGGGCATAGCACACACAGGTGCTCAGGCAACCTTTTTGCAATGACTGAAGGTCTCTTCTGAACTTGAAGGACCCCGAGTTTCCTGCTAGGGATGCGGACTCTGCAGCCTCTCTCAGTCATTCATTCAAGTAGCCCCCAGGATGAGTTATCTGTTCCTGTGTAACAAAGTATCCCAACGTTAGCAGGTTAAAACAGCAAACGGGTATCCTCTCATTTCTTATCTCAACCAGCATTTATCTATTCACGTTTATTACCTCAACCAACATTTATTCTCTGAGTCAGGGGTCCAGGCACCATGCAACTGGTCCTCCAGTTCAGAGTTTCTCTTGAGATTACAGTGATGTTGTCAACCAGGGCTATGGTCTCCTCTCCAGGCTTCATTGGGGAAGGACCTGCTTCCCAGCTTCCTCATGAGGTTGTTGCAGGATCTGTTCCATGAGCCACCCTCAGCTCCTTGCCTTGTGGGCCTCTCTAGGGGGCAGCTCACAACGTAACATCTGGCTTCAGCAGAGCAAGAAAATGGGAAGAGCCAGAGAGTGTAAGAAAAAAGGAAGGCACAATCTTTTGTACCCACCCTACTGTTGGAAGTGACATACCATAATTTTGCTATAGACCACCTGATGGAAGCAAGTCTGTAGGGGAGGGGATTACACCCGGGTGTGAATACCAGGAGGCGGGAACCACTGGGGACCGTTTTGGGTTTTGTTTTTCTTAATTTATTTATTTATCGCTGCGTTGGGTCGTCGTTGCTATGGGCAGGCTTTCTCTAGTTGTGGCGAGCAGGGGCTTCTCGTTGCGTGCGGGCTTCAGCAGTTGTGGCACACGGGCTTAGTTGCTCCGCGGCATGTGGGATCTTCCCGGACCAGGGCTCGAACCCGTGTCCTCTGCACTGGCAGGCGGATTCCCAACCACTGTGCCACCAGAGAAGCCCCTGGGAGCCATTTTAGAAGCTGCCTCCCTTTGTCCACTTGCCCTCTTTCCTTTTCTCCGAACCAGGTCTTTCTTTGATTTCAGACGACTTATGCTTATGTGCATCCCTACACTTGAAGAACGATTTATCACCAAGCTTCAGGTTCTCAGATTCTATCCAGGATGTTCTTCAGCCTCCTCTGGTGTAAAGGTCCTCTGGTGTGTCACAGAGTGTCTTTGCAGGATAAGTTTTGTGCCTCTAACCCGGTGCCTCTCCGTCTCCTCCACTCCAGAGGTACAGTTGTAGGTCTCATCCTTTGTCACAAGGTCTTTGGATCCCACCCCTTGAGATTATGAAGTTCCTGCAGCATCTCCAGCACCCAACACAATGTTTGGCACTTAGTAGATACCTAGAACGTCTTTGTGGACAAAGTGAATAAATGAGGACATGTTTTAGCTTTGCACAGTGCCGGGAGAGCTGGCCTGAAAGGACTGACTACATCGTCTCAGATAAAGCCCACTCTCCTGGCAGTGGACCATGACTTTCTTTGTGTGCCCCTTACTACCTCTCTTGCTTCTTCTGCCTGCATTTTATTACAGGTACCTCCTGCCATTCCAGGTTATGTGCAATGCCCTGTTCACCTTTGCTGTTCCATTCTCCTGGACCACAGGCTCTGTTTTCCTACTTGGCTAATAGCTCTCATGTTATAAGCCTCAGCTCTGAGGAATGATTCTCTGACCTCCAAACCTGCACTGACCTCTGCCACCATGGTGATCCCCTTGCATTACTTCCTCTGTTTGGGGACCTGCCTACCCCACTGGGCATTGAGGCCCTTGATGACTCTGATCTCTGGATCCCCTACTCACAGAGCTCAGTGAAGAATGGACTCTCAGTAAATATTCATTGAAGGAATGGATTTCTCCTGTTATAGGCAGGGAAGACAGAACTCCAGAGAAGGGAGGGATCTTCCGAAGGTTTCATAGTGAATGGTGGCAGAGTGGTGTTCAAGTTTGGTCTCTAGACTTCCAGAGCACAGCTCTTTGCACAGCATCCTCAGGCCTGCCCTTGTTACTGAAGGACGAGACAGAATGTGGGTCTAGCGTGGCCCTTGGGCAAAGACCACTATTGTTCTGTTGGAGGTGGCTTCTTTCAACCAGCAGGTTTGAAAGGTTTAGGCCCAGAATGTCAGCCTGAAATGGGTAGAGGCCACTGTATGGAAATGTATTTGGGCAGAAACGCTTCATGGTAACACTTTTTCCTCTTTTCTTCTTTTCTTCTCTTTTATATTCCCTCCTCAAACGTCTAAAGGCACAGATGTTTATCTCCAGTTGGCTGTTTAAACGCAGTGCCATGTGCTTTTGCTGAAATTTAGTGGTCTGAAGAGACGGTGGATTGGAAAACCAAGGAGGAAAATGCCCCTCTATGTAAAGAGCTGGAGACGAGTGTGTTTTTCCCAGTCAATTTCCCAGGTGATGAGCAGCTCAACTCCTACACCCAGGAAAGGGCAGAGTCCTCTGTCCCCTCATGGGACCCCAGTTTCTTCCTTTATAAGAGTGAGGTTTTGGGTGTGGAGCAAGACCCTTGGTTTGAGAATCTACTTCCTCGGGCCAAAGCTCCTTCTAGTTTCTTAGATTTGCAAGAGTCTTATGGTAAACAAGCCCTGGTATGAAGAATAAGGGTATTTCTTGGGTCAGGTAGACCTAGGTTGAATCCGGCTCCGCCTCTGATTGTTTGTACAGCTTGGGATAAGGGTTTGATCGCTCTGAGCTTCATTTTCCTCATTTATAAAATAGAGATCATGGTACTTAACTCAGAGGGCTGTTTTTTTAACAATACAAGTCAAGCTCCGAGCCTTGGTTCACAGTGGTTGCTCATGTGGAATATCTGTTTCCTTCCCCTTTTGCTACATTTGTGTGTCTTCCACAACATCCTCGTTAAGAGGCCCCTCTGCCTGAATCTTCCTTGTTTCAAGGCTAACCTGTATCCTTCCTCTGGTGTCCTCTCCTGACATAGTCTCCAGTCTAACCCTGGTTACTGTCTTCAGGCCACGGACCACTTGTCTGTGTCTTGCTTAGAGCATCCCACAGACCTGAGTTACATTACCAGCTCTGCAGCTTACTAGACATGTGACCATGAGCAAACCATTTCTCCTCCCTAAGCTCCACTTCCCTGCTCCATAAAATGGGGACCCAAGGGTTGTTGTGAACGCAAACTGAATAATGGATGCAAAGGGCCCAGGAGAGGCTTAGCACATAGTAGGTACTCTGTATGTGTTTGAACCTTCTCTTAGTAGAAACTCACTGCCCTTCTGACCACATGCTCTTTTTTCCACTTCTGACCCATCCTGAATTTATACAGATAGTTTCCTGGATTCAAAGGTCAGTCTCTACATTTATTGGTCTTATATTTAATGATGATGATGATAAAAGCTACTGTGCATTGAGCACCTACTATGCAATGTATATTTTCCTACCTAATCTTTCTAATGAGCCTGTGGAGTAGATGCCATTCACATTTTATGGATTAGGATAATGAGACTTTTTGAAGGTCAGCCAGAAAATAATGCAGCGAGTTTCTCTAACCTCCAGTGTCCCCATTTTTACTTTAATCTACTGTGCTTTAGGCTTGGCACTTTGGGATCTAGATGTGGATTTGAATTCTTTGGGGCTCAATAGCCTTCTAGACTTGGGCTAAACTCAATTTTCTTATTTGTAAAATGAGGAGCTAACAAAACTTTATGATTGATTGACTCAAGTGATATCCGTAAAATATTTTGCACCACATGTCATACATAGTGAGTGCTTTAAGAGAAAAGATTATCAGCAGCAGCAGCAATTAAGTGGGTTTTCTTTTGAGCTGATCAGCTCCCTGTTTAGGTGATATTCAAACACAGGTTGGATGACCATGGCGGGGAGCATTGTAGGAAACTACCTGTATTATTGTGTTATATGTTAGGGTCAAAGCCCTTTTAGTCCCCTGTGATCCTGAGTTTCTGTGATTCAAATTAAAGCAGATGATACGTGTGGCAGGAGTTAAGGGGAATTTGGCGTTCCTGTGAGTTGTGATGCTTAGGGAAGACTTCCAGGAGATGGGAGTTCTCTGATCTTGAAAAGTTGGTCTCCCTTTGACATGTTAAGAAAAGTAGGCAGGACAACACATAGGTGTAGGGAATGCATGCAGCTTGATAAAAGGAAAGGGACAGGCAGATTTAACTGTGGCAGGGGGTTTATGGAACATCAGTCAGAGCCTTATTTCCCGTTACTTCTCAGGTACACTCTGAGAATCAGGAGAAAGAGGTGGGGAGGAAGGTACACGGAGGTTTGAGGAAGCCCCCTTCCTTTAGAGGCAATGTGATGCAATGGAGGAAAGAAACATTGAGTTTGGAGGTCAGTAGGTCTTGGTTCCTATTCTCTGCCCCTTGCTAGTTCTGAGCTGTTGGGCAAGTCAGTTAAACTCTGAGTTTCCATTTCCACCAGTGTCAAATAACAGTCTCATTGGCAGTAGACATGGGAAATAAAAGGGTTTCTGGTGGTAAAAGCCACCACCACAGACCTAGTAAATATGAAATGCACAATAAACAGCATTCCTCTCCTCCTGCTTTCACAAACCTTGAACCAAAGTTCAGTGACATCTTCTAAGAGAATGGAACAGTGACTTTTTTGGCAAGCTCTGAGAAAAAGCAGCTAGAAATGTGTCTTTCAAGAAGATGGGAGATGATTGGCCCTGATCTTTTTGGTAGCCATGGAAACCTGTGGCTGCTTTGTGCTCTGTCCGTTTGCACCCACTGCTTGGTCCCTACTCTTCCTTGCCACTCCCCTTTGCATCAGTGATGTGGGCTGAAGACGGTGGATGCAGCGAAACAGCCTACAGTGTAAGAGGGTGAACCCAGGGATCAAACACAGGTAGCTTAACTTTTTTTTTTCTTTTGGAAGTCAGTACCAGCTGATGATCACCTGTGAATCTGAAACTCAAGTGTTACCTTTTCTTCCTCCTTCTTTCCCATTTATTTCTGAGCCTTTCTAGAACTTTAGCTCTTTTGAATCATCTCCACGGTTTCTCATTCACACACTGCAATTTCACCTAGGGAGTATAGCATCTTTTTCTTTCCCCTAATGCATTCCATCAGCCTGTTAAATTCCAGTTGAATAGTATTTAACTTTCTACACTGGCCTCTTGTACCTGCCTCTTTTCCTTTCTTGCACATATTTTCCTGTGACTCTGAAGTCCATTTTCCTTAAAAATTATTTTCTAGCTTTGTTGATATATGATTGATGTACATCACAGTATAAGTTTAAGGTGTGCAACAAAATGATTTGACTTACATATTTTATAAAATGATTACTGCAACAAGTTTACTTAGCATCCATCATCTCAGATACAATAAAAAGAAAAAGCAAAAAAGAAGGAAAAAAATGTGTTTTCCTTGTGATAAGCACTTTTACGATTTACCCTCTTAACACTTTCATATATATTATACCTCAGGGTTAACTGCATGTCATCATGTTGATGTCATCATCCCTAGTACTTATTTATCTTATAACTGGAAGTTTGTACCTTTTGTTCACTGGTCTTCCAATTCTCCTTCTTCCCACCCACCAGCCACGGTAACCACAAATCTGATCTATTTTTCCATAGTTTTTTGTTTAGATTCCATAGATAAGTGAGATCATACAGTATTTATTTTTCTCTGGCTGACTTATTTCACTTAGCATTATGCCCTCAGGGTCCATCCATGTTTTTGCACATGGCAGGATTTCCTCATTTTTTTTTATGCTAAATAATATTCTGGGGTGTGTGTGTGTATATCTCATAATTTCTTTAGCTGTGGATGGACAGTTAGGTTGTTTCCATGTCTTGGCTATTGTAAATAATGCTACTGTGAACATGGGGGTGCAGGTATCTTTTCATGTTAGTGTAACTATACCTAGGAACCAGAAGGATACAGAACTTGCAGTCAGGCAAGACTGACTATGAAACTGTCCTCCATCACTTGCCAGTGGTTAAGGCTTGGTTTTCCCACTTTCAGATAGAGACAGTAATCTCCGCCTTGCAAGACTGTTGAAAAGTGTAAGTAGGCAAATGTAAGTAAAATCTTTAACCCAGTGTCTGGCATAGCAGCCACAGTTAATTACTGGGAACTGCTCATATTCCTAACAGTCACCTTTGTATGAACTATTAAAGCAGCTCATTATTTTCCCTACTTTGTTCCACAGAACAATGGTTCTGCAGTATAGCAATACTTTGGGGAAACACTGGGTTAAATTCTGCGAAAGAGAATTTAATGTAGACCTTTTCAGAGAGTTTAATATCAGATATATACTCTCGCACCTTAAGAGTTGATTATAGAATAGAGCATATCCCAGAAATTTTTGAAAATTGATATCTTTTTTCTTTTAAGATACATTTTTTGTTTTGTGGGCAATACCGCACTGGCTCTGTGGGGCATTTGGATACACTGGTGTGGTCAGTGGTTCTGGAGGTAGGGCTCACAGATTCTAATCCTACCTTCACATTTCACCAGTGAGACCTGGGTCAAGTGTCACGGAAAGAGCAGTAGGCTGCAGGTCAGGTGTGGCTCTCAGGCCCCGTTATTCCCTTGGTGCCTAGATGGGAGTTCCCCATTAGGTCTCTTGTTCCTCATTTGTATCCTGGAGATAATAGCAACACCCACTGCATTGGATTTTGGTGAAAAGTGAATGAAATATTTGTGAATAATTTGTAAACTAACAAGAATTGAAAAAGTATGGCGTGCCATCCTCATCACCAGCACCCTTGTCGCCACACCACTGTCGTCATCTTGAAGTTGCCTTCACACTTCCAGGAGCAGGTGTCTGCAACCGCCACAGAGAGATCCAAGGAGCGAGCTGTGTGTAGCCCCATTCAGTGTCTGCTGGCAGTGCCTTTCTGGGGTGATCCCAGCCTGCACTACAGACACACTCCTCGTCCACGGGGCAGAGCCAGCCCGGGGGCTCCCCAGGGGTCTCATGAATAGTGACTGGCCCCAGGCAGCTCAACTGAACTGTTTTCTGGGGCTCAGAGAGGAAAAGAAACAGCCATCTAGCTTGCCCCTCCCACCATCTGCCCTCCTTGTAAGCCTCTCTCTGGTGATGCAGAGGTCCCCTTGAAGACCTGTGGTCAATATGAGGGAGGACAGTGAAGCCACCATGCATCCACCCATAGTCACCATCGGTCCGCAGGGCAAGCTGAGGTCTGTCAGCAGATTGACACTTAGGGTTGATTCTTCTTGGCTCAGGCCACACCTAGCATACTGATGGAGAAGTTGTGGAGCATAATGGTTAAGAACTTGGGTTCCGAAGTCAGTTTTTTTTTTTTAAATTTCAGCCCTATTACCTTTGAGCTGCATGGCCTTTAGCAAGCAGTGGCCTCAGTTTCCTCTTGTGTCAAATGTGGGGGAGAGTAGACAGCATCTCATGAGGTTTCTGTGAAGATAAGTGAGATATTACGTGAAAAATGTTTAATTATATTTTCTGGTACAAAAGTGTTTTTTATAAATGTTCGTGATGATGATGATGATGATGATAGTCTTTGCTAGGAAAGCCACAGTAGAAAAAGCAAATCTATGCAAAGTATAATAAAGAGGCTCAAAATACGACTTCAGAGAAATAAAGTAAAACTAGCCATATTTGGTTTGGAGGAAAGAAAGCTCAAGGCAACTGCACTGCCACCTTGAACTAACTAAATAGCCTGGAGGAGGAGGTCTTGGGTACATCCTATTTGACTTGGGCAGCAGAAGTTGGCTCACAGAGTGAGATTCTAGGACTGTTTAGTACAACTGTCTGAATATAGAATTGCTGCTTCGCAGGGGGTGAGTTTGCTGTCTCTGGAAGTATGCAAAGGCTGGATGAGCACTTGCACAGATCTTATAAAGGAAAATCCTAGGGAAGATGGGAGATTTTAAAGGATACTATGGATTTGAGAGGGTCAGGTTCAAAGTGCCAGAGAACACAAGAAACTAGTTCATGGCAGAAATAGAGGGGCAGGGGGTGAGGAGAGACTTGGCCCCTGATGAGCGACAGGGAAAAGGATGCCCCAAAAAGGATGCCCCATATTGACACATCACACTGAAGAAGTGTGTGCAGAATGTAGACACGAGGCAGGCTGAGGAAAGGCGGCTGCCTTCCCCAGAGTTCTGAGAAAGCCCCAATTTCAACTATTCTTTCCTTCTGCCTCCAGCCTGACACTTGCACTTGTCAGAGGATGTGTCCCAATTTTAGTTTCCAGAAATACACAGAGAAGCACAGAGGCACTGGAGCTCAGGTGTGGCAGGAATCCCATGAGGTCTTCAGTGAGGTTAATGGGGCACCCCACCAATCTGTGGTGGTCACCCTCATATGCAGGAGGCTGGGTGGCCTCTCAAGGGCTTTTTGTATGATTTCTGGCTAGCCGGGGACCAATCTTTGCTAAAGAAAGTGAATGAATACATTTGACTAGAAAAGTACCAATAGCAATATTCCAATACTGACACCTCTTGGTAGAATGAGGAATAACATTTAAGCATTTAATCATTCACTCATTCGTTCAATAGATGTTTATTGAGCACCTAATATATCCAGACATGCTTATAGACACTGGAGCTAATAGGAGGACATAAAAAATGAGGTCTGACACATAGTAGATACACATTAAATAATTACCTATTGAATAAATTAATTCCCAGATAAGGACATTGAGACTTAGAGAAGTAAGGTGACTTGTCCATGGGGGCCAGCAGCTAAGGTTAAAAGCCAGAATTCCAGCTTCAACCGGAGTATTACCGGCCTCTTGATATCCATGTAGATGCCAGGTGTTGGGCAGTGGGGTTTTAAGGAATTGAGATAAAAGGAGTGACACCAAGAGCGTATATGGATCCCTAAGTATGTGCACTTGGTGTTGTAACTGTGAGCTCTCATTTAATCCACACAGTTTGCCTGCCAGTTAGGGATTATCATTGTCATTTTATAGATTAGAATACCGAAGCTCTGCGAGTGTAGGTGACTTGCCAAAAGTTAGAAGCTACTAACAGGAGGAGTTTAGACTTAAATCTCTATGTCCAGAACCTAAAGCGAACCTTTCCTTTGTTCTAAGTGGCATTTCTACCTTTTGGTCTCCTTTGCCCTAATGTCTGGGTTCCTAGAATCTCTGTCCCTCACCCCAATTCCATATGCCATTTAAAGAAAGAAATGAGTTCTCAGCTTAGGACCCAGCCTCTCCTGCCCCGTGATATCAGGAGGAAGGAATCAGTGGGAGTACAGCAGCTTTTAAGTTTTCCACACACAGGGGTCTGATGGGGTTAGATCTGTTTTCTTCATTGTAAAATGTGATTGATTCAATTCCAAATTTAACTTAAATTTGATTTTCCTCTCTCAACCTGGCATTTCCAAACTGAGAATTAATCAAACCCCAAATTATAGGCAGCATGTGGATCAACAATGCCGAGTTATTTCCAGTCGAATTTCTCAAGCAATGAGTTTTATGCCATTCTCTGCTGCCATGCGAGGAGTTGAGGGGTAAGAGGGAGGGGGAAATGAGGGGAAATTAGATTATTAACTTTCTCCAGTTCCAGCAATCAATACAACCTGGTGAAATTCTATTCCCACAGCACAGCTCGCCCCCTTGCAAGTGACGGGGAGGGAACTGTAAACTGGGATGTCAACCAGGGATAACCATGACCCTAGCCATCCAACGATGCTCCTGTTACGATATGGAGCTATGATTTATTGTTTTGTTTTGTTTTGTTTTTACCAATTATGTGCATCATCTTATTTTGTCCTCAAATCAGCCCTGAAAGAAGACCATTGTTCCCATTTATTCAGATGGAGACATTGCGTCTTCTCAGGGTTAGGTCAGTGGACAAGTGTCACATGAGATTTTGTGGTGAGGCAGGATTTAAACAAAGGCATACCTGTCTCCAAAGGCCATGCTCCTTCAGCAACTACATGATGCCATCCTGGGACACTTATTCTGTGGTGAAGTGGGAGGTAGTATGATATGGGGGAGAGGATGGAAAGAACTGGTTCTAATCCTGACTCTGCTACCTATGGATTAAGTGACCTTAGAAAAGTCGTTTTATCGCTCAGCCCGTCTGTTGCTGTGCAAAACAGAGATAGTAGGAACAATTTGCTGTAAGAATTAAATGAGATAATTTCCCTCCACTAAAATGTAAGCTTCAAGGACTTTGGCTGTTTTGTTAACTGTCCTTTCCCCTGTGCCTAGAACAGTGTGAGGGAAAGGTTGATGTTCAATAAAAATTTGTTGGACTGATGGCAGGAGGGATGGTTGGATATAAGTGTTAGGCATAGTTCCTGGATCGTAGTAAGCACACAACGAATGGAGGTTCTCTTCCCCGTCTTTGCTTACTGTGATGCAGTGCAGAGCCTGGGTGAGGAGGGGTTGGGTATTATGGGATAGATAGTTTCTACCTTGCCGCTGTCTCCAGCCCCTCCTCAGAGCTAACTGCTGATGATCAGTTCCCTAGGCCAGGAACTCTTAAAAAGTCACCTCTGTTTGAGTCCCACTGTGAAGTTTCTGCCAGGCCTAGTTGCCATGGAAACCCCCAAGCCCTAGTGGCTGCTCCACGGGCATCTGGCCTGAGTGCAGACTTGACCTGCGTGCTTTCTTCTCCCTGGACTTCAGAGACAGCTGTGGTGTTTCAGGCATTCTCTGAGTAAATGGCTACCTCAGGGTGCTATTAATTTGCATTCTCTCTTCCATTCCCTTTGCTTCTTAAAACTCTCCCTGCACTCTCCACTCTGTGTGTCTTTAGCTTCTGTAAAGAATAATTCAGTCCCTAGTATGTTCTGATAATGGGTTGGACAAAGAGATAAATAAGTCCTGGTTTCTGCCATCAGCTAGGAGATTAATACCAACGTCTGGCTTGGAAAGATCATTTACCAAGGGCCTATCTATGTGCCAGAAACTGTGCTGGTCATTTGACATTTTCTGTCTCATTTAGGTCTTACAACACTCTTGAAGGAAATGTCATTTTATTCCTATTCTCCAGATAAGAAAACAAAGGGCCAACAAGCTAATGTGACTTTACTCCCCACCGTATTGACTCTTAAAGACCTTGGATTACCGTGAAGATTTAAATATAGGGGATGCAATTAGCCCAGCATGAGCCCAGGGAGCTAGTACAAGCAATCCTACTCCTACCCGTCAACCCTCTTCCCCCAACTAGAAATCAGCCTCATGGAGCCTGGGTGGTACGTCTGGTAGTTGTTTAATTAGTGAAAGGAATGCCTTGGTCACATCTGTTTCTGCTGCTGCATGGGCCAGTCTGAGAGATGCCTTCTTGGACACTCACAGGGCACTACTGTCCTTCCAGGGAGTCCACTCCCCAATGCCAGGCGCCTCTAACCACCTTTCACATCTCACGCTCTGGACCTGGCTCACCTTCCCAAGAGTTTGTTCCTGCTGGACTCACGTTTACATGTTCTTTCTCTTGAAATCAGCCTCCTTAGAGTCCAGACTGGAAACTCAGTGCTGCTGCTGTTAGCTGGGAACGGGGGTCGGGGGGTGGGGTGGGATGTTAAATATCTAGATATCTAGGCTAGGAGTCATATGTTGACTTCTTTTCTTTTTTTCTTTTTTTTTTTTTTTTTTTTTTTTGCGGTACGCGGGCCTCTCACTGTTGTGATCTCTCCCGTTGCGGAGCACAGGCTCAGCGGCCATGGCTCACGGGCCCAGCCGCTCCGCGGCATGTGGGATCTTCCCGGACCAGGGCACAAACCCGTGTCCCCTGCATCGGCAGGAGGACTCTCAACCACTGCGCCACCAGGGAAGCCCCATATGTTGACTTCTTAAAGAAAGACCTATGCGAGGCAACAACGCTTAGTCCATACCCTTTCTGGTAGAAAACATCGACGTTACCTTGATTCTGCTGTTCAGTTATGAAACTGTTGATATTATCAGAGTTTGAAACAGCTTCTTGTGGCTCCCAGATGAGAGAGAAAATGTGTTCCTTTTTTTATGTGGTCCTTTTAAGTTAAGAGATTTTCTGTCCCCTGATACCACAACCATCTTTTTATCTTAACTGCTCTTCTAGTTAACTAATATTTACCAACTATAGCAACCACAAGTATATGAATCGTCCCTACCATAGGCTATGCCTTATTCTAAGACTGGCAATAAAGACAAAGCCCCTATTCTTTTATTTAGTTATGTATGTATGTATTTATTTATTTAACATCTTTTTGGGTGTTTTTACATCTTTATGTAAAAAGATGTATACGCCCATGCCACTCTCTCACTTCGTCCCAGCTTACCCTTGCCCCTTCCCATGACCTCAAGTCCATTCTCTATGTCTGCATCTTTATCCCTGTCGTGCCCCTAGGTTCTTCAGAACCTTTTGTTTTTCTCTGTTTTTAGATTCCATATATATGTGTTGGCATATGGTATTTGTTTTTCTCTTACGTCACTCTGTATGGCAGTCTCTAGGTCCATCCACCTCACTACAAAAAACTCAGTATCGTTTCTTTTTATGGCTGAGTAATATTCCATTGTATATATGTGCCACATCTTCTTTATCCATTCCTCCGATGATGGATGCTTAGGTTGCTTCCATGTCCTGGCTATTGTAAATAGACCTGCAATGAACACTGTGGTACATGACTCTTTCGGAATTATGGTTTTCTCAGGGTATATGCCCAGTAGTGGGATTGCTGGGTCGTATGGTAGTTCTATTTTTAGTTTTTTAAGGAACCTCCATACTGTTCTCCATAGGGGCTGTATCAATTTACATTCTCACCAACAGTGCAAGAGGGTTCCCTTTTCTCCACACCCTGTCCAGTATTTATTGTTTGTAGATTTTTGATGACGGCCAATCTGACCGGTGTGAGGTGATACCTCACTGTAGTTTTGATTTGCATTTCTCTAGTGATTAGTGATGTTGAGCATTCTTTCATGTGTTTGTTGGCAATCTGTGTATCTTCTTTGGAGAAATATCTGTTTAGGTCTCCTGCCCATTTTTGGATTAGGTTGTTTGCTTTTTTCATATTGAGCTGCATGAACTGCTTGTAAATTTTGGAGATTAATCCTTTGTCAGTTGCTTCATTTGCAAATATTTTCTCCCATTCTGGAGGTTGTCTTTTCATCTTGTTTATGTTTTCCTTTGCTGTGCAAAAGCTTTTAAGTTTCATTAGGTCCCATTTGTTTATTTTTGTTTTTATTTCCATTTCTCAGAAAGGATCTTGCTGTGATTTATGTCCTAGAGTGTTCTGCCTATGTTTTCCTCTAAGAGTTTTATAATGTCTGGCCTTACATTTAGGTCTTTAATTCATTTTGAGTTTATTTTTGTGTATGGTGTGATGGAGTGTTCTAATCTCATTCTTTTACATGTAGCTGTCCAGTTTTCCAAGCACCACTTATTGAAGAGGCTGTCTTTTCTCCACTGTATATTCTTGCCTCCTTTGTCAAAGATAAGGTAACCATATATGCGTGGGTTAATCTCTGGGCTTTCTATCCTGTTCCGTTGATCTATATTGCTGTTTTTGTGCCAGTACCATACTGTCTTGATTGCTGTAGCTTTCTAATATAGTCTGAAGTCAGGGAGCCTGATTCTTCCAGCTCCGTTTTTCTTTCTCAAGATTGCTTTGGCTATTCGGGGTCTTTTGTGTTTCCATACGAATTGTGAGATTTTTGTTCTACTTCCGTGAAAAATGCCATTGGTAGTTTGATAGAGATTGCACTGAATCTGTAGATTGCTTTGGATAGTATAGTCCTTTCACAATGTTGATTCTGCCAATCCAAGAACATGGTATATCTCTCCATCTGTTTGTGTCATCTTTAATTTCTTTCATCAATGTCTTATAATTTTTTGCATACAGGTCTTGTGTCTCCATAGGTAGATTTATTCCTAGGTATTTTATTCTTTTTGTTGCAGTGGTAAATGGAATTGTTTCCTAAATTTCTCTTTCAGATTTTTCATCATTAGTGTATAGGAATGCCAGAGATTTCTGTGCATTAATTTTGTATCCTGCTACTTTACCAAATTCATTGATTATCTCTAGTAGTTTTCTGGTAGCATCTTTAGGATTCTCTATGTATAGTATCATGTCATCTGCAAACAGTGACAGCTTTATTTCTTCTTTTCCGACTTGGATTCCTTTTATTTCTTTTTCTTCTCTGACTGCTATGGCTAAAACGTCCAAAACTATGTAGAATAATAGTGGTGAGAGTGGGCAACCTTCTCTTGTTACTGATCGTAGTGGAAATGGTTTCAGTTTTTCACCATTGAGAACGATGTTGGCTGTTGGTTTGTCATATATGGCCTTTATTATGTTGAGGTAGTTTCTCTCTCCACCTATTTTGTAGAGGGTTTTTATCATAAATGGGTGTTGAATTTTGTCAAAAGCTTTTTCTGCACCTACTGATATTATCATAGGGTTTTTATCCTTCAGTTTGTTAATATGGTGTATCACATTGATTGCTTTGCCTATATTGAAGAATCCTTGCATTCCTGGGATAAACCCTACTTGATCATGGTGTATGATCCTTTTCATGTGCTGTTGGATTCTGTTTGCTAGTATTTTGTTGAGGATTTTTGCATCTATGTTTATCAGTGATACTAGCCTGTAGTTTTCTTTTTTTGTGACATCTTTGTCTGGTTTTGGTATCAGGGTGATGGTGGCCTCGTAGAATGAGTTTGGGAGTGTTCCTCCCTCTGTTATATTTGGAGGAGTTTCAGAAGGATAGGTGTTAGCTCTTCTCTTAATGTTTGATTGGATTTACCTGTGAAGCCGTCTGGTCCTGGGCTTTTGTGTGTTGGAAGATTTTTAATCACAGTTTTAATTTCATTTCTTGTGATTGGTCTGTTTATATTTTCTATTTCTTCCTGGTTCAGTCTTAGAAGGTTATGCTTGTCTAAGAATGTGTCCATTTCTTCCAGGTTGTCCATTTTATTGGCATATAGTTGCTTGTAGTAATGTCTCATGATCCTTTGTATTTCTGCAGTGTCAGTTGTTACTTCTCCATTTTCATTTCTAATTCTATTGAATTGACTCTTCTCCCTTTTTTTCTTGATGATTCTGGCTAATGGTTTATCAATTTTGTTTATCTTCTCAAAGAACCAGCTTTTAGTTTTATTGATCTTTCCTATAGTTTCCTTCATTTCTTTTTCATTTATTTCTGATCTGATCTTTAGGATTTCTTTCCTTCTGCGAAGTTTGGGGTTCTTTTGTTCTTCTTTCTCTAATTGCTTTAGGTGTAATGTTAGGTTGTTTATTTGAGATGTTTCTTGTTTCTTGAGGTAGAATTGTATTGCTATAAACTTCCCTCTTAGAACTGCTTTTGCTGCATCCCATAGGTTTTGGGTTTTGGTGTTTTCATTGTCATTTGTCTCTAGGTATTTTTTGATTTCCTCTTTGATTTCTTCAGTGATCTCTTGGTTATTTAGTAGTGTATTGTTTAGCCTCTGTGTGTTTGTAATTTTTACAGATTTTTTCCTGTAATTGATACCTAGTCTCATACCGTTGTGGTCAGAAAGCATACTTGATACAATTTCAACTTTCTTAAATTTACGAAGGCTTGATTTGTGACCCAAGATATGATCTATCCTGGAGAATGTTCCTTGAGCACTTGAGAAAAATGTGTATTCTGTTTTTTTTGGTTGGAATGTCCTATATGTATCAATTAAATCCATCTTGTTTAATGTATCATTTAAAGTGTGTGTTTACTGTTTATTTTCGTTTTGGATGATCTGTCCATTGGTGAAAGTGGGGTGTTAAAGTCCCCTACTGTTATTGTGTACTGCCGATTTCCCCTTGTATGGCTGTTAGCATTTGCCTTATGTATTGAGGTGCTCCTATGTTGGGTGCATAAATATTTACAGTTGTTATATCTTCTTCTTGGATTGATCCCTTCATCATTATGTAGTGTCCTCCTTGTCTCTTGTAACACTGTCTCTTGTATTTTAAAGTCTATTTTGTCTGATATGAGTATTGCTACTCCAGCTTTCTTTTGATTTCCATTTGCATGGAATTTCTTTTTCCATCCCCTCACTTTCAGTCTGTATGTGTCCCTAGGTCTGAAGTGGGTCTCTTGTAGACAGCATATATATGCGTCTTGTTTTTGTATCCATTCAGCAAGCCTGTGTCTTTTGGTTGGAGCATTTAATCCATTCACGTTTAAGGTAATTATTTATATGTATGTTCCTATGACCATTTTCTTAATCGTTTTGGGTTTGTTTTTATAGGTCCTTTTCTTCTCTTGTGTTTCCCACTTAGAGAAATTCCTTTAGCATTTGTTGTAGAGCTGGTTTGGTGGTGCTGAATTCTCTTAGCTTTTGATTGTCTGTAAAGGTTTTAATTTCTCCGTCAAATCTGAATGAGATCCTTGTTGGATAGAGTGATCTTGGTTGTAGGTTCTTCCCTTTCATCACTTTATGTATATCATGCCACTCCCTTCTGGCTTGTAGAGTTTCTGCTGAGAAATCAGCTGTTAACCTTATGGGAGTTCCCTTGTATGTTATTTGTCGTTTTTCTGTTGCTGCTTTCAATAATTTTTCTTTGTCTTTCATTTTTGCCAGTTTGATTACTATGTGTCTTGGCGTGTTTCTCCTTGAGTTTATCCTGTATGGGACTCTCTGTGCTTCCTGGACTTGGGTGGCTATTCCCTTTCCCATGTTAAGGAAGTTTTCACCGATAATAACTTCAAATATTTTCTCTGGTCCTTTCTCTCTCTCTTCTCCTTCTGGGACACCTATAATGTGAATGTTGTTGCATTTAATGTTGTCCCAGAGGTCTCTTAGGCTGTCTTCATTTCTTTTCATTCTTTTTTGTTTATTCTCTTGTGCAGCAGTGAATTCCACCCTTCTGTCTTCCAGGTCACTTATTCGTTCTTCTGCCTCCGTTATTCTGTTGTTGATTCCTACCAGAGAACTTTTAATTTCATTTATTGTCTTGTTTATCATTGTTTGTTTGCTCTTTAGTTCTTCTAGGTCCTTGTTAAACATTTCTTGTAGTTTCTCCATTCTAGTTCCAAGATTTTGTATCATCCTTGCTATCATTACTCTGAATTCTTTTTCAGGTAGACTGCCTATTTCCTCTTCATGTGTTAGATCTGGTAGGTTTTTATCTTGCTCCTTCATCTGCTTGTGTTTTTCTGTTTTCTCATTTTTCTTAACTTCTGTGCCTGGGGTCTCCTTTTTGAAACCTGCAGGTTCGTAGTTCCTGTTGTTTTTGGTTTCTGCCCCCAGTGGCTAAGGTTGGTTCAGTGGGTTGTGTAGGCTTCCTGGTGGAGGGGAGTAATGCCTGTGTTCTGGTGGATGAGGCTGGATCTTGTCTTTCTGGTGGGCAGGTCCACGTCTGGTGGTGTATTTTGGGGTGTCTGTGGCCTTATTATGATTTTAGGCAGCCTCTCTGCTAATGGGTGGGGTTGTGTTCTTGTCTTGCTAGTTGTTTGGCATAGGGTGTCCAGCACTGGAGCTTGCTGGTCGTTGAGTGGAGCTGGGTCTTAGCGTTGAGATGGAGATCTCTGGGAAAACTTTCGCCGTTTGATGTTACGTGGGGCTGGGAGGTCTCTGGTTGACCAGTGTCCTCAATTCGGCTCTCCCACCTCAGAAACTCAGGCCTGACACCCGGCTGGAGCACCAAGACCGTGTCAGCCACACGGCCAGACAAAGTTCAACCAAAGTTGTGATGCTTATTTCCCTTGTAGGAGTCCACATGATATTAAGAGGCACCGTGGGGGGAGTATATTAATAGCTACCATGTCTTGGGTCTTACGATTACCCTTCTTCCCTTAACAACATCACCTCCTGGCAGGTCCTGAGGAGACCAGGCTCCTGTGAGAGAGAACTGGACCCCACAGTTCCCCAAAGCTGAAGCCCCAGTGGGTCCTGAGGAGACCCAACTTCTGTTAGTGTGGACTCGACCCCCGGTTGTCCTGAAGCCCGGGCCGTCAGCATGGACTCAGCCCTGCGTGTTCCAGTAGCCAAAGACCCAGCAGGTCCTGAGGAGACGGGCCTCCTGGCAGCTGTCCACAAAGCCCCTATTCTTAAATTAAGCAATTTAAGGTTCTGAGCAATGAACCTGGCAGGAGAGACATAAAGATGGTAAAGGTGGGATCCCTTCCCTCAAGCAGCTCACTGATTATTAAGAAAAGTAGGTATCCATACAAAAATCTGAAAGTGGGCTGTCAGGGGCTCCTGTTCCTTCAGGGTCCATTTATCTGGGAGTGTTGGCTTTCTATGGTTGGCATGATTTTTGACAGTTGCGTGCCTGTGTCTGGTTGCTAATGTACTTATTATCACTGCTGGAAGATATGATGCATTTACTGAGATGCTACCACATTGCAGACACTGTGGTAGGCATTGCGATACAGTGGTGAGCCGAAGACGCAGTGCCTGCCCTGAAGGAATTTACCATCAAGTTACTAGATTCTAGTGTTTGAATAAGATATTTTAGGAAGCATAACAAATGTAGGCAGTCTTTCTCCCTAGAGGGAGAGGGATTTACACTTATGATTAATCTCAGTGAGTGACGGGAAACAAGGAAACAAGTGGATTTCTATGCAAAAGAAATAGCTCCTATGCTAATATTAACATGATGAAGAGCGCTCACTTTGGCATCACTGCAGTGATGCAGCCCTGCCAGCTCGTGGGCTGGGTAGGAGAGAGCAGCAAGGAGGTATGAATGTAGGGACGCACTGTGAAGGCCTCAGATGCCAGGCTAATCAGTGTGGACCACATCCTGTGGCCAGTTGCTCTATAACAGCTCAGGGGGTTCCACCATGGAGTTAGATAGGAAGATGTGCCTAACCTCCCTCATCTCACAAGCAAACAGACAATAGAAGAGATCAGGGGTAAGAGGTGAAAATGCTAAGGACATAGAGTACACAGGACTGCATGCTGTTTAGTTGCTATAAAGGAGGAAGACAGAAGACTGAAAGTTGACATCTAGGTTTCTGGCCAGTTTAAATGGCAGTGCTTTCAATACTTAGGGGAGCCCAGGAGAAGGAGGAAGAAGAGGCTTTAAGGAGATGGTAATGCCTCCAGTTTTGAACATGTTAGTTTGTCATACTCATGGGATATTCAGAGAGAGATGTCCGGGAGGTTTGGGCATAAAGGTTTGCTCCAAATAAGAGCAGAGTGGATAATAGAAATTTGGGAAGCATTGTTCTAGACATGTTAATCAAAGCCTTGACATTAGATGTGAATAGTAAAGCCAAATAGTGAGACTCGTTGGGGGCTCAGGATATAGTCCTTAGAATTTCTTTGCTGGCCCAGCACTCTCCTTGCCAGGCAGATCCAATCTACTCATTGTACTGTGACCGTGAAATTGTCTTTAATTTTCCCAGGCAAAACTCCCCTTCTCATCTTGTGCCCTCTCTACTAGCTCTTAGCACAACTTGCCTTGCATTCTAATTAGCTGTGGATAAGTCCGCCTTTGCCCCCTAGCCTGTAAGCTCCTGCAGAGCAAGAACTATTCTTATTCTGCTCTATGTGTGTCTCACCTAGGAGGTCATCAGTAGATGCTTGGGAAATTAACTTGAACTGATCGGCCTCAAAGTCCGTGAAACCCTTCTAGATGGCAGACATTGTATATACACTATGCCACACACATGATCATCACAACCACCTGTGAGCTGTCTGTTATTATCCTCATCGTGCACATAAGAAAACCGAGGTTCAGAAATTGAAACAGGTCACACAGCCAATGAGGGCTGAAGGCCAAATTTGAACCCAGATGGTCAAACTCCAAAGCCCATGCTCCTTTGCCTAGGCCCTATGAATTCAACAACACAGTATCTTCTCGGTTGCTTCTAGCGTGGGTAGAAAGTTTAGTATCATCTAAATATTATCGAACATGACCAACCTAATTGAGAGGGGAAGAGTAAGAATTGCCACAATTTTGAGGAAGTTTTTTTCTTTTCGTCTATACCAAAAGGGGTAAATAAGCCCATTTTGCAGAGAGTTAAACAAAGACCCAACAGGGGACCACTGAGCTGTCGCTACAAGCACAGAGGTTGGAAAATGTGGTTTCTTTTTCCAGCTTCTCATTTGGAAAACAACAGAATTCCCAAATTCCATGCTATTCCTGTTTCCTCACCTCATGGACTTATGTATCTTTGTGTGTGTTTATGTTACTAGGTTTGCTGAAAAGCCCAGTGAACAAGACGGCCCTGATGTTGATCGCTGTGAGCTCCTGCATCCTGGCCATGGTGTGTGGCAGTCAGATGTCCTGTCCACTCACTGTGAAGGTGACTCTGCATGTGCCCGAGCACTTCATTGCAGACGGTAAGAGCTGAGCGTCGGAGATGCCCCACATCTCCTCGGCACCTTGCACCCCTGTGTGCTCCAATGTTCCCCATGCGTGGCCCAACCTCAGAATTATATTACTAAAAAAGAGAGAGAGCATCCAAAGACCTTAAGAGGTCCTTATCTCTGAAAATCCTGGATTATTTGAATGGAACTAAAGACTGCTTTTATTCCATGGGCAAGGGTAAGGTTTGTTAATAAAGAAAGAATTCCAATGTGCGTGCAGAAAGATTGAGCTACTTCAGAGAACCTACTGTTTTCTTATCATGCGTGTACATCCTATGCCTAACTAAAAATACCTCCCCGCCCCCCAAAATAGTCTTTCCTATTTAAAAAATACGGCAAAGAAGACTGTATGAGCTTTGTTGGAACTTCCTAAGTGTCCTGGATTGTACTCATATCTCATTCGCTGTAAATGTCCTTTACAAGCATGTTATATCCTACCATTTACTCCTCACCCAATTAGTTTGAATTAATGAGACACTGTAGTTGCTATACTCATTCACAAAGCATGGTCCAAGAAGCTGATTAAGGTGCTTGATATCTGTTGCTAAAGTGCCCTCCAGAAAATTGTTCCAGTTTATATACTCCAGCAGAATGTGATGTGTTTCCCCAAATGCTTGGCATTATTATTTATTTATTTATTTTTACAATTTACATATATTATAACTTTTCCTTTACATACATTACAAATGACAGAAATGTATCCATTTTGGGGAAGAATTTTTTTTTTATTATTGACGTGTAGTTGATTTACAATGTTGTGTTAATTTCTGCTGTGCAGCAAAGTGATTTGGTTATACATATATATACATTTTTGTATTCTTTTCCATTACGGTTTATCTTAGGATATTGAATATAGTTTCCTGTGATATACGGTAGGACCTGGTTGTTTATCCATTCTATGTATAACAGCTTACAACTGCTAACCCCAACCTCCCATTCCATCCCTCCCCTCCTCCCCCCTCCCCCTTGGCAACCACCGGTCTGTTCTCTATGTCCATGAGTCTGTTTATGTTTTGTAGATAGGTTCATTTGTGCCATATTTCAGATTCCACGTATAAGTGATAACATATGATGTTTGTCTTTCTCTTTCTGACTTCATTTAGTGTGATCATCTCTAGTTTCATCCATGTTGCTTTAAATGGCATTATTTCCTTCTTTTTTATGGCTGGGTAGTATTCCATTGTATATATGTACCACATCTTCTTTTTTATTATTAGTTTTTATTGGAGTACAGTTGATTTACAAAGCTGTGTTAGTTTCAGGTGTACAACAAAGTGAATACATATATACATTATATATATATACGCACATGCTCATTCTTTTTTCAGATTCTTTTCACATATAGGTTATTACAGAATATTGAGTAGAATTCCCTGTGTTATACAGTAAGTCCTTATTAGTATTATTAAATGTATTGAAAGTTATCATAAATATAATAAAGAAGAAATATTAAGTATGCAGCTTAATGAATTTTTACATGAGTTCACCCAGATCAAACATAAAACATTTCCAATACCTTCAGCTTCCTTACGCCCCCTCCCAGTGAATCCCATCCCAGGGATAACCACCCTTCTAGCACCATATTAGTACCATTATTATTTTTTAAAATCTTTTTCCCATTGGATATGTATCAGGTGTTTTTGAGATCCTTTATATATGTCAGCCATATTTTAATGCAACTTGATTTTATCTCTAATTTTTTAAGTTACAGTGTTCACAACTTAGCACCAATCCCTTCAGTATGTTCTGTGCAGAGTGGAACTTTCACCTTTCTCTCCTAGACTTATACTAAAGCATCCTGTGTTTACTCCTACTTCACCATAGTGAACTAGCCCCTACTTTAATTTTTTTTTCAATTATATTTTTATTGAGGTATAGTTGATGTGCCATATTATATAAGTTTCAGGTATACAACATATTTTGCACAATTTTTAAAGACTATATTCCATTTATAGTTATTGTAAAATACTGGCTATATTTCCTGTGTCATACTATATATCCTTGTAGCGTATTTATTTTATATGTAGTAGTTTGTACCTCTTAATCCCCTACCCCAGTCTTGCCCCTCCCACCTTCCCTTTGCCCTCTGGTAAGCACAAGTTTGTTCTCTATATCTGTGAGTCTATTTCTCTTCTGTTATAATCACTAGCTAACTTTATATTTTAATTTTTATTTCCATTTTTCAATTGAACTGCAAGTAAGTTTAGTATTTCTCATCTTATATGCACTCAGTTGATTTTTTGACCAAAGCAGAAGACTTTTGGTTCATCCCTATCAAATCGTATGTGCACATAAGACAGGAAAATATGGGAATATGAAATGGCAGAAGCATAGCAGAAGTAGAAGGGACAAAATTTACTGCAGCAGCTAGGCACGTAGGCTCATGGAGCTTGGGACTGGAAAAATCGCCAGAACCTGGGTGTGGCTGGAACATGGGATGGGAGAGTAAGAGTGAAGAAAACCAATAGGGCAAAGTTTGACCATTTTTGGAGGCATGTGCACTTACTTTTTATCACCACCAGTCACTATTCATTAATTGTAGAATGTTAGGTCTTAGAGACATCCACATTTTGAACATTTATTTTCACGCATGTAGAAATGGAGCTCCTAAGAGGCTAAGTAACTTGGTCAAGGTCATGATTAATGGCTGAGATCAGAGACTATAGAACAATACAAACAAAATTCAAATACTTGCCCTATTACCTGCCACTTCTGTAGCCAAGTGAATTATTTACCTCTCTGAGTCTCAATCTCGGCATCTATAAAATGGGGATGATAATAATACCTATCTCATAGGATTATTGTGAAGCCTACAATTCCGTGTTTATCAGATTTTTAGATAGCAAGTAGGTGGGAAATAGGATTACCCAAGAAAACTGTAAAACTACTGTGGTGGCTTCAAAGGATAGACAAAAATGTGGTAAATTAAAAGGTGCCCTTTCCCGGTAATTCGTATTCTGATCTCTGTCATAAACTTAAAGCTTTATAGCTACATGTAGACTTGTCTGCTTCTGCCTCTAGACTGGAATGTCTGTGAGGCAAGAATATCCCTGGTGACAAACACACCGCATGGCCTGTGATGGATGCTCAATAAGTATGTGTTGAATGAATGAACAGGGCCTAAATTAAAGCAGAATTACGAAAAGTTCTGTGGGATTCTTCTACCAGATGTCTAAGCAGAAAGGGGAGACCGAGTGAAGGAAAACTAAGGCAGAGGATGCACAGAAGTCAAAAAACTTGGAAATAACCATGGAATATACAAGATTAGAGACACAATTTAGGGGGATCTTCAGGAATCCAGAAAGCAACCAACACCTGAAGTCAGGTGGACAGCTGTCTAATAGTTCTAGGCAAGCAGACCTTCCACAGCACAATCCCAGTGCCTCTTGTGGGTGGATAATCTCTGTGCATTGCTCATTCCATTCTCCCAACAGAAAATGGAGACCCACTTTCTAGGAGTAGAGCCCAAGTATTAATATTCTCAATAAGAACTTGAGGTGATCCCTTAACAGAAGTTTGAGAGCTGCATCAGTATCTCTTTACGTGTTACTTTCCTTTCATCTAACAGATTAACAACTCCTTGCGATCTCTTGGAGCCCTGATAGGGGCTTTGGTTTCTTCCATCTTACACTTGATCAATGCTGTATTAATGGAGCTGCCTTATGGCAATTCCAGTGATTGCCTATAGCACTGAATACCATGTGAATGGTCCAATATGAGTTTTATAACAAGGCAGCTCTCATCACATGGATTTGGGCTTCACCCAAATTGCCCTACAGGTAGCATTATTGATGAATGGTTATTGGTTAACATTAAAAGCTCATATGAGTGGAGATGTTAGTTTGTTCATCCCTCGAGGCTCCCATTGTATAATATGTCAGGACATATTCACCAAATATCCTGGCCCTATAGTAAGCCAGTAGAAGAGACAACATTTAAAGGAATAAGCTGTCTAGATGAAATGGTTCCACTCCAGTGTAGATAGATAACACTATACCTAGAGTTCTCTGTTCCATTTTGTTCTGGTAGTTGTGCTTTAAGAAGCACAGAAGGTCAGTGATATATTGGAAGGCATCCAAAATAAAGGAACTGCAGCCAAGGGATTGGAAAAACATTGTCAATACCTAAAAACCCCATAAGGAAAGGGTGGAGGAAGATCATTCTATAAGAAGAGTTGAAGGAACTAGACAAAAAGGGAGCTTAGAATTATTGAGCATATCAGTTATGAATATGGCAGTGTTCAAAACACTTTACATGGAGTTACTAATATAATGCTCATATCAGAACTCTGAGGCAGGATTTAGCATCCTCTTTTTGCATAAATGGAAGGTAGTTTTTGGAGATGTTAAGTGATTTGGCCAGATTAACACACAGAAGTGAAGCAAGGTATGAAAACCCAAGACTACCTGAACCTCTCATCCAAGTTTTTTCCATGTCCCATGCTTCCACAAAATTGACGATGATAATTATCATTTGTCTTGAAAAGGGAGCAGGCTTGTTCTGGAAGTCCCCAGGAAGCAAAATTAGAGCCATATGGGTGAGGAGGGTGGCCAGAGATGGGAGAAGATTGAGTCTTAATCTGAAAATGTCTTCCCTTTCTAAGCTTTAGTCTCATGTATAAAGTGGGGGGGTTATAGCAGTACGTATCTCCTAGAGCTGTTGTGAAGAATAAATGAAATAATGCTCATAAGGCTTTCAGCTCAGTACCTGAGACCTAGTAATGGCTCAATAAATCATATACATGTTAGTAGTTGTGATAATACTTTTTCAATATTGGAAGGGAGTCCTTGCAAGGTAATGAGTTCCCCATCATAGGGAATTTCCTGAAAATAGATGACCACATTTATTTCTATGAAGACATAGAAGAAAAGTGAAGGAATGTGTTTGGCTAGGGTACAAAATATTTTGCATCAGAGCCATTTTATCAGACTATACATTTTTAAAACACTTAAATTTTTAGGACCTTTAGAGTATGTTTGTTTATTCTTTACTTCCTCATCCGTGAGTATCACCCTTTCTTTGCCTAGGCTCAGAAATGGAGTGAGACCCAGGAATGGGTTATGGCCAGTGATGTCTCTTGACTAAATACACCCTGCTACCCAAGCACAGACGGTGTTCTTTATGTTGATATGCTCATTGCATAAACATCTATGCCAAAATATCTGTTTGTTAAGGTCAAGTTAATGTGTTAGCCTTGACTTTTGGGTTGGACTAAGGTGTATTCAAGTCTTCTCTATTCCCTAGGACTGAGGAATTGGGGATTATGGATTCCTTACCAGCCTATGAAATCCTCAAGTGGAAATGTTCATCATTAGGATGGCCTGGTTCATTAATATGCCACGTGTGTAGCTGCTTTTGAACACAAAATGATATACGATGAATCTTGTTCTACATTTATTTGCTTGCACCCCTACTTTATGCCTTTCAACCCAAGAGAGTGAGCCAGTGTGTGGCTGTGCTGTTAATAAGGAATGAGGTTCATAAGTGACTTCAGAGCAAGTTTGCAGTGATTTGAATACACGGGAGGAGTATTTTCAATTCTTAGAAGTGGAAGTGACACCACACTGAAGGTGACTGCTTAGTCACAAATCACCAGGCTACTTGCCTAAAAAGAGTAGTTCCTTGGATATCTTGCTCTCTGGAATCATCCGGAGCTTTGTTTTAAAATGTTCAGTTTTTATTTCAGACTTCTGAGCACCATGGAACCTGTTCGGGTATAGAAGTGCTCTACAGTATGACCTCTCCCTTTTCCATTCTTAACTCCTTTGCACGCACTTAATACTATTTAGACAGATAGACTGCCTGGCTTTGTATTACCTCATTTCTATGTATCGCAATCCTACCCATGTCTAAGACCTAACTTAATTTTCTCCTTTCTCCAGAAAACCTTCTTCAACAAAACCCCCAGAACTTCTTCAAAGGAAACGCCCATCAGAAATAATCTCTCCTTCCTTGAAAATTATGTAGAATTGTATTTGTATCTTTCTAATAACCCCACAATCTAATTTCCATCACTGTTATTGTTAGGTATGTGTCACTGGAACAACTGACATAGTCCGAAGAACTGGCCTCCTGCATTAAATCAAGCGCCTCTCCAGTCTTTTCTTGACATTGCAAACAGAACAATCTTTTAAAATGAAAAATCTCAACATGTTGCATCCTCCCATAAATCTGTTCAAATACTTCTTTTTTTTTTTTTTGGGTACGCGGGCCTCTCACTGTTGTGGCCTCTCCCGTTGCGGAGCACAGGCTCCGGACGCGCAGGCTCAGCGGCCATGGCTCACAGGCCCAGCTGCTCCGCAGCATGTGGGATCTTCCCGGACCAGGGCACGAACCCATATCCCCTGCCTCGGCAGGCGGACTCTCAACCACTGCGCCACCAGGGAAGCCCTCAAATACTTATTGTACTTGTTATAAAGATTGAACTCTTTAACATGGCCTTTAAGTCCCAGCAAGATCAGGCCCCTGCCTGCCTCTCTAACCTCACCTTATGCCAGTTTCTCTACATTGTTTTCTTAAATATCCTTGGCTGTCTCCTGCCTCAGGGCCTCTGCACATGTCCTTCTTACTCTCGGAAAATTTCTCCCCACTTCCTCAGTTTCTTCGGTACAAATTCCATTCACCGTACAGTGGTTGACCTCCCCTTTCATTTCCCAGTCTCTGTTGGGCCCATAACTATTCTTTCTCCTTGAGCCCTGCTCTATTCCTTGATCGCACTCATTTCTATTTGTAATTATAGTCTTATCTAGTTAATGTTGAGCTCTCCCACTAGGTTGCGAGCTCCTTAAGGATAGACATAATATTTGTTTGTTTTGAACATTATATTCAGCACTTGGGACAGCACCTAAAACAGAGTGCCCCCAAAGCTTTGGTTGAATGAAAATAAATAAATAAATAAAATGATTTTAATAGCTAGTCTGTAATTTCCTCAAGAGCAAAGCCACAGTTTATTCATGCCCTGAACTACTGTGAAGCCTAACGAAGGTTCTGACTCAGTAGACATATAATAAATTATGACTGTGAAATGAGTGAAGGGACAAAGGGCAGGCAGGTGGATGCAGATGCCCTAAGAAGATACATTCTGGGGAATGACGGTGCAAGAAATCTGAGGCTGCCTCCTCTTCTTATGACTGACTTCACTTCCCAAGGTTTTTGTTCCCATCCCCAAAGATAAGAAACTCCAATCAAACTCACATCTCTCCACCTCCAACACCAAAATGAAACAAGCCTTATCACAGAGCCCAGGAAGAGGGGAAAATATAAATTGAGCTGAGATTCAGTACACCCAGGGGGGAGTGGCAGTGAAATACCAATAAACCATATTAATATGCTGAAATCAGGAAGAATAGGTTGAACTCCAACCCAGATGTAATAACTATACGTGAGAGAGTGCAGGAGAAGGCAAGCCTAGGTTTCAGTCAGAATTAAAATGAGATCTGTAATGAAACTGGTAATATAATTATAAACTGTGAAAACATGTTCCCTTCTCCCTCTTCTTGTACTTAATGGACAGCTTGCTAAGCAATGGCCTGGAGCTGGTGCTGGGAGCTGTGGAGAGCCCCTAGAGTGGATTCTGTTGGGTTTTTTTCCCCCTCAAATCTCTTCATTAGAAAAGTCTAAGTCCAGAAAACCATGGAAGGAAAAAATGCTTCAAGCTTCCTTAAAGAGTAACTGATCCCCAGGTTAAAAGTGACAGGGGGCTTGAGGGGAGAACAAACCCCGGAAAACCATTCTAAGCAGCTGAACACGTTCAGGCTTTTCAGGATGTCACAGCAGCCATTTCAGTTGCGATGTTTAACGGCACTTTGTGCTATGGTGTTCACCTGGCTTCCTACCAGGTTGCATTGTTACTAATTTCCCTTCTTAACAAAAGGTATAACTGAGTTTGACATCCAAATTTGGAGACTAATTTCTGTGTTTTGATAGCAGATCAAGTCCAAAAATATATTAGTAGGAACTAGAGGCAGAGGATGGCTGCAGGGGGGTAGGGGAATTTCATTTATTCTCGTTAATAATTCTGCTGTTGTGAGTAGAAGCCCACTTTGACTTTTTGACTAGGAGGAGAGAATGGCAGGTGGGAGCTTGGATGGGATGGAGCTCAGGACTATGGAGTTAGATATGCCATCATGGTTGGCTTGGTGTTTGCAGAGTGGTGTGGGGTTGAGGCAGTGGTGCAGGGCTGGGATAGAGAAGGGCACGTGGTACAGAGGTCAGGCGCACTGATCTGTGACGCAGCGGGTGTGAGTTCTACTCCCGCTTCTTCTGATTTCTAGTTTTCTGACCTTGGCAATATTAATTCACCCCCCGCTTCTCACTTTTCTTTCCAAAAGCAGTGTTGATACTCCTTGCCTCAGCTGAGTGTGAGTGGGGCTGATGAGTGTGCATGCACTTGGCCAGCTGTGAGAATAGCTCTGATGATGAGAACGTTGTGCTTTTCCCTTTCTGTTTGTTCAGTGTTTTATTATTTTTGAAGACAAAGACGTTGAGAAGAGGTCTTATCGGGTATGGCCAGGTAAGAAGAAGGTACAATTTTAGAGAGGCTTAGCTTGGCCCCAAGGAAGAAATTAAATAGTTAAAAATTCATGAATAATATCACCACTTCTTGATTCATATCTAGTGCCTGTTACTTCCCTTCCTTCCTCCCTCCTTCCTATGGTCAGCAAATATAGCACATCGCCTTCTCTGTGGCATGCTTTGATGCTCAGGGATGCAGATATGGAAGAAACAGTATCTCTGGCCTCCCCCAGTTTGGTGGTAGTAAGACACTACCAAGCAGATGAAATAGGAAACACGTGTGGTAAGAGTCTTAACGGGCTGTGCAGTGTGTGCTATGGGAAAATAGGGGAGGAACAGCCAAGTACCCCAAGCTGGAGATGGTTTGTGGTGCTAAGGAGAGGATGTCTTCAGGAGGTGCTACCTGAGTTGGGTCTTAGAGCCACCGGTGCTTCCCTGGAGGTGGGTGAGGATGACACAGGCTTTCCAGAGCGATCATGGACACTTTTCACTGCATCCCTATAGACCCTGCTGCTCAAGCCTCCTGGTAACTGTGATAATAACAACACTGTGAATTGGTAACATTTACAGAATATTGCTACGTGCCAGGCCCCGTGCTGAGTGCTTTGCAAAGCATTGCCTCATTTAATTCTATTACCACATGTGGTAGATCCAGGCATTTTCCCCATTTTAAATTTAAGGGAAACTAAAGCTGAGGGAGTTTATTGGACCACCTCAATGTCACACAGGCAGGAACAGGTTGAGCAGAATCATTTCAAATTAGTGGCCACAGGATGTAGTAGACAGAGAATTATTCAATGACAAGATCAGGTTCTACCTCTGCCACAAATTCACCTTGACTTTGGGCAAATCTCTATTTCTCCAGGCTTTTTCCAGATTTTTTCATTGGAAAATGTGGGAAAGGGAACAAGATGGTCTTAAAATTCCTCCCTGGCCTAACATTCTAACAGTAGAATGAGAAATACTGGGGCTCAGAGTCCCTCTTTACTCATCCCATTAGGTATGTGACCTCCAGAGTATTTATGCAGTCATTCCATTAGCATCCTCAGTCCTCTGCTTTCTGACTCTTGTCTGGGACAGTCTGTGGCTAGGCAGCCCCTGAGCGAGGATCTTGGGAGCAGAGGCAGCTGAGCAAACCTTTCACAGCCCACAAGTTGCCATTTGAAGAATGCTTAGAAGGATCACAGCCAAGCTTGTGCAGGGACCGCAGGCTCCCAGGGCTGCTGGGATGAAACAGAAAGTGGTGGGGAGCTGGGCCGTGGTGGGAAAGATGCCTGTCAGTCTTTAACTGCAGCAGCTTCAGCTGCTGAGGGACCTTGAACATCTCGGATGCCAGCAAGAGCACGGGAGGGGGAGGATGCATCATATTCAGAAGGAAGTGATGAGATGGGAGGAATAATTAAAACCTGTGTATCCCTCCTGCTTCTCTACCTCCCCCTGCTCATTCCTCCCCCCTTCCCCCTCCCCACTCCCGGCCTGTGGTGCCCAGCGGAGCCTTGCTGTTTGGCTTTCCTCCCTAGCCACGCCTCCGAGTTATCCAACCCAAATATATCTGCAGCTGCACATCCTTGTTTTTTTGTTTTGTTTTGTTTTGTTTTTTTGTTTTTTTTGGCTGCTGTTGGCAACTTCCTGGAGCTCTGCTAAAGTCCCTGGGCATCTCACCCTTACTTGGAATTATTCCCAGAGCCCGGACCACCCCTGAACTTTCCATGTCTTCCCTCCGCTGCTTTCACCCTGATTCTCATTTGGACTTTATCAATGAATCCATCCATCAAGACCGTCAGCTGACACTGCTGAGTGTCTGCTCAGTGCCAGGACTCATACTCTAGAACTCACTCAGATACTTATCTGCACTAAGGGAGTGTGAGGTAGGGGAAAGAACAGGAGATTTAGGAGCAGAAAACCTCCAGTACGAATCTGCACTCCTCCACTTACTAACTATGGATCTTGGATGAGTCACCTCACTTCTCTGAACCATCAATTTCACCATCTATAAAAGTACAGCTCTTCGCCTCTACTTCACAGGGCGTTGATGAGGTTGAAATAGAAAGCAGTATGAAAATAGCCTGTAACAGGTGCTCAGTAAATGCTAAGCATGCCCTCAAAGGGATTGCACTTGTTATTTAAAGTGATTGGATACCTATAAAGCAAAAGACAACACTAGAAGGCAGATCATAATCTGGACCAGGAGGGGCATATAGTTAAGAGTCAGCAAAGGCAGAAATAGAGACACAGTTGTAGAGAACAAACGTATGGACACCAAGGGGGGAAAGCCGCGGGGGCTGGGTGGTGGCGGTGGGATGAATTGGGCGATTGGGATTGACATGTATACACTGATGTGTATAAAATGGATGACTAATAAGAACCCGCTGTATAAAAAAATAAATAAAATTAAAAAACAAAAAAAGAGTCAGCAAGATCGCCAGGGAAGCCTGGTATTTTCCACTGGCCAGATCTGGGTAAAGCTTCAAGGAGCTAGAGGCTTTAATTTGCCTTGGATTTGTCCCATCGGAGGAAGCTGGATGGACAGGGATTGGAAGTGAGACTCTCTGCTTTGTTGGAGATGATGAGAGAGGGTGAAGACAAGAAGGATGACCTTCCAGGCAGAAGGGACAGTAAGAGCAAAGGTGCGGCAGGAGCAGACAGCATCCAGAGCATCTGCGGCTCTGTGGGGCTTGAACGGGACTAAAAGGAGGCGCAGATGAGAAGAGCAAGGGTCTCTGTGCTGGGCTTTTACCGTGGAGGTGGTCGGGGGTCACAAAGCCGCTAAAGGGTTGTTGTTTTTTTTAAAGAAGATGTTGGGGGTAGGAGTTTATTAATTAATTAATTTATTTTTGCTGTGTTGTGTCTTCGTTTCTGTGCGAGGGCTTTCGCTAGTTGTGGCGAGCGGGGACCACTTTTCATCGCGGTGCATGGGCCTCTCACTATCGCGGCCTCTCTTGTTGCGGAGCATAGGCTCCAGACACGCAGGCTCAATAGTTGTGGCTCATGGGCCCAGTTGCTCCGCAGCATGTGGGATCCTCCCAGACCAGGGCTCGAACCCGTGTCCCCTGCATTAACAGGCAGACTCTCAACCACTGCGCCACCAGGGAAGCCCCCGCGAAAGGGTGTTAAGCAAGGGAGTATAAGTAAGGTAGTTGCTTAAAAGACAATGCAGTATGGCAGTTCAGAGTTCGGGCTGTAGAGTCCGATGTATCTGGGCTCAACTGCTGGTTCCATGACTTACTAATAGTTATTTGATATTACAAATGTTACTTAACCCTCCGGTGTGTTTCTTAATCTGTGGAGTGGACATAATAATAATAGCTCCCTCTTAGGAAATTTAAATGAGATAATATCTCTCTAGTATTTAGTAGAATGTGTGGCAAGCACTAAACACTGGGTAACACTTGTTTTTATTGACATTATCATCTTCATCACTCTCTCCTAGTCTAAGTTAGTCTCCCTCGTAAATGATCCTGAACTTTTCTTTTTTGCACTCAGCACATTCACACTTGCTTATTTGATGTCTAATTTGGTTAAGAGTCTGAGCTGTAGATGCACACTCCCTGAGTTCAGTACCTGGCTCTGATATTTCCTAGTCATGAAGCATTGAGCTAGTTATTTAATTTCTAAGCCCTTGTTTACTCATCTTTGAAAGGGGGATGATGACAGTAAACCACCTCAAAGGGCAATCAAATGATTGTACATGAAGCACTTGACAAGGACTCGGCACATCGTTGAGACCTGGGAAACAATACCCCTGATAATGCTGCTTTAAACCCCTAAGAGCTAAGACTGTAGCTGCCTTGTTCTTGTGGAGTCTCCAGTACACAGTCAGGGTTCAATACAGATCTGTGGACAGACTGACCACAGGGTAGAAGGTGAGTCTGAGGGCCCAAGACAGAAGGCAAGCAATTTATTAGGGGGCTGTTACATTTAGTCTATATGGTAATGCCTGAACAAGGGCATTAGAAGTGAGAGTGAAGATAAGGGAGTCCTATGGAACGAGAGTGAGGAAACTTAGCAGCTCATTGCAAGGAGAAGCCAAAGAGGGAAAGGAGTCAAAGACTACTTGACATCTGCCACCTGGGATCCCTTAGAGGCGGGTGACCGCAGACATCAAAATAGAAGTATGTGCCAAGCTGTGAAGTGCATGAACACCAACGGCAGAGTGCATGGGTTCAAGTCCTAACTCCACCTTCCCTATGATGCTACTTCGTCTTCGGAAAAACAGGGATGCTAATGCACCGGGAATCAGACCGGGACCCTGGGGATTAAGTGGTTGTTAAATGCAAGAGCCTGGCCGTGGTAAATACACCCAAAAGCTAGCTATTATTACTATTCTGCTCACGCACCAACTTTCCTATGTGAGATCAAGAATCAGGTGCGCACCTCTTGGTTATGTTTGTAGAAAAGAAGGAAAGAAAAATACAAGGAACTTTGAAGAACACACGGTCTTAGGACCTTTACAAATCCTACCTGGTTGGAAATTATTAGTAAGAGATGTCACTGTGCTCTGTGAGCAAAATTAATTTGCCAGATCTCTTAAGGCTGCGCTCTTGAAGGTTTGAATCATTTGAGTAATATTTCAGGTGAAGTCTCACCACAGTCTTCGGGCCAGGATGGAGAATGGAGAGAGTGATCAGTCCTGGCCCTCACACAGGTGCTGACGTGACCGGAGAGTGTGAAGGCTCCGGGGGTGGCCATTTCCTGAAGAGACTCCAATGCAGCATTAACGTGCTGGCCATGCAGGCTGCCATGGAAGCAGAGGCTGGAAGGGAGGCCCAGGGGCCCAGTGATTGGAGCTGGTGTCACATTTGAAATATGGAAACAATTAACAATGGCAGCTTCTGCCTCAAGAGAGAACGTAGGTGCAGGGGTGAGGGCACACAGTGGCCATGTGGCACATGGCAAAGCAGCCAGCTTGGCAATTTTCTAAATTGTAGAATGTGAGAGCCAAAAAATACTTTCAGCCTCATCTTTGCTCGTTTCCTGTCTCGTTAGCACTCCAGCCAAATGAAATGGCTGTTTCCTGAAGGCCCAGGTTCTCTTTTTTTCCCTCTACAGCCATTCCTTTCCTGTCATCTAAATCCTCTTTTCCCTTCACTCCACCTAGCTGCTGCTTCCTAGTGCTTAAATGTTCAGCTAAGATGTGACCACCTTGACTTTGCAGGGGAGACAAGGGCCCCAGCTCTGTGCCTCCAAAGCTCCCTGTTTCATCTTCACCACAACCTTGATGATGGTCTGTAGTAACTGTCTAGTTATCCTGCAACACTACTTTCAGGCAGGGTCTCTCTCCTCCACCTTGATAGCCTCCAAATTTTGTCACAGTATCCAACAAGGAGTGGGACCTCTGTATTTTTATTTTTTTTCTTTATTTCTCTGTTTTTAAAAAATTTATTGGAGTATACTTGCATTACAATGTCATGTTAGTTTCTGCTGTAGAACAAAGTGAATCAACTATATGTATATATACCCTCCGTCTTGAGCCTCCCTCCCAACCCACCCCCATCCCACCTCTCTAGATCATCACAGAGCACCGAGGTGAGCTCCCTGTGCTATACAGCAGCTTCTCACTAGCTGTCTATTTTACACGTGGCAGTGTATATATGTCAGTGCTACTCTCTCAATACATCCCAACCTCCCCTTCCCTCCCTGTGTCCACAAGTCCATTCTCTACATCTGCGTCTCTTTTCCTGCCCTGCAAGTAGGTTCATCAGTACAATTTTTCTAGATTCCATATATATGCATTAATATACAATATTTCTTTTTCTCTTCCTCATTTACTTCACTCTGTATGACAGACTCTAGGTTCATCCATATCACTACAAATGACCCAATTTCATTCCTTTTTATGGCTGAGTAATATTCCATTATATATGTATATATGTCACATCTTCTTTATCCATTCATCTGTCGATGGACATTTAGGTTGCTTCTATGCCCTGGCTATTGTTATAGAGCTGCAATGAACATTGGAGTACATGAATCTTTTTGAATTATGTTTTTCTCAGGGTATATGCCCAATAGTGGGATTGCTGGGTCATATGGTAGTTTTGTTTTTAGTTTTTTAAGGAACCTCCATACTGTTCTCCATAGTGGCTGTATCAATTTACATTCCCACCCACAGTGCAAGAGGATTCCCTTTTATCCACACCCTCCCTGGCATTTATTGTTTGTAGATTTTTTGATGGTGGCCATTCTGTCTGGTGTGAGGTGATACCTCATTGTGGTTTTCATTTGCATTTCTCTAATAATTAGTGACGTTGAGCATCTTTTTATGTGTTTCTTGGCCATCTGTATGTCTTCTTTGGAGAAATGTCTATATAGTTCTGCCCATTTTTTGATTGGGTTGTATTTTTTTTTTTTTGATATTGAGTTGCATGAGCTGCTTGTATATTTTGGAGATTAATATATATGACAAACCCACAGCAAACATTATTCTCAGTGGTGAAAAACTGAAAGCATTTCCTCTTGATCAGGAACAAGACAAGGGTGCCCACTCTCACCACTATTATTCAACATAGTTTTAGAAGTCCTAGTCATGGCACTCAGAGAAGAAAAAGAAATAAAAGGAATCCAAACTGGAAAAGAAGAAGTAAAACTGTCGCTGTTTGCAGATGACATGATACTATGCATAGAAAATCCCAAAGATGCCACCAGAAAACTACTAGAGCTAATCAATGAATTTAGTAAAGTTGCAGGATACAAAATTAATACACAGAAATCTCTTGCATTCCTATACACTAACAACAAAAAATCAGAAAGAGAAATTAAGGGAACAATCCCATTTACCATTGCAACAAAAAGAGTAAAATACCTAGGAATAAAACTACCTAAGGATGCAATAGACCTGTATGCAGAAAACTATAAGACACTGATGAAAGAAATTAAAGACAACACAAACAGATGGAGAGATATACCACATTCTTGGATTGGAAGAATCAACATTGTGAAAATGACTATACTACGCAAAGCAATCTACAGATTCAGTGCAATCCCTATCAAACTACCAATGGCATTTTTCACAGAACTAGAACAAAAATTTTTACAATTTATATGGAAACACAAAAGATCCCGAATAGCCAAAGCAATTTTGAGAAAGAAAAATGGAGCTAGAGGAATCAGGCTTCCTGACTTCAGACTATACTACAAAGCTACAGTAATCAAGACAGTATGGTACTGGCACAAAAACAGAAATACAGATCAATGGAACAGGATAGAAAGCCCAGAGATAAACCCACACACATATAGTCACCTTATCTTTGACAACGTAGGCAAAAATATACAATGGAGAAAAGGCAGCCTCTTCAATAAGTTGTGCTGGGAAAACTGGACAGATACATATAAAAGAACGAAACACTTCCTAACACCATACGAAAAATAAACTCAAAATGGATTAAAGACCTAAATGTAAGGAACTCTGTAGTTTTAGATCTATTTCCCGTTCAAGACATCAAAACAAAACAAAAATAAAAACAGGGCTTCCCTGGTGGGGCAATGGTTGAGAGTCCGCCTGCTGATGCAGTGGACATGGGTTCGTGCCCCGGTCCGGGAAGATCCCACATGCTGCGGAGCGGCTGGGCCTGTGAGCCATGGCCGCTGAGCCTGTGCGTCCGGAGCCTGTGCTCCACAACAGGAGAGGCCACAACAGTGAGAGGCCCATGTACTGGGGAAAAAAAAAAAATCTCAAAAGCCAGTCTGAGACATTTACTATGTTATTTTGATGATGATCCGTATTGCAGTTTTATTTTGAAATCCAGAATTAGATCACATGATCTGACAGTGGGATGGCCTCTTTAACCCAGGAAACATAAGCTGAGTGGTTTCCAAAGCTACATCAGAAATAGAATGGGGGCTGGAGAAGAGAATTCTCACCGAGGTTGATCTCAAAGGAAGGATTCTTAGAGAAGGGAGAGGTTGAGTTGAACATTAAGGGTGGGTTGGGCTTGAACATTCATCAACCCCCTCAAAGAATTTGTTTGAGGAGAGGATGAGACTGGTTTGTGCAAAAGGAAATTGAGCTCAGCTTTTCCCCCTCCCTTATCAAGCTGCTGAGTCAGCCCTCAGCAGCTCCCAGTCTCACACCTTCCCCATCCTCACGCTCCCAGTAAGATCCATCTGTACAACAAGCACACACTTATGGCATATCGGGTATTTCAAATATAACGTGAGACAGCAAATTGGCCTTTGGAGCCCTCCAGTCACCTTTTGAATTTCCATCCTTCTGCCCTCCCAGGATCGAGCTCACTATTAGAATCCAGATTAACATAATATTGGTTAATTATAAAAATAACCAACTAAAAGTCATCAATGTGCCCCTGATGTGGCAGGCAGTGTACCAGGTGTTTTACCTACTATGTCTTAATCTTTCCAGAACCTATTCACTCGTGGAACAAATATTTATTTCATGTTCCTTATGTGTCCTGGAGCATTAGAGATGCTGTCTTGGAAAAAGACAACAACAACACACACACACACATTATAAAGACCCTGCCTTCGTAATGCTTTCATTCTCAGCAGGAGACATACACCAAAGCAAATTAGCAAAATAATGGAATATGTCGAGGCGATGAAATAAGTGAGAGCTGCTGTGAAAATAATTAAAATGGTGTAAAATAATTAAAACAAAGAGGAGAGTTGGGATGTCATCTCAGATAGGGTGGTCAGAGAGACCTCTCTGAGGGAGGTGGCTTTTCAACTGAGATGTGAAGTGAAGAAGGAAGAAAGGGTACTTCAGGTAGAGGGAACAGCAAACCCAAAGCCAGTGACAGAGAAGCTGGGACAGGGTGGATGGGGTGAGGTGGGGTTGCATAGGTGAGCAGGAACCGGGTCTTCTGTGGCATAGGCATTCTTTTGCCTTTCCATCTGATGCTCAGAAAAGTAGGGCTCTCATGAGCATTCCTTTGTTCAGAGGCACTTCCTGTCTGCCCCAACTTTGTATGTTTAAATTAAGCTGGGCCACCCCATTCCTGGCCTGTCACCATTCATGAAAAGTTTCAGCATCCCTGCTCTGGTCACTTCTCCCCCTGACGTATCGCTTCTTCCCTCATTTATGGCCCTCAGTTCAGTTCTGTGGCTGCCTGCCTCCTGACATAGTTTTTGCTTCTTTTCCTCTGCCTGTCTCCACGCTGCCCTGAGAACCAGGGGCGGATTGACCTCTCTTTGGGACATGCCTCCCAGGTCCATCCCAGACACAGCCCCACTGCCCACTCTGACTCCATGCACAATGGCACCCACAAACCAGCTCCTCTGACCATCCTGACACCCAGTTCCCAGTTCCCAACTACTACTTGTCACATCATTATTTGAGGTTCATAATTTGAGAGGGATTAGAATTTGACTAAGCAACCTGAGTATTTGAAATTTCAAAGGATAAATGAATTGGTAAGATGGAATTTCAGGCAGTGAATGACAATTATTATTACTTTTTTTTTAAAGAATTTGCCCCCATCTCCCCCTCATTTAAGTCTGTTTTTCAAAACCCTTCTCCGTTGCCATAGAAGATGCTACTTGGGGAATCTCAGGGCACTTTCCCGTAATGGAAATGAGAAAGTGGAAAAGAAACACACCAGCAAATAATGTTCCTTTTTGCCCTGGGATACTGTTTGTGATTATTTCTCAGAAGTGATCTTTAATTGTTTCATCTAAAGAGTATGCCGTCTTCTTTCCTCTGACTCTCTTCCTAGAGGATTGTGAATTAGATCCAGCTATTAGTAGCACTTACTAATTTTCTCTGAGTCTTGCTGGCTGAAGCGCTGGGCTTGAAACAACTTTTAATTTTGTTTTTAATTAAATTTCAGTTGTTTCAAATCACTCACTTTTAATGTCCTTTCTTTGCAGCCCTCAGAAGCAACAGGAGCTGTGTGTTCTTGTTGATACGCACACACCGTCTGATGTGCATGTATCCATGGCCTGGCTAATGACTGACTCCTGGCTGAGGTCCAGTGCAAGAGCAGGCAATTAAAACAGAAATGAGTCACAGAATGAGCCTTTGTTTACCCTGTTACATTCAAAGCTTAAGCAGGAGGCTCTGTTATCGTGGGGGTTTTTTGCCAAACTGTATTTGAACAAGGCAACATTCCCTTGTATTTCACAAGAGGGTTATCAAATATATGTAAGTAAAAATAGTATAAGAATAGCTAACACTTATTAAGCATTTATTATGTGCTAGGTACTGCTTTAAGGACTTTATGTAGATGACCTCATTTACATTAAAAGTGAGTCATTTAAAACAACGGAAAATTAATTTACATATATTACCTCCCACATTCCTATGAGATTCTTATCCACAGTTTTATAGCTGAGGAACCAAGGCCCATTTAACTGGATCATTTTCTCTGGGTTAGTTCGTGGCTGGGCTGGAACATGAAAACTGGCCGCCTGACTCCATGGTCCTCCTCTTAAACACTGCACTGGATTCTCTGTCTATAAAAAAACAGGAAGGGCTTCATCATCTAAATGAACTTAAAAACAAAAAATAGAGAAAATGGACTACTTCTTTGCAAAAGTGAAATTATGTTCATCTCTATTTGGTCTGTTATGGCCTCCGGTAAAACCCGATCCTATCGTGTAAATTGTAAACTGCACTATGGGGTTGAGTTCAGATTCACAGAATCCTAGTTTGGGTATTTAACTGCTCTTTCAGATGCTTAGCACTGCAGAAAGGACAATTGAGTTTGAAAGCAACAGCATAAATACACGCCAGATCTTACACATCCCCTAGTTTAGCTAACATCATTTGCTTTACTGCTGGTCCCAACCGAAACTATTTAGAACCCAATGATTTTCCATCTTAGAACTTCACGTACTTTATTTATTTTTGCAAGAAACATTATTTAACTGATATCACCACTTTGCCTTCTCCTCCCCAAATACACACACGCACACGCACGCACACACACACACGTGCGCGCACACACACACGTGCGCGCACACACACGCACGCGCGCACACACACACACGTGCGCACACACACACACACACACAGCCTGCTGGGTACTCACAGCAGCTCCTTTCTTTCTCCGCAGCACTCCTTATTTGTAGTCCTGTACCTGTTGGTGCATTTGCTTGTTTTATGCTCATTTCCTTGTACATTCACTACCGCCAAGTGCTGTAGTGCTGTGTCTTTTGTGTTCCCTGCTGAGTACCCAGTTCTTCCAACCAGGCCTGGCATATGTATGGCGCTCAATAAACATTTGTCAACTATGTGAATAAATATGTTCAGACTTAAACTCAGTAACCAGACTGCTGAGAAGTAAAGTGACAGTTAGATGAAGCACAGGAATGAGGAAATGAGGAAACCGAGTCCCAAAGAAGGTAATAGGCCTGCCCAAGCTTACACAGCTGCTGAACAAGATCTGTCTGACTCCAGGAGCTCTCATATCTCTTGCTGTGAGGATCAAGTGAGATATTGCATGTAAAGGTGTTAGACAGTATCTTAAATGCTGGACAAACATTGCCTGTTACTAAGGCTCATTAGTGAGTCTCCGGTGAAATTTGAAGCACTGTTGGAGAATGTAGGGGGAAAACTGTGTGGTCGCCTTCTTTTGTTCCATTTGATAACATCTACGGTGGTGGTCTTCATAGCGCTGAAAGCACCGTTTGTCACTTCATCCATCCGAACATCCATCCATCCATCCAGAATGTTTACTGATTACCTGCTAAGTGCCAGACACCTTGCTAAGGAACCCTAATTTGACGATGAGTTAGATATAGATTGTCCCTCCAAAGCTCAGTCTCTTCCAAGGTAGATAAGACATCAACTTGCCCAAACCCTGCCACGTGGGGGATACTCAGTAAGTTTGTGATGACCTCAAATCCTTTAATAGTGGCAATCGTATAAGGAGAGAGCTTCATATGCAAGGCCATTGGGGCAGAAGAAGGACAGGCCACTGCCAGGTGAGAGAACCAGGGAGGACAAATTGCCTTTGACAGGGACTGGGGGGACGGGTATGGTTAGGAGGATGCTCCAGGTATGGGAACAACCTGAGCAAAGACAAAAGGACAGGTGGGCTAGAAAGGACGTGCGTGAGACGGGGAGCAGAACCATTTAGTCAGCTGCTGCCTTTTTTATCCAGTGCCTCTCCTAGTCCAAGGGAGAGACAACAATATTCCTTAGTTGCCAGGGACAAAAAAATAAATAGCAAGCACATTTTGGTCACCAACTATGTGTTTGACTCAATACTATAAATATATGTGTGTGTGTGTGTGTGTGTGTGTGTGTGTGTGTGTGTGTATTTTATTCTTTATTCCTCCCCAAACCTTCTGAAGTTGTTGGTATGCTAGCAGTAGTAGTAGTAGTAGTAGTAGTAGTAATAGTAGAAGCAGCAACAGTACTCTTATTATTAAAGTAATACAGGAGTGATTGTAGTAAATATTAAATATGCCCTCCTTCATAGTCCTAGTCTGTTGGGTTGGTGACTCTCTCGGTGTATATTCTTCCAGAATTTTTGCTACTCCTACACTGGCACAAATACATACATACACACATGCATGAACACACACACACACACACACACACCTCCTGAATTGCTGCTTGTTTGTTTGTTTCAAACCTGAGATAAAATCCTACATATTCTTAGGCAACTTGCTTTCCTAATCAACCATGGACATCTCAGTATGGTATGTGGAGTATGTGATAGGTATCATTGTCTCCATTTTATAGAAGAGGAGCTAGGACTTTCCTGGTGGCGCAGTGGTTAAGAATCCGCCTGCCAATGCAGGGGGCACGGGTTCCATCCCTGGTTCAGGAAGATCCCACGTGCTGAGGTGCAACTAAGCCAGAGAGCCACAACTACTGAGCCCGCATGCCACAACTACTGAAGCCTGTGCGCCTAGAGCCCGTGCTCTGCAACAAAGAGAAGCCACCGCAGTGAGAAGCCCACGCACCACAATGAAGAGTAACCCCCGCTCGCTGCAACTAGAGAAAGCCCATGCACAGCAACGAAAACCCAATGCAGCCATACATAAACAAACAAACAAACAAATAAATAAAATAAGAGGAGCCCTCAAAGTCAGATAATGGGCATATAGTTCATCAGCTGGTGAGTGGCAGGGTTGAGGCACCAACCAGTTCTTTCTGATTTCAGAGCCTGGCTCCCGTAAGCTACACCCCCTGAGAACAGAATGAAAGAACTCATCCTTCACATGCCATGTACCAGAAATGTGGATCTCAGTCATCCTATATCCTGTTTGAGCCTCAGGACCTTCATTTGGTCCTCACATAAAAATCTTACCCTTTCTCTCCTCACCTTTCCCAGAATTCATAGTAGGCTCAGCTGGTGCAGGGCTGGTGGCTGTGGATGCTGCGGTGAGCCTAAACTGAGCCTCCTCTGTTATGTTGTCCAGGTACCAGTATTCTGTATTTAGGCAGCTGTTCTCATCTCCGCCAGATGGTGAAATCTGTTTCATCAACATGACTGTTGAAACGCCTGATTTTTGGAAGCCTTGCCTCATGTACTCCTTTGTAGCATCATAAAACAATTAAATTTAGGCTTAGCATTAATTTGAATTATTGTCCGGTTTCCAGAAAATATCTTCTGGAAATGTCAAGAGGAGGTATTACATGTCTTTGGAAATATTAAGTATTGAATTACAGTATTATGTCACTTTCCCCCTGCCATTTCTCTCTCGTTCACACACACACAGCATGGTCTGATTTATGTTTCAGGCACCACCGTGAGAAACTCAGTACGTAGGGAAATAACCAGAGATGAATATTGGCAGAGGCCAAACACACACACACACACACACACACACACACACACACACACACACACACACACACACATTAGTAGTGTGGATTGGTTTTCCTCAAAGTAAGAAGAATGGGAGGCAGCCTGGTGTTACAGACAGAGCTCTAGACTCAGAGACGGGTGGACTGAGCTCTGATTTGGAATCATCAGCTCCTTAGCCGTGCAGTTTAAAACATGTACCTTTGACATCCTTCAGCTTCAATTTCCTTGTCTGTAAAATGGAGGTAAAATTAACATTTGCCCTCCAGAGTTATTTCTAGGATCAATTAGATTAACAGCAGCAGCAGTAATAAAAACTTCCATTTGATAAGTAAGGTACACAGAGTCACATATGATATTCCTTCAAATGCTCCAAGGTAAATATTATTCATCCTCTTTTAGATGAGGAAGCTGAGGAAAGGAATATTAAGCAGATCCCAAGGTCATTCAAATAAAAAATGGTAAGGACACTTTCTGAATCCAGGTTTGCCAATTCCAAGGTCTGTGCTTTTCCCACTGAATTCAAAAGAGAAGAGAATAGACAGTACGAGATCTAGAGAGAAAGGAACACACACACGTACATACATGCATGCATGCGCACAATGACAGACACACAAAAGCAGGCAGGTGCCTGGACCTAATTTGGTCAGTTGGCATTGAACCCACGGTGTGGCAATGAAACAGATCCGGGAGGAATTGCTAATATGGTTATTCTTAGTGCTCACAGTTGTGAGTCGTCCTTGCCAAACAGGCCCTGACGTTTGTGCAGATTGCTTGGGAAAGGCAAAAAGAAGCGTGTTTCATAGAAAAGGGTGGACCAGAAGAAGGAGATGGGGCAAGGAACGTAGTTAAACTGCTGGATCTGGAAAATCACAGGGCACGTTCATGCATCTGTTAATTCAGCCAGCCAGTCATGTCCTAGCCACAAATTTTGTATTTTCATTACAAATTTATTGAACCTAATAGGTGCCAGGCATTTCTCCAGGGCCTCTACAATGTTACCTCACTCCTGCGACATATTTCTTTTTAAATTTTTATTGGAGTATAATTGATTTACAATGTTGTGTTAGTTTCTGCTCAACACAATGAATCAGTTATAAATATATATATATATCCACTCTTTTTAAGATTCTTCTCCCATATAGGTCATTACAGAGTACTGAGTAGAGTTCCTGCAACATATCTTAAAATAGTATCCCTTGTTCCTGCCCTAGCCAGCTTGCCCCGGGAAATTGTGAAAATCAGAGATGCTGCTGAGATAAGCCATGAATCCACACAGGGAAAATGACCATTCTTGGGTAGACGGGGTAAAGGTTTTCTTCTTCTAAATGAAGCTTTTGTCTGACTGTTTCCCAGGCAGGGCCTCCATGTTGCAAAGCTCCAGGAGCAACATCTAAATAGGGTAGAGTTATTCACAGAATTATCTGTGTTTCTGTATGTACACATATGCAAGCATATATGCAGAGGCACACTCAATTGTCCAATTATATTGTATATATGAAATATACAATAATATATATACCATATATGGTATATATGGATAGACATATGATTATGCATAGCATGATGTTTTTTTTGCTATGTAAATTTTGTCCCCGGAATAGTACAACTCAGAGGCCCTAGCCGGGCGCAGTCCTGTTCTTAGGCAATTCACGTGTTTTTCATTTAATGGTCATAGAACCTCTGTGAAATAACTATTCCCTTTGTACAGATGTGGAAACTGAGGAGGGTTGCCAAGATGAAGTGATTTGTTCCAGGGTCACACAGTTACTCAGTGGCTGGGCTAGGATTTAATCCATGCTTGTTTGACTCCAAAATCCAGACCTCTAGCTCCCATTCACGTTCATGTCTTATGTGAGCAACTGACAGAGAGGGAAGTTTTTCAGTATTAGTCAGACCTAAAGGATCTTTGCGTTTTGGGAGCAACTGTCCATGTTCATTTAAGAAGCACTGATCTTATTGGATCAAAAAGAAATCCAACATCAAGATTGTGTTTGATGCATAAATTCCCAATGAATTAATGAAGGAATTTTTTTTTTAAAAAGAAAGGAAGAAAAGATAAATTATTAAATTAAAAGTAAATAGCTGCTTTTAATCTTTAACCACAATTCTTCTTTAAAATTTTAAGTAACAAAGAAAAACGAGAAGCATTTTATGACTTTGTTCTTTTCCCCTGTTGCCTAGCTTGATACCAAATTGTTATATCTCTGGGGAGAAAAATAATTTTTTGAAATTTCAACACGTTAAACCTCTTTTGTTCAGACTCAAACACCCCTAACTCAACCTTGAAGCAAGAGCAAGGATACATAAAGGCTTGTGGAATTCTGTGGCAATCTGTTTTAGCTAGACTTTGATCACATTTTGAGGTGGGGAAGATAGAAAGCATAGAAACACAATTGCCTGGAGCAAATATGGGTCTGGCACTACGGGGAAACCTCTATTTGGGGAGAGGGAGCAAGGCTTTGAAACAGCTTTATTTGGAAATAATTCTCTTGCTCACCTAGAACACCAGTGGCCTGTCTATAGCCATGCTTCCTTTTCTGGGACATCTAGTGATGGATTCTTCCACGTTTCTTCTATGACATGGACCTCACAAGGGTATTAGCATTTCATCTTCCCATCGAAGGATCTCTAGCCTCATGACAACTTACTTTCATGGAATCTATTCTTTGTTTATTTTTTATTTTATTGAAGTGTAGTTCATTTACAATGTTGTGTTACTTTCAAGTGTACAGCAAAGTGATTCAGATACATATATATATATATCAGAATATATGTGTGTATATATATATATATTCTTTTTCAGATTCTTTTCCATTAAAAGTTATTACAAGATACTGAGTATGGTTCCCTGTGCGATACAGTAGGCCCTTGTTTTTGCCTATTTTATACGTAGTAGTGTGTATGTGTTAACCCTAAAATGCTAATTTATCTCTCTTCCCCCCCCCACTATCCCCTTGGTGCCCATAAGTTTGTTTTCTATGTCTGTTGAGTCTGTTTCTGTTTTGTAAATAAGCTCATTTGAATCATTTTTTTTAAGATCCCACATATAAGTGATATCACATGATATTTCTCTGACTTACTTCACTTAATATGGTAATCTCTAGGTCCGTCCACGTTGCTGCAAATGGCATTATTTCATTCTTTTTTTATAGACGTTCCTTAAAAAACTAAAAATAGGGTTACCATATGACTCTGAAATCTCATTCCTGTGCATATATCCAGAGAAAACTCTAATTCAGAAAGACACATGCACCCCAATGTCCATAGCAGCACTATTTACAGTAGCCAAGACATGGAAGGAACTTAGATGTCCATGGACAGATGAATGGATAAAGAAGATGTGGTGTATATATACAGTATACTACTCAGCAATGGGATTTATTCTTCATCGTCAGTGTGAAATCCTAGAACAAACACTGAGCTAGAAGTCACAGCACTCAGGTTCTGGTCCAAACTCAACACTTTCCAGCTCTGTTGCCTTGGGAAATTCAGTTCACCTCTTTGACCGTCACCTCCATCACGTTGCTAAGAGGCTGGGAGTAGTAAAATCTAGGTTTTAGTTAGGGACATTTCACTAATCCCAGTGGGATCTGGGGCACACCTCTCTGCTTCCTTAGCCCTCAGTTTCTTTATTTCTAAAAGAAGAGGGTCTCCCTGGAGCATCCATTCTCAGTGAGGACAGCAATACTTCCAAAGGGATGAAACTGATTCTTGGGAAGTACAGGGAGGGGGGCACAAAAAATCCTACTCCTTTTATGTACAACAAAAGCACAGTACATAAACAGATACACAGTATATCTGTGGTATTAGAAGTTTATGGGTGGGGGAGTGATTAGGGGAAAAAAGGTCTAAAAAGGTTGTTTAGTGTGTGGTGATTAAAAGTTGAGAGGGACGTCCCTGGTGGTCCAGTGGTTAAGACTCCACGCTCCCAATGCAGTGGGTACAGGTTCGGGTTTGATCCCTGGTCGAGGAACTAAGATCCCACAAGCCGCATGCCATGGCCATACACAGAAAAAAATAAAAATAAAAAAAATTGAGAAACTCTAGAGTAGAGGAACTGAGAGTTTTCTAACACTTTAGAATTAAACCTGTTAACTTAGCATCAGACAGTTCTGTTCTATTGTATGATTGTTCCAAGAAAATTCTGATCTTAACCAAGTTTCTATCTTCCTTAGACCTTAAAAAACAGTATTTTCGGGCTTCCCTGGTGGCGCAGTGGTTGAGAGTCCATCTGCTGATGCAGGGGACATGGGTTCGTGCCCCAGTCTGGGAAGATCCCAGGTGCCGCGGAGCGGCTCGGCCCGTGAGCCATGGCCGCTGAGCCTGCGCGTCCAGAGCCTGTGTTCCACAGCGGGAGAGGCCACAGCAGTGAGAGGCCTGCGTACAGCAAAAAAAAAAAACAAAACCCAAAAAACAAAAAAAATCCCAGTATTTTCATTTACAATAAACAAAAGGAAAGAGGTAACCCTCTTTCAGTTAGCCACTGAACTATCGTAGCGTTTTCTTAGTGTCTTTCTTCTCCTTGTCATATGCATCTCATTCACATACTGCAGCAAGATTACGTATTCATTGCAGCCAAGCTGCCATTCCCTCTGCCCATCCAGTGGTGTTGGGAGGACTTGGAACCAGGTCAGGCAGCAGACTGGGCACCTGTGGAATGAATGAAAATAGCTTAGTTCAGTCGAGGGTTTTTATCCTGGACTCTACTAACCCCCAAGGGGGTCCATGGATAGAACTCTAGTTCAGTTACTGGTTTCCTTTGGAATACCATGCATTATGTTTTATACATTTCAAAACTTTATCCTGAGAAGTGATCCACAGGGACCAATGACACAAAATAAAGGTTAATAAATGGAGCAAACGCCAGGCTTAAGAGATAGTTGCTGTCCAGAAAGAGGTAATATATCAGTTTGCTAGGGCGGCCATAACAAAGTACCGCAGACTCTGCGGCTTAAACGACAGACGCTTATTTCCTCACAGTTCTGGAGGCTGGAAGTCTGAGATCAAGGTGTTGGCAGGGTTTCTTTTGAGGACCCCTCTCCTTGGCTTGTCGATGGCTGTCTTATGGCCGTCTTCTCCTTGGTCTTCACACGGTCTTCCCTCTGCGTGTGCTTGTATCCTAATCGCTTCTTCGTGGAAGGACACCAGCCCTATTGGACCCACCCTGATGACTTCATTTAACCGTAATTACCTCTTGAAAGATCCTCTCAACAAGTACAGTCATATTCTGAGGTACTGGACGTTAGGATTTCAACAAATGCATTTTGGGGTGGACACAAGTCAGCCCATAACAGATAGAGAGAGTACAGAGAAATAGGTTGAAGTTGATCCAAGGAAAAGAGAAAGAAATGGCAGAAGGGAAGAGAGCTGGAAGGAGAAAGTCAGGTTAAGGCATCGAGTGGCAGATTCCTCTCTCAGACGCCTGTAAGAGAATCACCCCTCAACCCTGCGACCCTAGAGAGCTGTTGCTCTCTCCCAGAGGCTGAGCACCTCCAGCTACCCACACTGGCTCTGCTTACTCTCCCAAGCCCTCAAACTGTTGTTTTTAACCTCACTTTTGCAGAGTTTGATCACTCCTTAAACAGTGTTTCGTCAATGGCTGGTGGTAGAATGTATTCATTCTACATTGTGTGGGGCTCTGTGGATTGGGGGGTTAGGGGAAGAGGTAGGAGTGGGTGCGTTCTTCAGGGGTCTATTGGGCTGAAGGTAGATGCGCTCCTTATTCCTGCTTCATCACACTTTGTGTTTCCTCCTGTGTCCCGGAAAGACGTTTCTCCCAGGTCCAAGTCAGATGGGATCCTCATGGGGAAACATGATGTAACAGAAAGAAGGAAGCCTGTAATGATTTTGCACCCAAAGAAAGAGGGAACAGGAGAGAGAGAATACGTTGGGCTAAAAAAATTCTCTGACCTTCCTATGTGAAGACCATCTTTCAGCCATACAGTTCTTCCCTCCTCTGCTCCCCATTCACCACTGTGACCAGAGCCTTCTTTTGAAATTTTCTATCCATGGTTTTCAGAGGTCTGTGTCATGATTTGAGGTGTAATGAAAGAGATTTGCGCGGCTGTCTGGCTCTCCAGGCGGTTTTGTCTGATGCTACCTCCTTCCGTGGTATTTTTAGTTCTCATCTGTAGCTCTCTGTGTCTTTGGGGGCTGATGTGCCTCTGGCTTTTCCGACTCCACTACGGAGTGTCCTGAGCTCCCCAGCTCACCCCGATCTATGCCACACAGTTAAAGAAGCAGGCTTATAATCAATGTAATTGAAGATCAGAGTTAATGAGTACCTCCGTGCCCAGGCGGTCCCCTGAGCAGCGCCGCACTTCAGATGTAAAATAAGGAAACGATTGGGCTGAACTGAAAATCCATTTGGCTAATTAGATGATGTATATTCCCACAGCCAGTGAGAGAAAAATATGTATATATTTTAAAATAAGGAAACATGACATTTTGAAGTTGAGACTTTGGCAAAGATTCATTTCGGAGTCATTGCACTCTGAGGAAGTTGACTTGAGCACAAAAGAAGACTCTCAGAGCACCCAGAAAAAGCGAATGCATTTGATCCAAAGTCAGGAAGATAAAACAGGGGTCCGCTGGAAAACTAGAGATATAGGAGACACGTGGAATAAGGCATTTTTATTCCTTTCCTGTGTAAATATTTATTCTCGAAGTACTGGTAGAGTTTACCCAGGGAGAACTGCTTGCTACTCTGGCTTATAACACTTTCTCTCTCCCTTCCCCCACCCTCATTCAACACACACATGCACACATACACAACACACACACACATCTTCTGAACCTCCGCTATACTCTAAGCACTGTGGTGATAGCACAGTTACATAAGGCATGGTCTTTGCCTTCAAGAAATACACAGTCTACATGGGAGAGTAGGAAAAAGAGGATTAAAAACACTCATGCTTTGCCTTAGATTTGCCACTTTGAACTTCCTTCCTTCCTTCCTTCCTGGACTACAAGTTTTCAGTGGATAGACACCATGTTTTGCTCATCCAGAGCATAGGAACAGGGCGTGGCACATAGTAGGTGCTTTATTTGTTAAATGAACAAATGTATGAATGAATGGATGAATCTATAACAGGGCATATATAGCTGTTAGTTGAGTGGAATACCTTGTACGTATTAGAGAGATTAAGAGGCATATGAGCCAGGTCTGAAGCCGAGGCTTAAGGGGCAAATTCCGCCTCAGCTTTTGCCTAGTTTGTTGTTCTTTTTTGCATTCTTCAAGGTCTAGCTTAAAGACCAACTCTAATGATTCCTCTCCGATCCCCCTTTTTCCTTCCCCTTATATCCACTTAATGCCCATCCCTTTCAGGCAGTTCTTACAACACCCTAGGATGTATTATATCTACGTGTGCATACGTTTGATCTCCCTCGTTATTCTACAAATTTCTGGATGGAGTCAGTCTGTTTTTCAATCTTTATGTCTATTTCTTACTCAAGGAGCAGTTTAATAACTGTTGGCTAAATGAGCACATAGATTAAGCCTTGATTAGATTTTGCAGGTACTTCATTTCACTCTCTGATGTGGCAACTCCCTGCCACAGGCCTTTGCCCCTTCACACTGAGTCCCTCTGGCATCTCTAGTCATCCACATCACAAGCCCATGGGGTGAACAAGAGCTCAGGAGCCACGACAGCAAACTTCAAGTTTTACTTTGGAACTAGGGAGACACTGAAGGGCTAGTCTTGTGTTCTGGCTCCCACAGGCTGAAAAAAACTAAACTTTGGGATCAATGAGGAAGCATTTCTACTTCACAATTCCATCATAAAGTAAGCTGAACTTTCCTCTAGTCAAGCATGGATTTTTTTTTTTAATACCTTTATTGGAGTAAAATTGCTTTGCAATGGTGTGTTAGTTTCTGCTTTATAACAAAGTGAATCAGTTATACATATACATATGTTCCCATATCTCTTCCCTCTTGTTTCTCCCTCCCTCCCACCCTCCCTATCCCACCCCTCTAGGTGGTCACAAAGCACCGAGCTGATCTCCCTGTGCTATGCGGCTGCTTCCCACTAGCTATCTATTTTACGTTTGGTAGTGTATATATGTCCATGCCACTCTCTCACTTTGTCACAGCTTACCCTTCCCCCTCCCCATATCCTCAAGTCCATTTTCTAGTAGGTCTGTGTCTTTATTCCCATCTTACCCCTAGGTTCTTCATGACCTTTTTCTTTTTTTTTCTTTAGATTCCATATATATGTGTTAGCTTACAGTATTTGTTTTTCTCTTTCTGACTTACTTCACTCTGTATGACAGACTCTAGGTTCATCCACCTCACTACAAATAACTCAATTTTGTTTCTTTTTATGGTTGAGTAATATTCCATTGTATATATGTACCACATCTTCTTTATCCATTCATCCGGTGATGGACACTTAGGTTGCTTCCATCACCTGGCTATTGTAAATAGAGCTACAATGAACATTTTGGTACATGACTCTTTTTGAATTATGGTTTTCTCAGGGTATATGCCCAGTAGTGGGATTGCTGTGTCGTATGGTAGTTTTATTTGTACTTTTTTAAGGAACCTCCATACTGTTTTCCATAGTGGCTGTATCAATTTACGTTCCCACCAGCAGTGCAAGAGTTCCCTTTTCTCCACACCCTCTCCAGCATTTATTGTTTCTAGACTTTTTGATGATGGCCATTCTGACTGGTGTGAGATGATATCTCATTGTAGTTTTGATTTGCATTTCTCTAATGATTAATGATGTTGAGCATTCTTTCATGTGTTTGTTGGCAATCTGTATATCTTCTTTGGAGAAATGTCTATTTAGGTCTTCTGCCCAGTTTTGGATTGGGTTGTTTGTTGTTTTGTTATTGAGCTGCATGAGCTGCTTATAAATTTTGGAGATTAATCCTTTGTCAGTTGCTTCATTTGCAAATATTTTCTCCCATTCTGAGGGTTGTCTTTGGTCTTGTTTATGCTTTCCTTTGCTGTGCAAAAGCTTTGGAGTTTCATTAGGTCCCATTTGTTTATTTTTGTTTTTATTTCCATTTCTGTAAGAGGTGGGTCAAAAAGGATCTTGCTGTGATTTATGTCATAGAGTGTTCTGCCTAGGTTTTCCTCTAAGAGTTTGATAGTTTCTGGCCTTACATTTACATCTTTAATCCATTTTGAGCTTATTTTTGTGTATGGTGTTAGGGAGTGTTCTTATCTCATACTTTTACATGTACCTGTCCAGTTTTCCCAGCACCACTTATCGAAGAGGCTGTCTTTTCTCCACTGTATATTCTTGCCTCCTTTATCAAAGATAAGGGGACCATACGTGCATGGGTTTATCTCTGGGCTTTCTATCCTGTTCCATTGATCTATATTTCTGTTTTTGTACCAGTACCATACTGTCTTGATTACTGTAGCTTTCTAGTGTAGTCTGAAGTCAGGGAGCCTGATTCCTCCAGCTCCGTTTTTCTTTCTCAAGATTGCGTTGGCTATTCAGGGTCTTTTGTGTTTCCATACTTATTGTGAAATTTTTTGTTCTAGTTCTGTGAAAAATGCCAGTGGTAGTTTGATAGGGATTGCATTGAATCTGGAGATTGCTTTGGGTAGTAGAGTCATTTTCACAATGTTGATTCTTCCAATTGAAGAACATGGTATATCTCTCCATCTCTTTGTATCATCTTTAATTTCTTTCATCAGTGTCTTATAATTTTCTGCATACAGGTCTTTTGTCTCCTTAGGTAGGTTTATTCCTAGATATTTTATTCTTTTTGTTGCAGTGGTAAATGAGAGTGTTTTCTTAATTTCACTTTCAGATATTTCAGCATTAGTGTATAGGAATGCCAGAGATTTCTGTGCATTAATTCTGTATCCTGCTACTTTACCAAATTCATTGATTAGCTTTAGTAGTTTTCTGGTAGCATCTTTGGGATTCTCTATGTATAGTATCATGTCATCTGCAAACAGTGACAGCTTTACTTCTTTTCCAATTTGGATTCCTTTTTCTTCCTTGATTGCTGTGGCTAGAACTTCCAAAACTATGTTGAATAATAGTGGAGATAGTGGGCAACCTTGTCTTGTTCCTGATCTTAGTGGAAATGCTTTCAGTTTTTCACCATTGAGGACGATGTTGGCTGTGGGTTTGTCATATATGGCCTTTATTATGTTGAGGTAAGTTCCCTCTATGCCTACTTTCTGCAGGGTTTTTATCATAAATCGGTGTTGAATTTTGTCGAAAGCTTTCTCTGCATCTATTGAGATGATCATATGGTTTTTCTCCTTCAGTTTGTTAACATGCTGTATCACGTTGAATGATTTTCCTGTATTGAAGAATCCTGGCATTCCTGGGATAAACCCCACTTGATCATGGTGTATGATCCTTTTAATGTGCTGTTGGATTCTGTTTGCTAGTATTTTGTTGAGGATTTTTGCATCTATGTTCATCAGTGATATTGGCCTGTAGTTTTCTTTCTTTGTGACATCTTTGTCTGGTTTTGGTATCAGGGTGATGGTGGCCTCGTAGAATGAGTTTGGGGGAGTGTTCCTCCCTCTGCTATATTTTGGAAGAGTTTGAGAAGGATAGGTGTTAGCTCTTCTCTAAATGTTTGATAGAATTCGCCTGTGAAGCCATCTGGTCCTGGGCTTTTGTTTTTTGGAAGATTTTTTAATCACAGTCTCAATTTCAGTGCTTGGAATTGGTCTGTTCATATTTTCTATTTCTTCCTGTTTCAGTCTTGGCAGGTTGTGCATTTCTAAGAATTTGTCCATTTCTTCCAGGTTGTCCATTTTATTGGCATAGAGTTGCTTGTAGTAATCTCTCATGATATTTTGTATATCTGCAGTGTCAGTTGTTACTTCTCCGTTTTCATTTCTAGTTCTATTGATTTGAGTCTGCTCCCTTTTTTTCTTGATGAGTCTGGCTAATGGGTTATCAATTTTGGTTATCTTCTCAAAGAACCAGCTTTTAGTTTTATTGATCTTTGCTATTGTTTCCTTCATTTCTTTTTTATTTCTAATCTTATCTTTATGATTTCTTTCCTTCTCTGACTTTGGGGGGTTTTTGTTCTTCTTTCTCTAATTGCGTTAGGTGCAAGGTTAGGTTGTTTATTTGAGATATTTCCAGTTTCTTAAGGTAGGATTGTATTGCTGTAGAGTTCCCTCTTAGAACTGCTTTTGCTGCATCCCATAGGTTTTGGATCGTCTTGTCTCCATTGTCATTTGTTTCTAGGCATTTTTTTTTATTTCGTCTTTGATTTCCTCAGTGATCACTTCGTTATTAAGTTGTGTATTGTTTAGCCTCCATGTGTTTGTATTTTTTACAGATTTTTTCCTGTAATTGATATCTAGTCTCATAGCGTTGTGGTCGGAAAAGATACTTGATACAATTTCAATTTTCTTAAATTTACCAAGGCTTGATTTGTGACCCAAGATATGATCTATCCTGGAGAATGGTCCGTGAGCACTTGAGAAAAATGTGTATTCTGTTGTTTTTGGATGGAATGTCCTAAAAACATCAACTAAGTCCCTCTTGTTTAATGTATCATTTAAAGCTTGTGTTTACTGTTTATTTTCGTTTTGGATGATCTGTCCATTGGTGAAAGTGGGGTGTTAAAGTCCCCTACTATGAATGTGTTACTGTCGATTTCCCCTTGTATGGCTGTTAGTATTTGCCTTATGTATTGAGGTGCTCCTGTGTTGGGTGCATAAATATTTACAATTGTTATATCTTCTTCTTGGATTGATACCTTGATCATTATGTAGTGTCCTTCTTTTTCTCTTGTAATAGTCTTTATTTTAAAGTCTGTTTTTTCTGATATGAGAATTGCTACTCCAGCTTTCTTTTGATTTCAATTTGCATGGAATATGTTTTTCCATCCCCTCACTTTCAGTCTGTATGTGTCCCCAGGTCTGAAGTGGGTCTCTTGTAGACAGCATATATATAGGTCTTGTTTTTGTATCCATTCAGGCAGTCTGTGTCTTTTGGTGGGAGCATTTAATCCATTTACATTTAAGGTAATTATTGATATGTGTGTTCCTATTCCCATTTTCTTAATTGTTTTGTGTTTGTTATCGTAGGTCTTTTCCTTCTCTTGTGTTTCTTGCCTAGAGAAGTTCCTCTAGCGTTTGTTGTAAAGCTGCTTTTGTGGTGCTGAACTCTCTCAGCTTTTGCTTGTCTTTAAAGGTTTTAATTTCTCCATCAAATCTGAATGAGATCCTTGCTGGGTAATCTTGGTCGTAGGTTTTTGTCCTTCATCACTTTAAATATGTCCTGCCACTCCTTCTGGTTTGCAGAGTTTCTGCTGAAAGATCAGCTGTTAACCGTATGGGGATTCCCTTGTGTGTTATTTGTTGATTTTCCCTTGCTGCTTTTAATATTTGTTCTTTGTATTTAATTTTTGATAGTTTGATTAATATGTGTCTTGGTGCGTTTCTCCTTGGATTTATCCTGTATGGGACTCTCTGCTTCCTGGACTTGATTAACTATTTCCTTTCCCATATTAGGGAAGTTTTCAACTATAATCTCTTCAAATATTTTCTCAGTCCCTTTCTTTTTCTTTTCTTCTTCTGGGACCCCTATAATTCTAATGTTGGTGCGTTTAATGTTGTCCCAGAGGTCTCTGAGACTGTCCTCAGGTCTTTTCATTCTTTTTTCTTTATTCTGCTCTGCAGTAGTTATTTCCACTATTTTATCTTCCATGTCACTTATCCGTTCTTCTGCCTCAGTTATTCTGCTATTGATCCCATCTAGAGTATTTTTAAATTCATTTATTGTGTTGTTCATTGTTGCTTGCTTCCTCTTTAGTTCTTCTAGGTCCTTGTTAAATGTTTCTTGCATTTTCTTTATTCTATTACCAAGGTTTTGGATCATCTTTACTATCATTATTCTGAATTCTTTTTCAGGTAGACTGCCTATTTCCTCTTCATTTGTTTGGTCTGGTGGGTTTTTATCTTGCTCCTTCATCTGCTGTGTGTTTCTCTGTCTTCTCATTTTGCTTATCTTACTGTGTTTGGGGTCTCCTTTTTGCAGGCTGCAGACTCGTAGTTCCCATTGTTTTCGGTGTCTGTCCCCAGTGGCTAAAGTTGGTTCAGTGGGTTGTGTAGGCTTCCTGGTGGAGGGGACTAGTGCCTGGGTTCTGGTGGATGAGGCTGGATCTTGTCTTTCTGGTGGGCAGGTCCACATCTGGTCTTGTGTTTTGGGGTGTCTGTGGCCTTATTATGATTTTAGGCAGCCTCTCTGCTAATGGGTGGGGTTGTGTTCCTGTCTTGCTAGTTGTTTGGCATAGGGTGTCCAGCGCTAGAGCTTGCTGGTCGTTGAGTGAAGCTGGGTGTTGGTGTTGAGATGGAGATCTCTGGGAGATTTTTGCCGTTTGATATTACGTGGAGCTGGGAGGTCTCTTGTGGACCAGTGTCCTGAAGTTGACTCTCCCACCTCAGAGGCACAGCACTGACTGACTCCTGGCTGCAGCACCAAGAGCCTTTCATCCACACGGCCTGTCTGTTGTGAAGCAGTTGTACCTTTATTCTGATGACAATGCAAAAGACTTATTAAAGAGTTCCTGCCCTTTGGCACTTATAATAACATCAGCTCTGGGAGTTGATTTCTAGTGTATGGACCCTGTTGGCTCCCAAACGTCGATTTGTTGCTCCAACTTTCAAGCTCTGGGGAAGCTGGTGCCACTTTGGGGAATTTTGAAGGGAAAGATCCTCAGGACAAGCTGTCCCGGCAGCTGCTAGGGCCTTACCCCCAAATTCCCCAACCAGGGCTGGCTGGCCACAAGTAGCAAGGCTCCTGGCTGGCTGCGCCAACATTTGTTAAGAGTCCAAGCTCGTGCTGCTCACCGCACTACAGGACAATAAATCAAGAAATGAGTTGCTGGGGCGAGGAATAGTGACTTTGTTCAGAAATCCAGCAGACCAAGAAGATGGTGGCCTCACGTCCCACAGAACCATCTTGCCTGAGTTAAAATCAGGCTCCTTTTATCAAGCATGGAATTTTGATTTCATTATTTCATTAAGCAGATAGTCACCAAGCTCCTAATATGTGCAAAGCCTTTTTACTGAGAGCTGGATTGCAACGGAGTAATGAACGAATCCTTCCCTGCAGGAGATCACAACCTATTAGAGAAAGCAAAAGCCCTTCAACACTATAGGAACACACTGAAGGGGGATGCACAGACTCCCAGAGGAGGAGGAGAAAGACCAAGGAAGTCACCTCTGCCTGATACCCAACCAAAGCTCCAATTCTCAAGACAGTCTGGAATAATGGGCAGGTCCCAGCTTTGAATGCTGAGAAACCTGGGTTCAGTTTCCCCTTTTGCCACTTAATAGTTGTGCAAGTTTGGCTAAGTCAACATTTCTCTGAACTTCACGTTGTCCTTTTGTAAAAGCAGGGACATACCCATGCTGCAAGGCTCTTGTAAGGATTAAGTGAGCATTCATCCCAGGATCTGGACCAGAGAGTGCATTCAAAGGATGGTAACTTCCTTGTGTCATTAAACCAACAGTATACCTAGGCGTAGTATCTTTTTAAGGAAGCTGAGGATAACCTGCTCTCGAGTGAGTCACTTCCAATGAGAATCATATTTCTCATGTTTGAAAAGATCTGTTAACCAGTATTGCATTCAGAGCTTCCAAGCTCATAAGAAATCCAAGTAGTAATGAAAATAGCTCCAGCAAGTTGAGATTCCCCCATGTGCCAGGGACTTCACGTACTATAGTGGATGTTGTAATGCTGCTTCCAAATCTCTCATTAGAACAGGGGCACTCATTCCCCCAGCCACCTGGAATGTTGACGGTTGACCACTCTCTCTCAGTCTTCCTTGGAGAAATGCCCTCCATTAAAAGGGACCACTTCATCCAAGTTTATGTCCCTTCCCCAGGGATGTCTTATGGCCTATGACTGGCTCTGTGGGGATACGAAGACCTGACACCCTTATCTTGATTTGGAACAACTCAGAAGGACCATCTTAGTTCCAGGGCTTCCCGTGGGATCAGCTGAGGGCTTTGCTACAACGGCATGGCGATCTACCTTCTCCCTCTGCCCAACCCCTCTTTGCTCATGCCCTCACAAGAGAACACCCCAGAAAACCTCCTGCATGTCAGTCTTTGCCATTAAGAGTGATTTCTGGTGAACCTGACCTAAGACAAATGCATTGTCTCATTAAATCCTTATCTTTTTTTAACCCTGTGAAGGGGAAATCAGTATTCACAGCTTTCACAGGATATAACTGAGGATTTGTTTTCTTGTCCAAGTTTACAGAGCTGGTGGGTAGCGGAGTGAAGATCTGAATACATATCTTGCTGACTATTCTCTTTATCCCTGTGCTGTGTAGCTTTCCTAAAGTAGTGGGATTAGCCAAACTCAGCCCTGGGACATAATTCAATATCCATCCCTCAGTCTTTAGTGAGAATAAATACAAGAATTATCCACTTAAACAGCATGACTGTGCTTTTTAAAAGAAAAATCTGTAGTTGATACTGACGTTCAGTGCCTTGCACAAGGACCCATGTGACATGTTTCTGCTCGGGCTTAGTTCCAGAGGGGAAAATATGGCTTTGGAGATCGATTTGCATATCTCCCCTTGCCAGAAATTTAAAATATGGAATCCAACAGACTTCTTCTTTTTTTGCTTTAGCTGCCAAGGATTTTAAGGCCAACTTCAAATGTGGTCATTTCCTTTTCTCCCAGCCAGATGCTATCTACTCCCAATGCTTTGCACATAGAGTCCTCTTTCATCCTCACCAAAACCATATCGTCCACTGTGCTTTTATTTAGGAACTCATTCTATACGATGATATAAATCATAACATGTGTATGACTTAGAGAAGATAACATTGCCTGCCATGCCCATATCCTTTCCAGGGAATCTTAGATCCTCAGGGCAGCCAGGTAGGGTTTGATGTGGCCCTGCCTCTCTGACCATTGCCCATTGGACCACAGCTGGGTACCAGAGGCAAGACGAACCCGACCATTGGTTAGCCAGCAGGGTCTGATGGGACCTGACAAAGAGGTTGCTGCCAAACCCACAGGATGTCTATTAATTGAGTCCCTCTTCGGAAAATTTAAATTGCCTACACGGAAAGATTTTGTTGCTTGGTAGTGAGGTAGAGAGAAGCAGATGTAGGGAGAGAAGCCAAGTCATGCTAATTTTGAAACAATTTAAGATCTCCTTCTGCTGAGGTCTCTAGATCTGCCATAAATCTAGAACCACTCTCCAAGTCCAGCTTTGAGGAACCTGGTCCTATTTGAACTCTTTTTTTCCCCCATTTCCCTCTGTGAAATTCTACCTTCACTATATTGCGACATATATACACTCAGCATTTACACCCAATATGCAGCCACCCTGAATGGGCTTCTGCTCCTTGACCCCAAAGAATATATGTAATATATGTATGTGTATATGTGTATGTAACCCGTATATGGCTGTGTAAGTGTGTATGTGCGTGTGTGGAGGGGGGGTCTTTGTTTGGCCTACACAAGCTTTCAAGAACCAATTTAAACCATCATTTCCAAATTGGTTGATTACAATAAAAATGTAAATTTTCAGCCTCTCCTGATGAAAACCTGAAGTCCTTGCACCACTTACCTTTAGACCCATTTGACAAGAGCTGGCTAGAGCTGAGTTGCACCTGCTTCATTTTCATAGAGCCTTTAGTACCCAGTTCACCCCAAACTCCATCTTTCCTTATTATATCCCAACATTAAGGCATCTTCCATTGCATAAGTGCTGCTTTTCTTTTAAAGGTGCTACAGATTTCTTTGAATCTCTCTCTCTCTCTCTCTTTCTTTTTCTCTCTCTCATACAATAAAACAAAACAAAACAAAACGCAACCAAGGCCAGGGGGCCAGCATGCTATTTCCCTTATACTCAGCCAGTGCTTCCGAGGGATATAATTTGCCTCCCCCCTGTGGGGTATTAGTGAGTGACCCCTGTTCCAAGGGGGATGCCTGGGTGACAGAAACAAAAGCTTTTTTTATATTTTAAATTTGAATGTTTCATCATTCTTTACTAGGACAAGTGAGGCACTGGCTAAGCACTTTATCTACATTGATTTATTTCATTTTCGCAACAATGAGGTGGGTTCCGTTACTATTCCTATTTACAGATGATGTAGCCAAGGCCCAGAGGCATTGAGTGACTTGTCCAAAGTCCATGGCCGGTAAAGGTGGATCCAGGATTTGAACCCAAGTCTCTCTCAGTCCTAAGGGCCTGACCCGTAAGCACTAGGCTGAACTGCCTCTCACGTCTGACTTGTCTGTCTCCACTGGCTGCTGACACCATGACTGGCACATCGTAAATGCTCTGTGAATGTGTGTAGCTAAGCGAGAACAGAGGACCTGGGGTCACGGGGCGGATGGCTTGTGTGCACCTGTCTCTGTTCCTGCCCTGCAGCATCAGTGGCAAGACACCTGTACCCTAAAATCGTGGAGAAAGTAGCTTTCTCTCTGTTTCCCCACAGGGAGCAGCTTTGTGGTGAGTGAAGGGAGCTACCTGGACATCTCCGACTGGTTAAACCCGGCCAAGCTGTCCCTGTATTACCAGATCAACGCCACCTCCCCATGGGTGAGGGACCTCTGCGGACAGAGGACCACAGATGCCTGTGAGCAGCTCTGCGACCCAGAAACCGGTGAGCCATGAGGAGGGATGGGGATAGAGGGAGGGAGGGTGTCGGCTGGAAGATGGTCTGCACTCCCTCTGCCTGAAGAATCATGGCTTCCGAGTGATTGACAAGGGGCTTTATGTAAAGGTCCATCAATCCCACTGGGGGTTAAACTATGTGCTACCATTGCCGGACAACAAAGCAAATACTTATAAAACCACAGCATCTCAGAAAGGACCACAGAGAACATCTAGTCCAATTTCAGCAAAGCAAAGTGTCTGAATGTCACCAGCCATCCCTGAGCTTAGATCCTATCTATCAATACCTTTCACTAGCTGGGTATTCTTTATCATTTTTTTCATCTTTATTGAAATATAATTGACATATAACATTGTATAAGTTTAAGGTGTACAATGTGATGATTTAATAGACATATAAATGATTACAGCAATAAGGTTCATTAACACTTCCATCACCTTACTTTTTTAGTGTATGTGGGGATAGCATTTAAGATCTACTCTCTTAGGAGTTTTCCACATGTCATACCATATGGTTAACTGTTCACCATTCTGTACATTAGATCCCCAGAACTTTTTCACCTTAAATGGGGAGATGTTGGCTGTAGGGTACGAACTAGCTGGGCATTCCTTAGCAAGATACTTTCCCTCTCTGAGTACTAGAGAAGGAAAGTAGCATGTAACTCACAAGCCTGTTGTTAGGATTAAATGAGATAATGTATGGAAATCTCCTAGTATACTCATTTATTCATTCATTTGGCAGATAGTAGCCGGGCACTTTTCTAGGCATTGGTGACATAGCAGTGAACAAAAAAGGCAAAATCTCTGTCCTAATTAAGTTCATATTCTACAGAGACATTATATTTGCACTGCCTGAGAAGATAGCCACTAGCCACCTGTGGCTGTTTAAATTTAAGTTAATTAAAATTAAATAAAAGTAAACATTTCCTCAGCCATGTTAGCCACATTTCAAGTGCTCCATAGCTAATGTGTCCAGTGGCTACCTCTTGGAGGACTCGGGGCATTACCATCATTGCAGAAAGTTCTGTGGGACAGTGCTGCAATAGACAAACAGGTAAATGTGGATATACTGTGTCAGGGGATGATAAATGCTGGGGGGAGAGCACGAAGCATAAGGGATGCTGAGCTGGGAGTAGGGGTAGAGTTGTTATTACAGAAAGAGTGGTCAGGGAAGGCTTCTCCAAGGTGGTAACATTTGAGCCGGCACTTTAAGATGGAGACGGTGGAAGCCATGCTAACATCTGCGGGGAAAGCATTCTAGGCAGAGGGAATAGCAAGGGACAGCCTCTGCAGCAGGAGCACAGGAAGATCCCATTGTTTCAGCACTAGCAGGAAGACCAGTATGGTTGGGGGGGAGAGAGAGAGAAGTTAGGATGCAAACTTGAAAAGAAGCTTGGGAAGGGGGTGGTGATGGGGGGAGGTTGGAAGGCCTTATATAGGAAAAGGACTTTGGATGTTACTCTGAGTGAGATGAGAAGTCATTGGAGGATTCTGAGCAAAGGAGCAACATGATCCGACCTACATTTTAACAGGACCACTCTGACTGCTGTGTGACAAATCAACTTAGAGGGCGTTCAAGGGCACTGTTTTTCCAATGTAGACAGGAGTTGGTAGTGGCTGGGAACGCAGGGATTAGGGGAGAAGATGGTGATGAATGATCAAATTCTGGATATATTTAGAGTGTAGACTTGACAGAACTTGTTATTGGATGTGGAAGATGAGAAATAAAGGGGAGTCAAAGATGATTCCAAATCGTTCAGTCTGAACAGTGTCATGACGGACTTATCATCTGTTGAGTCAGAAGCTGCTGTAGGCGGGTCAGGGCTGAGGTGAAGGGGATGGAGACTGCCATTTTGGCTGTTAGTTCAAGATGACTCCTAAACATCAGGTAGCGATGAGAAATAGGCATTTGAATCCAAAAGTCTTATTCAAAGAAGAGGTCTTCGCAGGAGATAGAAGTTTGTGAGTCAACAACATACGGATACTATTAACCCAAAAGACACCACCTGATCTACAATTATTGCTTAGTAAATGGACAGCATCTTACTCATAGTTGCTGCCCAATAGCTCCTAATGTCCACAAAGAGGGAAATAGGAGTTAGAGAGGAGAAAAGCTTACCGAGATCACAAAGCAAGTTAGAAATGAAGCTGGCATTAGAACCCCAGTTCCCCTTCTCCCCGTCCTGTGCTCTTCCCTACAACTCATACTGGTATATTTTTCTCTGCAATTTCACCTGCCTCTCCATTGACAAGATTCTGGCCATCTTGCCTGAAAATCTCACTGTACTGATGCCGTGAGGAAGGCTCTGTAGCTCTGAGGGGACTCAGTGGCCCAGGCCAAGAGTTTGCTTTCTCTACCCAAATTCTCTTCTGCTTCTCCATGGGGCAAGCAATTCGGGAGTAAGGAGAGGGATTTTCCAGGCTAACCCCTGTGTCTCTGCAGAATCAGGCAGGGACTAGGCTTTCTAACCATCATTCCCTCCTTATCCTTTAGTTGGGAGCCTATATTCAGACACATTTTTCCAGCCTTTACATAGGCCTACTGGGGAAGCTATTCAGAAGATGTGATGCAACTCTAGTGTACCATTGGACCAGACAGCTGAATCTTCTTTCTCTTAATTAAAACATTTAGACTTTAAGGCACTGACACCCTAAGCAGTATCCCCTTACCCCCAACACACACACACACACACACACACACACGCAATCAGCCCCTTAAAGTTGAAGATGTTGCTAGAATCCACTGGGTTGACCTTCTCAACTTTATCACTGATGATACTGATACCCAGAGAAGAAAGATAAAAGGAACAAAGTCACACACACAGGTGGCAGAGCCAGGATTCAAACCTAGGATCCTGTGCTCCTAACCAATGCTTCTCAAGCCCTCAGTAGGTCTACAGTGAGGCCTGAGAGTCTACTTCCCTAAAAGGCCGTCAGCTCTTGCTGATATTTCTGACCCAGGTACTACCCTTGGTACAGCAAGGCTCTAAACTCTTCTTCCCAAATAGTCCTCTCATGTTCTAAACAAACAGCGAGAGGCCCAGTCGCCGTATTGTTAATTCATTATTTATCTTGACAAAATCATGCTTACTTTTATCACTTTATCTCCTGCCTCTATTTGTCACATACCGTGGGCTCTAGGTCCACTGATACCCGCACTTCCCTGAAGGCACCATGCCTTTTCATGCCTGCGTCCCTTTCATGGGCTGTTTTCCACCCCCTTGAAATGTCTTTCTCCTCCTTTTACTTGGAGACCAGGGGCTCTTTTTGTTGTTGTTGTTTTGGGTTTTTTTGTTTGGTTGGTTGTTTTTTTTTGTGGTACACGGGGCTCTCACTGTTGTGGCCTCTCCCGTTGCGGAGCACAGGCTCCGGACGCGCAGGCTCAGCGGCCATGGCTCAAGGGCCCAGCCGCTCCGCGGCATGTGGGATCTTCCCGGACCGGGGCACGAACCCGTGTCCCCTGCATCGGCAGGTGGACTCTCAACCACTGCGCCACCAGGGAAGCCCCAGGGGCTCTTTTTATTTCCATTTCATGAAGCCCAAACATCCTTTCTCTCAGAGGCATTCATGACTCGCCACCCCCAGCCCTGACCAAATTCAGGGGTCCTCCTCTCTGCTCTCATAGCCTCCGTGACTCCCTGTGTTATAGTCCTTGCCCCTGAGCGGTCATTGTTCTTTCCTCGTCTGGATCTACCACCAGACTGTAAGCTTTGCTAGGGGCTGGAGAGGGGGATTCAAAGCATGTGTTTTGCTCATCTGTGTATCTTTAAAACTTATCATTATACTGACATATAATTCATTCACAAAAAAAAAAAAAAAAATGAAAGGGGGAAGGAGGGGGGAAGGAGGGAGGAAGGAAGGAAATTTCCCTTCCATGCTCCTTGAAAAATTTGTATTCACCAATTTTCAGCTTCTTCCTCCATACCCACTTACATATAAACTCAGATGAAATATTTTCCAGCACTAGAGAAATTGGGTCACCAAGAGCTGTCCAGTAGCCACACCAGCTAGAGAGTCTCACCCTCCCATTCAGCTACATACGTTCCCAAGAACATTTCCCTTTGCATTCTCCTCTCTGCTCACGTTCACAATCCTCCCACCCCCCAAACACCCTATGCAGAGTTTTACCTTCTGACTAGAGTTCAGGCTCTTCCCCCTACCTGAAATTTCTTCTATCCTTTAATTATCTACTTTCCAAAATTCTATTTACTTAATTACCTCTCATTTCCTCTCTGTAGAATGGATGACTTCTACAGTATCACCAGAGTTTTCTGTTGACTAGAAATTTGATTAAAACGTGAGTTATTATTTGGAAACTGCAACGCTAAAATGTAAGCTCCTTCCAGCTTACTGCTGTATCTTATTTATCCTTCAGCAGAGCACCTTGCTCTTACAAATCACAAGACATAAATGGATGGGGTGATCTACAGATAAGGAGTGGAAATAGGAACATAAGTTCCCTGAATATATTTTCATGGAGCTTGACTCAAACCCACTATGTAAAATTTATTTCAGTTTGTTAAATCCGTTCAAGCAATATTTTCTTAATTCCACAGATGCATTAAGTCTTGTGTGTCAAGTGCTATGAGAAATCACAGACAAACTGGACAATGTTCCTGCCTTCATGGATTTCACATTTTTGCAGGGATAAAAATAATACGCTCCTCTACAGCTATTATAAAAGACACAATGTAGAATAAATCAAGAACAGGCATTTATAGAGTACCTCATGCCTGGAGAAAAGGGAGAAATGTATTCTAGATGGGAATTTCAGGAGATCCATCATGGAAAAGATGACCTTTTAGCTGAGCCTTGTAGAATCAGTAGGGAGTATGAAGAAAAGGTGCTTGAGCAGAGGAATCTTGATGATGGAGAAAGAGAGGAAGTAAGTCTAGAGTGATTCCCAGAACCAGAGAGCAGCATAGCTGGGCTGGCCTCTGGAGAATGTGCTGCACATGAGGTAGAGGAAGAGAACCAGGGGAGTGGAAGGAGATAAGGTTGGAAAGGTGGGGTGAAGAGAGCTCACAGAAAGATGAGGATCTGAAGATTCTGAGAACCACCAGGGATTTTAGTAAGGCTACATCGGCCACTGAAAAAGGGAAACTTGCCTTCTATCTATCCAGTTGTTTTAGGGAACATCTAACTGCCCAAGGGAATAGCTGGGTGTTCTCTCCTCAACCTTCCACCAAGAATTAGAATTTGGGGAAGTCATGGAAAAACTAAACCCCCAAGCCCTGTACATATTCAGATCTTAGATCTGACAGAAGTCGCTTAGCTTCCCTTAAATGAGCCCTTCCTTCTGTTGGGGGATCTATAGGGCTGAACCAAGTCATGGAGTCCAAGTACGGATCATCATGCCTTAATGCTTTATTGGATGTGTCAGCAAGAAGGATCATTCTTCCCTGCTGACCAGAAAGGAGAAGGAAATTGGGGAGATAGTGTTGCTGAAGAATGGATAATTGCCGTGATGTGTGAAGGAGCCTGGTCAAGTTTTCCTGCCTCTGTGCCATAGCCCAGCTCAGGTGTGTTTGTCCAGGGATTTCAATAATTAGTACCACCTGCAGGGCCGATTATGGAATTGATTCCAGAGTGTGCTGGAGCTGGCTTGTATGGAGTTAAAATCTGAGTTTATATATAGGCGGATACAGAGGAAGAAACTGAAAGTTGATGAATTCGATTTTTTCAAGGAGCCTAGGGAGGGAAATTTCCTTCCTTTCTCTCTCCTTCTCTCCCTCCCTCCCTCCCTTCCTTTCTTCCTCCTTTCATTATTTTCTGTGAACTCATGAGAGTCGATTGTTACCATCTCATCCCAGCTCTTTGTTCAGTTCCGTCATGCAGGTAGCTTGGAAATGGCTGTGATGAGAGTATTTATACCCAACAAAATTGGTAAATGTTACAAATCATGGCTTATTTTCTTTGGAAAGCCAGTCATTAAACATTAGCCATCGTAACAGTGGATGGGATGAGAACAAACTAATCAAGGACCAAGGCAAAGAAGAGTCTCAGTGATGGCTCAGAGAAGGCTTGAAAATGTTGCCGGAGGGCGGCATTATGCTCCCTTCCAGAATAAACTACCGTTACTCTGCAGCTCCCTGAAGACAGGAAGTGAACATTCAAGGACTACATGCTATGGTCCGATCAAATGCAGCACCACACAGTCCAAATGATCAGGCCTTGACCTTAAGAATGGGGAGAGTGACATGGGTAAAGGGGATCAACTCTATGGTGATGGGTGGAAACTAAATTTTTGGTGGTGAGCATGTTGTAGCGTGTACAGAAATAGAAATACAATGTACACATGAAATGTATAGTGTTACAAACCAGTTACCTCAGTAAAAGTAATTTAAAAAATGTCATCATGGTGAATCTTAGTGTGAAACAGCTTTGTTAAATCTCAGCAAATGGTTGGGGTATCATGTTAAATTCTGTGTACAAAACCATTGACAGTATGGCCCCAACCACATGAGGCAGGTAGCTGCAGAACACTAACTCATTTAGTCACTAACTCTTTCACCTATTTGTTTATTCATTCAAGCCTTTAGTGAACCAGAGTCGAATTGGAATATCCTTTGGAATCCTACAGAACTGGGTTCGAATGCTTGCCTTTCTGTTTACTGACTTTGGCAGGTCATTTAACATATCCAAGCCTCAGTTTTACATATACAAAAAGAGGCAAATAATTCCCATTTTGCACAGTTGTCGTGAGAAGAAGATGAAAAATCACATTTAAAATGCACTTGGTACGCTACCTAATTTATGGTGGGCACTCAAAACATAGTGTCTACTGCTATATTTTATAATCAGTTATTTAGTCCATAGTGTCTTCATTAATTTAATAAACATTTCAATTAATTTAATAACTATTTTATGAAATACCTTTAGTTCAGCAATGCACAACTGTGTTAGATTATGTGAGAAGAAAGTAAGATACAGCCTCTGGCCTCTAAGACCCGACCACCTAATGAAGAAACTTGCAGTAACCTGGATGTTTCCATCTGCTGGCTTTTCATTTAGTCCTTGTGTGACTTTTAAATGTGTGCAATGAAGGAAGTCATAGGCTCTCGATCCTAGTGCCAGCTTTGCCACAGATCTGTCATTTGACCTTGGGTATGTCACGTATTGTGAACTTCATATTCCTTCTTTTCAACAAGGAGATCAGTGGAAACATAATTTTAATGCTAGAAAGGTCCCTAGCAATCATCTAGTCTGATGTATTGAGGGTCACGGAGGCTAAGCAAGTTGCCTGGTGTCACTCAGTCAATTAGTGGCAAGATACAAATTACAACCCTGAATAATTCCTAAGATATTTTCCAGCTTAAAATTCATGTTTCTATGACCTTTTAAGCACTAATAACTTAGAACATAAGTATGATGAAAACAATTTGTAAATGGCATTCAAAGCAGTTTGAATTTTCTTTTCAAACTGATACAGATGTCAGTCATATTTGCCATCATACACAGTTTATTTTCATGTCTTCAGCAGGCACTTTTCATTGCAATTGGATATGAAATGAGAATACAATGTGTGTAGTTATGTCCTATGTATGTCTCATAATGTACTAAATGTTTCCAGTTGTTTATAGATTGTTTCTGTTATTTGCTGATCCCTGTATTATTAACGTTTAAAGGGACACAAGGACTTCATGAAGTTGTAAAGACCAAGAATGCACAGAGAATAAGAATGTCTCTGCCTTGAAGGGGATTGTAGCATGGGGGGTTTCTAGGTAATGTAGTAGATAACATAGGGTTTACGTTGGGTGGTGCTTAGTGAGATGTGCAGTTAAATAAGTTGAGATCTATCCAAAGAGAGCCAACTTTCTGGCAGACCAGAGAGGAGAAATTTATATATGAGAACATAAGTTTTATAAAGAGTTGACCTTTGCTCATCTTGTTTATTGCTGCGTATCAGGTACTGAAACAGTTCCTGCATCAATACATCTTTTCTTGAATGAATAAATGAGTGAGTGAATGAATGAGTGAATGAATGAATGCATGAGAAGCAAGTTTCAGTTGCTGAAAGGTCAAGAGTTGGTTAGTGGGTTGGGTGTAGGGTTCTGGTGTCAAGACCAGGAGTAGCCCTAAGGGTGCTGACAGTGACATTTTGGCTGAGTGTGTTTTTGCTGAAGATTTTTTTATCTGGGACAATTAATTCTCTGCTGAAAGTCACCTTCTCCCTTGATTCTTGAACTCAGAGTAAGCTCTGTCCTTTATCTGGTTAGGATCAGTCCATGTCCAGCTATGCTGTTACCCCAGTGGACCTCAACTGGGGAAATCAGTCCTTCATAAAGTGAGCCACCGATCCTCAGAATCTATAATGCTGTCCACCTCACCATTCCTTGGTCCCGAACTTTCCTGGGAGATGTATTAAACAAAACTCATTTAAACTGACTGTAAATTAATGAACCCAATGCCTTATTTTTCAGACATACAAGATAATGTAAACAAACTATCCAACACCATTTCCAACAAAAGACGTTCAAACAACAACAGACCAAGATTTTTCTGCCTAAATTCCGTGCAATGAATGTTAATCATAAAAGCACATTTATCACATCAGACTGCTCCATTTGATGCCTTCATTATTTACTTATAGCAGATGAGGGTGTTAGACAGTGACCAAATATAGCTTATAGTTAAAAGAAGGATGGTAGAATTTGGGTGAGATATCAAGAGGGACATGAATACAGGAACAGCATCTACTGTTTATTCTGTACTTGTTGTGTACCAGGTATCATGCTGAGACTGATTTAGGAACTCTCTTGGTCTTCATGACAACACATCTAGGTGGTTATTATTGCTTCCGTTTTCCATACTAGAAGCTGTGCCTTAAAGTAACTGATTGACATTCTCAGGGTCATATACTTAACTAAGTGTCTCAGCTGGGATTTGGACCCAGACTGAGTGAGGAGCCTACTGTATGGAGAGTGAGTGTGTGAGCGGGTCTGCTTAGCCCGGAGCAGAGAGAGACATTCTGGCAGTCGCCCTGTGGTAGGTGTTTGCTGAGAATTCTCAGAGGCAGGCATAAATCCTTTGGACAAAGAATTTGCAGAATAAGTTGACCTGGAAAAAAGTAAAAGGACCCGTTTAGGTTGGGGGTGAGGGAAACATGCAGAACCAGAGAGGTGAAACTGGGACAGCACTTATGAGTTGTAGGGAAACCATTTTTTATCTCTGTTTGGGAGTCTGGCTTTATCTGGTTTAAATGTGTTGTAAAATGTTATGTTGTGGAAGAGGGTTGAGGTCCTTGGAAAAGAACAATCTGTGTCAAAGATGAGGTCATAAAATTTCAGAGAGCCCATGACAGCAAGCCACAGGACTGCCTGCTCAAGCGCTGGGAAGGATGGGAAGGTTAGAATGTGCTGCAAAAGAGACTTTGAAAACATTTTCTTATTGGGAACATGCCAGTCCCACTGGAAGTTCAAGGCAGTCTTTACTTTTGAACTTGAAAGAAAGAGGTTGTGAGAACCTCATATTGTAAAGTTGCCTGGAGGAAGATAACCTGAGATGCGTCTCTGGTAATTATCTCCAGGAGAATTGTACCAATGAGGAAGAGCGCTCTCAGCTTCTAAAACTAGATTTTATCATCCAGAAAATAATCTACGGTCATTTAAATTAGAGTCTGTGTTTAATTTTAGCCAACAAATGTATTACAAAAATATATTTGCCCCCCCAAAAATGTTCTGTCCTACTATTAAAAAAAATAAATTCAGGAAGCTTCTAAATATATTTGTAATATCTTATGACCAATGGATTATAAATAAACAAAAGTATGGGCAAAAGTATAGATTAGAGATGGGAGTGTTATTAGGATACCAAAGCCATGTTGTGAAGTGTCCACACTTGTCAAGGGTGAGGCATTTCCAGTAGCCAGTGTGATAGGTCTTTGCAGGTGTGTTCACTCTGCAGGCTGCAGTCTGCCCTCTACCCACCTCCACTTCGTATAAGCCACTTTCTTCATGCATCCTTGTCCTTCTTGTTTCAGTTTAAATGTCACTTCCTCAAGGACGTTTTTGCTGACCTTCTAGACTCAGTTATTCCTCCATGTTTTTTTTGTTTTTGTTTTTGTTTTTGTTTTGCGGTACGCGGGCCTCTCACTGCTGTGGCCTCTCCCGTTGCGGAGCACAGGCTCCGGACGCGCAGGCTCAGCGGCCATGGCTCACGGGCCCAGCCGCTCCACGTCATGTGGGATCTTCCTGGACAGGGGTACGAACCCGCGTCCCCTGCATCGGCAGGCGGACTCCCAACCACTGCGCCACCAGGGAAGCCCCGTCCTCCATGTTTTAAGCTCCATTTGTGCACTCTACTTTTGTCTTTATAGTAAATACAATGATAGTAATAATAATAATGCACATTATATAGCACAAACTCTGTGTCAGCCCTCTTCTAAGCAAGTCACATGTATTATCTCATTTAATCCTCTCAATAACCCTGTGAGGTAGATAGAGTCATATTTTAACTAAACCAAGACACAAACAGATGTATGTACCAATATCTTACACACTGTTAAGGAAAAATTGCTGCCACTAATAACCATAAGTTGCTAATAATTACCACATAAGTCCTCATTTTCAGGGATATTGAAATGTGGAAAGTTGTGCGTCTTAGAATTAGTGGAATGCCCTATTACTATCACCATTTTACATGTGAGGAATTTAAATTATGTAAGTGAATGGATTTTCCCAAAGTCACACGTCTAAGAAATGGTAGAGTTTAGACTGGAATTTCAGAAGTCTGGCTTCAGAGTTTATCCTCTTAACTGCTAGCCTACGCTACAATGTATAATTAATATACATTTATTTGTGTGGTTCTGTATTCAATTCCTTGTTATCTAAGAGACTGTACGCCATAAAAAGGCAAGGATTTTGTCTATATTATTCCCTGCTTTATCCCATTGTACTGATGTTTAATGATGAATAATGGAATGAGTAGATGAAAGAAGAAACACTGGATTTGGAGATAAATTCCATGGGCTTCTCCTAGATCTGCAGTTTTTAACTCAAGATGTAACTTTTGACATGCCACTCTGTCTCTGGGCCTCAGTTTCTCTATTTAATATAAGAGGAGTTTACATTAGATTTCTCTAAGTGCTCTCCAGCTCTGAAATTCTGTGTACTGAAAATCTGCACTGAAAGCCAATGCTGTGTCCAACTCTGGCTCTGGAGGATGTAGAAATAGGATCACTCGTGCTTCCTGATCTCTTGAAGGAATGTACAAACAGGAAACTGGGACCACCACACATTTCACCTCTTAATAAACATCTTGTAATGGTCAAGAACTTGAGCTCTGGGTTCCAGTACACTGGGATTCAAATTCCAGCCCCTTCATTTTGGACCTGCACAACTTTGGACACGTTCCCAACCCTTTCTTAACCTCTGTTTTTCTCAGTGGTAAATGGTGGTAGATGATGATGCCAACCTAACAATCCTCAGAGAATGATTACGTGGATTGAACTAGGTAAAGCATATTAAGCACTTAGCATAATGCCTGGTACACAACACTTAACAAATGTTAGCTATTATTAGAGCTGTGCTCAAAACGTGAATTGAATAAAATGAGTATTGTAGGACTGTTTAAAAAAAAGGCAGTTTACTATGAGCCTGAGCAGTCAGGGAAGGCTTCTTGTAGGGGGAGAGACCAGAGTTGGACCATGAAGCAAAAGCATGATTGTGATAGACCTACACTGTCCAATGTAGTAGCAGATAGCCATATGTGGCTAAATTAAAATGTGAATTAAGCCACAGTCCCCGTGTTCCAAGTACTCAGTAGCCACACATGGTTAGTGGCTGTGTATTGAAGAGCATTGCTATGATTGCAGCAAGTTCAATTAGACAGCTGTGACAGAGAGTGAAGAGTGAAATTATGTTTCATATATATTTTATTTCATTTAAAATATTTATGAGTGACAGTGCTGTGCTGAGTAATGTTTTAGGAACCAAGATTTAACAGTGAGCAAAACCAGACACATTGCTTGGCCGGGTAGAGCCTGGTCTAGTGCGGGGGTCAGCAAACTACAGCCCACCAGCCAACTGCTGTTTTTCATAAAGTTTTATTGAAACACAGCCATATTCACTAGGTAACATATTGCCTGTGACTATTTGTAGCTACAACAGCAGAGTTCAGTAGTCATAACTCTGTGACTTGCGAAACCTAATATATTTGCCATCTGGTCCTTTAAAGAAAAAAAAAATGCCAACCCCTGGTCTAGTAGACTGATTTCATGCTTTGGCATCTGAGTTAAAGAACTGGGTTTGGTATTTATTCTTTCATTCGTGGATTTGTTCATTTAACATTCATCCGGTATTTATCAAGCATCTAATTTAAGCAGGATGTCAGGCAGTGACAGAATGAAAAGAACAGATAAAAATTGCTGCCATGATGGAGCTCATACTCTGGTAGGGGCACGGGACAGACAGATGAGTAGAATATAGGTAGTAATTAATAAAGTGTATCCTATGTTAGAAGTTGATGTGTTATTGAAAAAAAAGACTACAGGAAGGGGGGCTGTGAATGCGGAAAAGAGGGATGGTTGCACATTTTAGTAGCCTCTTCAAGGTAGGCACTGTTGGGGAGGTGAGGGAGAAACACGCTTTGTGGATATCAGGCGAGAGCAGAGTCCAGGCAGAGGAGATAGTCAGTACAAAGGCTCTGGGAGTGGACTCTGCCTCACATATCTGAGGAAGATCATGGGAGAGTATGTGGCTGGGCTTCGCTGGACACTAGGAGGATATTAGGAGATGGGGTCAGAGAGGGAACAGAGGGCCAGAACCTCAGTAGAACTTTTTTTTTTTTTTTTTTGTGGTACACAGGCCTCTCACTGTTGTGGCCTCTCCTGTTGTGGAGCACAGGCTCCGGACATGCAGGCTCAGCGGCCATGGCTCACGGGCCCAGCCTCTCCGCAGCATGTGGGATCTTCCCGGACCGGGGCACGAACCCGTGTCCCCTGCATCGGCAGGCGGACTCTCAACCACCGCGCCACCAGGGAAGCCCTCTCTGTAGAACTTTTTAAGAATATTGGCTTTCAACCTGAATGCAAGGGGGAGCCACAGAACATTCTGAGTAGAGGACTGATGTCATCTAACATATTGTAAGAGAATTACTCTGGCCACTCTGTTGAGAAAAAATCTATAGGGATAGAGACAAGAGTGGTAGCAGAGAAGCTACTTGGAAGACTGATGGAATAACCCAGACCACAGATGCTGGTGGCTTGGGCCAGGGTGGTAGCAGCGGGGGTGGAAAGAAGTGGTCAGAATCTAGATATTGCATTTCATTCATTGCAGTCATTTAGTGAATGCCAATTATATGCCAGGCATCATGCCCAGTACTGGGGATAGTGAGAAAAAAGCTGCCATCTCTGTCCCTTTGAAGCTTTCTGTCTAATGAATTGGTTTCAGGCTTTGACGTCAGAGATGAAGAATCCAATTTTTAGCTCCCCCACGTGTGTATGAGCTCCAGGACCAGTTTTCACACTGTCTTTAAAGAAAAGATCCAGGAGAGATTGACTCTGTCTTGGTCTGCTTGGGCTGTCATGACAAAATATCACAGACTGGGTGGCTTGAGCAATAGAAACTTATTTTTCACAGTTCTAGATGCTGGGAGGCCTAACACTGAGGTACACTGAATTAGTTCCTGGTGAGGGTCCTCTTCCTGGGTTGCAGATGGCCAATGTCTCAACTTGTCACTGTGTCCTTACCTGGCCTTTCCTTGGTGTGTGCATACAGAGAGAAAGCAAGATCTCTCTTTCCTCCACTCCTTATGAGACCACTAACCCCATCACAAGGGTCTCACTCTCATGACCTCATCTAACCCTAATTGCTTCCCAAAGGCCCCATTTCTAAGTACCATCACATTGGGGATTAGGGATCTGACATAGAAATTTGCGGGAGACACAAACATTCAGTCTGTAACAGACACCCATGACCTCGGATAAGAGAAGAAGGAACACAGTGAAACAAATACGTGCTGCAGGTGAGGGGGCTGGACAGAGCTTTCTCAGGCACTCTGCCACACAGGGCTGGGATGAGAGCAGGTGAGCAGGGAGCCTCAGCACAGAACCTAAGGTGTCATTCTCAGGCGGCAACTTTGAACTTGCACAACACTGAGTGCCCCTTTTGGGGGAGGGAAAGTATTAACTCATGACAGTGGCCTCTCCAAACCTTCTCCTGAGAAGCCTTTATAAAGACTCTGCTGCAGGGGCAAGTTTGGAGGCGAGAGTCCAGAACAAAGAGAGGCAGAGCTGGAGGAACCGTGCCAATCATCTAATCCACCCCCTCCTTCTACAGCTGCTGAGGGTGGGTCATCACCCTTGACCTCGGGTCAGCGCCTCACCAGAGTCAAGTCAGGGGCAGAGCAGAGGTCTTCTGACTACCCTGCTAATGCTTGATCTCCCTACCTCTTGAGAACATTTAAGCAGTCAAAATATTGCATCCTTGGGAGGTAGGCGCCTGCCTGCAATTTGACCCAATGCCTTCAGGAGTCTTTTACAATGTGTGCAGGTCATACCGGCTCCCAGCAGTGCTTTGCCAGGCTCGTCTTGCATATGCTTGTGATCAGATCCACTCATTCATGCAAGGAAGAGTTTCAGTGTTGGGCATCTGGAGCGTGGCGAGTTCCCCATAAGCTTCATTCATGTCTTTCTTCCACAAACAATGACTGAGCCCCAAGACTGAGTCAGTTCCCAGGGAGGGAAGTGGACCAGACCCTGCCACCACCCTCTCTTCACTCGTAATCAAGCTGCCGTCATGGTAGCTCAGTTTTGTGTTTGGAGAGGCGGTCAGAACAAAATTGTAGGAGTCACGGCTTTGAAGTCAGGCAGACCTGGGTTAAAACCTTGGCTCTGCCTCTAACTACGGTATTGATACAGTTTTAAGCAAACTGCTTAATTTTCCCCAAGCCTCAATTTCCTGCCTTTTTCATCACAGAAGAAGGTATTCATGCACCTTTGCTAGGTTATTGTAACAATTAGAATCAGCATAGCCGTATAAAGTACCTGCTACATTATATGGCAAATATACATGTTCAGTAAATGGGAATTATTGAATCAAGGGCAAAAAGAACCCCCAGTGTTGGCAGTGCTTAACCCACAAAAGGCTTAATCGTGATGGAATGGAAGGCGTGATGACAGATTTTGGAGCAGAAGAGGTCTCCATGAAACCGTCTAAAACACTGCGCTTAGCAATAGTACTGGCCTCCTCTGGTTATTCGATGCCATCTTTAGGGAGCTAGCCCACTGCATCACACTAGCTTTCTTCTCTTTCTTGACTGAAGGCAGCTTTCATTTCAGTGTAGATGATTAAAGATCTCTGAATAGGAGGGGTGTGTGTGTGTGTGTGTGTGTGTGTGTGTGTGTGTGTGTGTGTTCCTGCCCCAGCCTTTTGGCTACAGTGTTAAGTGATCTTTTCATTAAAACTTCTTCACGGGACTTCCCTGGTGGCGCAGTGGTTAAGAATCCGCCTGCCAATGCAGGGGACACGGGTTCCATCCCTGGTCTGGGAAGATCCCACATGCTGCGGAGCAACTAAGCCTGTGTGCCACAACTAGTGAGCCTGCGATCTAGAGCCTGCAAGGCACAACTACTGAGCCCATGCGCTACAACTACTGAATCCCGCGTGCCTGGAGCCCGTGCTGTGCAACAAGAGAAGCCACCCCAATGAGAGAAGCCCGCGCACCGCAAAGAAGAGTAGCCCCCGCTTGACGCAACTAGAGAAAGCCCGCATGCAGCAACGAACACCCAACACAGCCAAAAATAAATTAATTAATTAATTTTTTTAAAAAGGTGTAAAAAACTTCACTAGATAAGTGTCTACCGGACCACAGGGAGTGAGGGAGGTGTGTGGATTTTATGCTGAGCACACCAAGACTGTCCATCAGGACGGGACATCCAGGAATCCGAGCTGCTCCTCTCAAGCCACGCAAGGTCAGGTGCCTCGCCCTGTGCACCGTGAAGGGACTGCTGCAATTTCTCAAATGGCCACAAATGGACGTGACAGTGGAGCCTGACCTCCTAGTGAAGCCGGGAGCAGGCCGCCTAGACTCACGTTGCTTAAATTTAATGATTCATGACGAGTCTCCATCCTGTACCAGTAAAGGTGGCATAAAAAATGTTTGGTAGAAGGATGTGCATCTTAGGAGTGGGAACCGTGCTGTCCTGCAGCTAAGTTGTTGCCAGAAAGTGGGGGCTGCCTGGGACAGGGGTGAGGGGGGCAGAGGCAACAGTGTGTGGGCTTGTGTGAGAGGTGGGCAAAGAGAGCAGGATGGATGGGAAGGGAAGAGAGAAGAGGGAAGGAAGGGAATGAGGAGAATGAGAGAAATCAAGAGAAAGAGGCAGAAAAGGAGGGGACCTGGAATGAGCAGGATATGACTGTAGTTTTTGTTCTAGGCACCTTTACACACCGTATCTTACATAACCTTTATCTTTGCATTAACCCTTGAAGCAGACCAACTGTCCTTTATTACCTCTTATTTGAGGAAGAGGAAACGAAGGTGGGTCTGGGGGGTTAACTTGGGCCTCTGACTCAAGCTCAGTTATTTTCACTGCAGAGTGATACAAAGGAAATGGGACAGACAGACAGACAGTGAGGAATATGAAGGTGCATACAGAGGCAGAGGCCAGGACAGAGAAGCAGAGACTGAAGAGAGACACGGAAGCAGCGAAAAAGACACAAAGACTGGGAAACGAAGAGAGACAAAGATGGGGGAAGAGATACAGGGAGGAGAAGTGAGAGCTTTAACCAGGAATGAGGGTAGCGGAGTGAAAGTGAGCTGGATTCAGCTGAACATACACCTGATGTAAAACGGTACAATATTCCAGATGGAAGGAACTGGAAATGACAATCCTCCCAGTTCCTGGGAAGCTGGCCTGACCCTGATCACCTGCCTGTAGCTGAGGCTGGGGTCACTCTGAGGAAGGGACCCCCTCAGAAGCAGAGTGCAGATGTCACATGCCCTCCCCTGGTTCTCTCCATTTCCCCCGATATCCGACTAGAGGAAGGCCAAGGTCCACGCTGGTGGGTGTCTGGACCCCCGTGATTTCTGGCCTGGATGGCATGGGCAGAATGGGCAGGGCACATGCGTGTGGCCCGCTGTACTCTGTGCACATCTGGAAAATCATGACTCTTTGCTTTAATTCTGTAAATGAAATTTGACTTTAAACTCACAAAGATAGCTGATGCTTGGGAAAAAAAGATCAATGCCTCTTTTTCTGTGGAGGGAAGAACTCTTTTGCAAAATGATTAATTACCCTCTGCGTAATTTATTTCGTATATTTCACTTTGCTGTTTCAGGTTTTGTGCAGGCGGCGGGGACAACAGTGTTATTAATCATCATGTGTTCTGAATAGGATGAGTCTGAGTCTGTATTTTATCCTCACAGCATCCTTGTGAATGGGAGAGGACAGGCGTCTGTTCCCCGTCTTCTGGAAGAGAAGGATGAGGCTCAGAGAGATGAAGGGGCTTGAGCAAGGCCACCCATTCAATGGTGGGGAAACAGAGCTGCAGGGTCCCGTGGCATGACTACCCCCAGCACAGGTGTGATAGGCGGCCAGGGAGAACCACCAACGTGGGTCATTTTGAGTGAGACACAGGGTCATGTTGAACTCCTCCATCTTACCTGGCATCCTGTCGGGGAGCTCTGACTGCAGAGTCATGCAGGACTGGGTTTGAATCCTGACCCTGTTTCTTTCCCACTGTATCATCTGGAGGCCAGTCACTTAACCCCGGGAGTTTTAGTTTCCTCATCTGTAAAATTAGGACACTAACACCTGATTCACAGAGGGGTTGGGTGGATTAACACACGCTTAATGAGATCCATACACTTCTTCTAAACTTGTCCTTTCCCCAGATTATAACCAAGGGGTTCAAGATAAAAGCTATGGTCAGGAAAGGACAGTAAGACAACTAACTCCCTAATAATAATCATGGCGATAGCGTGTTATGATCCTGGAGCCCATACTGGGGACAGAGCATGCTTGGTGTTATTCACTGATTAACCTCAGTGTAGAATTGAGGAAACTGAGTCTTGGCCAGAGACAGGAAATTATATTCAATACAAGGTCACAGAGCCGCTGGGTGGCGAATGCAGTCTGAAGCCTGTTCTAACCCCAGTCCCTGTCTTCTTTGCTGTAAACTGACTCTCTCCTTGCAGAATGCTTGGATTCAGCATTTGGGAGTGACTGTTTTGGAGAGGGGGTATGGGGGTTCCCAGAGGTTGTTTCCCCACACCTGTGGAATTAGGGTGGAATTTCTCAGTGCCTGATTCAGCTGATCCAGAGAAACAAAAGGGCCTGTGATTTCCCATTTGTGCGCTGACCTACCTTTGCACCCATCATTTCCTCTGTCTGGAAAACTCCTCCTTCCCCTTGAGAGAGAGGTATTGCAGCCTGGGCACGGCAGCACTGTCTCTGGAACCAGGCCCACTGGATTCCTATCCTCTTAGCTTTGTGACTCTAGGTAAGCAGGTTACTTAACCCCTCTGGGCCTCAAGTCTCCTCATTTGTAAGATGGAGTTGAAAATAGAACCTGCCTCATAGGCTTGTAGGGTCACATGAATTACTATAAATAGAGAAATTCCAACACTGCCTGGCAGTTAGGGATCCCAGAGTTCCCTCTTATTATCACCCTCCATCTTCACTGGTGTGAAGGCCACTCGGTCCATAAGTAGTAGACCGAGGATTCAGCCTCAGATTGCTTTGATTCCGGGTTAATGCCATTCACCTTCATAGGTCTATGACCCTTGACTTCCCCCTCAACCCATTCCAGGCTGATCTGAGAAGCTTGGATGAGACAGGCTCTGGGGTGGAGGTTGGGGAGCGGTGGTGGGAGATGGCAGCCCCTTGCCCAGCAGACACAGCTCTGTGCACCCCTGTTAGGAATCACACGTTGCTTAACTGGAGCCAGATCCTTCCTGGTTATTGGAGATGTCTGCGTCTGTATCTGTTCCAGGCTGCTAGTGAGATTTCTTCACCCCTCTCCATCTTCAATCAGCCGTAATTTTAAGGGAGTCTCTTACCCCATGCGTTCCCCCCAGATACTCATCTGTAGATAATTGTGTGTGGGGCTGCACTCGGGGATGGAGGAGGCTAGGAAGAGAGGGAATGGAGCTGCCTGAGAGGGGTCACCATGGCTGAGACCTTGAAGTCGGGGTCTGGTGTGGCCTGGCCGGTGGCCTTTCAGAGACCAGGCCATCCCACGTGGGCTGCCCACATGAGCTAAGTCAATAGCCAATTAGTCCCCATGTATCCTTGATTAAGGACTGTGATCTCCATCAGACCCAGTCACCAGCCTGTGCCACCACAACCTTTCGGCCTCTTTTTTTCTTCTTCTTGTTCTCAAAGGCCTGATTATGAAAGGCAATGAGGGCCTGGCAACTGAAATGCAGTTATCCAAGTTTGTCTCAAATGCTTTGGGAAGGACAAGGCCAAAACATCTCACGCCAGCAGTGTAAGGAAGAAGGGGACATCAGAGACACACACACAAGGTTCCTAAAGGTGTCATCAAGACCCACCTCCTCACTATACAGGTAGAGAAACCAAGTCTCAGGGAGGGAGGGGACCTGCCCAGGTCGCACAGCATGTTTGGCTGGGTTGACTTCCAAAGAAGTCCTCTTCACTTCATAAAGGTCTGAATTATATCCTCTTGTTATTTCACTCCAGTCATGTTTCTCTGCCTCCCAAGCCTCTATTTTCAAAACCCCCAACCCTTCCACACATACCCTGCCTCCCCCTCCAATCCCTAGGGAAATGCTGGCTTCAAGACACAAGACCAGAGTATGTTAGAGGTAGAATCAGGGAATCTGAACAAGGTTTGGAAGGCCGTTTGGGGATCTCTGAGTACTAGCTACTCATTTTACAGATGGGAAGACTGAGACCTAGAAAAGTAGAGTGATTTGCCCAAGTTTGCAGGCAGGTCAGCACTCTACAATGTATTCCCTGATGGCACTACTGACATTCAAAACTGCCCAAATGATCTCATTCCTTCTCTAAATAATTATGTTGCCACTTAACTTTCCCTTCATTTCATATTCCCTCTCAACCCCTGGTCTCTCTTCTGTTGAATACATCCCTCTCCAATTTTCAGGCTCTGCTTTTCTCAAGAATTAGGATCAGGGCAGACCTACTGCAAGAAGCAGGTCCTGGTCTGCAACTGAGTCTCACACAGCCCTGTTCTTATCAGGAAACTCAAGGGCAGTTAGAGCAGGAAAGGTACAGGGAGGGAGAGTAATTGATAAGGGGGAAGATTGCCTGGGCCAGTCATGAAGGACTTCGAAGGTTAGACTAAGGCATATGAAGTGTATTGTGAAAGCAACTGAAAGTCCCTGGAGAGTTTTTAGGGGGAGCCATGGGTGCAACTGTTCTTTGAAAAGGTAACTGGCCACCACTCAGATTGACGGGCAGACACTGAAAGCAGGTTTCCAGTGATAAGACTTTTTCAGTAGTGCACATGGACAATGTTCAGGGCCTGCCCCAAGGAGAGATGGGAAGGAATGGATCCAAGTGACAAAAAAGAGAATTAGTGGGATTCAGGTGCCATTTGGATACTAAGGGTTAAAAAAAAATAGAGTCCAGTCAGAGATTTTTCCAGTTTGGGAAGAGGGAAATAACAGGTTTAAGGTGCATTGGGCAGCTTTCGTTACACTGATGCTGTGTAACAAGAACCACGGTATTTACTGTCCACAGCTCTAAGCAGTTTTCCCCTTTGTTGCACATCCGGGTGGACTGATCCACCTGGGACTCAGCTGCCCTTGGCACCAAGTTCAGGTCGTGTCCACTCTGTTCTATGTAACCCTCATCCTCCTTGGACCAGCCACTGCTTGGAATGTGGTTTTCTCATGGCAAGAGGAAGGGATGCAGGAGAGCAAACCCGGCCACAGCACACTTCAAACTTCAGTTCGCATCATGTCTGCTACCAACCCACTGGCCAAAGCAAGTCCTAAGCCAAACCTGAAGACAGGGTAGGGAAGGAATCTCACTCTTCTCAGGCGTGGCAAGGATGTGAATGCATAATATTGCTCTAGAGAAATGAGGACTTGACACCAATGACTCAGTCTACCACAGGACAGATTTTCCTTCAGCACCCCCTGATCTCCTATGCCTATCCAGACTCTCTGAAAGCATGTCCTCGTAGAGAGCCATCACATGGCTTGGGAAGGAGTCAGAAAGGTCCTGGACTTGGATGTTTGCTCCTCTGTTCACAATTCTCAGCAGCATACTCACTCTCTCCAAGCCTCAGTTTCATATCATTTAAAGGAGCCGGTGACATCTTCCTCCCAGTGTTGTCATGGATGTCAAAAATCACCTGGGTAAGGTTGGTACATAGTAGATGCTCAATTAACAGAAGGTATGACGCTTCCCTTGAGGCTTACCCCTGCTACCTAGAAATCAGCCCAACAACACTTCATTATGTGGGTACTATTAATTCAGTGCAATCCATATATAAATTATTTACTTTTAGACAGGGCTTATTTGCAAGAGCAATTCTTAACCTTTAGTTATAGTGGAATTTTAGAAATCAGCAGGATGCCAATTTCAGTGTGGGTGGGTGGAGCTGCCTCTTCTTCCCTAACCCCTGTGTCTCGCTCATGAGAATTGTCAAATTAAAGGCAACTCCCCTTGCTCTTGCCCTTGTGGTTCTGTTTACTGCTGTGATGTTTGTGAGTGTATGAAAGCAGGAGCTTTGAAGACCTGACTCTACAGCCTTGGGCAAGTGACTAGTTGAGTCTGAGCTTCAGTTTCCTTATTTTACAGTGAGGACAGAGTGCCTTCCTCCTGGTACTAGTCATGGGTATGACCTGAGAGATGAGATGCAATAACATATGTCAAGCGTCTTCCACCACTCCTAGCACAAAGCACACCCCCCTTCGTGTTATGCCCAACCCACGCCTCTCCCACCGCATGCCTGGCCCTGAGCTGGGCTCCAGCGACGCAGAAGTGCAGAGGTGCAAGGGGGCCCAGTCGGAGTCAGAACAGGAAAGGATGCCATGCACACTCACTGTTCTGAGGCCCAGGGTGATGCCTTTTCAAGCTGCAGCGACAACAAGAGTGAATAGGAAAGTGAGCAGCAGCCAGTGTCCCTGGCCTGTGATGTAAGTGACGACTGAGTCGGAAGCAAGTGAAAATGGAATCATAAGGGGATAACAGGGTGGGAGGAGGGGAGTCAGACAGCCGGGTGGGATTGGAAAGAAGTTTTTGCCCTTATCTGATACTCTCACAGGCAGGCGACAAGCTCTTCTGAGCTGTGGAAGACAGAGGAGGCAAGACCCTCTGGCGATGCCCTTCTTCATACTTGTGTGTCCTTCGCTAGAAGAGGCCATAGACCAAGGCAACAGGTGTTTCTGAGAACAGGGGACCAGCCTGGGAGATTATTTCATTCAAGCTGCCCCAAATGCACAGATAAAGAAACCGAAGTTCGTTTTGCTTTGCTTTGCACAGGGCAAACCTCGAAATTGAGACCATCGTTCATCTAGAAAGCACCTTTTCTTTCCAGTAAAACAAGATGCTAAAGTGGCCTCTCCTGTCCAGGAAAAAAAAAACCAAAAAACTGACACAGCTAATGACGTTTTCAGCAAGGAGAGATACGCCATAGACTGTGTTGAGGACTTTTCAAATGCATCACCGATCTTGCAGCAAATAGGTGATATTAGCCTTATTACTGATTAAGAAACAAACTCGGAGAGGTGAAGCAACTTGATGAAGTTCATGCAAGTTCTAAGTGGCAGATCCAGGACAGAACAAGAGGATTCTAGGGCGCACACTCTAAACTATTTCGCCAGTCCACTGGCCTCATACGATTGACACGAAGGCACCGTCTGCTTTGAAGTGGTTTAGGGGAGCCCCACACAAGAGAAACTTAGATTGTTCATTATTGAGGGGTTCTGTTGTTCTCACCCAAGAGTTTATGGAGTGAGAACACATGTAACATAAAATGAGAACTCGATAAATGGGGCTTGAGAGACGTAAAGAGTGAATATTTTAAAACCAATACAACTCGTGCATAGCTGATAATATAGGGTTCTAGTGACTAACACAACGAAAATCCACTTAGGTGAATTCCCTTACGGGAGCCACTTTAACGAAGAGATTAAACTCTTTGTTAAGGTCTGCATTATCAATCACTTATAAATGTATGTTTTTAAGGTGTTACGGGTAGTTAAAAATCATTATATTTAAAAAATAATTTCTGGTTTTAAATGTAATACATTATAGGAAACTCAGAAATGTCAGAGGCGTACAAAGAAAAAAAAATGCAAGAAAATGTTGCTGGGTGTATTCAAGTACTGAGACCACTAGTGTAGTGGAAAGGACGCTGAGGTAATGACCAATAGTCCTGGGTGCTAATCCGGACTGGCCAAGAGGCTATTACAGTTATTTGGCTCAATGTCTTCACTTTCTGAGCCAGAGTTTCCCCATCTGAAAAATGAAGCTGGGAAGATTTGAATTAGATGATCTTTATGAGCCTTTCCTACTCTGATGTGAAATAGAAATTCTGTTTTAGCCATTTCATCAGCATTCATGTTTACACTTTCCATTTCCTTGGCAAATACCTGCCATGGATGTAAGAAAGTCTCTTCCAGTCTTCAGCAGAATCATCATCATTCTAAAGGAGCTCAGCCTGAATTCATGATGATTACCGTATATTTATGTATTCACTAATTCACGTATTCACTCACCCATTCATTCATTCAACAAATGAGTCACCTACCCTTCATCAGGCGTGCTACTAACTACTAGGATATGGAGATGATTAAGAAAAGGTTTCTGCGATCAAGAGACTCCCAGTTTAGTGGGGAAAATAGGCAAAACGTCCCTATCCTGTCGGCATAGACATTACTATTGTGAAGGATACTCCCTCATTTATTTATGTACCGGGTAGGGCAGCAGGTGCTGGATGCAGTGGTGAGCAAGATGGGCCCATCCGTTTTTCCAGGGAGCATCTGCTGTGGTGAGAGAGTCAGGGAGTGCGGGCGGGCATTCACAGTCAGCACAGGGAAAGCGTGTAAACGTATGTCCCTGGAGAGCTGATCTTCAGCAGCCTGGCTGCCCTGGGTATATATACCAAGGCAGGATTGAGGTTGGGACTCCCCCGGGGAAGGGGTTAATCCTCAGCTCCCGCTGTCAGAGGCTTGCATCTTGTAAGAAGTAAATGCTTGGTTGTGAATAGTAGAGAGGTCGCTGAGCCAGCGAAATGAAAAATGGGGGACAGTAAAGCCAACAGTCATGGCGTTGAGGGAAAATCCTGCTGGAGGGACCCAGCCCAACTGCTAAGAGTGATCAGAGTTAAGGTTTTGTTTTTGGTGTTTTTTTTTTTTGCTGTACGCAGGCCTCTCACTGTTGTGGCCTCTCCTGTTGCGGAGCACAGGCTCTGGACGCGCAGGCTCGGCGGCCATGGCTCACGGGCCCAGCCGCTCCGCGGCATGTGGGATCTTCCCGGACTGGGGCACGAACGCGTGTCCCCTGCATTGGCAGGTGGACTCTCAACCACTGCGCCACCAGGGAAGCCCCGAGTTAAGGTTAAAACAAAGGGTATTCAGAAAACTAGATATAAGCGATTCGGAAAGGCAATGGAAACGACTGGCTCTCACTGGGGCCCGGAACTCATGAACATCTATTCCAAGCTTCCATTTTGCAGATGGGGAAACTAAGTCCCAGCGAGGAGGAGGTTACCTATCCAGTGTCCATAGAGTTAATGTGTCAGCATATGTCAGAACCCAGTTGCCATCTTGGAATGAAAGGGAGAGAGGAGGGAATGAATTTGTTGAGCATCTACTCACTTTCTACATGAGCCATGAGCTTTACCCTTCAGTACTTCAATTTATTCTTATATCATCTCTGAGAGATTGGCAGAACTGTCATTCTCATTCTGTAGATGAGACAACTGAGACCTCTTCAAAAAATGAAGTAACCTCCTCCCCAAGACCACACATCTTAGGGAGAGAGGAAGTAAGGATTGGAACCCAGTTCTGTGTGTCTCCAGCACTCATGTGCTTTTCCCTCTGCCTCACTTCCTGTGCTCCACGCAGCCTCCAGGGTGGTTGCTTCTCATTTGCAAAATACATATTTGTTGTACAGTGAGCGGCAGTAATCAATGATCCATTCCAAGGCGGGGGAAACTTGCCTAGTAAGCACACACGAGAAGAGAAAAATACAGCAGCGCCCTTTTTCTGTGTAGATTTCTCATTCTCACTAATATTCGCAAAAGGAGGGAAAGGGGAAAAAATGACCTGTGCCCTGTCCTGAGTCACTGAGAGGAGAGACAGGAACCTCAGCCCTTTCCATGGAGGACAAAGAGCCTCCTTTCCCACCATGCTCCTGGCTCGCCCCAGCCGGACTTCCCGTCCCTTTGCCAGAGGTAACCACTTTACCTCTCCCATTATGAATCATGAAGGCTGTGGCTTGTGGCAGATCATAAATCAGTCCTGGGAGTCTCGAGGACAAATCCCAGGACTTTTAATCTTAGATGTGTTTAAAGTGGTGAATATTTCATGAAGGGGCTGCTGCATTTTAACACATCATTAGTGACTGCTGCCCCTCCCACTCTGGTCGATGATTCTCATCCAAATCTCAAGGACCTCAGCTCTTTCCATCCATTTTCCTTACCTCTGGCAACAATCAATCAGTCCATTAGGTTGCAGGTACTTACAGCCCAGGCGTCCGGTGGAAGACCCTGGGATGTTATTGGAGAGGAGAATTATAGACAGCATCCCTGCCTGCAAGCAGCCCCCTCTTATATACCAGGTATCCGGAGAAGGGGAAAGGTAGATCTCTCTCTTTCCCTTCTCTTTCTCCTTTTAACAGTCTTATCTGAATATTGTGAATATTCTCTCTGACCCATTTTTTTCTCCATAGTCTGTCTTACTACTCTTTTAGTTCAACCAACATTTATTAAGCCCAGGCTGTTTGCCAGATACTTGCTGATGCTGGACATACAAAGATTAAGCAGCGTTGGAATGCATAAAACAAATTAAAGTGTTGACACTCGGAATACTTTGTATAAGGTCAAATGTATAACATGTATAGTGAATCAGTGAAGACAGTAAGGCTATTCCATAAATACAAGCACTTAGAAATCAGGAGTTGTGGGCGATAGTTGCAGAACCTGTGTTACCCTAGCGTCTTATTCACTGCTGTGTTTTGTTTCTGTTGCACAAGGTTGAGAAAATCCTGATTCATAAGACTTGAAGTTGTACAAGGCATGAGCTTGTTAGCACCTAGACTCACAGTCTCAGGGTCCTCTTCAATGAAACAAAGATGACAGGAGAATTTTTTTTTTTTAATGAGGTCTGCGTAAAATCTGTTTACCTGGCAACCAGACTTAAAGTGACAGTGCTCTTCATGTCCTCAATTCTAGCATGTAATATCTGAGTGTTTAGCCATCATTTTTTTATTATTAAAGAGATTTGAAAATAAAACTTTTTAAGGAACATTAAAATCTAAAAGGTGCAAAGTCCCTAAATCTCCCCCATTGAGCTAGACGTTTCCATGAAACATAATTTGAAAACGCTTGGGTGAAGCCAACCAGAATCACCGTAGGACTGAAGAATTGCAGGTTCATCTGGGTATGTGCATGAGTGTGATTACCAGAAGATGGCAACGTGGCAGCAATAGTCTGGAAATTGATCAAAGCCATAGATAGTTAATTATTCATTCAACTCACAGTGTTGAGCACCTACACTGTTCTATGCAGTGAGTTCAGCCAGGGCACTTCCTACCAGTGTTTCCCAAAGTGTGTTCCACAGGACACTAATCTATGATTTGTTTCACCAGCAAGGCTTCCAAGGTGAAATAAGTTTAGGGAAAACTGTATACATTATCACCCTCATGAAGAATCATACTCTACTGGCACTAAGGAATGGTACAGTATTTCACAAGCTTTTTTTTAATGGAATCTATTTTTGGTTTTTTTAATGGAATCTATTTTTGGTAAAGCATCTGGGAACATTCTACAAATACGTCTTAGGAAAATCTAACAACTAATTGAATCAAAAAATACCCCCCAATCTTAAGGAGTGTACAGTGAAGCAAGACTAATAGTAGCAAGGAGGTAGGACCCTTCCAGAGTTTTGAACACTGAAGATACACCAGGAAACAAGACGTGTGCCCCCAGAATGAGCTTGGCTAATGGGAAAATATACTTAAGGCAGTGGGGGATGCTAGTGAGGATGTGTGCAACCAAGTGTAAGGCATGGCCAGAAAACAATGACACATGGATACATGGATGGACGGATGGATGGATGGAAGGGAAGGGACAAGAAGGGAAGTGAGGGGAGGAGGGAAGAGGAGAGGAAACCCATTAAGACAAACAAGCAACAACAAAACAAAATAAAATCTGGAGATGGTAGATGAAAATAATTTTTCCAAAAGGGGAAATCAGAGGTATTTGGAGGAGGTGGCATTTGTTTGGGGGCTTACAAATGAACATGAATAGTTGACTCAGGTGGAGAGAATTCAATTTCCTGATTACACTTGTCGTGCAAGTGTACTTTATCATAATTTAAATATTTGAAAATAGGACTTCCACGTATAGCCACCAGGTTACTTTCTGTTTGCCTCGTTAGGCCACGAGCTCCTTCAGCATCTGGGTTGTACCTTTGACCTCTGCATCCCCAGGGCTGAGCAGAGAGCCCGGCAGGGAGTGTGGTCAGGGCTCGCTGAGTGAATAAGTGAGTGAATGAACAAATGAATAAACTCTTTATTAACCACAGTGGCAGGTAGACCAGAACACCCTCTTTCCGTGACCTTTTCTACAACTAGCCACCTTGTTTTATTTTCTCAGAAAACAAGGAAACCAGAAAGAAGGGCAGGCAGTATTTCACAAGATCCTTTTCTCTTTTACAGGAGAGTGCAGCTGTCATGAAGGCTACACCCCTGACCCGGTTCACAGACACCTGTGTGTGCGCAGTGACTGGGGACAGAGTGAAGGGTGAGTGGCCAAGGACATCAGGGCAGAGACAGTGGAGGGCCCACCTTCCCTATGGCATTACCAGATGCCCCAAACTGCTCCACAAAGAGGACTCTTCCTCTGCAACAGTTGTGTCCCTGCAAAGCCTGATGGAAAGTGAATCCTATTTCCCACTGAATCACATTTTAGTATTACAGGTACATGATTGATGAATCTTCTAGAGAACAAAGGCTGAAGTTTAGCTCACCCTCCCAAACCATAGGTAATCAAAGACCACTCTCTTGAGTGGACTAATGGAGAAGAATTGGGTTTTTTATACATAATCTCCAAAATGGACAAAGTGGACTTTGAAGTGCTGAGTCCTTCGGTGAAATGGAGCCTTTTATAATATAAATAGCCTTATCCAATAATTACCTCTGCAAAATTTGATTGTTTGTAAAGCTACTCCAAGCATTGTCCACATAGGTATCCCACCTGCTTCTGACTAATAGCATCTTCTATCCCTGTCTCAATTCTTCCCACAGACCCTGGCCTTACACGACACTCGAGAGGGGCTATGATCTGGTGACAGGGGAGCAAGCCCCTGAAAAGATTCTCAGGTGAGTTGACAGTCTGTTGGGGCATGACGCTGGGGTATGGAGAAGGGTCTGATGGGAGGTGTAGTTACGCACGTCCTTAGTTTATCGAGCCTGTGCACTTCCGGGATGCAATGGCCCCAGTTGCTATGGGAATCTAATTCCCATTTGTCTGGTATAGACATAAATTGAGATACTTGAACTGGAGGAGACATTACTGATTATCTAGTCCAGTGGTTTAAAAATATTCTATAGCCATAGAACCTCTTCCTCCCACTACCATGAAATCATGTGTGAAACTTCAGTACCTAAGCTGATGAAGACATACAGCAAATTAAGTGGCAGAACTGGGAATCAGATTTTGGGTGAAATTGATTCAGGGTCCATGCCCTTAACCTTTGTGCAGATTGCCCCTGCTGACTTAGCAGTCACTTATGGTCCTCCTGCTGGCTATCAGGACTGCTTGGGAAAGCAGAGCTGAAATAGTTCCTGTCCTCACAAAGCCCACTGGTAAATGGGAATCAGGATTTAAACTCAGGAAAATAAAACTAGCAATAGAGAACAATGCATGGGCTAAATGATTAACGGAGTGAAGAAGTGACCATCCAAGTCTGGGCAAAGTTGGCCAACATTATGCCTTGGAGAATGCAGGGGACTCAGTTGGGTGGGGGAGTGAGAGAAGGTTCTAGAAGGGAAGGGTGGAGGGGCCCCTTTTTTCTGTTTTGTCTCTGCTGCCCAGGGAGTCCCCCAATGGAAACTCTTACATTGCAGGTCTACTTTCAGCTTGGGCCAAGGACTCTGGCTTCCTGTCAGCAAAAGCTTCGTGGTCCCACCCGTGGAGCTGTCCATCAACCCCCTGGCCAGCTGCAAGACCGATGTGCTCGTCACAGAAGACCCTGCAGATGTCAGGTAGGGATGTCATCTCCAGCACCTGTACCACGGGCTTCTTAGAGCCCTGGAAGCCCCTCTGTTTCAGGATCTCAGGAACTCCTGTGGAAAAGTACTCTTCATGTTGTTGAAGTAGGCAGTTGCCTAGTCGATATATAAAACACTGTCCAATATGCCATGCTCCACACTCCTGAAAGTGACTTCCATGGTGGTACTCAGTGCCTTTATATTTCAACATAATTACTTCCCTTTGGGGTTTATATAAAACATGAGAGAGGCGACCACATTCTCTGGCTTATCCTGGGATCTTTAATGATCTTCTCTTATAAAAGACGATTACTTAATAGTATACTGGAGAGTCATGAAGGTAAAAGATTGGAGAATGAGGTGCTTTCTCTCATGACTCAGATACCGGGAACAGATTTTGGGCTAATCCATAGGTCTGAAATGTCCAGGTCAAATGAATTTGTTTTTTGCTCATGAAAGGATGGAGATTACATCTTTCCTTACACGTTTTGCACCCTGTACTTAACTTCCTTGTAGACTGACTCTACTGTGTTCTAATTAATTGCTTACATATCATTCTGTCTTATTATGTGGCGAATCTTTTAAGGTCAAAGCAAATAACTTATTTAGCTTTTTAATCCCCAGTTCCCAGTACATATCGGACAGCTACTAAAATGTTTATTGATTTAATTTTACCAGTGGTCTTAGATCTGATCCTAGCACTATTCTGGAACTTTCTAATGGAGGTTCCTTTTTTCCCCCCCTCCCAATTTGATTGAGGGAAGAATTCTAGAATTTAAATGTTACATAAAACGGACTCTGATTTTACTTTTGGAACTGGCTTGTACACAGCTTATGAGCTCCTGAACTGGAACATGGAAGCATGGCCCCCATACTTCCAGTGACTGTTATTCTCCTGTCTAGCTGTCTTCGGGTCATTTTGAATTTAAGATGCTATCATATATCCATGACATCTTGATAGGAAGCTCCTAGAACCCACGTCTCTTGCTTTACAATTTATTTATTCTCACCTTCTCAACATTTCATGGAGGGATGAACACAGCATGATTTTTTATTGGTATTTCTCCGAAGGGGTAATTTTAAAAAGGATAGAAAGTTAAAGGGATAGCACTTAGAAAATGAAGTGGTAATTACTAAGAACTAAGATGGTTTCATGCACACACAAATTGATTCATGGCAAATTACCATTATTTCCATTTTTGATAGAATTGAGGTCAGTGAGACTTTAGTAGAGCATGTGCTAAGGTTTCTCTGCATTACGTATTTTAAAGATGGAGAAAAGACCATCTGGTTGAAGGATTATTCTCAAAGAGACCCTACGACCGTGTCTCAAATCGACTGAACAAAGGTCTACTAGCTTTCCTCAGAGTTCTGTACTGTTGACATTGAATGTGTGATTTCAGTGAAGTTATAAATGTCAGACTGGCTGATAGTAACACTCCCTCTGGAGTCAGATAGGTCTGGGTTACAGTCCCATCTCTACCATGGATGAACTATATGATTCTGGCCAAATGCAACTTATTAACTTTCCATTTCTTTGCAAAATGAGGATAATAACAGTGCCTACCTCACAGAATATGATGATAATACTACTACTACTAATAATAATAACTCATCTCCATTGATCATTCCCAAACCCTTTACTAACATTATCTCATTACATTCTTATATCAACCCCAAATGTGATGCTAATATTATTTTTATTTTACAAATTAAAAAAAAAATCCGAGGCATAAAGGTGATACCTTCACTAGTAAGTAGTGAAGCCAAGCTTCACCCCATGATCTCTCCACCTCCTGAACCCATGTTCTTAACTATTTCATTGAAACACCTCCCAAGAATCGTTGTAATAATTAACTGTGTAAATGCTGGTACGTAATATACTCCCAAAGGTACAGGATTACCAATTTTAGATAAATTCAATTCCCACTACAGTGGAGTTCAAGTAGAAACTGGTGATGGTGGGGCAGGCGGAGTCAGGAAGTTTGAGTTCTATGTCATACTGCTGAGAATGACCATGGTCTGTAGGATAATTCAGTTGGCTTTTCTGCTCCAATTTGAATTATTACATTGAACAGCAAACCAGACATGGAAAATAACAGAATATCAACCTACAGGGACTCTAAAACATCTTTGGAAATATTAAAACAAAATTGAGAAAAGTATAGTACTAGAATTTATTTCAGTGACAATATTGTTTGTAGTTGGAAGAAATACTGTAATAAATTGAAAGTGGTGAGACCTTTGAAGGGCATGATCCGTAGCGATTAGATGCTCTAAGCTGCTAGAAATGCTCTGCCTGGGTACATGGAGGGTGTGCCTTCACTGAGTCGGGACCAGAGCAGAGTGGCTCAGGATAGACCCTTTGAAGAATATTTGAAATGTATTTCAAATATTTGAAGAATGTTGGTTTGATTAGGTCACTAAATTATTATCCTGCTTGGGGTGCCCACACGTCTTTGTCTGGGCTTGGAGCAATTGCAGACAGCCTTTTAAGTCTTACCTTCATCTTACCTCTCACATACCCATTGGTTTCACTGTAAGGGTAGATAAAAGATTGCAATCATTGCCATTCAAAAGAATCTGTGCTGTGTAGGTTGAGTTTTCCAAGCTGCACTAATAAACCTTGTTTGACATGACACCACTCAGGCAGGCATATCCTGGGCATTCACAGAATTAATAAGTTTCAGTCAGATGCTATGTTAGAAATTAATAAATAATAGATCTTAATTATAGATAGCCAATAATATGCCAGAGAATCACAACTGAGAGATTAAAGGAAAAAGCAACGTCAGGAAGGAAGAGATAAACATTCCAGTAGGATTGGGAAGGAAAATGAAAAGGTGCTTTCCTGGTTGTTGTTTTTTTTTTGGTTTTGTTTTTAAGTCTGTGACAGATTACTATGAAAGTATGGAATCTCAAACTAGGGGAGGCAGAGCAAGTTAGAGTCAAAAGTAAAGGCTCAACCCGCCCGGGTGTCTAAATCCAGAACAATTGATGATAGTAAATGTTGGTGAGAATACGGAACAACTGAACTCCCATACCTTTATAGCAGGAACGTAAGTTAGTGTGACCACTGTGTAAATCTACTGGGCAGTATCTACTACAGCTGAACATCTACATATCCTACAAATAGGATACCATAAATAATATGTTCAAGAATACTAATGGTGGTATTCGTTTGTACCGCCAAAAAGCTGGGGGAAAAAAACACAGATGCCCATCAATAACAAGATAGTAGATAAATAAAACAAAACAGCAGAATGTTATTAATGCTCAGTATTAATGAACACAACCACCAGACACATCACCAATGATGAATTTCACAAATATAAAATTGAATTATTGAAGCCAGACACAAATGAATATGTATGTTTAAATGAAGATCAAAAACAGTAAAAACGAATCTGGGATGTTAGAAAAAAGAAGAGGGATTACCTTTGGGTGATGGAGGGGACAGTGATTGAAGGGAAACATGCCAGCATGCTGGTGATATTTGATTTCTTGATCTGGGTGGTGGTTATATGGGTGTGTTCATTCTATAAAAATTCATCAAGCTGTACAGATACGATTTGCACACTTTTCTCTATGCTTGCCATATGTTGATTAAACATAAAGTTTATTAGGTAAGGGTGTTCATTTTTTTTTAAAAAAATCATAGGCTATAGAGCCCAACTGAACTGCGTCAATTCAAATCCCAACTCCACCACTTGCTTCCTGCGTGAGCTTTCCTGAAGCTCTGTTGGCCCTTGGGGATAATGTGGATAGAAGACTATCTATGCCCTACAGGGGAGTACTGAAAATTAAAAGATATAATACCTGTAAAGTACTGAGTTTGGCACATGGTGAACTCTCTAGAAGCATCAGTTATTATGTTTGTTGTTATTTTTCTCTCTTTCTTTTGCTGAAAGGACACATCCAATCTATGACATACCTTAAAATCGATAGGGTCTTAGTATTGAGAGTTTGCATTAATCCCTTTGTCATGGGGTTTGAGGAAGACTTAAATGAATATATACCATCTAGTACGGTGTGGTAGTTCTAGCGGCTTTATGCATATGGAAGTATTTGCAGAATGAGCGAAGAGGCACATGTGCGGTACACATAGAGTGCCTTGGGGATGGAAAAGGAAGAACGAATTCCTGACCAAAGGAATTAGAAAAGTATTTGCAGGAGAGAGAACATTGGCAATTAACCTTGAATTGAGCATAGGATTTGTCTGTGTGGAATTTAAGGTGGGAGAGAAGGCTTTCAAGTATGAAGGGTTGAAGGGCCAAGGAAATGAACTCTCCCCTGGACAGCTCCCATTCTTCGGCCCGTTCCAGCAGGAAGCTGCTGGAAATGAGATTTTTAGCATTCGAGACACTAATGATGTCAGCTACAAAGGTGGAGGAGCGAACTCTAGTTAAATTGCGTGCAGATTCCTTTCAATTCTGAAAACCGTAGCAGGGCCCCTCCTGTGTGCCAGGCACTGTGCCAGGTACCATAGGAATACTGTGATGAATAAGACCCACCTTGGCTTTCAGGGATCTCATGGTGTAGCAAGGAGCATGGAACAAGAGACTGACTTGAGAGATGAAATAAAAGATACTCATAGAGAGACAACATGGCAAACAACACTTATTGCTACACACTGGGCCTGCTTCACAATTTCACCGAGAGCTGATTCTTCTTATAAGACAGATGCAAGAATTGCTGTTATGGCTGGAATAATAATCATCTGCAAAGCCCAGCTTTTGCAGCCCCTGAGTGATTTTCCTGTGATCTCAAATCAATGAAAATGAAATGGTGAAAAACTGTTAATTCCTACACAATGTTGAAAGGATAATGGGGCATCAGGATACAAGCCAGCATCGCTCACTTGGTGACAGTTTTCACACTGAATTCATTCTGGATAGAATTCAGAAGAGTTCCTTGTTCTTTTGGCCTCTTGATTCCAAGCACTAAGAATTTATTGAACACCTACCATGTGCCAGGCTAGGTATCAGAGACAGAGAAATGTTCAGACAAAGATCTTGGGGCATTGAGACAAAATTGCAAACAAAACAGTGTTGTACTTTGTGACCTTTGCAAAGGTTAGAGGAAACGTTCAAGGCAGAGAAGGGACCCAAGGGAGGAAGGAGGTGGTTAATCTCACCTGGGAGGTAAAGGAAAGGCCTCACAGAGGAGAGGACCTCTGAGCGAAATTGCAAGGTATTAGCAGGAAGTCACTAGGTCACTGGTTCTCAAAGTGTGGTCCCTGGACCAGTAGCCTCAGCATCACTGGGAAACTTGTTAGAAAGGCAGATTCTCAGACTCCATCTCTGGTAGACTGACATTGACCCCCAAGGGTATCAGTTTCCAGTCCCTAGAACCTGTAAATGTTACCTTATTTGGAAAAAGGGTCTTCGCAGATGGGATTAAGTTAAGAATCTTAAAGTAGGTTGATTATCCTGGATTATCTGGATGGGCCCTAAATACCATTACAAGTGCCCTTATAAGAGAGAAGCAGAGGGAAATTGAACACACACAGAGGAGTCGGCAACGTGAAGAGGGAACTAGAGATTGGACTGACACAACCGCAGCCTAGGAGTGCCAACAGCCACCAGAAGCTGGAAAAGGCGAAAAGCAGATTCTCCCTCTTGCACCTCATGGGGGCGCGCAGCCTTGCTAACACCTGGATTTTGGCCTCACAATACTGATTTTGGACTTCCGGAGGTTTTAAGCCATCCCAGTTTGTGGTGATTTATTCCTGCAGCTGCAGGAAACGCATACATCACCCAAGACCTGAATCAGATATTTTGGAGGTGGGCCCTGTAATCTTGTTTAGCCTGTAATCTGGTTTAACAAGTCCTCAGATTACTCTAGTGCCCACTAACGTATGCATACTAAAGCACTAGGCAGCCAAAGAAAGGAAGGCTCACGTGGCTGCCACAGAAAACAAAGGATGGAAGGGCTTGCAAACTCCAGGGTGGCAACGGCTTTGGGTCCAGCAGGATTTATATGCTCTACAGTGTTGTTGGGACTCAGTATTTGTGTCTCTCTTCATCCCTCATCTCTGTCTTCCTCTGGGTTAACGTGCTCTTCGGGCACACTCTCACCGACAACTCCAATCTTACAGCCTCAGTGGGGCGTTGCCAGAGTAAGGAGATATCCTGTTTCCCCAAGCTTTAAGCAAAAGTCCTGGCACTGAGTGACAGCAGTGAGAGCTCCTCCTTACGTGGCACCTGTCCCAAGTACTTTGCTGAAATGAACTCGTTTAATCTTTACCCATTATTAGCCTTATTACATGCATGAGGAAACTGAGGCACAGCGAATTTTATAACTTGCCCGTGGTCACACGACCAGTAAGTGACACAACCAGGATTTGAATCCTGAGACTCTGACTCCTGACTCCATGCTCTTCATCTCTAAGCTATGATGCTTCTGTTTGGCCTATTTGGGGACATTGGCCAATATCCCAAATCAGTGCCTGAAATTAGCCAGACCTGGGTCACTGACCCACTCTCAAACCAGCAAGGGTAGGGGGATCTTTACCATGTGGATTGAGATTGCAGGTAGGATAGGGGGGGAAAGCAGGGGGGAATCAGGACAGGCAGCAAACGGGTGCTGAACAACAACAACAAAAGAAGGCAAAACCCACGGATGTCCGCTCCGTGGATGGGGCGTGGGGTCTTGAAGTGGCATGCCTCACGCGGGAGCTTCCAGGGTCCAGGTCAGTGTGTCTTGTGGGTAGTGCCAAGGGGCACGTGGCAGAGAATACAGTGAGAAGAGGAGAGGAGACGGAACCTCATGCTATTTCCTTCCTCTCCCCCTCTTTCCTCAGTTCTGGGCCACCTGGCTTAGAGACAGCAAAGACTCTGAGGGCGCTTGAGGAGAGTGTATTCACCACTCCAGGGCCCCCAGCAGATGCTCCTGTGCAGATGCTACAGATATCATAATCTGGCTTTTGCCCAGGCAGTACCCCAAGTCAGTTACAGTGTATTCTGGAAACATGGGCCATCCATCTTAAGGTGAAACCCTCAACAAAAGCACTCTAGGTACTTCCCTGTGTGATGGACACTGTGTAGGCTCTGGAAACATAAAGACCAGAAAGGGAAGAGGGTGTAGGAAAGCGAGCATAGGCTTGTACTCCTGCAGATATGGATACGAATCCTGGTACCACAGTTGCTCCCTGAACTCCTTGGGCCAAGGCAGTTTACCTCTTCCAACCTCCATTTCTGAACCTGGAAGGTAGAGATTGTTGTGCTTCCTTCAGATGGCTGTCGTTAGGATTATGCAACGTAGATAGAGTAACTAGCACAGCACCTTACACGTAACTGGTACCCTATCGTGGGAAGTTTTGGAAGTTTTAGTCAGCATTTTAGTACAAATAAGGAAATAACTGTATGATGCAGTTGGGTTAAGGTGATAAAAGACGTAGTTCAGGGCCCAGAAGTGGACACAGAAGGGATCCCCTGCATTCCTCTTGATCCCCTTAGGCATCAACAGCAGAAGTAAGGGAGGGTAAGAGCAGCGGGACATCAGGGTGTGTGGGGTGGGCAGGGGTGAGGCTCGGCCAAGGCAGGTGATGTGTTACACTGGGACACCTGGATGGGAAGGCCCGGGGCAGCAGAGCCTCCGGTGGGGGGAGTCCCGTAATGGAGGCCTTGTGTGATTTGATACTCAAGATGCTCCCTCCTATTGGAGGTGAGTAAAACTCAGACGTCTGGCCTTTGCCTTCCCTACAACCTTGACAGCTTTTGCAAATAAGTGACTGTGTGTGTGTGTGTGTGTGTGTGTGTGTGTTTGCATGGTAGGCAACCGAGAAGCATACTTCCCTTCCCAGGGAGATGCTGAGACAGGGGTGGGCTTCTGCAGCCCTTATTAGATGGTTTCAGCCCCAAGAAGCTTCCCCCACTTTCCCCTGCTTCACCAATTACTCACACAGATGTTCTTTTCTGAAAGTGCAAGAGGACTTCAACAGGCAACCCACTTACCTGCTTGAAACACAGAAGAAGGGAGATTTGGGCAAAGAGAATAGTGAAGGCTCTGGAGTCAAACTACCTGAGTTCAAATCCCATCTCCACCCCTTACTAGCTGACCTTGGGCAAGGTGTTTAAACTTTCTGAGCCTCAGTTTCCTGTCTGTAAATGGGGATGATCATTGCTATTGTATCTTTGGATGTTTTTGCAAACTGATGAGATAATACATTTAAACTCTTAGCCCCGTACGTAGTCAGATATAATCATGACTCACGTGTACTGACCGTTTACTTTGTATCAGGCCCTGTCTAAGCGCTTTGCATGCATTAGTTCTGATTCCTCCCAATGACCCAATGATGGAGTTACTACTATTTACAGAGGAGGAAACTGAGGCACAAGAAGTTTAAATCATTCGCCCGACATGTTCCAGGCAATGAGTGGCAGAATCAGGATTTGAATTCAACCCGTTAGGTGAGAGCTCAGTAAATGTTGGCTACCGTTGATGCAAGGGGTTCTCTGTGAGATTAAGGGGTAGGCGCATTGGACTTTTTGTCTTCATCTTTGTTGACCATTTAGTCCATTGAGTGTGTGTGGAAGTCCATTCCGTTCTCGTGGAAGATTAAATGGGGGTCAGGGGAGACTTTGGAAGCAACAGGGCATCTGTCTGGCACTCACAGCTGGGCTCATGGGATTTGGGCATTGGAATTTTCCCTGCACCCCTGCACCCCTCCCTTCTTTTAGGATAATGAAGCCCCTCTGAGAAGCATGAATACAAAGACCTCCACAGTCCCCACCCAATGGATCTGCCTTCTACTCACATCCCTTCACAGCCTTGCCGCCTGTCATTCAGCCAGTGAGCCCAGCGACATATATATTTCCCCTCATTTTGGTTTCGTGATCTTAATAAAAGTGAAGTCTATTAGGATGAGTTTCCGCCCAGGCTCAGTAAATCTCTTCAAACACCATTCCGCACCAGATTTCTGTTAGTCTTTGCCCCTGGGGAGGCTGCAGCAGGCGCTGACTGTCGGCTGGAGCAGAGGCCCACGGCACAGCCTCTGCTAAATGAAACCCAAATGGAGACTTCGGAATATAAATATTGAAGTGACCCAAGTTGGATAAAGGGGAACCAGTTAGCTAAGCTTCTCTCTTACATGCAGGAGATGCTAAATTATTAAAAGTTTAATAAATGTAATAATAAATATTTGATGTTGAATTATGGAAGGCTTTGCAGATACAGTGAAACTGAGAAACGACTTGGTATATCTGCATTAGAAGTTAAACACTTTTCAAATGGGACTTCTGACGTTGAAACGGGACTGCAGATCTTTCAGTGAAAAAAGAAAGAGAGAAGGAAAAAAGAAGGAAAGAAAGAAGGAAAAAAGAAAGAGAGAAAACATAAAAGTATGTTTTTTTGGCGAGTACACTGGGCAGAGAGTTGGGATGTCTGAGTTTCAGTCCCGACTCCACACAGAAGACAGCAGTAGAAGCAGCGTTTTGGGCCTGGCTGACGGGGCAGAGGCTTTTATATAGCATCTCATATGTGGTCTTTGCAGTCATCTAACAAGGCCAAGGCTATTTCTATACCCCCAGCCCCATTTCACAGATGAAGAAGCTGATGTTCTAAGACCCTAAATAGCACAGCTGATAAGAGGATGAATTGGAATTTGAACACAAGGCTTCTGATCTCAAGACCTTTACTCCATCATCAGGACACCATGTCTTCCTCCCACTTGTTGCGTGGAAACCCTTTCTGCTCTATATTAGTGAGGATGTTTTTGGTTTCAGGAGAGAGAAACCCAGTTCAAATTAGCTTAATGGCAACTGCACCGGAAGGCTGCCATGGGAGGGTGAAAGGTCAGCTTAGCCACAGAGATGAGGGGAGTTGAGGGAATTATACAACATTAGGATTCTGACTTTCCTCTCTGCATCATCCCACAGTGTCTTCATTCCTCCCTACTCACACCCCCATAGTGGGGTTGTGTTAGTCATGAGTTTCCAAGACTATTGTACTCCTACCACCAAAGAATGAATGCTTTTCTTCGTTGAGTTGCAGTTTGAAGAATCCTAGAGAAGGAATCTATTGGCCTGGCATGAGTTAGGAGCTGACCTCTCAGTTAGTCACCTGTGATTAGGGGACAGGATCTCAGTGTACGGCACAGCCATAGAAGGAAGTGGGGGGACCATGAGCTGAACATCTACTCCAACCCATGTCTTCAAGATCCCCCCCGGGCTTCTGCATATCCATCTGCCTGAGAGGTTGGACTAAATCAGAGATGGCAGATAGCAGACATCTCATGTGCCAGCTCAGATAAATGGGCAGGGGCTACCTAGGATGTTAAGTTGGGAGGATTTCTGAGGCTACAGGCGGACTCAGATGGGAAGATGGTTATGATCAACTCATGAAGCCTGCCTTCAATATGGGCCGGGAGTGGTGACAGATGGTCAGGTATTTGCCATCTCTGAACTTGGTGGTATTTACAGGTCCTCCTGGTTTTGCCTCTGATGACTTGATGATCATGTGCCTCTGTAAAACGAAGAGAGATTTTCTGGTTGCTGAGATGCAGGAGAAACACAGCCATGTGGATGGAGATATTGAGGATGAATTAGAAACGGGGCTGTCTTACTCCATCTATCTGTTGCTATCCATCTGTCTGTTATCTCAGGAGGTATATTTGGATAATCTCATCTTGCTGCCAGTTAGTTTCCTGAAATAGATTTCTGGCTTGAGACACCGTTGAGGCCTCCATCTAGGTGCTTCCTAGATACAGTCTGGCACTATCACTGTCGCTTGTAATGTATTAAAAACAGAACGCTCTAATTTAAGCTGTAAACAAACCACTCATAACATAGAGGCCTTGAGCTGCGTCTTAGTTTCAAAGGCAGGTTTAAACAATTATAAACTCACAAACGATGCGACATTTGGAGTCATTTTTTTCCCTTCCCCCTGCCGTCACTCGGATGGTTCTAAACTGCTACAGTCCACCTCTGCCTGTTGGTATATCCTACTCTCTGGCTGTATGGTCACATTGCTTCCTTAGAAATCCCTGCTCTGGTCTCAGCTAAGCAGGCCAGGCTTTAGATTCTGCAAGCAGCAACTCTGGGCAGTGGTCATCAAGATGAGCTAAGTTGGGCAATCATTTTCCCTTCTAAGACCACTCATTGGGGGTGGGTAGGACCACCCATTTCCTTTAGTGTATCTTACTCTGCCCAATAAATACCAATCCCCTCTGTACCCAACACACACACACACACGCACGCACGCACGCACGCGCGCGCGCACGCACCATACAAGCTGGTCAGAAAGATGATTGGATATTTCAGTGAGTCATGAATTGATATTAGGCTTAATTCCTTTTCTTCTCACCAACTAAGGAAACTAATATCAAAGAGCGTCCCAACAGGAAGCAGACGGTATGCTCAAGTGGGAAAGGTTTCAAAGGGGGCTCTGCACAAAGTTGGGGGGAAGTCCTAGAAATGGGGTATTCAGTACACTGTGGGTGGTGTCAGTGGGTCCAGATGAGGGTGATGTTACCAGAACATGGAGAGGGAATTCCATGGAGACTCCTGCAGGAGCTGTGACGTTTGGTCAAGGGACAGAGACAGGAAAGAAGCCAGAGGAATAAATGTCCCAACCTTACTCACCCACCTCCTGCCAGACCTTCTGCTGGTGCCCCCCACTGGCTGAGCCAAGGGAACCCAGACAAGAGAGCCCATTGAGCTGGTCCATCAAAGTCAGCCTTCTGAGGCACAAAGCTGGGTACAGGTGAGCCGAGGGTGGAGGGAGGAAGAGCAAATGGAAGAGATCCAGCAGAAACTCCAGGCCCTTCCATGTTACCTTCCAAATATCCCTCATATGTCATCCCCACCCCGTCCATCTTCCCTGGCACTCCCAGGCTCAGACCCTCCTAAAGAGTCCCACTGCTTTCCGTCCTCTACCCCACACCCCCATGCACATGCCCAATCCAGCTCCTACACAGACCGGGCCACGCCTCTCTTCTGCTAGAACCATTCAGAGCCCCATCACCTGCCCCGCGTAGCCTCAGGATCAAAATCCAAACCATTTCACCTGGTACACATTCCCTCCTAGCACTTCATAATCTGGCCTTCATGCCCTCTGGGATCTCATTTCCCACCATGTCCTCATCTGCCATTTCTTCAAAATGCAAAATACACTTTAGTATCTCCTTGCCTTTGGCAGTGCTGTCCCTCTGCTGAATTGTTCTAATACACAGTCCCCTATGTCCCTGGCAAACTACTCCTCGTCCATCACAGTCTTGCAGAAGTGTCACTTCCTCTGAGCAGCCTTTCCAGAACATTCCCTCCTTCCATCCACCAGAATCGTAGCCTCCTCATTGCTATATTCATGCTACTAGTATACCTCTTCCTTAATTACAGGACAGCACATTGTCCTTGCATTATGGTTAATTGTAGAAGGGTATCCCTCCTCTGCCCTCAGCTGGTGATCTGTGTCTTCCTGGAGGTTGAGAATTGAATCTTAACCATCTCTGCATTCCTAGTTCTAGGCAAGTAAATGGCTCAGAGGAAGGATATGGAACTTTTTTTTTTTTTTTTTTTCCGGGTACGCGGGCCTCTCACTGTTGTGGCCTCTCCCGTTGCGGAGCACAGGCTCCGGACGCGCAGGCTCAGCGGCCATGGCTCACGGGCCCAGCCGCTCCGCGGCACGTGGGATCTTCCCGGACCGGGGCACGAACCCGTGTCCCCCCATCGGCAGGCGGACTCTCAACCACTGCGCCACCCCGGAAGCCCTGTGGAACATTTTGATGCCCCGATTTGATGTGGCTTTGTTGGCACAGTCATGAGGATATTTTGGTATTATCAGTAAATTGCTCAAAAAATATATTTATGCAGTCTCCGAGCATCACCCAGTCCCCTTACGTGGAAATATTCTATGTATCAAACAGCCTCATCAAAACTTCCTGCCTCCCAGTGTCCATTGTATTGTATTATAAAAACCCGTATTGTCTGAGAGTGCTTCCAAATAACACCTGTATTTTGGGAAGAGTAAATGTAACAAAATAAAAAAGGAGTGTTCCCTAATTTGAAAGGTTTGAGAAATCCTATGATAAAGAAAGTTGCTATGTTGATTTCCTTGGTGGAAGCTTTTCCAAGGACATTAATATACTAATGAATATCATGAATCCTTAGGAAGTGAAGTCTGCACATCACTGTTTCCCCAAGACTATTTTACTAGACGCAGGCTCAGGACCAACATTCCTTGACACCCCCTCCAAGTAATACCATGTTAGCCCAGTGAGGCTCAGAGGCTACACACATGAAACGAAACATCAGAGAAGGGGGGATTTGGTTCACATTCCTTGGGAAGAGGGGGAAGCTGGCCTCTATCCTGTTGGCTTATTATTTAGTCCACCCGGCCGCTGAGCTCCACGTTCTATCTCCCTGGCCCAGCAGAAGACACAGGGACCTCATGAGGGGTGCAGCGTTGGGATAGGATGGGCATGCTTGGATACTCCAGAGAGGGAACAAATCCTGGCTGAGTAGAACTCAAAGATCACCTAGAACTGGCAGAGGAAGAAAAGGAAGTAGCAAAGAGAAAAAGTAGTGAGAGAGAGGAAGAACTTTGTGGCCGCCCAGCCTTTTGAAACTCGTAAGCCCGGCCCAGCCTGGTTGTTAGCAGCACCTGCTCTAGTGCTCAAATCCCATTTCAGCCGCACACTGTCTGGGGGAGGGTGAGCAGGTTACTAGACCTTCCTCTGCTTCCACGTGCACATTTGCAAAAACAGATAACTGTACCTTCCCTGTAGGGTTGCTGTTGAGAATCAAGTGAATTAACGCATGATGTGTTTGGAACAAAAATAGTGGCAATTATTGTTATAATTTTACAGTTATTTAGCCCAGACTTAATCCACAGTAGGAATTTCTTATTAGGCTCTTTCTAAGCTCTTGCCTCTCAGAAGAGACTGTGATTCACGCCCTTTGTAAATTCCACTTTCCCTTCTTAGTGCTTTGCATTCAGTAAGTACTCAGTCAGTGCATGAGGATTGTTGGAATGTGGCTCAATAATGCTTCAAAAAGAAATCAAAGATGCATAGCAGCATTATTCAGAATAACTAAGATGTGGAAGCAACCCAAGTGTCCACGGGTTTTTATTTTACATTATTCACAATAAGAAAACTGTGGTATATACGTACAGTGGACTATTATTCCGCCTCAGACAGGAAGGGGATTCTGACATGGACCATCCATCCATCCAACATGGATGAACCTTGAGGACATTACACTAAGTAAAATAATCCAGTCACCAAAAGACAAATGCTGTATAATTCTACTCATGTGAGGCACTTAGTCAAAGATCATAGAGACAGAAAGTAGAACGACGGTTGCCAGGGGCTGTGGGGAGGAGAGATGGGGTGTTACTGTTTATTGGGTGCAGAGTTTCAATTTTGCAAGATGAACGGTTCTGGAGATGGGTGGTGGGGATGCTTGTACGACCACACGAATGTACTGACTGTCCCTGATCTGTACCCTTAAAAGCGGTTAAGACAGTAAATTTTATGCTATATATATTTTACCACAAAAAAAGGGGGTGGAAAGTAAAGTGAAAAAAAATGAGGAATAAGAAGTGGAAAGGAATGGCTTAGGGGGAAACATGAATGGCCAGCCTGGCCAGTCATTGCAAGCCATTCCAGACACCTCAAAGACTATCCAGGTATAGAGCTCCTGGAACAGAGGGTATGCCTCTATGGTGTCTCTCTCCCCACTCCTCCTTTCTAGGGCACCTTCCAGCCCTGCCGCTGTCCTCCTGTGTACGACAGTAACGACTTAAATGCACTGAAGAGCCTGACATGGATCTGGATTTGCACACAAGGTGCACAGGTGCTAGGGGATGGTTGAGTTAGCTGTGAGGGTGTCCATTCCAGCAGCGTGAACACAGCCTCTGGAAGGTATGACAGGAAATAGTCATGGAAGTCTATGGTTCCACATATCCCAGAGGAGCCTGGTCTTCGGGGAGAGAGTTTGGATGCCCAGGAAAGCTGAGGTCCAAAGGAAAAGGCTCACTTCCCTCATCTGTAAAATGGGCTTCAAAAGGGATGCTTTTGCCCCCCAGGGGATGTTTGGCATTCTCTGCGAACATTTTTGGTGGCCACTGGGAACGTGCTGTAGGCGTCCCGTGGGTAGAGGCCAGTGATGTTGCTAAACATCCTACAATGCACAGAACAGCCCCGCTAATAAAGAATTATCCAACCCCAAATTTCAGTGGTGCCAAGGTTGAGAAACCCTACCTTAGATGGTTATATTGGCCCCACTGAACATATGAGAAAACTGAGGCTGAAGAGGTATGATTTCACATTCACATTCATTAATAACTTGCACTATGCCCCAGCCCCTTCAAGAGACCCAGTTCTAAAGAGGCTGGTTTATAGTGCAAGCGATTAAGCCAGAAATTGAAGCATGAAGAGAAAAGATGGTGTGCATAGACTTAGCCTGGGGAGACAGGAGGAAGATTTGGTCTCAGGAATAAGGCAGTGCCCTGGCTCCAGGAGTGAGCATCCTCCTCAAGCTTCTGGCACCCTTCTCAGTAGGGTTCAGAGAGTCCTGCAGAGCCCAGTTGGGCTGCATAGGTTCAGTGGCCTGGCTATGGGGCCAGGAGGAGCATCGCAGGCAGGTCTGACAGCAACCCGCACCTCCAAAGTGAGCAAGAGACACCGTGCCCGCCCTTGCTGTGACGGATTTTGCACATTAAAAAAAAAGTTTACAATCCCAGCCAGGCAGGCATAAATCACAGCGCCTCTGTGCAGCAGCAGCAGACATGACTTATGGTCCCATCACCATGGCAACGGGAGCGCAGCCGGCACAGGCACAAAAGCACTGCTCCCGCCTGACAGGCCTGTGAGGGGCCCTGATGGAGAAGGAAGCGTTCCGGAGAAAGGATGTATTCTCCAGAACTCACTGCCCATTTGTCTTCATTCTGGACTGGAGAGAGCCCCTCGCTCTTTCTCTCTCCTCATCCCCAGCCAACAGGTTGTTTTCCTCCCTCTCTTCTGCTTGGGAAGGGGTTTTCTTCTTTTAATCTGTTCTCCCAAAGGTTTGCAGGAAAGACCCCAATTGGAGCTTGCAAAGACTTGGATGGGTCTGCCTGGTGGTCCTCCCCAAGCTGTGAGTTAGAATGATAGCTTTCACGTGAGGAGCACAGGTCTGTGCCCACACCTTGAAGCTATTTCCTCCACGACGTTGGCAAACCAGCCTCTTAGACTTTCTTCCTGCCTCCCAACCCCTGCCCTCCGAGTCATCCTGTGTGTGCAACTGGAGTGGATGCTTCAAGGTTGCAAACCTGATCTAGACCCCTCCATTGCACCCCTTGCCTGTTGCCAGGAAGGTGAAGACCAAACTTCTAACTGGGACACACAGCCCTTGGTGCTCTAGCCCTGCTTCTCTCTTACATCGCATCCCCATGCTCCCTGCTAGAGGCTTCAACCTTCTTGAGGGCTTCCTTGTTCCATGTGTAGTCTTGTTCCTCCTGCCCCTTCATCCAGCTGCCTTCCACTCAGCAACAGGGATTAGCATATGCCACCTCTTCCAGGAAGCCTTCTCGGATCCCACAAGCCCAGTGTAGAAGTCCATGCGTGTCCACAGTGCCTGACACTCACCCTCACACAGTGCTACTGTATTTGGTGATCCCTACTCCGCCAACCAGGTCACCATTTCCTCTCTCTAGACACTATCACCTCCTCACTGCACTTCCTGCCTTCACTCTGGACACCCTCCAATCAATGCCGCACATGGCAGTCAAAAGAATTTTTTTTTTTTTCCAACACAAAAACCCGGGTATGTCATTCCTCTGATGAAACCCGTTGCCTGGTCTCTCCTCGCTCTTATAAGAAGTTCAAACTCCTTGCGTGTCCCCTGCCTGCACCTCCAACCTTCTTCCTACCTTGCACTCTGTGCCCGGCCAGCTGGCCTTGGTTCATTCCTAGACATATTCTATGCTTGTTTGTCCCCGGCCTTATTTTGGATGTAGAACATCTGCACCCCCATACACAGCAGTTTCCAATGAGCACGGCTATTCCTCTGCATCTTTTAGGCCTCAGTGTAAATATCTCCTCTTTCAGGAGGCCAGCTCTTACTTCCTTTAGGTTGAGCAGCTCTCAAACCTGGCTACATGCATGCAACCTGGTGAGCTTTTAAAATTTGTGGATAGAACTAGTGGATGAATGTTTGAAGAGGGATAGAATATTCACATCATCTCAGAGTATCTCTCCACAAGAACCTCCTGGTGTGATGCACTGAGAAGGCCATGACAGCATCACTTCTGAGGCACTCCTGCCAAAAACCCATTACCCAGATGTAACCATGAAGAAACATGAGACACACCCAGATTGAGGGGCATTCTGTCAAATAGCTGACCTGTATTTTTAAGAACATCAGGGCCACAGAAGACAAAGCCCAGTGAGGAGCTTTCTGGATTAACAGAGCCCAAAGAGACTGTGGCAACCGGCTACAGCACATACACTGAGATATTATTTTCTTTATTTTTTTTCAGCTTCATTGAGGTATAACTAACAAATAAAATTTTTATTATATTTAAAGTGTACAATGTGATGATTTGCTATGCCTATACATGGTGAGAAGATTCCCACCAAGCTGGGCTTTTCTTTTGTTATAAAGAACATTCATAAGACGCTTGCAGGAATATGTTGATTAGATGATAGCTATACTGATACTGATACTACAACTATACTGATGTTAATCTCCTGATGTCAGTAATTGTATTAAAAATGTTATAAAAGACAATATCTCTGTGTTTAGAAAATGCTCACTGAAGTATTTGAGGGTAAAGGGACATCACACCTTTAACTGATTATCAAACAGTTCAGAAAGAAGTGTATGTTTGTATACCATTTAAATACACACAGTTACACCGTGTGTGTGGTGTGTGTACAGACAGCGAGAAACAATGAGGGAGAGGAGGGAGAAAACAGAAAAAATTGGGGCATCTGAGTCCTCCAGCTTTGTTCTTCTTTTGTACGATTGTTTTGACTTTTCTGAGTTCCTTATATTTCCATATGAATAGGATGAGCTTATCAATTTCTGCCAAAAATAATTCAACCGGGATTTTATGGGGACTGCACTGAATCTGTAGATCAGTTTGGGGAGTATTTCCATCTTAACAACATGAAATATTTGAATCCATGAACATAGAATGTCTTTCCATTTATTCAGATCTGCTTTAATTTCTTTCAGCATTGTTTTAGTTTTCAGGATGCAGGTCTTTCACTTCTTTTGTTACATTTATTTTATTCTTTCGGATGCTATGGAAAATGAAATCATTTTCTGAATTTCATTTTCGAATTGTTCGTTGCTAGTATGTAGAAATATAATTTGTTTTTGAACTCAGACCTTGTATCCTGAAGTCTTACTGAACCCATTTATTAGTTCTAATTGTGTGCGTGTGTGTGTGTGTGTGTCTGTCTGTATGTATGTATGTATTCCTTAGGATTTTCTATATACAAAATCATGTCATCTGCAAATAGAGATACTGTTATTTATTTTCTAATTTGGATGTCTTTTTTTGTCTTGCCTGATTTCTCTGGCTAGAACCTCCAGTAAAATGTTAAATACAAGTGGCAAGAGTTCATACCTCTTACAACTGTTCTGTAAGTCTGATATTATATTAACTTAAAAAGTAAAAACAAAACAAAACAAAAAAAAATATATATATATATAGTCCCTACCTTCAGGAATTCTTGTTGGCTTGGTCTGAGGTGACACTCAGGCAGTGGCGTTTTTTTTTTTTAACATTTTATTGGAGTATAATTGCTTTACAATAGTATGCTAGTTTCTGCTTTATAACAAAATGAATCAGCTATACATATACATATATCCCCATATCTCTTCCCTCTCGCGTCTCCCTCCCACCCTCCCTATCCCAGCTCTCTAGGTGGTCACAAAGCACGAAGCTGATCTCCCTGTGCTATGTGGCTGCTTCCCACTAGCTATCTATTTTACATTTGGTAGGGTATATATGTACATGACACTCTCTCACTTTGTCCCAGCTTACCCTTCCACCTCCCCGTGTCCTCAAGTCCATTCTCTACGTCCGTGTCTTTATTCCTGTACTGCCCCTAGGTTCTTCAGAACCTTTTTTTTTTTTTCTTTTAGATTCCATATATATGTGTTAGCATATGGTATTTGTTTTTCTCTTTCTGACTTACTTCACTCTGTATGACTGACTCTAGTTCCATCCACCTCACTGCAAATAACTCAATTTTGTTTCTTTTTATGGCTGAGTAATATTGCATTGTATATATGTGCCACATCGTTATCTATTCATCTGTCGATGGACACTTAGGTTGCTTCCATATTCTGGCTATTGTAAATAGGGCTGCAAAGAACATTGTGGTACATGACTCTTTTTGAATTATAATTTTCTCAGGGTACATGCCCAGTAGTGGGATTGCTGGGTCATATGGTAATTCTATTTTTAGTTTTTTAAGGAACCTCCATACTGTTCTCCATAGTGGCTGTATCAATTTACATTCCCGCCAACAGTGCAAGAGGGTTCCCTTTTCTCCACACCCTCTCCAGCATTGATTGATTTTAGATTTTTTGATGATGGCCATTCTGACTGGTGTGAGGTGATACCTCACTGTAGTTTTGATTTGCATTTCTCTAATGATTAGTGTGGTTGAGCATCCTTTCATGTGTTTGTTGGCATACTGGATATCTTCTTTGGAGAAATGTCTATTTAGATCTTCTGCCCATTTCTGGATTCAGTTGTTTGATTTTTTGATGTTGAGCTGCATGAGCTGCTTCTATGTTTTGGAGGTGAATCCTTTGTCATTTGCTTCATTGGCTAATATTTTCTCCCATTCTGAGGGCTGTCTTTTCTTCTAGTTTATGGTTTCCTTTGCTGTGAAAAGGCTTTTAAGTTTCATTAGGTCCCATTTGTTTCTTTTTACTTTTTCCATTTCTCTAGGAGGTGGGTAAAAAGGATCTTGCTGTGATTTATGTCATAGAGTGTTCTGCCTATCATTGCCTCTAAGAGTTTTATAGTGTCTTGCCTTACATTTAGGTCATAAATCCATTTTCAGTTTATTTTTGTGTATGGTGTTAAGGAGTGTTCTAATTTCATTCTTTTACATGTAGCTGTCCAGTTTTCCCAGCACCACTTATTGAAGAGGCTGTCTTTTCTCCATTATATATTCTTGCCTATTTTATCAAAAATAAGGTGACCATATGTGCATGGGTTTATCTCTGGGCTTTCTATCCTGTTCCATTGATCTATGTTTCTGTTTTTGTGCCAGTATCATACTGTCTTGATTACTGTAGTGCTGTAGTATAGTCTGAAGTCCGGGAGCCTGATTCCTCCAGTTTTGTTTTCCTTTCTCAAGATTGCTTTGGCTATTTGGGGTCATTTATGTTTCCATACAAATCGTGAAAATTTTTGTTCTAGTTCTGTAAAAAATGCCATTGGTAGTTTGATAGGGATTGCATTGAATCTGTAGATTGCTTTGAGTAGTATAGTCATTTTCACAATGTTGATTCTTCCAGTCCAAGAAATGGTATATCTCTCCATCTGTTTGTATCATCTTTAATTTCTTTCATCAGTGTCTTATAGTTTTTTGCGTACAGGTCTTGTGTCTCCATAGGTAGGTTTTTTCCTAGGTATTTTATTCTTTTTGTTGCAGTGGTAAATGGGAATGTTTTCTTAATTCCTCTTTCAGATTTTTCATCATTAGTGTATAAGAATGCAAGAAATTTCTGTGCATTAATTTTGTATCACTACATTACCAAATTCATTGATTAGCTCTAGTAGTTTTCTGGTAGCATCTTTAGGATTCTCTATGTATAGTATCATGTCATCTGCAAACAGTGACAGCTTTACTTCTTCCTTTTCAATTTGGATTCCTTTTATTTCTTTTTCTTCCTTGATTGCTGTGGCTAGAACTTCCAAAACTATGTTGAATAATAATGGTGAAAGTGGACAACCTTGTCTTGCTCCTGATCTTAGAGGAAATGGTTTCAGTCTTTCACCATTGAGAATGATGTTGGTTGGGTTTGTTATATATGACCTTTATTATGTTGAGGTAAGTTCACTCTGTGACTACTTTCTGGAGGGTTTTTATCATAAATGGGTGTTGAATTTTGTTCAAAGCTTTTTCTGCATCTATTGAGATTACCATATGTTTTTTATCCTTCAATTTGTTAATATGCTGTATCATATTGATTGATTTGCATATATTGAAGAATCCTTGCATTCCTGGGATAAACACCACGTCCTTATGGTGTATGATCCTTTTAATGTGCCGTTGGATTCTGCTTGCTAGTATTTTGTTGAGGATTTTTGCATCTGTATTCATCAGTGATATTGGCCTGTAGTTTTCTTTCTTTGTGGCATCTTTGTCTGGTTTGGGGATCGGGGTGATGCTGTCCTCGTAGAATGAGTTTGGGAGTGTTCCTCCCTCTGCTATATTTTGGAAGAGTTTGAGAAGGATAAGTGTTAGCTCTTCTCTAAATGTTTGATAGAATTCGTCTGTGAAGCCATCTGGTCCTGGGCTTTTGTTTCTTGGAAGATTTTTAATCACAGTCTCAATTTCAGTGCTTCTGATTGGTCTGTTTATATTTTCTGTTTCTTACTGGTTCAGTCTCAGAAGGTTGTGCTTTTCTACGAATTTTTCCATTTCTTCTTTGTAGTAATCTCTCATGATCCTTTATGTTTCTGCAGTGTCAGTTGTTACTTCTCCTTTTTCATTCCTAATTCTATTGATTTGAGTCTTCTCCCTTTTTTTCTCGATGATTCTGGCTAATGGTTTATCAATTTTGTTTATCTTCTCAAAGAACCAGGTTTTAGTTTTATTGATCTTTGCTATTGTTTCCTTCATTTCTTTTTCATTTATTTATGCTCTGATCTTTATGATTTCTTCTGCTAACTATGGTTTTTTTTTTTTGTTCTTCTTTCTCTAATTGCTTTAGGTGTAAGGTTAGGTTGTTTATTTGAGATGTTTCTTGTTTCTTAAGGTAGGTTTGTATTGCTATAAACTTCCCTCTTAGAACTGCTTTTGCTGCATCCCATAGGTTTTGGGTCGTCGTGTTTTCATTATCACTTGTTTCTAGGTATTTTTTGATTTCCTGTTTAATTTCTTCAGTGATCTCTTGGTTATTTAGTAGTGTATTGTTTAGCCTCCATGTATTTGTATTTTTTACAGAGTTTTTCCTGTAATTGATATCTAGTCTCATAGCGTTGTGGTTGGAAAAGATACTTGGTACAATTTCAATTTTCTTAAATTTACCAAGGCTTGATTTGTGATCCAAGATGTCATCTATCCTGGACAGTGTTCCATGAGCACTTGAGAAGAAAGTGTATTCTGTTGTCATGGGATGGAATGTCCTATAAATATCAATTAAGTCCATCTTGTTTAATGTATCATTCAAGGCTTGTGTTTCCTTATTTAGTTTCATTTTGGATGATTTGTCCGTTGGTGAAAGTGGGGTGTTAAAGTCCCCTCTATGATTGTGTTACTGTCTATTTCCCCTTTTATGGCTGTTAGCATTTGCCTTATGTATTGAGGTGCTTCGATGTTGGGTGCATAAATATTTACAATTGTTATATCTTCTTGGATTGATCCCTTGATCATTATGTAGTGTCCTTCTTTGTCTCTTGTAATAGTCTTTGTTTTAAAGTCTATCTTGTCTGATATGAGAATTGCTACTGCAGCTTTCTTTTGATTTCAATTTGCATGGAATATCTTTTTCCATCCCCTCACTTTCAGTCTGGATGTGTCCCTAGGTCTGAAGTGGGTCTCTTGTAGACAGCATATATACAGGTCTTATTTTTGTATCCATTCAGCCAGTCTATCTTTGGTCGGAGCATTGAATCCATTTACATTTAAGGTAATTATCAATATGTATGTTCCTATTACCATTTTCTTAACTGTTTTGGGTTTGTTATTGTAGGTCGTTTCCTTTCTTGTATGTCCTGCCTAGAGAAGTTCCTTTAGCATTTGTTGTAAAGCTGGTTTGGTAGTGTTAAATTCTCCTAGCTTTTGCTTGTCTGTAAAGGTGTTAATTTCTCTGTCGAATCTGAATGAGATCCTTGCTGGGTAGAGTAATCTTGGTTGTAGTGTTTTCCCTTTCATTGATTTAAATATGTCCTGCCACTCCCTCTGGCTTGCAGAGTTTCTGCTGAAAGATCAGCTGTTAACCTTATGGGGATTCCCTTGTCTGTTGCTTATTGTTTTTTCCCTTGCTGCTTTTAATATTTTTTCTATGCATTTAATTTTTGATAGTTTGATTAATATGTGTCTTGGCGTGCTTCTCCTTGCATTTATCCTGTATGGGACTTTCTGTGCTTCCTGGACTTGACTATTTCTTTTACCATATTAGGGACGTTTCCATGTATAATCTCTTCAAATATTTTCCCAGTCCCTTTCTTTTTCTCTTCCTCTTCTGGGACCCCTATAATTCAAATGTTGGTGCATTTAATGTTGTCCCAGAGGTCTCTGAGACTGTCTTCAATTCTTTTCATTCTTTTTTCTTTATTCTACTCTGAGGTAGTTATTTCCACTATTTTATCTTCCAGGTCACTTATCCGTTCTTCTGCCTCATTTATTCTGGTTTGATTCCTTCTAGAGAGTTTTTAATTTGATTTATTGTGTTGTTCATCATTGTTTATTTCCTCTTTAGTTCTTCTAGGTCCTTGTTAAACGTTTGTTGTATTTTCTCCATTCTATTTTCAAGATTTTGGATCATCTTTACTATCATTACTCTGAATTCTTTTTCAGGTAGACTGCCTATTTCCTCTTCATTTGTTTGGTCTGGTGGGTTTTTATCTTGCTCCTTCATCTGCTGTGTGTTTTTCTGTCTTCTCATTTTGCTTATCTTACTGTGTTTGGGGTCTCCTTTTTGCAGGCTGCAGGTTCTTAGTTCCTGTTGTTTTTGGTGTCTGCCCCCAGTGGCTGAAGTTTGTTCAGTGGGTTGTGTAGGCTTCCTGGTGGAGGGGACTAGTGCCTGGGTTCTGGTGGATGAGGCTGGATCTTGTCTTCCTGGTGGGCAGAAGCACAACTGGTGGTGTGTTTTGGGGTGTCTGTGGCCTTATTATGATTTTAGGCAGCCCCTCTGCTAATGGGTGGGGTTGTGTTCCTGTCTTGCTAGTTGTTTGGCATAGAGTGTCCAGCACTGTAGCTTGCTGGTCGTTGAGTGGATCTGGGTCTTGGTGTTGAGATGGAGATCTCTGGGAGAGCTTTCGCCATTTGATATTATGTGGAAACGGGAGGTCTCTGGTGGGCCAATGTCCTGAACTCGTGTCTCCCACCTCAGAGGCACAGGCCTGACACCCGGCCGGAGCACCAAGACCCTGTTAGCCACACGGCTCCGAAGAAATGGAGAACAAAAGAAAGAAAGAAAGAAAATAAATAAAATAAAGTTATTAAAATAAAAAATAAGAGTATTAAAAATAAAAATTGAAATGTAATTTAAAAAGAAAGAAAGAAGAGAGCAAACCAAACCAAAAAACAAATCCACGAATGATAGCAAGTGCTAAAAAACTGTACTAAAAACAAAAAACACGGACAGACACAACCCTAGGACAAATGGTAAAAGCAAAGCTATACAGACGAAATCACACAAAGTCCACCTCCTCAATTTGGGATGAGTCGTTGTCTATTCAGGTATTCCACAGATGCAGGTACATCAGGTTGATTGTGGAGCTTTAATCCGCTGCTTCTGAGGCTGCTGGGAGAGATTTCCATTTCTCTTCTTTGTTCGCACAGCTCCTGGGGTTCAGCTTTGGATCTGGCCCCGCCTCTGTGTGTAGGTCGCCGGAGGGCGTCTTTTCTTCGCTCAGACAGGACGGGGTTAAAGGAGCCGCTGATTTGCGGGCTCTGGCTCACTCAGGCCTGGGGGCAGGGAGGGGCAAGGAGTGCAGGGTGGGCCTGCGGTGGCAGAGGCCAGCTTGACGTTGCACCGGCTTGAGGCGCGCCGTGCGTTCTGCCGGGGAAGTTGTCCCTGGATCCCAGGACCCTGGCAGTGGCGGGCTGCACAGGCTCCCAGGAGGGGAGGTGTGGATAGTGACCTGTGCTCGCACACAGGCTTCTCGGTGGCGGCAGCAGCAGCCTTAGCGTCTCATGCCCGTCTCTGGGGTCCACGCTGATAGCCGTGGCTCGCGCCCGTCCCTGGAGCTCGTTTAGGCGGTGCTCTGAACCCCCTCGCCTTGCGCACCCCCAAACAATGGTCTCTTGCCTCTTCGGCAGCTCCAGACTTTTCCCCGGACTCCCTCCCGGCTAGCTGTGGCGCACTAACCCCTTCAGGCTGTGTTCACGGCGCCAACCCCAGTCCTCTCCCTGGGATCTAAGCTCCGAAGCCCGAGCCGCAGCTCCCAGCCCCGCCCGCCCCGGCGGGTGAGCAGACAAGCCTCTCGGCCTGGTGAGTGCCGGTCGGCACCGATCCTCTGTGCGCGAATCTCTCCGCTTTGCCCTCCGCACCCCTGTTGCTGTGCTCTCCTCCGTGGCTCCGAAGCTCCCCGCCTCCGCCACCCGCAGTCTCCGCCCGCGAAGGGGCTTCCTAGTGTGTGAAAACCTTTCCTCCTTCACAGCTCCCTCCCACTGGTGCAGGTCCCGTCCCTATTCTTTTGTCTCTGTGTTTTCTTTTTTCTTTTGCCCTACTCAGGTACGTGGGGACTTTCTTGCCGTTTGGCAGGTCTGAGGTCTTCAGCCAGCGTTCAGTAGGTGTTCTGTAGGAGTTGTTCCACATGTAGGTGTATTTCTGATGTATTTGTGGGGAGGAAGGTGATCTCCATGTCTTACTCCTCCGCCATCTTGAAGGTCTCGGCCGTGGCATTTTTTAACAGCTCCCAGTTGGTTGGAATGTACTGCAAAGGTTGAGAAGTTCTGGATCAACGTCTCTGGGAAGAAGCCTTTGTCCTTCTCCACCACAGCATGTGTCACAGTTGACTGTGGTTTCCTATGAAGGTTCCCAATTAAACTGCAAATCCTGCATGAACTGGGATGCTTTCTTTCTTGCCCACCATGATATCCACAACAATAGTGCCTGGTACGGAGAAGACTGGAAAAAAATAAATGTCAAAGTCTGTAACGCTCTCTCCAACCCCATGGGTATGTAACACTGGCCCGTTTTATAGAAGGAAAAATGAGGCTCAGAAAGGTGAAGCAACTCGCCTAGGACCACACCCGTTAGATCGGAGCAGAGGGGAGTTCACATCTCTGCCCATACAGATCCACCTCTATCAGGGCCTCAGTCATACATGTGGGAGGAAATGTGGCCCACCCAGGCTCACAGGGTAGGAAGTCAAGAGTGGATTAGCACAAGAGTCCTGGCTCTGAGCCCATTTCATGGCGTGTTCCACTTCACCGGAATTGCCAGAAATACCCAACAGATGGTTGATGGTTCCTCTGCCATGAATGAGCTTAATGACCTTGGGCAAGTATCTTATCCTCTCTGAGCTTCAGTTTCCCCATTCAAAACTGTGAACAATTAACCTCATCAGGTAGTTACAAGGCCCAGATGATGGAGGATCTTAGCTGGGATCATGCTAAGAGCCCAGCACAGGGCCTGGCACTCAGAACATGCGCAACACAGGACACCAAACATGTTTGTTAAGGAAAAATAACAATAATGATACGACTGGCATCTATGCAGCATCCGTGGGTTCTGCATCTGTGAGTTCCACCAACCATGGTTTCTGCCAACCATGGATCAAAAACATTTGGAAAAAAAAAATTCCATAAAGTTTCAGAAAGCAAACTTGAATTGGCTGCATGCGGCAACTATCTGCATAATACTTACATTATATTTACAACTATTTACATAGCATTTACATTGTACTGGGTATTACAAGTAATCTAGAGATGATTTAAAATATGTGGGAGGAGGTACAGAGGTTATATGCAAATACTAGACCATTTTATATAAGGGACTTGAGCATCTTCGGATTTTGGTGTCCACGGGAGTCACAGAACTAATCCCCCATGGATACCCAGGGATGGCTGTATCCCAGAAGCAGCAGCTACCCCAGAGGACACTGAAAAGCCTGTCAACATTCTTGCTGACCAGCCAGCTGGACTCCATAACTCGAGTCCTAACCAGGGGCTTGAAAATTCAAACTGGAAATTGGAGAAGCAAAAATTATTGTCTCAACCTGGGCTCCTCTGGGCCTCTCTGCCTTCCTCTGAGCAGGCATCGGGCCCTAGCAGCACCTGGCACCTGCGGTACTATCAGGAAATTGGCTTGGTTAGAGTGTCTTAATGGCCTGCGCTCGAGCCAATTGGATTGCTAGAAGAAAGGGCAAGGGTTTTTGGAGTCAAGCCGATTTGGATTCAATTCTGACTCTAACCCAGCCTGTCTGTGGTTTGGGGCACCTCACTTAACCTTGCTAGGCCTCAGTTTCCTCATCAATAAACGTGATAATTATACCGTCTTTACAGCTGTGAAAAGCCAATGAACCAATTCACCGATGCCAAACAATCAGCAGTTAATAAATGTTGTTATTTGCCTCGTTGAATGGGAGAGTTAAAATCACAGGGTGCCCTGCCAGTAACAGATATTTGTGGAGGTCCGAGATGGCGGAGATCTGAGACGCAAAGTCCTCCAACCCATCCTTTCAGAATAGAGAAGTGGAATGCAGAGATGTCATGCAGCTGTCCCACCATCACACTGTGGGTATCGGAACAGGCCATTTGGGTTCTGTCAAGGGGCCTCTGCATTTCATTGAGCTGCATCTCTGTGGTCCAGGTCAGCACAGAGGTCCTGTTTTCCAGGGTCATCGGTGACAGAGCAGGAATCAGGGCCCTCTTTGGAGGTGGTAATCAAAAGCAGCCTAGAGCCATGAGGATGCAGCTCCAAAGGCTATTGCTTAGCATGCTGAGGCAGAGGCTTGAGGCCAGTATCAGCGGCCCTGGGATCCTGACAGCAAGTGCAGATGATGAACGAGCAGCTTAAAGTGATGGAGCAAATTGATCATTGCATCACCGACCACAACTTATTCATTTCTGAATAGAGGGCAGTTCATTACCCTGCATGTCACACTGCCCGTGTCATCGCCAGAGATAAAAGCCTGAAGCCTCACAGCCTGGGTTTCTCATCACATCTCACCTCAACTTAATGGGAGAACAAGGATGCTGAAATAGAGCACCATATGCTCGAGGCTGCTCTGGGGTCCTTCCTAGCTTGGCCGGAACCTGGGAGCCATTACTTCTTCACCAGGAAATGAATAGGAACAAACCTCAAGGGCTTTTAAAGCAATCAACAATAGAAATTAAGTTGCCACTTTCAGGCCTGTCTTGCACTTTCCGCAGCGTGATGTTGAGAAGGATTCTGAGGCTGCATGTGAGCTCAGTAAGAATGAAAGCCAGAATCAATTAGTGATGTCTGCTGTGGGTCAAAAATAAGTAGTCAGACATATACCATCTATAATTCTCCATCCACGGATGGTGATAGTTGGACTATTCCATACAGCTCTGAAGTCCTGTTGTCAAGTGTGCAATAGCATTAAGAATAAAATAAAAGGTAGTTAAAAATAGGGCATGCCATTATAGACAATTAATGAAATGTTTATATCTTAGTTATTTCAGTCAATGCAGTAGCTTTCAACCACAGTAGCCCTCCCACAGGTTTGTCCAAATAAATTTTGGGGTAAATTACAAAACACGTAACACTAAAAATAGACAAATTACTCGTGTTACTGTGGTTTGTAATATTTGCAAGTGCAGGGTCTCAACCCAGAATTTAGGTACATTGCAAAGTAATAATGATAGTCAAATGATTCAAGTTTGAAAAGATTTTCTCTCTGGGAGGGATCTTTTTTTTAATGCAGTGTGTTCAAAGTGGTAAGTAAAATAGGAAAAGAATTCTGGAATGCTTTTCTTTGAATAGAAGAGAAAAAAGTGGGATGGTGTATAACCTGCTGGTAACAGCTTGCACACTGACAGAATCTGTGGTACCTCCCTGAGCTTCTGCCACCAAATAAACAACTGGGCTTCACCTATACCTTCCCCGCTTTCACTGACTTCCAGGATATGGCCCTCTCCTGTCTGAGGCAAATTCTTCTGCCTGAGCTCTGGAAGAAGAGGGGGACCTTACACTATTGCTTATATCCTCCCCTTCCTGTATCTTTGCAATAGAAACCAGACTGTCTTCATAGTAGGTGACAAAAACAACTCTAACCAGCCTCACTATAAATGAGAACCCGGTGGTTCTCATGATAGAGTTGGGCTTACACATGGAAGTATCTGGAAAAACAGAGCTCATGCTCCTCCCTCCCTCCCTCCCCCTCTCTCTCCTTCTCTCTCTCTTTCCCTCCCCCCACTTATCTCGCCTCCTGCCTCTGTGTTGACCACATTATTTCCATATTCTCCATAAGGCATTAAGGGACGGGATGTAGGCACCAGGAGCTCTGGAGACATATTTTTACATCTTGAACATAAACGAAACAAACATCTCTTTCTCCGTTTGTCATATAAAATCCCAGGGAAGGATTTGTACTGGCCCAGACAAATGCATGTGCCCTTCACTGGGACAGTTATTACTAAAGGGGATAAAGTACTATAATTGGTCGAGTCTGGCATATGCTGTGGCCGGGATGGAAGCGTGCTTATATATCTGTCCCTTTCCTTCCCCCCCGCCCCGCCACCCCATAGCCATGTGAAGTCAGAAAGAGGTAGTTCTGGAAAATAAAGGAAAGGAAAAGAAAAGGAGAAAGAAAATTGGGTGACGTTTTCAGAATAAGGTAGAAGGGATGCTTACCAAATGAAAACAACTGCTGTGACAATCTTCCGGTATTGACTGTTTTTTTACCCAGTATTTAAACATGTCCAGCCATGTCTCATTAAAAATAATGATAATTTTAAAAAGCAGTAATCATCCTCTCTTAATCATGGTCTTCCTTCTATCTATCCACTTATATCTCTCCATCACTGAACAGCCGCATTTATTGAATTTTTTTTTCCCTTTGGTCATTTCCTAGCCACTTCTCAGCTCCCTGGTAAATAGCTTCCTTTAGCCCAGCGATTCTTAACCAAGGGCACTTTTGCCCCCTTTCCCCACCCCCCAGGACATTTGGCAATGTGCAGGAATAATTTTGGTTGCCACAGATGGGAGGGTGCAACTGGCATCTAGCGGGTGGAGGCCAGGGATACTGCTAAACATCCTATAATACACAGCACAGTCCCTCACAATGAGAAATAGAATAGCCTGAAGTGCCGTTAGTGCTGAGATTGAGAAATCTTGGACCCTTCTTCTGGAATTAGCTCCTTCGTTCCTGATTGCCTTGCATATTCTTTTATAGACCTCCCTGAGAGACCATCCAAACTCCCAGCTGATGCTAAAATGACTGCCACCACCAAACAAGGAAGAAGGAAAAAGACCCTGCCGTTTATTGAGCATTTACCATATGCCAGGCAGTGGACCAAGTTCCGTGCAACTGCCGTATCTAATCCTCACAAAGGCATTATGAGCTAGGTACTGTTATTGTATGTAAAGTCTCACATCCTTCTCAGAGGGAAATCCGAGACCCAGACTTAAATCCGGCTGATGCCATAGTCTGTGCCTTTAATCACTAAGCAATAAAGACTTTGGAACCCTCACTGTATCCACCAAGAAGCTGTGAGGGTAGGCTTCATCCTTCCTCCTCATAGACATTTACACATTCTGGAACTGGGCATGATATGACCCTGCACCCAGCTTCCCTGAGCCTCGAACACCTGCACTGGTTCTGGCACAGTTTCAGTTCATCTTTTCCTCTTCCTCCAGAGGACAAGATTTCAGCATTCTATGAAGCAGGCGTGAGAGAGAGACAGAGAGTGAGAGAGAGAGAGAGAATTAGTATTTCTCTAGTATATTTTCAAACAGTGATGACAAATATGTTATAAAAAACTCAAGGAGAGATACATATATATATAACAGTTTATATCACTGAGAAGCAATAAAAAATTCTAGACTGGGACTGACGTATAAATAGATGCTATGTACTACATGGCCTTTTTGAATGGTCACCAAGCACAGGAGCATATTCAAACCTCAGGAAAGTCCAGTGTTTGCCAGGCTCAGTTGACCTTAGATCTCTTTTTTCACAGAGTATTTATTAACAGTTTACTAGAGTATGTTTTGAGACATGCTAATCAAATATGGTTGTTACAGTACAAATAGAAACCAAATACTTCCGTCTCCCTCTCTGTCTCTCTTCCTCTGTCTCTCTGTCTCTCTCCCTCCCCACACACACACACGCACGCACGCGTGTGCGCACATAAGTTAAACTCTGCCTACTGAAGGTGAAGGGCCTGGGACCAGCAACCCCTGCTCACCCCCGCCCAACACACAATAGCAATGAACATGCCCGTTGTCAAGATCTTGACTTCTATACACCACTTCCACTGAAAGGAATCCCAGCTCTTTGAAGAAATGGCAGATTTCAGGGCTAAGGCAAGGAAAATAAAACATCTTGAAGTCAGAATAATGGGGACATGTTCAAGGACACAGGAGCCAGCTTGAAAAAGCTTCCACTGGCCAAATTTGGTGCAATTTGGGCCAAATCAAAGCTATATTATTTGAATCAAAATAAATAACTATAGTGAGGTATAACCCAGTCAATAACATAGGAAACCACCATTCAATACTAATGTACATTAACAAATGAATGCATTGAGTGATGAGGGAAGGTATGTTTGCATAGTTTCAAAGTACCTCTCCACAAGACACTTTATAATTACAGAGGGGAAAGAGTTACTTTACAGTAGAGAAAACTAGCAGACAACACCTTAATCCTCAGATGAATAAAGTGAGGATCACCCTAAATGGGACAAATCAAAATCCTGTGCTACCTGAGAGGATGCCCTGACAAAGAAACATGACTTCTGTGATATTATTTTCCAAAGATGCATTACCTGACTCTGGTCATGAAGAAACAGGCAAACACAAATTGAAAGGGTTTGGTATTCAAAAGCTTCCAGGTTATGAAAGATAAGAAGAAAAACCGAGGGCACGTTCTAGATTGAAGAAGACTTAAAGACATGACAAATAATGGCAACACAGGATTCTGACTTAGATCATTTTCCCAAAAGTCCATTTTGGGACATTTGGCAAGATTTGAATAGGACTCGAGGAGTCTATGGTAGTAACGCATCAGTGTTAATTTCCTGATTTTGATGATTACACTGTTATGTATGTTTTTGTTTGTAGAAAATACCACTACAGTGTTCAAAGTAATGGGCAATCTGGTCAGCCCCTTACTCTCCAGTGGTTCCTAGGAAAAGATTCTTTGGTCTGACCAGGAACATAAAAACACTGACTGAATCAAAATTCTGTTCTTTAAGAATGAGTCTCCTTCTCTGCTGGCTAGATTTGAACCAAAGACATCTCTTTTTGGATATCTTCAAGAGTAACAAAAAAGATGCAGCCCCTCTCTTTAATTTGTTTTAACATCTTTATTGGAGTATAATTGCTTTACAATGTTATGTTAGTTTCTGCTGTACAACAAAGTGACTCAGCTATACGTATACATATATCCCCATATCCCCTCCCTCTTGAGCCTCCCCCCTCTCTAGGTGGACACAAAGCACCGAGCTGATCTCCGTGTGCTATGCAGCTGCTTCCCACAGCTGTCTGTTTTACATTTGGTAGTGTATATATGTTCATTACACTCTTTCACTTCGTCTCAGATTACCCTTCCCCCTCCCCCTGTCCTCAAGCCCATTCTCTACGTCTGGTCTGCGTCTTTATTCCTGTCCTGCCCCTAGGTTCATGAGAACCTTTTTTTTTTTTTTAGATTCCATATATATGTGTTAGCATACGATATTTGTTTTTCTCTTTCTGACTTACTTCATTCTGTATGACAGACTCTGGGTCCATCTACCTCACTACAAATAACTCAATTTCATTTCTTTTTATGGCTGAGTAATATTCCATTGTATATATGTGCCACATCTTCTTTATCCATCCATCTGTCGATGGACATTTAGGTTGCTTCCATGTCCTGGCTATTGTAACTAGTGCTGAAATGAACATTGCGGTACATGTCTCTTTTTTTTTTTTTTTTTTTTTTTTTGTGGTATGCAGGCCTCTCACTGTTGTGGCCTCTCCCGTTGTGGAGCACAGACTCCAGACGCGCAGGCTCAGTGGCCATGGCTCACAGGCCCAGCCGCTCCGTGGCATGTGGGATCTTCCCGGACCGGGGCACAAACCCATGTCCCCTGCATCGGCAGGCAGACTCTCAACCACTGCGCCACCAGGGAAGCCCCATGTCTCTTTTTGAATTATGGTTTTCTCAGGGTATATGCCCATCAGCGGGATTGCTGGGTTGTATGGTAGTTCTATTTTTAGTTTTTTAAGGAACCTCCATACTGTTCTCCATAGTGGCAGCCTATCTCTTTAAGAAGAGAGCCTAGAGATCTGGGATACACAGAGAGAGAGAAAGTAATTGAGATGGAAAATCAAAGTTGTTCACACATTAATGTCTCAGTGAGATCTGTTATGTGGTCCCTTTGGGAAGTATCTTCCCAGAAGAAATAACCTTGTCAACCTAACTCAGACGTCTCCATGAGACTAACACATTCATTATCCCATTTGTTCCTCAAACAGCCCACAGAGGCAGAATGAACACAGGTCAGTCCCATTTCACACAATAAGAAACTATGACAATAAGAAACTAAGTCCCCCAGAAGTTAAGTGACTTGTTACCAACACCACGCAGCTGGCAAATAATGGTTCAGTGACTCAAATCCAGAACGATCCGATTCCAAAATTCCTCTAAGAGTTCACACACTGCCTTCCTAGATCACATCAGAGATAGCGTCTCCATCAAAGAAACAGCAACAGTTAGTCTATAACTACTAAAGAGATATCATTCCTCTCCATGACGCATATTCTGCATTGGCTTAAGACATGCTGGAGAACTTTGTCCTGCTTTCTCCCATCTTGAAATGTAAAGGCAATCCTGTTTTGGACAAAATGCATACTTGTGGCCGGTCACTCAGGCCAGTCGAGACTGGGGTCCCAATTTTAGGTACAGAGGTGGGTGTGGGGTGGCAAAAAGCCTTGGCAGATAAAGATGGCACATGAATCCTCTGGTCTGCGGAGGTCGTGGACCACTCACTCCTCTCATGTACCCTCTTCCTGCCCCATAGCCTTTCCACCTCAAGCCCTTGAGGTGAGATCCTTGTCCCTTTCGCAAAGGCTCAATTCTCTGATCTTATCCTGTAGACTGTTTTGATTCCCAGCCCCACCCCCAGGTGGCCTTCCTCTCCTTCCCTGCTCCTGCTTTATTAACTTCATCCTTCATTCCAGTGCTAACAAATATCGTTATTAGATTTCAAGAAAGTTGCGTGGCTGAGGAGTTTATTAATTTTTCCCTTCGGCTACTAAAAAACCAATAATCATTATCAGAGAATTTAAAAGACAGTGAGAGGAGGAGAGAGGGGTTTAGGTTGCGGGTGAGGGAAATAAACAGACACTGTCTAGTTCTAAGATGCTTTTAATGTCCAGAATCTCCCAGGGGACATCTTCCCATTTTCTCACACTAGGTTCCGACTGAATTGGCAAGCAGCCTCAGGGATGGTGAAAACTCTGGATAGAAGAGAGAGATCGCTGCGGGCTGCAGTGTTCATAAAAGGCTTCATGCAGGAAGAGGGGGCGGGGGGTAAGCTGAAGGGAGACAAAGACTCATGGTCATACAAAATGCAGGAAGGAACCGTGTGTCTTACTTAGGACCGTGATTCCGGAACTAAGAATAATACTGAACAAATTATAAACCTTGGTAGGTTTGTGTTCAATAGAAGGAAAGTGGAAAGGAGGAAGGAAGGAAGGTGAGAAGGTGGGAGGGAGCGAGGGAGGGAGAAAGGGAGGAAAGGGCCATGAATGCAGGCTAGAGTGGTAAAAGGCAATGGATATATGAATACAAGATTGCTTCTAACCGTCACTTTGGTTGTGCCGTTACTTTGAATGCCCTCCTCTTCCCCACTCCCCACCACCATCACCTTCAGGAAAAAGGCTGTTTTTCGTTCAGAAACACTGGCTGCGAACTTGACATTCAGTCCTCCTTTCTTTACTCATAAACTGGGTATTTGATACAAATATCTACCCTGTGATTCAGGGAAAAGTAAGCCCCATCCCTTTCTAAGAGCTAATCACGATAATCTAAACCAATATGATGGATTCTCCTTGCCAGTTTGATCAAGGTTGGCATATGAACCTCAGTCCTGGCCAGTGAGATGTAGTGGGTGTGGAGAGGTGTTCTGAGATATGTGCCCTTGCTCCAGAAGCAGACACCATAAGTGATGGTTACTTTCTGACCTTGGACTTTGCCATGTCTGCCCAGGAAGCCTGAAAATGTTCAGGCTTCTGGAGGCCATGAGGCGAGTCCTCGTGAGAAATAAGCCAGCACTGAGCTTACTAGAGTGGAGAGATAGAAACCTGGGTCCTGATGACACAGTTGAGCTGCTGAGTGGCAAAACTCTGAAACTCTCCCTATCTCTGACCTTTGTGATATAAGCAACACTTCATGTCTTTATGGATTAAGCCACTTTCAGTCGTGCTTTTCTAGTTCTTTGAGGCAGAAGCACCAAAAAGAAGACAGCACCTCCACCTGCTGTAATTAAGTCCCTCACAACATCTCAGACCTCATCTCTGACCAACATGACCCCTTTCTCTCTATATTCTGGCCACATCAAGTTGTTTATGGTCCCCCAAACACATCCCACTCTATATACATTCACATCTTTGCACCTGTTTTTCATTTGGTCTCCTCTCCCCTGTGTCTGGAGGGCAGAATATATTTCCTCTCCCAAAACTAACTGAGATGTCACCTCCTCTGATCTGTGAGCCTGTAGCATAACAGTCAAGAGCATGGACCCAGAAGACTGGATGCCTGGATTTGAATCCCACCTATGCCACCTACGACCTTTGTGAGCTTGACCATTTAGCTTAATCCTTTTTTGCTTTAGCTCCTTCCTTTCTAAAATAGAAATAGTAATAGTACCTCCCCTATAGAGTAGTTATAAAAAACGATATGAGCTCATATATGTAAAAACACTGAGAACAGTGTCCAGCTCATAGTAAGCACTGCACAGATTCACTGTTACGGTTCTATTTGTCTGTTGTATATCGGTCTTCACAGTGAACTGGTGAGTCTGTGAATTCTGTGAGGGCAGAAATTTGTTTTCTTCATTTCTTTATCCTTAACACCTGTCATAGAGCTGTGCATTGCTAAAGAGAGTGCTTAAAACAAAACAAGACAAACAGAATCTTGTGGGATGGGATGACATGGGATGAAATAGCACGGAAAGGCATGGAATGCACTGGATGAAATGGAACATAACAGGGCCATGTGCAAGGCCAGTGCATTTAAAGCAAAGGGCGCCATACAGAGCTAAGCCTTTCTGCTGCAGTGCTTGTGTTTGGAATGTCAGGCCAGAGGAATGGATTTTATCTTGAACAAATTAAGGAAGCACTGATGATCTTGATCTATAGAACTGCACAGTCACAGGTGTACCCAGAAGATGAATTTGCCTTTTTTTTTTTTTTCTTGGCGGTACACGGGCCTCTCACTGCTCTGGCCTCTCCTGCTGCAGAGCACAGGCTCCGGACGCGCAGGCTCAGCGGCCATGGCTCACGGGCCCAGCCGCTCCGTGGCATGTGGGATCTTCCCGGACCGGGGCACGAACCCGCGTCCCCTGCATCGGCAGGGAGACTCTCAACCACGGCGCCACCAGGGAAGCCCGGATTTGCCTTTTTAAAGAGCTTTTCTGAGATATAAATTACATACCATAATACTCACCCATCTTAAGTGTACATTTCAGCAACTTTTGGTAACTTTACAGAATTGTGTAACCATCACCAGAATCCAGTCTTAGCACATTTGAATCAGGCTTCTCTAGCAGTGCGGGTTGAACGGTAAACCCTCACGTAAACTGGCCGCTGAGGGGCCCAGTTGTGTAGGTTTGCCCAGAACTGAAGGTGGTGGCAGCAGGAATGAGCATCTGGAATGAGCCTCTCTTTGCTCCTAGCCTTGGCCCTGGAAAGCGTGGACCCTAACCCCCACGTCCTGTGAGGTCTGTCCCCTTCAGTCTTTCCCCTCCCTCCTTAGGCTCGACATTTATGCCTAATTTATTATGTACCTTTTCCGCTTGCGCTGCCCTCTAAGCTGTAAACTCCTTGATGTTTAGGATCATGGTTGATTTAGCATTTTCTCCCCAGTTCGTACCTACTGGCAGCCAGACCTGGCACACAGTAGGTAGAGATTTGACAGTTAAGAAACTCAAGAATGTCTCTAGTTATAGTTCTGACTCTCAACTCCCCTATGGAAATGGGCTGATGTTCCTGTAGCGCATATCCATCCAGGTGAGGGTGTGGACGATGAAGGAGAGAGTTAACGAATATAGAGACTTGAATTATTACTGCCTCTTTGGCAATTACAGGTCAAGTGCACCAGCCACCTCTGGTCTCCTGCAGTTGTTACCTCTGAGCTAAGCCACCTGGCTGTTCCCTGAGTCCTCGTTTGTGTTGGGCAGAACTTGACCTCTCATTGCTTCTCTCTGCGAGGCACCTGGAAATGTTCTCTGAATGTCACACCCCTTGTCTCTGTCTAGCTTCTCTGGTGCAGAAAGGAGCCCTGCTCAAGGGGAGCCCTCACAAGCTGTCCCCGATGGGCAGGGTGTGTGTGTGCACACGTGCCTCTGGGCAGTAAATCAGTGTCTCCGCTTGTGCAGGAAAGGCAGGGCCTTTACTGCAGGCACACATTCCTAAAATCAGCAGTTTGAAGCTGAAAGCAGTGCAGGGACCCCAGGGGCTCTCTGGGTCTAGCATCCAAGGGGTCCAGGGCAAAGGAATTCATGCAAGCTGTCAGGGGGTTGAGAAACCACTGACTCCAAAGGGAGGTTGGAGGTCAAAGATCAGAGAAGAGGGGCAAATCCTACAGGAGGCTCTGTCTTGGGAGATTAGAGAGATGAGTTCAGATGGAGTTCAGGTTGAACGGAGGATGGTTAGCTGTGACCGGAAAAGGGCCAAGGCGTAGACTGAACTTACCAGCACTGAGGGCCTGAGTGGTAGTCATTGTACTCCAAGTTGGCACACTCCACTTGATCAGGAAGGGACCTCAGAGCAGCGGGACCGCATGGGGTCATTTGCGTGTGTGTCCAGGTGGTGCGCGTCTGCAGGTGGTGTGTTCTCCTCCCTAAATCTCTATAGACTCTTAGAGCCTGAGGGGACTTTTGACTTATCTAGTTAGATTTCTTTAATGAAGAAACAGAAAGGTGCTGCAGTGTGCACGGAACCTACAGCCTTTTAGTAGCAAAGCCAGGATTGGAATCCGGGTATTAAGTCTACTGGGCCAGTGTTCTTTCTACTCCTCTGTGTTGGGTGGCTGAATATCTTGCTCTGTTCCGGCGGCACAGTCCAGTAGTCCCAACTTGGGGGCTTAACTCAGATTCCATTTGATATGCATAGAGGTTATTCTAATGAAAAGGTAATTGGCTTTCAAATAAAGTCTGTCGTCTGTTAACAGTATTGTTTCAATGTTAATCTCTTAGTTTTGATAAATGTACATGATTTTATGTCTCAACTGAACTGGGCCATGGGGTGCCCAGATATTTGTTCAAACATTATTCTGGGTGTTTCTATGAGTGTGCTTTTGGATGAGATTAACATTCACGTCGGTAGACTAAGTAAAGCGGATTGCTCTCCTGAATGTGGGTGGGCCTCATCCAATCTGTTGAAGGCCTGAATAGAACAGAAGTCTCCCCAAGTAAGAGAATTCTCCTGCCTGATAGCCTTTGTTTTCTTCTTTTTTTTTTAATTTCATATTTTATTTAATATTGGAGTATAGTTGATTTACAATGTTGTGTTAGTTTTAGGTGTACAGCAAAGTGATTCAGTTATACATACACATATATCCTGCCCGATGGCCTTTGAACTGGGGATCAGCTCTTCCTGGTTCAAACACAACCTGCAGCCTTGCAATTCAAACTGGGCCATTGGCTGTGCAGATTTAGGACTTGCCAGCCTCTGTAATCACATGAGCCAATTCTTTATAATAAATCTCTCTCTATATACGTATATGTATATATATGAGATTATCTTATATAAGATGTTAACATTAGGCGGAGCTGGGTGAAGGGTATACAGGAATTCTCTGTACTGTCTTTGCAACCCGTCTCTAAATTATTCCAGAATAAAAAGCTTCAAAAAAAAAAAAAAAAGTCAGACCAGAATCTCAGTATCCTAGATTATCATAATTCCCCAATAAAGGGACTGCAAAGTCCTGAAAGGGCAAAGGGATAAATACAGTGCTAAACAATGTACTGTAACCAAGGCTTCCAGATCCCACACTAGTGGCCTCAGTTTTCTTCCATGTGCTATCATTTTCCATCCGAATCATTAAGAAGAATAAATGTTGCTTTTCTTATTTTGTCCCTTCACCCTGGCACCATGAAGCTATGAGATTTATGAGAGCAGAGATAGTGTTTTATTTGTCTCTCTCTCCAGCCCTCCACACATAGGAGGCGTTCACTGATTTTTTTTTTAATTTAGTCAATTTGAAAAAAAAATACAAAAGAATAACAGGAATAATTTCATTTCTGTCTGTATGACTAAAATATATTTGACTAATTTATTTTTATTTCTGTTTTTTATTGAGAGTCAAGTGTGTGATGAGCCTTTGGCTAGATATAAGGGATAGAGAAGTTACAAAGAAGAAAAACATACAATCCCTGTCCTCAAGGAGTTGACAGTCCTGCGGAAGGCCAGAAAGTAAGAAAATAATAATAATAAAACAGTTACTTTTATCGAGCATTTACTATGTGCTAGCTACTATACAGGATTGTCTATATAGTATCTCCTGTCATCCTTAAATAAGACATTGATGCTGGTACTAAAATCAAGACTCTATGAGGTTAAGTCCCTGGCCCAAAGATCTTTTGCCAATTAAGTGGCAGAACTGGGATTGGAACTCGTGACTAGCCTCCAGCAAAGGAGAAGCTTTTTACTAATGTGCTATCCGGTCTTTCTGAGGTAGAACTACTTTTTCACACATCTCTCTTTTTTTAATAGAGTAGGTGACCTGAGAGGAAGGGTTCCAATCATGTTTATCTTTGTTCTTGAAATCTTAACACTGCTGGGCACACAGCAATTAAAAAAAAAAAAAAAAAAAAGTAAATGCTTGTTGAGTTGAATTAAGGAAATAAAACTTCGAGAAACAATGAGGAACAGAGAGAATCCCTTCCTGGTAATGTTCTTTTTCTTTTTTAATGGCAAGAAATATCTCAGAGAGATGATCAGTTCTTCTCCGGAATTATCCCCCTGTGTACTTATAGTAATGAATTGCTATCAGTCTGAAGAACAATATTGTGATAAAATATTGAGACCCAGATAATGTGCTGTGGTTTGGACCAATGTGATGTCCTCAAATGGGGCCAAGAGCTGGCCGTGGTCTCCAGAGCCCTTTCATGTATCAGCTGAGGAGGGGAGCAATGGATAAAGGCCTGAAAGCGAACTTAATGTAAGCACTTCCTGGGGACATGGGGAATTGGTAAGGACCCCCGGGGCCTGTAAAATGCCATCATCCAGCCATAGGGCAGTGCCACTGATCTACCATGAGAAAGAAATGTCAGTGTTTCTTGTGGACAAATGGAGTCACATGTCTGGGGTTGAAGGGGCACGATTTTGGAGGTTGTATTTGTCAGGTGACAAAGAATATGCCCCACGACCTAGAAACCTGTATTCTGTACCTGTTTGCATTAATGTGTGGCTTAGGAGGTTATCATCCAGCCTCACAGGGTCTCAGATTTCCTATCTGTAAATGGAGGATTGTGATAGCATCCTTGTCTGCCTCAGAAAGAGTACTTTGTGAGACTGAAATGAGGTAATATGCCTACAAATGATGGCAAATGTACAAAGTGCTGTTCAAGTGTTTTACAGCAGAATGGAGTATGAATTAAGGGAATATGGCAAGAGAGCACAGGTGTTAAGGAGAGCCAGTTTGTATATCTATCACTGCATTGCATGACTGAACAAAGGGAAGTTACCTAAATTAAGTAAACTGAGTTATGCAAATCTCCCTGCACTTCAGTTTCTTCATCTGTAAAAATGGGATAAATGCTTGTCTCGTAGATTGCTAAGAAAATTAGAAACGGTTTGTGCCAAAAATTGGCTTGGTACAGGCTCAAACAGCCAAAATATATTTTGTGAGTTTTGGTTTGGTGTATCTGCCTCCCCCATTAGACCGTGAGCTTTCTGAGGGCAGAAAAGATATATTTCTCTTTGCAGCTGAGCCTATCATGTAGCTTGACAGTTCAGTAAAAAATAACAAATCTTTATAAAACACATGAAATATAGTACCAGGATCAACTAGGAATCAGAGAACCACACTTGTTAATTTGTCTTTAAATTTCAGTTCCATTTGCCCCTTTACCTTGTCTTAAACCTTAAATATATTTCTTTCTACCCAGCCTCCGGAAACAAGGGTAGTTGTTGATCCTTGGAAATGCTTGTTTTTGTATTTATTCAACCAATAAATATTTATGAAGGGCTTACCCATTGTGTCACTGACTTACAGGGTGGAAAACTCTACCCAGTCCCTGGCCTTGTTGGAAAGATAATAGATAGTTCTCGTAAATGAGAGATTAGAGGATGGACAGATTTGAATCATCCAGGCTGGCTTCCCAGAGAAAAGTGGAGTCCCCAGCTGACATCCAAAGGAAAAGTTGGGGACAGGAGAAAGCGAAGGGAAAACATTACCTAGACATTCTGGGAAAGGCAAGGTGTTCTGGATTACTGCATGAAAGTTGATGGCAGAGGGTGAGGGAGGATGGGGAAGCAGGAAGTGAGGAGAGAGTGGTTGGTCCAGGGACCAACCATGAAGAACCTCATAGATTATATTCAGGGGTCCTGTCTTTTTTCCTGAGAGCACTTGGGAGCCATGGAAGGATTTTAAGGAAGAGAGAGCATTACTGGATTTCCATTCTAGAACCATTATTCTGGCTCAGCGTGGAAGATGGACAGAGAGGGAAACAAGGTCACTGTCGTAGAATCATCTGAGCCCAACATTCTCCTGCGAAATACTAGGCCCGTAAAATTAAACCAAATTAGATATCAGACACACGTGATCCAAACAATGATGGACTATTCACACCTTCTCTTATGTTCTGGTCCCTAGTGTCTTAGACCTGTGTCCTCACATCCAATGCTTTGTCCCGCCCCTAAGGAGACAGGCAGTGCTCGACCACCCACCTTTGCTGATCAGTCTTCTTTCCAAAGACATAAACAAGGTGCCAGGCCTTGAACAGAGCTGTGCTCAATGAGAGCAAGGTGGAGACGTGTGTGGGTTCATTTGTTATCTGAGATTCACCCTTCAAATCAGACAGGGTGAAAAGATGGATATCCAAGGGCTGTCAGAAAATCCAACCTTTACAGCTTGGAAATTCCTGGAAGAGAGAAATGCCTTCTGGAGACTGTCAGATATGTGCCTGGTGGTGTGCTGGGTGCATTCCCAGTTTCAACAGTTTTGTAAAGTGCCTAGGAGCCTGGGATTTGGGGCCAGAGAGACTTGAATCAATTGTAAGCACTGGCGCTCGCTAACTCCGTGACTTTAGGCAAGTCCCTTAACGCGTCCCATAAGGGTTGTGGTGAGAATAAAGTGAGGCCGTGCGTGAAAGTGCTTGGGGCCTGTTCAGCACAGGAGAAGTGTGTTGTGCTGGCGAGTGCAGTTGTGATGGTGGTGGCAGCAGTGATGGTGGTGGCCTGCAGCTCGGTGATTAGGAGCATCAACCCCAAAGCCAGAATATCCCCAAGTCTGCCACTCACTAAGATGTGGTCTTGGGCAAGTTACTCAATGTCTCTTTCTTGGTTTCTCATCTGTAAAATGGGGATAATAATAGTACTTACCTCAAAGAGTTGATATGAAGATTAACTTTAATGAGTCACAACTGTAAAGTGTGAAGATAGCTTCTGGAACATGATAAGTATAAATAAGCATTAAATAAATATATAAGCTAATTAATGCTCAAAACAATCAGGTGGGACATGGATATCCCCACGTAGAGGAAGAATTGCTTCCTTATCTTGCACATGATGACAATGAAATGACAGGTAATATTAGTGCCCATGTCACCAGCCAGTAAAGGGTGGGGATGGAATTTGAACCCTGTTTTCCCTGAGGACAAGATGGTACTCTAGATAGTGGGACGAGAAGCTTTATGCTTTTCCTGGCTCGTCCCCAAATCTAGCTGTGACCCAAGGAGGAACATGCTTCTGGAGTGATGGATATCTCTTAAAAAGCTCACATTTACTGAGTGTCTTCTGTTTGCTAGGCCCACACGTTACATTATTTAATTCTTAGAACAATCCTATGAGCTAGGCAGTATTTATTTCTATATTAAAGATGAAGACAGGGACTTTCCTGGTGGTGCAGTGGTTAAGAATCCGCCTGCCAGTGCAGCATACACGGGTTCAAACCCTGGTCCAGGAAGGTCCCACATGCCGCGGAGCAACTAAGCCCGTGCGCCACAACTACTGAGCCTGCGCTCTAGAGCCCACGAGCCACAACTACTGAAGCCCGTGAGCCTACCGCCTGTGCTCCAAAACAAAGAGAAGCCACCAAAATGAGAGGCCCATGAACCACAATGAAGAGTAGCCCCCGGTCGCCACAACTAGGAAAGCCCGAGCGCAGCAATGAAGACCCAACACAGCCAAAAATAAATTTATGAAAAAAAAAAAAAAAAGATGAAGACAGTAAGGCTCAGAGAGGTTAAGTTACTTGCCCAGGGTCACATAGCTATTGTAAAACAGCAGGGACAGGACTCAGATTCAGGTATGCAAAACTCTAAAACCCATTCTCTGAAGCCCTGGGCTCTCGCAGCCCTAATTCCCCAGTGTAGTGAACAGTGGGATACCCTTCTTGGAATTCAGTCCAGGTCCTGTTTTATTTAAAGTGTGAGATCTAGCAGTATATGTTCGACCAGCACGGGCCTAAAGACTGCTAAGGGAATTACCATTAACTGATACCTTTTGTAATTACTCTTAACAACAACCTAGCAGGGTGGGTATTATCCCCCAAACTTCTTTATAAATGAGAAAAATAAAAGCTCAGAGAAATTTAAGTAACTTCTTCCAGTTTGCACAGCTAGAACAGGAAAAGAGCTGGAATGTTCATGCATAACAGCCTGACTCTAGAAAACCAAACCTGTTTCTCCAACAGTCGCCATATAGGGGGGTGCATCTAAATGTCAACAGAAAATAATGGACCGACCATCATCTGTCTGCATAATGCCTCAGCCCAGGGAGCTAAATGAATTCAAAAGCCATTTTTTTCTTACAAGGCCATCGCTCAGGTGCTTACCCGCCTAACTCCATTGCGCTCTGAGGCTCACCTGGGGGTATCGCCGTCCTCATAAGGCTGTCTTCATGGCACACTCAGCTCTGTTCATTGCAGCGTGTTTTGTGTGTGTTAGCTGAAGCTGGCACTGATTTTGATGGGTACTCCAGGGCCCTCTATGGGGCTTGGAAGAAAACGTGCAGAACACTGGCATCTCTGCAGCGGTTGAGAAAAGAAACCAGGCTTCTTTGGTCCAAGGCATTGAGGCATCTCTTTGGAGCGGTAGTTTCTCATTGGTGGAAGTGGGGCTGATCTTCGGCAGGTAGGTACCAGTACACAGTGACTGCTGTAAAAATATTGAAATGCATTAGGACCAGTTCTTGAATATCTGCTTCCTGAGCCCCAAGTGCCCCTGGTGACTCCAGCCCCTCTGCTAGGACTCCCCAGCTGTCTCCTTGATCCAGAAAACAAAGGACTAACACTTGACAAAACAGAAGGCTCCGGGATCCTGCCGCGTTCAGATTGGTTCATCGGCAATGCTTTCTGTGTACCCTCTGTTCCATTCTTTGACGGTTACTCCTTCCTGAAGACATTATTTAACTAGAAGACAGAACAGTCCAGAACAGGCAGACCATCTCAGTATTATTTTTTTTCTTTTCTGACATCTTGCACAGATTCATGGGAATTCCAGCATAATTGGTATGTTCCACCTATTGCATTTAAATGGTGATATTTTAGTCAACGGTGACTTTTCCTTGGCTTTTTTAAAAATAACATTCAGGAATGATCTTTGCCAATAAGTCGTAGCTTCCAAAGGGTTGCCATCTCCTGTTAGCTAGGTTCTGTTTGCATCAGGCTTTCCTCCTGCCTTGTGAAATGAATGCCGGTTTAATTGCTGAAGTGCTCTTGTCAGACCTGTCTTGGCCTGCCTGTCTCATAAACAGGAAACAGAATCGCGGGCTTCTCTGCGGGAAGGGACTGCCTCGTGCTCACCTTCACTCTGGCTCCTCTCCTGTCTGCTTGAAATGGGCCTGAGGGTAGGCAAGGAAGCACAGATAAGACCACTGTGAGGCAGCTAGTCTTACCCATTCCTGAAGCACTGAGCTGCAAGGAGTGGAGAGCAGGTAATGAGAAGAAAATAGGAGGGAAGCTCAGAGTAAATGTGGGCAGTTTGTTTTAAAGGAGCTGGAATTAGCTTCTGTCTCTCTGAAGGCCCATAAAAAATCTCTCCCTACCCCTTTATTAGCACATGTAACTCTTAGTCTGCAATAACAGAGGCCCAAGATAAAACGTGCTTCCACACGGGACGGAGGTGTAAATTTCTCTTGGGTAAAAGTTCAGAGGGAGGAATACACGGCCGCATGGTAGCTCTTTACTCCAGGGGTGCTTAGAGATGCAGGCTCCCTCCAGCTTTCTGTTCCTCCACCCCTGAGATCCAGCTCTTTTCCCACGGACTCCAAGATGGTAGTGCAGCCGTTGCATCCACAGTGTGAGCAGTCGGATGGAGACAGTGTAAAGAAAGCAAATTGTACAACGAATTGCTTCCCAAGGAGGAACTGCTGTAAGCTACATCCACATATATCGTGGTAGCCACGAAAGAACCCAGCGGTCACACCCAGCCTCAAGGAAGGTTGGGAAATGTGATATTTATTCTGGGAAGCCAGAAACGAAACTAAAATGTCTATGACTAGAGAAGAAAGGAAGAGCAGCCACGGAGGTCCACCTTCAGTCTGTTTGTCCTTACCTTGAATCAGACACCCGGCTGTGTGTCTGTCTCCACCGTTAGAACTCTAAGAAGGCGGTGACCGAATGTACTTGGTTGTTGTACACCCGCCAACCGGATTTCGTCTATAAGGTGCTCACCAGGAATCTTTAAAAAGCACCTGCATGCAGGGGGATTTCCGTGGTGACGCAGTGGATAAGACTCCACGCTCCCACTGCAGGGGACCCGGGTTCGATCCCTGGTCAGGGAACTAGATCCCACATGCATGCCACAACTGAGTTTGCATGCCACAACTAAGGAGCCCACCTGCCACAACTAAGGAATTCTCCTGCCGCAGCTAAGACCCGGCACAACCAAATAAATAAATACATATTTAAAATTTAGAAAAAAGCACCTGCATCCAGTGGTGTCATTCTGCCGCTTAAATCCTACAGAAGGCTTCCCATTGACCTTGGTGCCAAATCCAAGCTCATTACCATGGCCTCTCTAAACTCAAATGCACTGTATCCACCTCCCACCCCTCATTATCATGCTTCGGCCAAACCAGCATTATTTCTGTTCCTGCAGCTTGCAAGCTATGTTTCTCCTCAGGCCCTTTGTGCGTGCTGTTACCTCTACCTACGATGCTCTCCCCTGACCACTGTTCATTTAGCTGACTTCTCTTTGCTGACATCTTGGCTCAAATCTACCTCTGGACATTTCCCTAACTGCCCAACCGGACATAGGCCTGGCCCACTATCACTTTCGTGCCGTAAGAGATGCGGTCTTCATATCCCTTATCATTATCTGAAATCGTTGTATGTATGTATGGATGGATTTACTTATCTTCTCTTTGCCTCCCAGGTTAGGATATAAGCTCCTGGTAGGTAGAGATCTTGCCTGTTTTGTCATCCGTAGTATCCTACATGCGTAAAACAGTGTCTGGTACCTAGCAAGCTGTCAGTAAGCATTTGTGGCCTCAACTGTTCCATTAGCGAAGTGGCAAGAGTTTATCTTTAGAAGTTAAATTCCATTCTTTCTCTTTTTGTTAATGATATTACCCCACACAGTTGCAAAGTAAAATCTAGAAATCAGCCTACGTGAATTCACAAACTTCTTGCCCACTGCCTCTCCCAGGTTAGGAATTTGCCTTCGTGCTTTCTCCCATGTGATGGGAGGGGAGTCTCCATTTGAGGGATCAACCCCCCCCCCCACCCCCGGCACCTGTTGCCAGGATGTTGTAGCCTCGAGAGGCCAGGCTCCTCATCCTCATTGTCAACCCATATCTACATCATCATCAAATGAATAGGATCAGAGATGTAGGCAGATGGACCTACGAGTAAAGACTGAACATCAGTTGGGGTGATGCAGTTTGGGAAAGAGAGGCTCAGGGAGATAGAAGCTAGCATGTGTTGACCAGATCCCTTGCCAGATGCCACAGCAAGTCAATGCCCTGTTTCGGAGAGGGTGAAACAAAAGCTCAGAGGGGAGTCAGGAAGCCTGGCTGGTATGTTTGAGGAACAGAGTCAACTGGGAGAGGAGATGAGGTCCAAGAGGCCACAGCAGGAGAGGGTGAGAGAGTGCAGACCCCATAATAACTAGATGGGACAGTAACCAAGCAAGCCATGGACAAGGGAAGGAGAAATGGGGATGAAGAAGAAAAAGAATTCCTGAAGCATTAGTGAAGGGGAACCAGAGCCTTAGGAAGTGGTACAGTGCAGGGGAGGGAGGGGTGGACAGTTGTGAAATAGATGTAAAGGTCAAGGATAATTTCCCAAAAATGCCTGCCCTGGGAGTTAGCACAAGGAGCTTGTCTTTGTCATGCATGCAAAGTGCTTAGTAAATATTTTATGGAATCAAATCCAATTTCTTTCCCTTCTTTGTCCTTCTACGGAGCTTCTGCTTTGTTCCAGACTAAATGTACAGTTTGTGATGCCCAATCTTGGATGGCATCCCCTCTTCGTCACCCCCAGTTTTGCTGAATGAAACCTGACGTCTTTCAGCGCCGAGGCTAGACCATGCTGAGCCCGGATCACAGTCTTGAGATGTGTACCTTCTCCTGACTGCTCAACAGCTACTTCCTCATCCCCAGCAGCTCCCCCGCAAAACTCCAAACACACAGCCGGCCTTGCCAGGCCAGCAGCGATAATTACTGAACACCACCCAAGCCAGCCATCCCAGTGGTGCCCAGCTGGTACCATGAAGCCATTCTGGCTGTCCTCACCTCTGTCTTACTGTCTCCGCCTTTGTACACTCATCACAAGTTTCCATTAGCTCTAGCAGCAGGAAGTCACCACCCTTTCGTGTACAGCCAGCGAAATGGACACCCTGGCCCTCCAGCAAGCATCCTTCCCAGTTCATCCCATTGGCCTCCATTAATATTCGGGGACTGACAGCTGAGATTGACTGCCTCATTAGCAGGCGTCGTGTGGAACTCTGACAATAATTAACAACTCAACAGTCTCATTTGCTGGCCTATCAGAGAAGTATTCAATCAAAAATGTAATTTGCCCGATGCCTCCATTTAGCATGGGAAGACTATTCCCTCAAAGTTCTAAATAGTCTAATTAAGAGGGAAGAAATAGAAGGGGGAAAATTATTAACAGTATAGGTTTAATGTGAAATTGCTGGAGCGAATTAATAATGCAATAACCATTTTTAGCAGCTGTCTATCAGTTTGTGGGCCAGAGTAATTCAGTGAGTCAGCAAAGGGCCGTTTGGCTTAGACCGTGGGGAACAAGTGCCATTTTGTCTCTCAGAGGCTCTGTGGACTTTATTTCCCCAGGTTTGGGAGAGATTCGTACAAAACACTCCAGGTCGCTGCACAGAGCCAATGTCCAGGGAGCATTGTGCCTCCTGGTTGGAGCAAATGGATTTGTTTCCTATGGTCCCTTGAAAATAGTCCCAGTGACTCTGCTTGGGGTTAAATTCTTGCAGAGGCAACTCCACAGTGTCAACGCCCTTAATTCAAAGCAAACCGTCTGCCAAAGTCAAGAGTTCTAGCTGGACTCGACAGGATTCTGGCTATGTCCCCTTCCAGCCGCCTAATGCCATAGCCGCACCGGCAGGTAGCCTTTTCTGTTCTCTTCTCCCTGACTGTGATCATGAAGACTTTTCTCTTGAGGATGCCTTCCTAGTGTCTGTTCACTAAATCCTATCAGTCGTTTCAGGGCCAGCTCAAATCTCATCCGCACAAAGCCTTCCTTCTCCCAAACAAAGCCTTCTAGTTTCCAGGTCCTTTCCAACTCTGCCCCTTCCTCTTTACCTGTTAACACAGAGAATATGGCGGATCCAACTGGAAGGTAACGAGGTTCAGGTGAGAAATACCAGAATTGCAGGCAGTAGGTCTAGCAGAAAGAATACAACCTTTGGACCCAGACATACTTGAATTCTAATTTTGGTTCTGCCACTTAATGGCTGCCTATTCTTAGGTACTTTGCTCCACCTCTCTGTGCCTTAATTTTCTCATTTGTAAGATAGTGCTAAGAATAGAGATAGGATTTGCTGGCTTCTTGTAAGGATGATGGAGGACATATGAAAAGCCCGTAGTACATAGTAGGTGCTTTAAAATGGCCACCATTGTTATTAATGCACTTACTACAGTGTCAGGCTTATAGTAAATATTGTGTTTTTTTTTTTTTTTAACCTTTCCTACTCATTCCTTTGAACCTCCACAAGTCTTTGTGTGTTTCTGAGAGTATTCTAGTGGTCAATTCTTTTGATATAGTTTTTTTTTCTTTCTCTTTTCTCTTTTTCTCTCATCTCCCTGTTCCTTTGTAAAGTCATCAAGGGTATGATTTATGTCGTATAGAGTTTGTACCAAGCGCCGCCCAGCTCTTGGCCTTACACATGGGAAGCTGGAGTAGCTTCTGCAGAAACTGGATGTATGTATAAGGTTAGAAGAGGAAGAGCTGTTGCCATGAAGGTTTGTGAGTAAAAGTGAGTTCAGGGGTATGTGACTACCCATTAGTATTCAAATCTGTATGTGCAATTTTCCTTGAATAGCTAAAAAAATTAATCAGTGTTTCTACATGAAGATAGTTAGACTGCTAGACTTTGGTGTCAGTCACAGCTGAGTTTGCATTTCAGTTATTTCTCTTAGGCTTGTAAAGTCCCTTCTCTGAGCCCCTGTTTTTTTACCTGAAAAATAGGTAGTAATCGACCTACTTAATGGACTGTTGCAAGGATCCAGTGAAGTTTTGCATATAAAACATCTGCCACATAGTAGGTACTCAGCAAATGCTAGCTGTTTCAGCATTATTTGGAAGAGAGAGGTAGTTGGGAGACCTAGGAAAGTGATAGGGAGGGAAGCTGAGACTGGTTGTAGAATGTCATGGGAAATGCTGAACTATAGCCAATTGAAAGCAAGGAAGAGATATAGTGGGTTGTTGCCCAAGCATGAAAGGGTACGTGGAGAGAATTATGGCCAAAGCTAAACTGGTGTGGTTTCCCAGGGAAGGAAAACACACCACAGGCGGTTGTCAGCACTGAGAGTCCTTTGTATGTAGCAATAGGGCAGTACAATGGTATTTTCACTCACTCACTCACTCATTCAGTCCAAGAACACTCCCTAAGCATCTCCCACAGGTGTGATCATGGACTAGGGGCTAAAGATGCTTCAGAAAAGACCCCCACCTTGAGATGCTTCTCTCAGAGTGGGAGATAGCACTTGGGTAAACAAGGGGGTTGAACCAGCTGGAGTCCGGGCACCGTTCCTTGGGAGCCCGCAGGCATCAAAGGGAGGACGGTATGGGACAGATTTCTGTCATAACTACATATTCAGTGTGGCCGAGACAATTCTAATAGATGGAGCTGATCAGTCCAAATCGGTACGCTCTATGAATACTCATGAGCATGCTGGTAGGCGAGTGAGTTACCGAAGCTTGCTGAAGAAGGAACCCGAACACCAACCGGCAAAAGCCAGGAGAACAAAACCCACCAGTTTCCCATTGGTACAATAAATGTAAAGGTCATAAACAGCCCCGTGACTGTGGGCTTAACACAGCTCTACATCTATCACTGTAGGACCATGTGAGAGCTACACATGCTAAGGGCTCCGCATGCATTGTGTCCTTTTAACTGTAGAAATCAATCTTGGGGGAAGTAAGAAGCATTGTGCCCTAAGGAGAGGTTCTGATGAAGGAAGCAGGGGAGACCTGGCCCAACAAAGGCAGAGGAGCTGATGGAAGGGGACAGAGACACCCTGCCACCTACACTTCCCAGCTAAATGCTCAAGGTTTTCTGAACTATCCACAAACAATAAAAACGAGTCTTTGGTATTCGTGTGCAGCCCGCTCAAGGATGGACTGTTCAGGCTAACCTCTTCGCTGTAACACAATTAATTAGTTTACCCCAAACTTGTAAACCACATTTCATTGTTCTCAGACTGCCTGCTCCGACTGTTTCCTCTTTCCTTCCTGCTCTCTTATAAATCCAGGTTTTATTTCTAAATAATGGTCTCGTGGCAGTCTCCCTGTTACATAGTAAACTGCATGTGAATAAATATCTCTGGGTTATTCTGTGATCCAGAGCTTGGGCTTTGGAGTCAGCTGTGCCTGGGTTCACATCTCAGCTCTGTTACTCTGTGGGTGATGTAACTTGCATGAATGACTTGACTTCTCCAAGACTTGGTTTTCTCATCTATAAAATGGAAATTTAAAAAAATGTGCCAGCTCATCGGTTCTGTGAAAGATTTAAATGAAGCAATCAGTAATCAAATGCCTTATTTAACTTATTATCATCAACATAGTCAGGCATATTGTTACAAGAGTTGATCAAACATTTCTTATGACACTGATGAAAAATAATAGCAATGCAAAATCACTGCACTTGTTTTTTGAAATGGGACCTAGTAACCTGAAGACAGGGAACAAAGAGAAGAAGAGGTGAGTACAGGTTCCTGTAAGAGCAGATGAAGCTTCCAAGGCTATAGGTGGTGCCAAAGGGAAACGTGCACCAAAAATAAATCTCTGTGTTGGAGGGCGGGGGATGGGTGGTAGCAGTTCAGGCACCTGCATAAATTGTTGGGATCAATATGTATTTTGAGGCAATTTTTGAAAATGATCCTAAGAGCTCTGATGAGAGAGAGATTATTTACAGCAGGAATCCTAGGAACATCACTGCTGGTTTCAGGGACATTGCAGTATTGGAACTGGGCCTTGGCGATTGGACAGGGGATGGCATTCCAGCCAGTGGCACCGTCCGAGAAAGGGCTGAGATGGAGTGCACAGGAGACCTCTTTGGATGGAGAATGACAAAAAATGGAGGAAGTAAGGTTGGAAGGAAGCAATGAGGCTTAATCATAAAGGACCTTATTTCTAGGCTAGGGTGTTTCAACTTTATGGACAATAAGGGGACCTTGGACCCTTTTGAATATGAGTGTTCATGCCTGAGTGTGTGGGCGGGAGGTGTGTGTGTGTGTATCCTTGTGTATAGAGGGAGGAAAGAGGGTGGAATAGGGAAGGAGAGATGCATATGATCCAAGCTGGGAAGCAGAAACCATGGTCTTCCTTAATCATTAATCATGACCTGTAATATGTGCAAAACTAAATAACGAGGCGCGGCAGGGCCAGGTTTGGGTCTGTTTGAGAAACTGGGACTGTGGATAATTCCACCTGAGAAGGCAGCTCCTGGAGTCAGCCCCGAGCTCCCTTTTATGTATCTGCGTGTCAGGGACCGGTACATATAAACACGTGTGTGTGTGCACGTACGTGGGCATTTCCTTTCCGGCAGAGGAAAAGCAGCCCCACTCTGATACTAGAAGCCCCAGATGATGAGATCTGGCAGGAGGAAGCACATCTTTTTTTTTTCGTTAAGAAGCTACTGGAAAGACAGCTGTCATGATAGGTGGCCATTCCTTCTGATGGTGGGAGATTCCTTGCCCCTCTCCACAAGGTTCTTAAGAAGCAGCCGCTCAAGGTAAAACACTGGACGGAATCCCTAAGCACACAGTGGACACTCAGTGTATAATCACTATTACCATGATGATGGTGGTGGTGATGATTCAGTCGGGGCTGTAGCTCTAAGCAGAGTACTTCAAAAGAAGTGTCTGATATTTTGGTAATTGGGATTGAGGGAATGAGTCCTTATTTCTTTTTATATTAGGAAGCAGAGTATTCTTCTAGCGTTGAACTGAGTGTCAGGAGACTTGGATTTTAATAAAATGTCCACTCTCTGGACTTCCTTCTTCCCATCTGTGAAATGAGGGGTTCGATTCTAAGGAATCTCTCAGGCCTCCTAAGTACCTTCAGTGCCTTATCCTGAGACGTACACTAGGCAGGGCCGAAGATTCTGGTCCCTTTACCTCAGAGCCCTGCGGATGAGGGTTCAGGGGAAGCAAGTCTCAGCACTGCCAGCAAGTGCATTATCCTAGTGAGACCTGTTCAACAATGGAGCACACTCCTCTGTGAGGTAGTGAGCTCCCCGTCACTGGAGCAGAGCCTGGTGGTCACTCTGCAGGGAAGACCCAGGGAGATTCCCTCACAAGGGTCAGAAGTTCGGTTGAATCACCTCTGCTAAGGTTCCTCCCAAGTCTGAGTTTTAAGGATTCTAATTTGAATTCTTATTTCCCACCTTCTGACTCCTTCTGAGATGGCCCATCCCCAGTGCAGACCAGCCAGGCATCAAAGACCCTGACGCAATCACCATCCCCAGGAACGAAAGCTGTGGATGTCTCTGCCAAACCTGATCAATGAATGTTGGGTCTAATCACCAAACAGGAACTGTTTCCTACAGCTCCTTCCTGCTCACTCACCTCTTCTGAAAAAATGCAGATGGTACCACTCTTCCCTCCTTGGAAGTCTGCTTTGCAAAGACAACTCAACTCCATCTCTAAAGACAAAAGAGCAAACGAAGCCATGTAAGTGCTGACTTGGACCCTCGAGGAGTGACTATCTCATTGTGGAAGTATGATCAGCTCAGACCTGGGGGCAGAGAAACAAAAGGCAAAGCCCTTGCCCTTGCCCTTGCCCTTGCCCTTGTCCTTGCCCTTGCCCAAGAGCAACTTGGCTGGCTGGGGTGATGACCTCCGGATGAGAAAAGCAATGAGAGGGAAACACAGCACAGGAGGGAGCTTCCTGGCTGCTGACCTCCAGCTGGGTGAAACCGCAGAGGGCTCCACGTCTCCATCCACAAAACGGACTTTGATTAGAATCTTGGTGTTAAGCTCTTGAAGAGGATGAGCTTGAGATTAGACGGGCTGTGTTTGAGTCTGAACTTTAATGTCCTCATCTATAAAGTGGCACTGCTGATCCTTACCTCTGAGGGTTTGTTATGAGGCGTAAGTGAGGAATACAGGCAAAGACCTCAGCCCATCTCTGGCAGATAAATACTCAGTGAGCCCAAGCCTCATCCTGCCCTGCCTCTGCCAGTCTTCATGTCCTGTGCATCTATTGTTTTAGGTCACCAAAAAAATCTTAAGACGCATTTTCAGAGGAAAAAAGCAGAAAGGTTCACTCATCAAACTTACATCCCACTCCAAAAGTAGCCACTGCTTAGCAGTTTGAATGCAGATTCTAGAACGGTTGGCACGTGTTTATATAGGGAAATTTTAACTGTATATTTTTCCTGAAACTTGCTTTTTTCTACTTAATACAGTGGTTTAAAGATGACTCCATGTCAGTTCACCCAAATCTACAATATTCCTTTTCATAGCTGATTAATATTCCATAGCACAGATGTATCATGAGCTAACCATCCACCAGTAATCGGCCTTTAAGTTATTATTGTTGTTTTTACTAGTATAAACAATGCTACAATGAACAGCCTCATGCATGAATTTTCATGACTATGTTTGAGGATTTGTAAGTTGGAATTATATGATAAAAGAAAAGATATTTTAAATTACGATAGGCAACGCCAAATTGCTCCCTGACACTATGATTCCAAGGCTTAAACTAATCATTACTGAACACAAATTGATTAAAAACCCATTATGAATCAGGCATTCTTGCAATACACAAAATAAATCATATACAGAGACTTCCTTCAGAAGCTTATAACTTGCTATGGGCACACACTTTGCAAACAATAACAATACCAGGTATCAAGTACTCAGACACTGCTCAGGGTAATAATAAGGGGCTTTCTGGGGAAGGTGGCTTTAGACTTGGGAAAGGACAGGAGGGCTGTGGACTATGTCACTCCTAGGGGAGTCCTACCTTCCAAAGAAGTGATGAAGGAGGACTTCCAGAAGGAGGTGGCCCTGGAGCAGTCACATGAAAGAGGAAGGAGCCTTAAATAGGGAGGTAGAGGGGGGTAGGCATGGTTGATGGGCACAGGGACTGAAACAAAGCAGGCTTTGAGGCCAGACAGACCTGAATCCTGGGTCTACTTCCTATCAGCTGCATGACCTTAGACAAGTAACTTAATCTCCAGGAACTCCAATTTACGCTTTGTAGAATGGAGGTCGTAATCCTAGTAGCCTCAGAGAGTCATCGTTCAGTGTATCACCAAATACTTAATGAACACATACGAGGGACCTTGGTGTTGTCCTAAAAAGTGGGGGTGCAACAGCAAACATGCCACATAACCCACCTCTGTCCACGTGGAGCTGACATTCTAGTTGAGGGTGAAATGAGGCCATGCATGCTCAAGAGCTTAACATCGTGCACAGGACATAGTGAAGCATTTTCATTTAAGCTGCTAAGGTAAGCAAACGTCATGAGCATGAACAGGGCTTGCAAGAGACCAGTCGGATGTTGACCCAGGATTTTGTAAGGGATCCTGAAAGTTGATTGTTCCCGTTCTTCCCTTTCTTTTTACCTTTCAGTCTTCCTCGTGTGCGTTCTCCTCTATAAATTATTCCCAGTTAATCTTCCTCTCATAGGAGGAGCTGGAGAACAACTCTTTGGCTTTTATGCCACCAGATTGTTTAGAGCTTTCGTGTAGAGCAGAGTCAGCTGGTCTGGCTCCTCTGAACATGATGTGTCGACTGGGGTGGGGGGGCTGGGGTTGGGGGAGAGGGGCTACTTCTGGGACAGAGCCATGTGCTCAGGAGAAAGGTCCTCCTTCATCTATGAAACTGCTGCTGTCCTTGCGAGGAGGAGACTATTGGAGCTCAAAGCCTTTTCTAGAGAAGAATCTGATCCAACCCCCCACCTTCACTGTACAGTGTTGGGAGAAATAGGAGGCAGAATTTGAAACAAGACTTATCAACTTTAAGAACTGAATTGCAAAGAGCAAGGTGGTGTGTGCTTGACAACCGAGATCTGGGGACTCCCCACCCTCATTCCTAACATATCAACGTGGCATTTTTTTCATGATTTGTTTTTTAATTTTATTGAAGTATAGTTGATTTACAATGTTGTGTTAATTTCTGATGTACGGCAAAGTGATTCAGTTATATATTTTTTTTTTCTTTTTTTTCATATTCTTCTCCATTATGGTTTATCACAGGATATTGAATATAGTTCCTGGATACAGTGGGACCTTGTTGTTTATCCATTCTATATACAATAGTTTACATCTGCTAATCCCAAACTCCCAATTCTTCCCTCCCCACCTCCCCTCCCCGTTGGCAACCACAAGTCTGTTCTCTGTATCTGTAGGTCTGTTTCTGTTTTGTAGATATGTTCATTTGTGTTGTATTTTAGATTCCACATATAAGTGATATCACATGGTATTTGTCTTTCTCTGTCTGACTTACTTTGCCTAGTGTGTTAAATCTCTAGGTCCATCCATGTTGCGGCATATGGCATTATTTCATTCTTTTTTATGGCTGAGTAATATTCCAGTGTGTGTGTGTGTGTGTGTGTGTGTGTGTGTGTGTGTGTGTGTGTGTGTACACCACATCTTCTTTATCCATTTGTCTGTTGATGGACATTTAGGTTGTTTCCATGTCTTGGCTATTGTGAATAATGCTGCTGTGAACATAGAGGTGCACATATCTTTTTGCATTATAGTTTTGTCTAGACATATACCCAGGAGTAGAGGAGTAGGATTGCTGGATCATATGGTAACTCTATTTTTAGGTTTTTGAGGATCCTCCATACTGTTTTCTATAGTGGCTGCACCACTTTACATTCCCACCAATAGTGTAGGCGGGTTCCCTTTTCTCCACACCCTCTCTAGCATTTATAATTTGTAGACGTTTTAATGATGGCCATTCTGACTAGTGTGAGGTGATACCTCATTGGGGTTTTGATTTGCGTTTCTCTAATAATTAGCAATGTTGAGCATCTTTTCATGGGCCTGTTGGCCATCTATATGTCCTCTTTGGAGAAATGTCTATCTAGATCTTCTGCCCATTTTTTTATTGGGTTGTTTGTTTTTCTGTTATTGAGTTGTATGAGCTGTTTGTATATTTTGGAAATTAAGCTCTTCTTAGTAGCATAATTTGCAAATATTTTCCCCCAGTCTGTTGGTTGTCTTTTCATTTTGTTTATGGTTTCCTTTGCTCTGCAAAAGCTTATAAGTTTGATTAGGTCCCATTTGTTTATTTTTGCTTTTATTTCTATTACCTTGGGAGACTGACCTTAGAAAACATTGTTATGTCAAAGAATGTTTTGCCTATGTTCTCTTCTAGGATTTTTATAATATTATGTCTTATATTTACATCTTTAAGCCATTTTGAGGTTTTTTTTCTGTGTGTGTTTGTGTGTGTGTGTGTGTGTGTGTGTGTGTGTATGGTATGAGTGTGTATTCTAACTTCATTGACTTGCGTGCAGCTGTTCAACATTCTCAACACCACTTGCTGAAGAGACTGTCTTTTCTCCATTGTATATTCTTGCCTCCTTTGTTGAAGATTAATTGACTGTAGATGTGTGGGTTTATTTCTGGGCTCTCTGTTCTGTTTCATTTATCCATGTGTCTGTTTTTGTGCCAGTACCATGCTGTTTTGATTACAGTAGCTTTGTAGTATTGTCTGACATCTGGGAGGGTTATGCCTCCTGCTTTGTTCTTTTTCCTCAAGATAGCTTTCGCAATTCTGGATCTTTTAAGGTTCCGTACAAATTTAAGGATTATTTGTTCTAGATTCTGTGACAAATGTCACGGGTAATTTGATAGGGATTGCATTAAATCTGTAGATTGCTTTGGGTAGTCTGGCCACTTTAACAATATTAATTCTTCCAATCCAAGAGCGTGGGATATCTTTTTCATGATCTTTTAAAAAAAATTTTATTGAAGTATAATTGATTTACAATGTTGTGTTAATTTAATGTGGCATTTTTTTAAAAACAATGGACAGAATCTAAGCAACTCTAAGAACTGCTCTGTGGTTAGCAGGGGAGGAGGGGCCTTGTAGCTCTTTGAAAGCAAGTATGAGGCCTCCTGACCTTAACAGAGATGGACCTTTATTCATAGGTCAGCACACCTCAGAGGACTAAGAGACATTTGAAAGAGGTTGCAGTATCTGCCCAACAGAATTTTTAGGACTGTTAAAGCATTCATGGTGTGAATTCCAGGGGAATTGAGATAGTGTCTTTTTGACCTGTAACAGGAAGTTCTGTTGATCATGAAGGCTGTGTTCCTCTTAAACAGTTGGGGAAACAGAAGCCCAGAGATGGTACAGAACTTACCCAGGTCATACAGCCAATTAGGAATAAAATTAATTCCAAAGTTCAGGACTCCCAAACAGTGACCTCCTGTCTCCAACCTCTGTCCCTACCTCATCAGACTTATCCTGTTCTTTGATCCCAACCTGCACTGAACAGTTAAGCTGTGAACTGATCACAACAATGATCCTGCTATGGTTTTAGTCTTTTGTGTCCTGCCAGGCTCAATGAACACTATCTGAAAACACCCCGTGTGGGGAGCACAATTCTTGGCCCCATTTTAGAGATGAGAAAACTGAGGCTCAGGGAAATTAACAAACTTGCCCAAAATGACATAGTAAATAAATGACAGCAGTTTTTAATTTGTGGTATTTATTTACTTTTTATTTATAAAAGACATTCCCAAGTCATAAAAAAATGGAAAATAGAGAAAATTTAAATAAGTATTTTTAAGTCCCCATGCAAACGTAAATATTGGTTGATACTTCTCGAGTTTTGCTCTTTTTTTAACAATACATTGAGTTTTTATTTATTTTTTTATTTTTTTATTTTTTTTTTAAGCAGTATGCGGGCCTCTCACTGTTGTGGCCTCTCCCGTTGCGGAGCACAGGCTCCGGACGCGCAGGCTCAGCGACCATGGCTCACGGGCCCAGCCGCTCCGCGGCATGTGGGATCTTCCCGGACCGGGGCACGAACCCACGCCCCCTGCATCGGCAGGCGGACTCTCAACCACTGCGCCACCAGGGAAGCCCCATAGTGTTTTTATTTTTATAAGACTTGTAATGATATGCCTATATGGTTTTTCACCCTACTTCCTGTTATAACCTAAGTGTGTTCAGTGTTATCACACAGTCTTTGTAAACATAATTTCTAATGGCTACATTATAGTCCACATAATGGATATATCAGAGGAATGCTAGGAAAAGCATTGGTGGAAGGGGGAAGAAAACATAGAGGGAGTCAAGAAGAAGGTCGGAAATTGACATTTGGAGGCAGAATGTAAATAAGAAAAGAACAGGGGAGGCTCTCATGGGATTTGGCCATTACTTGATTCACAGGTTTTGTAGAAAGGCTTACAGGAGAGAGTGGAGGAGAGACTCCACAGGGGAATAAAGACCAGCTTGCATTCCTAGCCTGGATTACTGCAAGAACCTCCCAAGCCATCTGTCAGCCTCTAGCCTGGTGACATGTGACAAGAAGCTCCACTGAGTATGAGGTTGCCCTCTCTACCCACCACTCCCAGTCACCACCTGCAGGAAGCTCTCCTGCCCCTAGATCAATAAGCATCTCCTCGCTCTGCTTTGGTAGCTCTAGATGCCTTGCCCATCCAGGCAGGTATAAGGTGTTCTCTAAAGGCAGGCATCATATCTACTGCGTTCACACCAGAGTCACAGGGCCCAATGTAGTACTAGGCACATGGTTGGCGCTCAGATAATTTTACCAAATTAATTGGTGAACCAATTAACTGATTTATTACCTTGGGCTACCACAGCCTTCCCTTCTACCTTCCTTTCTCCTTCGCAGTGCTGATCAGTCATTAATATGCATAGGAATCATCTGAGTATCATGTTAAAATGCAGATTCTGATTCAGAAAGGTTTGGGATGGAGCCGGAAATTCTGTATTTCTAACTAGCCACAAAGAGAAAGCTACGCCTCTTTAATGCACAAGTTAGGAAATTCTGTTGTCTCCAGACCCAGGCATTTTAGCATCCTGCACTTTAATACATCCATGCATTCGTTCAGAAATGCTCATTGAGCATCTACTATCTTCCAAGCCCTGTGATTGGAATTGAGGACTCAATAGTGATCCAAGTAAATGTGCCCTCTGCCCTCTTAGAGCTTACGGTCTAGTGGAAGAGGCTGGCATAAGCCCAATAACTCACCAATTGATCAATACTTGGAAACTGAGCTATGTGCCAGAGAATAAAGCAGTGCAATGCTCTGCGAGTTCATTGGGAGGGGAGGGGGCTGACCTCAACACGGGTTCAGGGCAGGGTTAAAGGGGGAAAGCGGTGAGGGAAAAGCATTTCAGACAGAGGGAACAGCATGTGCAAAGACTCTGTGGGCGGCAAGAACGTGGTCATCACTGGGGTCTTTGCAATACACGGGAGTCCAAAATTGACATCCTTGTTCCTTAAGCAAAAAATGGCCAGGGAAGTATCTTCCAAGAGAAATTAGCACTTTTGTTGCCCAAATGGCTGGAACAATGGCATTTCCCAAGGTAGTGAGAAATCTTGGATCAATGAGAAAGGTGAGAGTGGAGGTGAGACAGATGAAGGCCAAATCTGTGTTTTCTTAGCACCAGAGGTCATGTGGTACAGCCAAAAAGGCTACAGGTTTTTGATGTCAGAAAAACAAAAGACCTGGATTCAAACCTTGTTTCTATCACTTACCGCATGTCTTGGGCAAGTCATTTAATAAACCTTTCTAAATTTTATTTCCTCATCTATGAAATGGGGATAGTAATGCAGTACCTACCTTGCAGGGCTGTGATTGGATATTTTTGAGCTGATTTGTATAAAACAGCTACTCAGTCAACTTCCCCTCCTCCCTCCCAGCTTCCAAGCTCAGATGCCCTAAAGTGATGTCCAGAGAGCTTCACCAGCTCTTTTCATTGGTGGTGGCCCATCGATAGTGGGGGGAGGTAACAGTATGAAACTCCAGTGTGTAGAAATAAGGTGACCCTCCGAAGAGTATGGTGAAAAATCATCTTCTAAAGCTTGAGTCGACATGCCGGTCTAGTGGTCAAAAGCCTTTTCCCCAAGGAAGAGGTTGGTCACAGCTACAGGGAATCCTTGGCCTTCTAGCAAGTCTAAGGCTGTGGCAGACTTTTGAAGGTATCAGCCCAGATGTTCCCCTTGTGACAATGGCATTGACGTGTTTGCAGAGAGAATGCTTCCCGGGGCAGGAGAGGGCAGTTTGGAAGTTTGGCAGCGTGGGGCCTCCTTGAGAAAAAAGTTTGCAAAGAACATCCCAGGCTTTGGGGGAAGAGATTGTGGATCTGATCCCTAATTCCAGGCTCCACCTGTGTAAATTTGAGCACAGAAACACCTAAGGTAGCATCCAGAGCCTTTATGCAGGGCCCGTGTGAGGTCGAAGCCCCGCTGTGTCACAGGCTGGTTTTATGACATTGGACTCGTGATTTCTTTTTACAGAACCATAGTGTACTCATCTACAGAACAGGGATCCCAGGATCTCCCTTGAAGGGCAGTGGAAAGGATGAAATTAGCCAGTGGACATTAGAGATTTCCACGGTGTTCTTTGCTTTAGGAGGTACCATATTGTCATGGCAATGGGACTGGCGAGAATAGGGCAGCTGCCCAGGCAGGCATGACTCTTGGCCCTGCCACTCAGCACTGGGTGACCCAAGTACGTCCTCTTACCTCTGAGCTCCAGATGTGAGGGGTGACAACCTCTGCGTGATGGGCTTCTGATGATCAAGACACATAATAAAGAATTTTACAGTGCCTGGCACAAAGTAGGCCCTCAGTAACAGGGAGCCTTATTATCTTATTATTATTATTATTATTATAAAACAATAGGGACTGGGATAACCTTAGTTTAAACTTGACCTTCACGGCCAGAAGAGAATAAAGACTCAGGAATTAGTTGTGTCCCGCTGAAGTTCGGAGCTACTGTCCTTCAAGCTACTAAAGACTTGGATCATCAAAGAATATACTCCCCTTTACAGACGAAGAACGGAGGCCCAGGAAAGATATGTCTTTCCCACGTTCACATAGTTAGTAACAGCCTGAACTGAGCCTGACTCCCAGGCCAGGGCTCTTGGTACCAACCTTAGGGATTCTTATTCAACATTTCTTGGCATTAAGAACCTCATCACCACAGCCCGTGGTCTTCTTCCAGCCACATTCCCCACGCCTTCCCTAAAAAGATCTCCACCCCAGCCAGGCTGCTCTTCTTACTAGTAATTGAAAACACCCCCGATTGTCCAGACTCTGCACCTTTGCCCATGCTGTTCTTCTCCAGAATGCCCACCCCACCTAAGGAAATATTTCCACCAATCTGCTCCTTTTCTCGTCTTCGGGGCCCCGGAGGTAGAGGTGCACCCACAGAGGTATGCCATGAGGGAATGTGGATACTACCAAAGCACGAACCACTCATAATTTCCCCAAGGAATGGATGTGAAGACACTTGGTCCACGTGTCTCCACTCACCTTCCTGCACATGCCAGAGAGTTACGAGCAGTATAGATTATTTTAATGACAGCATTACTTCCAACTGCATCTCTCCCATCTGTTCTTCCCCAATTACGAATGCAGAAACGCAGCATGTGTCTCCATTCTGGCAGTAGAGAATGAAATATAAGTGCTGTAAAGGGGAGTGTATTCGTTGAACAATACAGTTGGCACCTGTGAAGCTTGCCTTGTGTTTCAGACTCTCCTGCATCTTTGAGAGGGAGCCAGAGCCTCCTTAAGAAAATGCCACAGCATGCTCGAATCATCCGTCCCTTCTCCCAAATTTAGGGCAACTGAGAAATGACAAAGCCAGCAGGGTTTTGTCCAAGAAAGAGACTGGGGTTCTCATGGAAATGGCCCAAACCAAAGTGAGAAGAAAAAGGAATACATGGGGAGTCTGTTTGTCACATCAAATGCACGAGGCAGGGGCTGAGGCTGGGAAAGATTAGGTAAAGCAGGTTCTATGGGTACAGGCAGAATTTGAAGACCCAGAAGCATGCCAGGCAAAGTAACCAAGAGTGTCATCATTCCCATTTTTGTACACGAGAAAACAAAGGCACAGAAAGGTTAGGTTACCTGTATGAGCTCACACAGTAAGGACATGGCAAATCTGAGTTCAGACTCAGCTCTAATAAGAAGTTGATTCATAACCACCACACAGGTCCTAATAAGGTGATCCCACCTCCCAAGCCGCAGCCACAGTTGAATTGATGCCCCTATTTTTTTCATACCCATAGCTACTTAGCAAAACCCAAACTGGCATCTCTCACCCCTGCCACAGCAATAGACAGGATTAGCTGCAGAAAGGAAAGTAAAGAGAGGGCAGCCAAGTCCTAGACTTCAGAAAACATATCATTCTCCAGGCGAAATACACTTCAGGGAGGAAAGAAATCCCTAAATGTTTTATTAGAGGAATTCAACAACTACAAATATTAACAGCAAGGCTATGAATTATTTAAAATTCAACTACCTAAACCAGCCTATAAATCAGACATGAAAGGTTCTTATCAGAAAGAAAGAGGCCGGGTTTGCTCTTGGTTCTGAGCTCTTAAGAAAGAAGCCTGACCTCATGTTTATTGAGCACCTACTGCGTGCCAAGTGTTGTGCTTTTCTCGGTTTCCATTTGGAGTCTCGCGTGAAGCCTGGGTCAGGGAGAGATTATGTATGGGCTGCAGTTTACAGATGCAGGAAACCAAAGGTTTGAGGTGCAAAGTGATTTCTCTACAGACACATGGTTAGTTAATAGGGGAGCTGATGCTGAACCAGCTTTTGCCTGGATTCAGAGCCATCCCTTTGCACTGTACCAGGCCTCTCGGCTGGAGGACACATGTCGGCGTAAAAGCAGAAAGCAGAGGCCTTAGACACATCATGGTGAAGACAGGATAACTACCTCCAGCTCCCAGTGGCCGGAACATCACAGACAAGCAAAGCTCCTGGAGTCAGAATGCCTGGGAATTAGTCACATCTTTGTTTTTGTTGCTGCTACTACTGCTACTACTGCTGTCATTGTTCCTAGGGAAGTTTGTATTTTGAACTCATTTTAGATTTACAGAAAGATTGCAAAGATAATACCGAGAGTGTTCATTGGCACCTCACCTATTTTCCTCTAATGTTAACATCTTACCGTGACACAGTTGTCAGAACTAAGAAACCAACATGGGTACCTTACTCTTCACGAAGCCCGAGACTTCATTTGAATTTCACCAGTTTTTCCAGTAATACCCTCTTTCTGTTTCAGAATCCAATCCAAGATATAACATTGCATTGAGTTATCGTGTCTCCTCAGTCTCCTCTGGTCTGAGACGGTTTCTCAGTCTTTACTTGGGTTTGGTTTTGTTTTTTGACCTTGACAGTCATGAGGAATACTGCTCAGGCGTTTTGTAGAATGTTCCTCGATTTGGGTCACACCATCTCTACCAGCTGTGTGACGGTGGATACATGACTCACCCTTTCTAGAATTCTCTTATCTTGCGGAGAGTATTGAATGAGATGAGGCCTGGAGAGCCCCCACTCAGGGCCGGTGTGCTCAGTCATCACAACCGTTATTTATGGGACTGATCTCATGCTCTCGCGAGTGAAGGTGCCGCGGAGTAATTCTGCATGGTAAAGTCTAGGGCATCGGGTTGCTTTGCTCTGTAATCACAGAATCCCAGAACTAGAAGGCCTAGTAGGATCATGTGGTCTGTGCAGCTTGAATGCCTATTACAGGGCACATTGCTCTGGCAATGAGGCGTGCACTAACTTAGAAGGCACCCATCCCATCCTCGAGCCGCCGGGACTGGTCTTCTTTCTCTATCCCACTTCCAGTCCGTTACAAGGCTTACAGGAACCCTAGTCCGCTCACTCTCTTACTCTGCAGAGTGACTACTTCATTCCTTCCCTTCCTGCAAACCTCTAACACAGCCTCCTGCCATCACGCTCTTAGTGGACGCCCTTGCTTTTCATGGCACTGAGAAAACACAAGTAACAAGAAGATTCGAGTCTATCAGTTTACTGGTATCTATACCCTAAACTCTGTCTTGCCTTCTTTTCTTTTATTTATTTTTTTGCAGATTCAAAACATTTTATTATTAAAATGTAAACATGTATAAATTACCAAATACCAAATAGTTTATTATTGAACATTAAAGGAAAGAAACTGGCCTTTATTCTTCAAAAGTGTCACTGGCATGAAAGACAAACACAAACTGAGATTCCAGATAAAAAGAGACTAAAGAAACATGAGAACTACATGTAATATATGGTCTTGGAACAGGTCCTGTGAAACCGTGCACCTCAGATTGGGACTCGAATCCCTGTGCCGGTACTCGAACCCAGCCTAAACCCAGGTTGGGACTTGAACCCATGCGGCCGGGGCTCGAATCCAACCAAAACCCACTGTCTTCCAACTGAGATCACACGCCTGGTTTCAGGACCTAATGAAGCTCAGGTTCTTGATGTCTCATTGCAGAAAGAATTCAGTGAGAGACAAAGTGATAGGTAAGAAGTGGATTTATTTAGAGAGAAACACACTCCCCAGACAGAGTGTGGGCCATCTCAGAAGGTGAGAAAGGCACCAGGGTATGGGGTTGTCAGTTTTTATAGGGGTGGGTCATTTCATAGGCTAATGAGTGGGAGGAGTATTCCAGCTATTTCAGGAAGGGGCGGGGATTTCCAGGAGTTGGGCCACCGCCCACTTTTTGATCCTTATGGTCGGCCTTGGACCTGTCATGGCGCCTGTGGATGTGTCATTCAACTTGCTGATGTGTTACAGCGAGCATATACTGAGGCTCAAGGTCTAGTGGAAGTCAACTTGTCCGATTTGTCCGCCATCTTGGACCCATTTTGTTCTAATCAGTTTATGTCATGTCTTCGGGCTATGTCATTCTTTCAGAGGTTGTGCCCTGCCCCCATCCCTCCTGTTTCACCTGTACTGGATGGAAAATGGAAAAGACAATTATAAAGGACATAACTGGGTCAATTGAAAAACACTAGAGTATGGAAGTTAGATTTGATAAAAGTATCATATCTATGTGCAATTTCCTGAAGTTGACAACTATTCTGAGACTATTCTTGTTTTTAGGAAATACACAGTGAAACATTAAGGGTAAAGAGGCATGATGTCTGAAAACTATTGTAATAGCTCAGGAAAATAGATAACAATATGTGTGTGTGGGAGAGAGAGAGAGAGAGAGGGAGGAAGAAAACAAATGTGTCAAGATGTTACACATTGGTGAATCCGGATAAAGGATGTATTTGCCTTCTTTTATGATGGGTGTTCTCCCTGCTCCAATCTAAGTGCAAGCCCTCAACTCAAGCAGAGGTGGGTTTATCAGAAGCAAAGGGAGCCTAAGCTTCAGAGACCTCTATTTGCCTGGCGCCTGTCAGTGCTAGAGGTTTCTAGGGCTTGTAGATATTTGAGGTGGAGATTGTGACATGTATACATACTGTTGTATGTAAGCATTTCAGGTAAATTATCTAAAGCGAATGGTTCTCAAGGTGGTGGAGGGCAATGTCTCAGACGTCGTGAGTTGTCAAACTTGGGGGATGGCTGCTACTGGCATCTAGTGGGTACACACCAGAGATTCTGCTAAACATCCTACAGTGCACAGGACAGCCCCCTCCAACAAAGAATTATCTGGCCCAAAATGTCAATCTTGTGCAGACTGAGAAATCCCGGCCTAAAGAAGTCTCAGAAGAAAGATACGTGCATCTTTAAAGTGTTGTTGATTTGCTATGATTTCTCTTCTCGGACTAAGTAAATATTCATGTCCATAACTGATTTTGAATTCATGATTTTGAATTCTTTTTCTCAAAAGAAGCCTCTTTGGATTGCATCAGCGCAGGTCCCACAGAATTTGGACTGTCCCTGAACTCAGGCACTGGGCTCCCTTTCCGCCATTGTAGGCTTTGCCTTTGCAGTTTCTCCCCTCTCCTGGATCATGTCCATCAATATAAACGTGTTTTCAGATCTCTCATTTTACAAAACAAGACCAAACCCTTTCCTTAACCCCTCCATAGGAATTGGGCTCCACTCCAATTCTCTGCCCTCCTTTTTATAGCACAACCCCTCTAAAGAGTTACCTGTATTCACCACCTCCAGTGTCTCACCTTCCCTCTCTCTTGAATCCGCTTCCACTGGTCTCTCACCCCACCCCTTCCCTCCCAGCAACACACTCAAATCTCATTGTCAATGTCCCCAAGTGACCTTCGTCTTGCCAAATTTCAATGACCAATTCTCAGTCTCTATTTCCTGGACCCTTTTGTGTAACATAGCTAGTCACTCCTTCCTGCCAGAAACATCTTCTTTACTCTAAGACAACACTCTCTCCTGATTCTCATAGGCAGCTCTGACTCACTGGCCTCTCCTGGATCCTCCCTGCTTCCCGACCTCTAAATGTTAGAGGTCACCCAGCACACTCCTCAACTTCTCCCTCCCACACTGATTTCATTCAGCGCCCTGGTTTTAAATGCCACATAGCTCAGCCCCAGCCTCATAAATGCCTCCATTTGAATGGTTAATGGGCATCTCAAACGTTGACTGTCTGGAACCGAACTCATTATGTCCTCCACCTGCTCTTCCCACAGTCTGGCCCATCCTGGAAAAGGCACCGACGCCCACGTGCCCTATTACTCAGGCGCAAACACTTGGAGTTATCCTTGAGTAGTTCTGCCTCTCATGTCCACGTCCAAACTGTCAGCAGATCCTGTTTTGAGAATATACCTTGAAAGTACATCTACCTTAAAATATACCCACCTTGAAAATATATCCATTATGCAAAACTGTTTCAACACCCTCAGTTGACCTCCGAGTTCAAGCCAGTATCACCCTTCACCTGGGACACGGCAGAGCCTCAAGACTGGTCTCTGCTCCCCCGCCTTGCTCATCCCCACCAAGTCCATTTTCCACATAACAGCTGAAATTATCATTTAAAATAAAAATCATGTCATACCACACCCTGCTCCAATGCCACCCCCGATGACATTAACCATCTAAGCATACTTAGAATGAATCCAACATCCTTTCCACTATCAACCCTTTCTGAGCTGGCCTCTGCCGACTTCTGCTATTTCCTACCACGCCCTCACTCCTTCCCTCCATCCCTGGCCTGCTTGTTCTCCTTCTAGCACTCCAAGCTTTTGGCCTCACTATTCCCTATGTGTAGAGTACACATCTCCCAGATGTTTGTGTCTGGTTCCATTACTTCACCCAGGTCTCTTGAATCCACTTTGTACATGCATATGTTATTAATGTGTAATGCATGTATAATATTACACATGATATGATTATGTTGTTTTCAGTTCTATATACCCAGCCGCTAAAACAAGAAACAGTGGCTCCTTTGAACAAGCAGAACAGAGTGTGCCAAGTGTGTGCTAGTTACACGGTGCCTTTTCCCCACGTCCTGTTGATCCTAGCTTCCCTATGGGGCCACAAAGAACAGGGCTCTCCGTCTGCTCTACGAGAGCCTTTAGAGAAGTGAAACCACCAAAATAAAAAGAGAAAGCTTCCTTATCCAGGCTGAGGATGGCGACGGTGATGATGATGATGATGTTTTTAACGGGGAGGAGGAGTATGTAGGTGATAGCCTCTGTTTATCAAGTCATTTATTTTATTTTATTTTTTTAACGTTTTTATTGGAGTATAATTGCTTTACAATGGTGTGTTAGTTTCTGCTTTATAACAAAGTGAATCAATTATACATATACATATGTTCCCATATCTCCTCCCTCTTGTGTCTCCCTCCCTCCCACCCTCCCTATCCCACCCATCCAGGTGGTCACAAAGCACGGAGCTGATCTCCCTGTGCTATGCGGCTGCTTCCCACTAGCGATCTATTTTATGTTTGGTAGTGTATATATATGTCCATGCCACTCTCTCGCTTTGTCACAGCTTACCCTTCCCCCTCTCCATATCCTCAAGTCCATTTTCTAGTAGGTCTGCATCTTTATTCCCGTCTTGCCCCTAGGTTCTTCTTGACCTTTTTTTTTTTTTTTTTAGATTCCATATATATGTGTTAGCATACGGTATTTGTTTTTCTCTTTCTGACTCACTTCACTCTGTATGACAGACTCTAGGTCCATCCACCTCACTACAAATAACTCAATTTAGTTTCTTTTTATGGCTGAGTAATATTCCATTGTATATATGTGCCACATCTTCTTTATCCATTCATCTGTCGATGGTCACTTAGGTTGCTTCCATGTCCTGGCTATTGTAAATAGAGCTGCAATGAACATTGTGGTGCATGACTCTTTTTGACTTATGGTTTTCTCAGGGTGTATGCCCGGCAGTGGGATTCCTGGGTCATATGGTAATTCTATTTTTAGCTTTTTAAGGAACCTCCATACTGTTCTCCATAGTGGCTGTATCAATTTACATTCCCAACAACAATGTATGAGGGTTCCCTTTCTCCACACCCTCTCCAGCATTTATTGTTTGTAGATTTTTTGATGATGGCCATTCTGACTGGTGTGAGATGATACCTCATTGTAGTTTTGATTTGCATTTCTCTAATGATTAGTGATGTTGAGCATTCTTTCACGTGTTTGTTGGAAATCTGTATATCTTCTTTGGAGAAATGTCTATTTAGGTCTTCTGCCCATTTTTGGATTGGGTTGTTTGTTTTTTGATACTGAGCTGCATGAGCTGCTTGTAAATTTTGGAGATTAATCCTTTGTCAGTTGCTTCATTTGCAAATATTTTCTCCCATTCTGAGAGTTGTCTTTTTGTCTTGTTTATGGTTTCCTTTGCTATGCAAAAGCTTTTAAGTTTCATTAGGTCCCATTTGTTTATTTTTATTTCCATTTCTCTAAAAATCCTCAACAAAATACTAGCAAACAGAATCCAACAACACATTAAAAGGATCATGCACCATGATTAAGTGGGGTTTATCCCAGGAATGCAAGGATTCTTCAATATATGCAAATCAATCAATGTGATAAACCATATTAACAAATTGAAGGAGAAAAACCGTATGATCATCTCAACAGATGCAGAGAAAGCTTTCGGCAAAATTCAACACCCATTTATGATAAAAACCCTCCAGAATGTAGGCACAGAGGGAACTTACCTCAACATAATAAAGGCCATATATGACAAACCCACAGCCAACATCGTCCTCAATGGTGAAAAACTGAAACCATTTCCACTAAGATCAGGAACAGGACAAGGTTGCCCACTTTCACCACTATCATTCAGCATAGTTTTGGAAGTTTTTGCCACAGCAGTCAGAGAAGAAAAAGAAAAAAAAGGAATCCAGATCGGAAAAAAAGAAGTAAAGCTGTCACTGTTTGCAGGTGACATGATACTCTACACAGAGAATCCTAAAGATGCTACCAGAAAACTACTAAGAGCTAATCAATGAATTTGGTAAAGTAACAGGATACAAAATTAATGCACAGAAATCTCTGGCATTCCTATACACTAATGATGAAAAATCTGAAAGTGAAATGAAGAAAACACTCCCATTTACTATTACAACAAAAACTCATTTATTTTTATGTCGGGCTCTGTGCTAAGAATTTACAAACCGTTAATCCATTTACTATTCGTAATAGCTCTGTGGGGTGGTCTTTATCCCCATCTTCCAGACGAGGAAAGAGGAAAAAGGCCGGCTTGGCGAACTGCGACTTTCCTGAGCTTACAAAGCAAACAAGTGTAGGGGTGGGTACCCCTGCCCTAATCCACTTAACTCTAAAGTCTCTTTTTGTCTTATCCTAGTGCCTTTCATCTTTCTTTCCCTTTTTGAAGTTGTTAACTCCAAATTTATTAACCTAGGGAACTCCCCGGTGGTCCAGTGGTTTGGACTCCATGCTTCCACTGCAGGGGGCACAGGTCCGATCCCTGGTCGGGGAACTAAGACCCGACATGCTGTGAGGCGAGGCCAAAAAAAACAAAGAAAGGCAAATTTATTAACCCACATGATCTGTAGAAACACTGGGACGAAGGTCCATCCAGCCCCATAGCCAGTGTCCGTTCCCTGATCCCGCACGCCTCAGCCTGCACACCTTCATGCTGCAGTTTTGAAGTTCCACAGCCAGAGGTCCCTGCCTCTCAAAAAAGGGGGGTGGGGTGGGGCTGATGCCATCATCACGTGGCTAAGTACTCAGTTCCGGTGTCCTGGAGGCTGAGATCAGCCTCGTCTGTCGTTGGGTGTGGTCGCCTCCAAACAGTGCCTTCTACAGCCTTGGGTATCTGAGCGAGACAAGACCTCTGAGGGGTTTGATGGGGAAACTGAGGCCAGCGAGGGCAAGGCTTGCCCCAACCTTCTGTGTCAGTTCGTGGCGGAGCTGGGGCTTAAGGACCCAGTCCTCTGGACCCAGGGATGAAGCTCCTCCTGCAGCCCAGCATTTTTCCGTAGTGCCTACCTCTTCACCTCGGTGTCACCCTCCTTCTTCCCTCCCCTGCCATTCCTCACCACCTCCGCCACATTTTGTTTTCTAGTTCAAATGGTACTGGTCTTACTCTTACAAAACTCCTTTCTGCCAAATAGATCCCTGCGCACAGTACAGGTGTTGGTAAAGGATATTGCCCGCCATCCGTCTTTCTGAATCACACTCTGCTCCTGAAATGCAGCCATTTCTAGGGTGAAATACGGCCCCTATTTAGCCGTGTGTAACACCAGTGGGAAAGCCTGTGAAGGCAGGCCTGCTTTTCTAGACGAAGCACACACTCCCAAACAGAGGTTGGAAGATTTTCTTGGGTGTGGGCTTTGGGCGCGCTGTCACTACTTGGAGCCTGCCCAGAGACCTTTGTGTGGGGCTGCAGCCCACTCTCTGGTGCTCTTAGGGACCCAGACTAAAGGCTGAGGTATCTTTTGGGCCCCAAAGAAAGCCTGGAACTTAGGTAACTCCAACCCCCAGGCTCTAAGCGGCAGTGAGAGCAATACGTTACCCAGCTCTGTGACCACAGGGCCAAGGAGAAGGGCACTGGTCCTCCAATTACTGAATTTATCACCTACTCTAATGAAACAGTCAGTGAATGCATACCCCGGGTTCCAAGGCACATTTCTCCGCTTCGCGGCCGAATGATCGTGAACAAGCCTCTTAACCTCTCTGAGTTCTCAATTTTCTCATTTATGTAAAGGGAATCATAGTACAGCTGAAAGGGTTGTTCTGAGTGTTAGATGAGAAAATGCAAGCAATGCTCTTAAAGAATGTAAACAATATTTAATAGTTGTTTAGTAATTGTTAGCACTTGTTACTGTAAGTCAGTAAGAAGATTAATGAAGAAACGCTAACAGAGAAATGAAATAGAAAAATACCAAGCAGAGAATTTTCAGGCTTATAGATATTGTTATATTTATTGATATGATAATAAGGCTCTCACTTGAAGGTATTTTTAGCTTCTTACTGATCCTTTTTTCTCTCCAGTTTCTGTCTTTCCTGAGAATTCTCACCTATATTTTTTCGTTACTTTTTTTTTTTAACATCTTAATTGGAGTATAATTGCTTTAAAATGGTATGTTAGTTTCTGCTTTATAACAAAATGAATCAGTTATACATATATCCCCATATCTCTTCCCTCTTGCGTCTTGCTCCCTCCCACCCTCCCTATCCCACCCCTCTAGGTGGTCACAAAACACTGAGCTGATCTCCCTGTGCTATGAGGCTACTTCCCACTAGCTATCTATTTTACATTTGGTAGTGTATATATGTCCATGCCACTCTCTCACTTTGTCCCAGCTTGCCCTTCCCCCTCCCCAAGTCCATTCTCTAGTAGGTCTGCATTTTTATTCCCGTCTTGCCCCTAGGTTCTTCATGACCATATTTTTATGTTTGTTTTTTAGTTTCCATGTATAGGTGTTAGCATACGGTATTTGTTTTTCTCTTTCTGACTTACTTCACTCTGTATGACAGACTAGGTTCATCCGTATCACTATAAATGACCCAATTTTGTTCCTTTTCATGGCTGAGTAATATTCCATTTATATATGTGCCACATCTTCTTTATCCATTCATCTGTCAATGGACACTTAGGTTGCTTCCATGTCCTGGCTGTTATAAATAGAGTTGCAAGGAACATTGTGGTACATGACTCTTTTTGAATTATAGTTTTCTCAGGGTATATGCCCAGTAGTGAGATTGCTGGGTCGTATGGTAGTTCTATTTTTAGTTTTTTAAGGAACCTCCATACTGTTCTCCATAGTGGCTGTATCAGTTTGCATTCCCATCAACAGTGCAAGAGGGTTCCCTTTTCTCCACACCCTCTCCAGCATTTATTGTTTGTAGATTTTTTGATGATGGCCATTCTGACTGGTGTGAGATGATATCTCATTGTAGTTTTGATTTGCATTCTCTAATGATTAATGTTGTTGAGCATTCTTTCATGTATTTGTTGGCAATCTGTGTATCTTCTTTGGAGAAATGTCTATTTAGGTCTTCTGCCCATTTTTGGATTGGGTTGTTTGTTTTTTGATATTGAGCTGCATGAGCTGCTTGTAAATTTTGGAGATTAGTCCTTTGTCAGTTGCTTCATTTGCAAATATTTTCTCCCATTCTGAGAGTTGTCTTTTCGTCTTGTTTATGGTTTCCTTTGCTGTGCAAAAGCTTTTAAGTTTCATTAGGTCCCATTTGTTTATTTTTGTTTTTATTTCCATTTCTCTGGGAGGTGGGTCAAAAAGGACCTTGCTGTGATTTATGTCATAGGGTTTTCTGCCTGTGTTTTCCTCTAAGAATTTGATAGTGTCTGGCCTTACATTTAGGTCTTTAATCCATTTTGAGTTTATTTTTGTGTATGGTGTTAGGGAGTGTTCTAATTTCATTCTTTTACATGTAGCTGTCCAGTTTTCCTAGCACCACTTATTGAAGAGGCTGTCTTTTCTCCACTGTATATTCTTGCCTCCTTTATCAAAGATAAGGTGACCATATGTGCGTGGGTTTATCTCTGGGCTTTCTACCCTGTTCCATTGATCCATATTTCTGCTTTTGTGCCAATACCATACTGTCTTGATTACTGTAGCTTTGTAGTATAGTCTGATGTCAGGGAGCCTGATTCCTCCAGGTCTGTTTTTCCTTCTCAAGATTTTCCTTACTTTTCTAAAAAGGATTTCAAGCATCCCACTAACTGAATGACCTCACATAAGACCCTCCACATTCGGATTCTGTGCTGGCATCTCTCCTTTGATCCATTTCAACCACACTCCCTAATCGACCACTATATGCCAGACTCTGGTGTATAAAAAGGAACAAGGTCCAAGGTGCATCTCCTAGAAGCTGACAGTCTATGGCGGGAAGGGGTGGTGGTGCGGGGAGGGGGGCATGGGGGAGGGATGGCCATGCAAGCAAATCATTCTTCCTGTAAGTGAAGAGGTTGTACTAGAGCAACAGTATTAAGGATGGGGCTGCCCAGACACCTGATATTGTAAGGTGGAGAGGCAACTGGGGTCCTCTGCTCACCAGAGAGAAAAGAGAGGGAAGAGTCTGGACGCATCCATGTCCTGCCCCCACCTGCTTCAATCCAAGAGAGCAGCTCTACTTTCTTCAGTTTTCTGTACCCAGATCCCGGAAAAATTATAGCTTGAATAGAATGTTTTGCTGCCAGTTTTATTTTTATTTTTTTAAACATTGAACAAAAAGCTTCCTTTCGTCCCTTTGTGGGCTGACATCCCAGGATTTGCTCCCAGATGTGTCTGCTTTACACATCATTCACTTTGCTCCTTATCATGTGTGTTATTGAGTTAGCTCACGTGGGCCTGGCAGGCCGTCTCCTTGTGTCGCCTGTGAGCTCTGTGGGGGCAGGGTCCCTGCAGCCTCCCCTGGTTATCCCCAGCCTCCGAGCAGAGCCAGCCATACAGGAGGTGTCCCCTGCACTTTGGCCGACATCTGAGGGTTGGCTGGTCAGTGGAGAACAGAGATCTGCTTTTTCTGTGTGCCTGTGATGGATGGGAGTGAAAAGCTTTAAAGGATGAAAGAAAGCTCTAGAGAGACAGGTTTAAGTTCAAGGGCAGATAGTATTTCCTGCATGTCTCCTCACGAGGACGTGTGATTCCTAGACCCTTAAAGCAAAGAAGACTGGGCACACGCTCAGTTCCACGTTCCCTTGCCCATGCCTCTGGGTGCTCTGGCCATTGTGAATGGTGAGGTACCACCTCCTCTTCCAAGGAAGCTGAATTTGAGCCTCACCTTCCAGGCTGTTATGAAGGCACAGGTCTCCCCTGCTGTCCAAAAGTAGAGCACTCCTATGAAACCTTTCATAAGCTGAAATGGTGTAAAGTGAAGAAGCGATCACCTTAGGACACATGTTGCTAACGGATGCAGAGAATAAATCACAGAGGCTCACAGACACAGTTCAGAGCTCTGGCGGCTTGATGCTGAGATGCTGAGCGTAGTTCCAACGTAAGGAGCTTGGTGGTGCCTTTCTCACTGCTCAGGGTGCGAGCTGCTTCTAGAAGGCTCCCTGCAAAACAAACACTGAACGCTGTTTTTCCTTTTCGCCTTTTGCAAAAATGAAAATCCTCTTCGGATTTATTTCGATTGCTGAAAAGAGGTGCGAATGTGGGTCTTTCGTAAAAGCGAACTGGCGTAAAGCGAACTTTTGAAAAGCGGGGGACACCTGTATACTTGTCAGTTGAGTAGGATAAAACACATTTATTGAGTGTCTTACTTTAACGTATAACTTTCTAATGCTTCATCTCATTATGCCCGGGTTTCCAGCTGTCCTCTTGAACGTGGGGGTGGGCAGGTCTGCTTAGGAAGACAAGGCGAGCACCTGAGTGGGAGGCCTGGCCTTGCTCACCTGCACTCACGCAGAGTTCCCTTCCACACGAGAGGAGGCAGGGGCCCCCGGGAGAGGAGAAAGACTGTGTGTTGGGGTGCGTGAGGGGCCATCCAGCGTTCAGGGCGCGTCGCTTGCCTGGTGGATTCACGGAGGCTTCGTCTCCTTTTATATGCTGTGCACGTCTTGGTAAAGTGCTAAATGTTTTGTGCCGGCACAAACGCCCCTTTTGTGTCACTCCAGCTCCTGCTGGTGGCTCTTCGCAGCCCACAATAAGTTGTACATTTATTTCCGCTAGGACTTTTCAAAAAGGAACACGCGCTCTGCTGTACAAGAAAAATCTGTCTCTCCCACCTACCCACACCCCCTCCCCCAGAAGTGAAGCCCAAAGATTAGCTCCCTGGGTGGTCTTTTTAGTCTCCTGAAATAACCCGGACTCCAAGGAAGGAGGTGGTGTTAGGTGGCTTCCAAGATGGGGAAGGTTTCCGGACTCCGAGGAAGGAGGTGGTGTTAGGTGGCTTCCAAGATGGGGAAGGTTTCCGAAGGCTGGGCTTGCTCCCCATTTTTTGCAAAAAGAGGGCGTAGAGGGGTCTTTAGAGGGCTGGGCGAGAGTTATCTTGGAGGACAGTGCTGGAGACGTTTGGCTTGGGCCTCGTAGTCTCACTGCAAACACAGAGCTCTGACATTACCTCCAAATTGAGTTCTGGAGCATTTAGTCCCAGAAAAGCACTGGAGGACTGAAAGATGTTCATCACACGGCCTGGATCTCGAGTTTATTTTTATAATCCTGTTTGTTATGTGAATTTTTGAAGAGATGGAAGAGGCCCAGACCTTTCTGCTGTAGAGAACGGATATAGATCCTACTCAACAGGCAGATTGATAACAGACACTCCTTAGCACTTAAACTATGCCAGACCCTGTTCTGAGTGCTTTACACATATTAACTGGTGAAATCTCTGCAATTCCAATGCCTGGGGTAGGTGATGTCATTATTCCCATTTTACAGATGAGGAAACTGAGGCCCAGAGAGCTTAAGTAACTTGTTGGAGGTCCTACAGCTAGTAAGTGACATAGCCAAGATGGAGGAGCAGGCAGTCTGGCCCCCCAGGATGAGGTCTCAACCACAGCATGGTCTGGCCTCTTGGAGATGAACAGCCTCACCCCCTAACCAGTGTCTGAGTAGAGTCATGCTGTCCCACCTGTCACCTCTTGGTTATATCCCAGACTCTCAGGGTCCTAAGAAGAAACCATCATACGGCCACATAAGAGTACCTGCCCCTACAACATAGGAGCCTCATTCAGCCTTAACCCTTGGTGCGCCTGTGTCCTGGAGAGACACAGATTTCCCCCAGTTATTCACATCCTTGTTATGTATGCCAGGCCCTGTGGTAGACACTGGAGCTTCAGCAAAGGCACGAGAATCCCTGTGCCTGTCCTCACCTCGTGCAGGCGAAGGAGAGGGCTGGAAGGCACTCACCTTCTGGTGTGATGCTGGCCAGGATGGTAGAGGGATGGGTGCCCTGGGGCACGCGGCAGAAATCCCACCCATGGGAGGCTGATGGGGGCTTCTAGATGCAATTAATAATTAATTATTGAGACTCAAACAATTACCAGGCACTAGTGAAGCCAAAAGCAGAGGGAGGGAGGGTGGCGAACAGTGTTCCTGGCAGAGACCCGGAGGCAGGTGAGAGCCTGTCCCTTCTTGACTGTCAGCCATGCCCGTCCCTGGTGAGCCCATCCACAGGGGCACCTGCCTGGTCATGCAAGCAAAGAGGCTTTCGAGACTTATTTCCTTTGGGCTCCAGACCTCTGCATGGAAGGAAAAGAATATCAAACTAGTCTTATGACTGTCCCATACCACACCCTGATCTGAACTCTCTAACTGTGTCATCTCATTTAACCCTTCTCACAAGGAACCTGAGGCCCAGAGAGGGAATTTGTCTCCTGTCCAGGAAGAGGAAGAGGTGGGCTTGGCATGGAGGTCGGGATATTGCCAAGCCTGGGCCTCTCACACCAGTGCCCTGACATCCGACCTGCCTCTGAGGAGTGATTTCAATGCTACCAGGAAATCCCTGACTGCAGAATTCCAGTTTAGTCCTGGTGGTCTGGCTGAGGCGACACTGTTGTCCTGATCAGTTATTTTGTTCATTAACCTATATATAACTGGGCAAGGTTCAGTGCGAGTGAGTCAGCCATTCTATGCAAGTCAGCTGGAGTGGTTCACCTAGGGCGAGAGGAGCTCCACTTTCAAGATGGCATTCAAGTTGGTGCTCGCTGCCAGCTGGGAGCTCAGATGGGGCTGCAGGTTGAGGGACCCAGTAACTTCAGCTGGGCCTCTCCATGGACTGCTTGGGTTCCCACACAGTATGGTGGTCGAGTTCCAAGAGAGCAAGGTGCATGGGATGGCATTTTATGACCTAACCCTGGATGTCACAGAGCATCATTTCTGCTGTACTTTATTGGTTGACGGACGCAGTCATCCACATCAAGCCAGTTTCAAGGAAAAGAGATAGAGAGCCTAGCATTCAATGAAAAGAGTGCCAAGGTCACCTTGGAAGAAGTGCGTGTGGGATGGGAGATAGTGTTGTGGCTATCTTTGGAAAATACAATCTATCACAAATATTTACTATTTACTAGGCACCGCTCTAGATGCTAAGTATACTCCAGAAAAGAAAACAAAGACCCCTGCCATCACGGACCTTATATTCAAGCAGAGAGGGGTCGGGGGGTGGGGGGAGACAGACAATAACATGGCAAATAAATAAAGCATGTAGTAAGTTAGAAGTGATAAGTGCTGTTTAAAAAAGAGCAGGATAAGGGGGTCTGGAGTGTGCGGTGAGAGTAGCAATTTTTTTTATATAGCAAATTCTTATTAGTTACCTGTTTTATACATATTAGTGTATATATGTCAATCCCAGTCTCCCAATTCATCCCACCACCATCACCCCCCACCCCCCTTGGTGTCCATACATTTGTTCTCTACATCTGTGTCTCTATTTCTGCCTTGCAAACTGGTTCATCTATAGCATTTTTCTAGATTCCATATATATGCGTTAATATATTTGTTATTCTCTTTCTGTCTTACTTCACTCTGTACAACAGTCTCTAGGTCCATCCACGTCTCTACAAGTGACCCAATTTTGTTCCTTTTTATGGCTGAGTAATATTCCATTGTATATATGTGCCACGTGTTCTTTATCCATTCATCTGCCGATGGGCTTTAGGTTGCTTCCATGATGTGGCTATTGTAAATAGTGCTGCAGTGAACACTGGGGTGCATGTGTCTCTTTGAATTATAGTTTTCTCTGGGTATACGCCCAGTAGTGGGATTGCTGGGTCATATGGTAAGAGAGTAGCAATTTTAAATAACATAATCAGAGAGGTTTTCCCAAGAATATGTCATTTGAACAATAAAGTGAAATGAGAAGAGAGAATGAGTGTGTGTATATCTGGGGAAAGAACATTCCCAGAAGAAGGAACTACCAGTGCAAAGGCCCCGAGGCACAGAATGCCTGAAGTATTTGAAGAATGATGAGATCAGTGTTCCTGCGGTAGGAAGTGAGAAGAGCTATAAGAGGGGATGTGAAAGGAGCAGTAGGTGGTCAGGTCATAGAACTTTAACTTTTACTCTGAAAGAAATGGAAAGCTATTGGAGGATCCTGAAAAAAAGAGAAACACATCTAACCAAATTTTCAAAGGGAACACTGTGGCTGCTTTGTTGAGAACAGACTGTAGGGGAGGGAGGTCGCAGGTGAGGAGGACAGGTAGAAGACTACTGCAATAATCCAGGTGAGAGGTGATGGTGGCCTGGGCCGGGTTTAGATTCAGGAAGCATTTTGAAGTTCATATCTCCTTAAAGAGAGAAAGAGATCTTCCCCTGCCGCCGTGGCGTTGCGCGGAGGCGGAGGCTGGGGTGCACTAAAGGTTCAGCTCCACCCGTAACCCACCGCCCTGGCCGAGGAAGGCATTGCTGCTGCAGGTGTAATGACGTTAATACCGAGCTGCAAGAGGTGCTGAGGACCGCCGTCATCCACGATGGCCTAGCACGTGGAATTCGGGAAGCTGCCAGAGCCTTAGACAAGCGCCAAGCGCATCTCTGTGTGCTTGCATCCAACTGCGATGAGCCTATATGTGTCAAGTTGGTGGAGGCCCTTTGTGCCGAGCACCAAATCCACCTGATTAAGATTGATGACCGCAAGAAACTAGGGGAACGGGTAGGCCTCTGTAAAAGTGACGGAGGGGGGCTTCCCTGGTGGCGCAGTGGTTGGGAGTCCGCCTGCCGATGCAGGGGACACGGATTCGTGCCCCGGTCCGGGAAGATCCCACATGCCGCGGAGCGTCTGGGCTGTGAGCCATGGCCGCTGAGCCTGCGCGTCCGGAGCCTGTGCTCTGCAGCGGGAGAGGCCACAACAGTGAGAGGCCCGCGTACCGCCAAAAAAAAAAAAAAAAGTGACAGAGGGGGAGACCCCATCAAGCGGTTAGCTGCAGTTGCGCGGTGGTTAAGGACTATGGCAAAGAGGCTCAGGCCAGGGATGCCCCTGAGGGGCACTTCCAGTGCAAGAAATGATCAAATACAAAAACCGGGCTCTTGTTCCTCAAAAAAAAAAAAAAAGAGAGAGAGAAAGGTAGGTGTCAAGCACGATTCCACAGCACACCCTTATCTGTCCTGTGACATTGGCTAGTCTTTGCAGAGGGAAGAAGATGGGCTTCTTGTCTTGGCTCACCCTGAGCCCCCTTTCTTGAGAAACGATTCTTATTCTTTCAGATAACTTCATTGGACTCTTTTTTGTTCCCCGCAACTTGTACTTTAAGCAGCTGGGTGCGGCGTCCTACCCACTTCCTGGGGGATGCTAGCCCTACACAATGCTCTGGGACTGTGGTTTCTGTGGTGCATCAATGGGGAAAAGGCCGCCTTTATTTTTTTCCCCTTCTGAATATTTACAACGTGCACTTCCTCTGAAAAGTCCTGAAGTAAAGACCTTGTTTAACTTAGTTCAGCACATCATTTCTCAAATATATTAGACTCCAGGAAGTTTCTCCATTAGCATGCTTCCTCGGAACAATTTGGGAAAAGCTGATCTTATTTCAGTGACCTTCCTCCAAGGAGGAGATCATCAAAGCAGCCAGGTCTCAGTTATCTGCGTGACTTGGAGCTGCCTGTCCCAAACCAGTTTGCCAGGCTGCTCTGGCCTTTCTGGCCTCCTGCCTGCAGTCTCCTCACCTTTGAGGTCCTGCAGAGGCTGCCCTTTGCTGGGACAGTGCTGCCCCATCCGCATCGCTGTCTGCACTGAGATGTCCTGTGCAGGAACGCTTAAGAGTCAGCACCCCGAGGTTGTCCCTGACTCTCCCATTTGTTCCTACAATCATTTATGGGCACTTATTCTATGATGCTGAGCTGTTGGAAGATGCAGAGATGAATCCAAGCTGGGTCTTGCTCTCAAGGTGATTCAGGTACATCAGTAGCAGTCATGTAAGGGGAGCTAAAGTAAGAATTGCTATAGGAATAATGCAGCTTTAACACACACACACACACACACACACACACACACACACACACACACACACACACACACACACACACACACACACACACACACACACACACACACAATATCAGTAACCAGAAGAGGGTTTGGGATTCAGAACTTGCAAATTATAGCCACTATGTTTGACCTTGGACACATTTTTTCACACTTCTATCATGGTTTTCAAGAAATCCACAAGAAAAATCTTCATTTGATGTAGTAAATAGTTTTACCGCCTGGCCAGCCTAAGGCAAAGAAACCCTAAAGAATAGAACCAGACTGCCGGTTCCCTCACAGTGTGTCGTAAATGTACTGTCCCCTCCCACTTGCTTCCTGTGGAGCCTTAGAACCTAAAGGAGGTGTGGGTGGAGGGGAGAAGAGGAAGGAGAGACGGGGTAGAGGGAGGAGGGGGCAGGCAAGGAACGCTGAGGCTGGTGGTGAGAGACTTTTCCTACTGGAGACTCACCCTTGGGACTTTGTGATGGAAACTATTCTAGAAACTGCTGGAGGCTCCTACCCTCCCTAGCTGGGGGTAGCCTTGAGGGGTTGCACTGGTGGCCAGGTGTCCCATCCTCTTCCTCAATCATCTTGTAGGATTAGCTAGTATGAATGGTGAATCTCCTGCCTTAAAGAATGGAGCATTTCACAGGGCTCTATTTTTTTTTTTTTTTTCTCTGATTGTGTTTAAACTTTCTGTTTCTGAGGATTAAGCCCAAGGAATACAGCCCAGGAAAATCTCTGAAAATGAGTTCTCTCTCTATAAATCAATAACAAGAAAACGTAGACCCTCAGAAGCCAAGAACATGATAAGGGAGAGAGGTGTCCAAAAGCAGAGCCCCTAGAAAATGGTGACCCCCACCCCTCCCTGCTAACATTCTTCCACACTCACTGAGCCTTGGTTTCTTCATCCATAAAATAGGAGTATGGATGCTTAGTTCTCAGGGTTGCCATGAGGATTAGATGAAAACCCAGCATGGTCCCTGGTAATTAATGTTGCTCTGTAAATGGTAGCTGTCGTCAGCATCATGGTCATTGTTGTGGAGGGAGGAGGTATCCATGAAGACTACATGGAGAAAATGACATCAAGGAAAATAGGATGTAGGCATGTGAACATTGTGGGAAAAGATGGAATTCCAGGCGGAGGACTAGCCTAGTAGAAGCACAAGGTCCTGTAAGCTTAAGGCACTCTTACAGAAGATTCTCCCCTGCGCTGACAGCTTCTCCTGTGTGGACTTAACCCCGGCAGTTCTAACTCAGGGTCATTGAGTGACACTTTGACTTTGATCCCACTGCTGGTGTTGTCCTTGTGAAGTGGCCCCTCTTTAATACTCATTGATACCCACAAAGCAAGGCAAAGGACGTGTTCCAGTTCAGCTGAAACCTTGCTCAGTTAAAACCCTGACTGACACGATGACAATTAGAAAAACTTTAAAAAACTCATTAATTCTGAATCCATTAAATCAGTTTCCTGACTCCATGGAGACTAGGAAGGGACTTCACCTTTTAATTCATTAAAGGAGTGATTTTTTTTCAAGTGTAAGAAACAGCAAGAAAATGCATGTCCTGTTTTCCAGGGTGCAGGGAACAAATAATATGTGAATGTAAATTATGCCCCAGACAGGAGACACTATTGACTACTTTTTGGCGCTCAGCTTTGCAAAGTCCATTTTGCAACTGGGGAGTCAGAGACTCTCAGCAGAGAGGTTATCTGCTAGGATTACTAGGTCTGATTCCATTTTCCAAACTCTTTCCACATTATCACGTTGTCTTCTGTGATAACCAGACTGTGTACTAGACATTTCTCATTTTTAGAGTTGACTGTAAAATGCATGATTCGATTCTGCTTTTGTCAATTAGAACAATATCACTAAAGCTAAAACCACCCTGACTGTCCCACCCACATTCACCATTGCTAGTCCCATCCTTTCTCTATTTCTGAGTTTCTCTCCTCAAAATTAGCCACTCGTGTAAATGCGGTTTTAATCTTTCCAACATAACTTTAAATGAGTTTGTTGTCGCTTTTCAGTCCTTTAAAAATACTTTTCCATATATGTCACCTACCCAAAGGAAAGCTCTAATGTGTGCATGTTTTCTTAAATGGTGTCATACTATATATAACATTCTGCATCTTGCTTTTTCCCTCAGAAATATTTTTTGAGCTCTACCCATGTTGACACATATAGAGTCAGTCCATTCCTTTTAACTGCAGGAGAACATTCCAGCACATGAATATACCATTTTTATTCCACAGTGCCCTGACTGAAGGTTATTTAGGTTGTTTCCAATGCTTTGCTGTCACAAACAGCGCCTCGGTGATCACCTTGTACACGTATATCTGTGTGTGTTATGTTTGCACCCTTGAAAAGCTCACACTTAAAAGCTAACAGGTGGAATGCTCGTTCTAGATCATTTTTATCTGTGTGAGAAGCAGTTTCCTGAAGGGCCTCTGATCCTGGGATCTGGGTTGACCATCTGGTTTACAGAGTTACTGACAGTCTTGGAGGGAATGTAAAGATTCAGACCTCTCCTTTTAAAGTTAGATTCTGATGCCCAGAGAGACGAAGGGACTTGACCGTGGTCGCAGTACCCAGAGCTCCTCCTTGCATGCGCTCAGCGAGCTTTACTGCTTACCTGTGTCCTTCCCATCTCCTCTTGCCTCTCGGCAGCGGTCACCTACATCTTCAGGTATGCGCTACACCTGACTCTCTCTGCCTTCGGGCTTTAGAAGAAACTTGGGAGGGGGCGGTGGTAGGAGTAATACCCTCAAAAAATCGCGCAACCCTCAACAAATGACAGACAGGAAGCTGGCGGAAAAATACCCCAGGTTCCTTGCCCCTTGGTGGAAAGATTCTAGGTGCCTCCTACCCAGCCTCTGACAGACTCCAGCAAGACTGCAACCATTTCCCATATGGTGACCCACTTATTAACACACCCTTGTTAGCTTTCCTCCCTCCCTTGTCTCTCTCACGTCCCAGCCCCTCACCTGCTTCCTGGGATCACCTCCCAAATCAACTACCTGCACCCAAATCCTTGTCTCAAGGTCTGCTCTTCACGGAACTCAAAGACCGCATCTGTATGCCAGGGTCTGTGCCAGGCAGAAGAGGATACAAGAAATGAATAATATATGATTCACTGCTCTTAACGAGTCACAAGCCAGTGACCCAGGTCTTCTGACTCTCAGTGCAGTGCTCTTTGTGCTGTGCATATCTGTGCATTTTAATTCAATGACATTCTTTAAAAAAAAAAAGCAACCAGTCTTCCCAGCAATCCGTCTGACTAAATGAAGTTTTATTGTAATAAGTTAATTCCACTGCTTTTTTTTTTTAATAGTAAAGACCTGACTAAAATAATAATCCTTAAACTCAGACCTTCACTGGATGCCAAGCAGTTTCCCCGACGCGCTATCGCCGTCTCCATTTTTCTGATATATATGTTTCTCCTCCCTCTGTTCTTAGGAAATGTTGATGTTCAGTTCACCCTGATCAGTGTTTAGCTCTTCTGGTCAATTTATCTTATTTATTGACCTGAGCAGAAAATCAATGTAGTCTTCATTTAACGTCCTGTTTAATTCGGGAGAATTGGATTCTGTGGAAACTGTGCCCAAACTACTAGAACCTTGATAGGGTACCATCTACTCCAGAGAGCCTTCCAGGGTCCAGCCTTAACTGACCTCCTCTCCTACCCCCTCCCTGTTTCCACTCCCACCCCTTTAAAAACAGAGACGGTCAAGACCAGATTTGCGTGCTTAGTAAGTACAAATGGATGTAAAGTTTGCTTTCAGAACGGGCTGGGTCTCCGAGATCTCTGCCCAAAGACTCCCTTCTCGCGGGGCCGCTTTCATAAATGCACAGGGAGGCAAAATGCCTTTGCCATAAATAAATAACGTGACCAAGAACACTTCGGAAAAGCTGGTTGCTTTCACATTCTAACAACTGCTGGGGAGCCTCAGGTCCAAAACTGCTGCAGGAGTTTTCCTTTCAAACAGACCTCGAATCCTAACCCCAGCTCCTCCCTGATTAACTGAGACTTTGGGCGAATTACCTTCCCCCTCTGAACTTCTGTTTGCTCACCTGTAAAAGGAGGCATCGAGGATATTGTTGTCAGAATAACAGAAAATACCCCTGACACTCACATCAGGGAACTGGGCTCCTACTGGGTTTTTTTTTGTTTTTTTGTTTTTTTTTGCGGTACGCGGGCCTCTCACTGCTGTGGCCTCTCCCGTTGCGGAGCACAGGCTCCGGACGCGCAGGCTCAGCGGCCATGGCTCACGGGCCCAGCCGCTCCGCGGCATAGTGGGATCTTCCTGGACCGGGGCACGAACCCTCGTCCCCTGCATCGGCAGGCGGACTCTCAACCACTGCGCCACCAGGGAAGCCCGAGTCATTGTATTTTTAAAAAGAACTTATATTTCTTTTGGTCACCTTCAAATATCAGTGATCATTCAACACATGTTCCTACTTACCATTTTCTTTTGAAAACGAAGAGTAAAGCCCAATTTATCCCCAATTCCTGGGCAGAAAGGGGGCCCACGTGTTTTCTTTCTAGAAACTGGCAGGTAAATGTCTGTCTTGGCATTGGGATCCCCCTTTAGCCTGTGTCTGAGCAGAGCCTGCATGGAAGAGGCTTTTGGTCAGTATCTGACTGAAGTAAGGAAGTAGGGATGGCTGGTTGTTGCTGCCCTGGAGTGAAAAATATGAATTTCTGGAAAACAATGAACAATTGCAATATTTGGGACACATTATACTTTAAAAAAAAAAAGTCTGTTTATTTGAAATTCAAATTTACCTGATGTCCTGAATTTTTATTTGCTAAATCTGGCACCCCTAATATGAGGTGGTCATCCAATGACATTGAGCTGGTGACATTTGAGCCAAGAGGCTGTCTGGGGAAAGAGCATTTGTGCTTGGATCAAAGATCGCAGGATAACAATTGTAGCTCTCGAGGCAGCGGGATTAACGGATTTGTTTTTCTTTTTACTTTTCAGTGTTTTCTAAACATCTTAAAACAGCAATGTATGACTTTTCTAATAATAAAAAAAAAAAAAAAAAAAATTGAGGGCTTCCCTGGTGGCGCAGTGGTTGAGAGTCCGCCTGCCGATGCAGGGGACACGGGTTCGTGCCCCGGTCCGGGAGGATCCCACATGCCGCAGAGCGGCTGGGCCCGTGAGCCATGGCCGCTGAGCCTGCGCGTCCGGAGCCTGTGCTCCGCAACGGGAGAGGCCACAACAGTAAGAGGGCCGCGTACCGCAAAAAAAAAAAAAAAGAAAAAAAAATTTGGTTGAAAGTCAGTGAGCTAGATAGGGTATAGCCTGGCCTGACCAGGATTGACATATAACTTTATCCATCTTCTTTCCTTTGCTTCCTGCAGACCAGGCCCTCAGTCACCCCACCCAGTTTAACCAGCCCCCTCCCCTTTGCCTCTTTAACAAACCCTCTACCCTCAGACCACGTAACCAACCGTAAATGTCTGTATATGAGGGCAGCACCTACTCCACAAATTCACCCGACAAAGGAGGCTGTCACCTTGAGTATGGCTTTCTCACACATAAAGGGTATTTTTGCAACTAATTTCTTTTAAACAACAACTGCTTAGGGGAAGATACATTAGACTAGATCAGGAATTATAGGTGAAGAGTTGGAATAAAGTAGTTTTGTTCAAAAAGAGTAGGCAAGAGCAGTAATTCTAAATGTATTATTATGTGCAATAGGAGATTTTAAACAGGTAGGGGTATTACTAAAGTAATACATGAAATACTCTAGATATGTGACTGGTTCATTTACAGTTCTAAGTCAAGTTTATATTTTCAGGCAAATCAAATAACTCTTCTCAGGAAGGTGGTGGTGAATTTCCTTATATTCAGTAATACGTGGGGAAGGGCTTGCTAGACACTGAATACTGCAGACTTTTCCATCTTAGCTGTTACAGTAAATAACAGCTAAGGGACTTCTAGAGGTTAAGACTAGGTGTTTCCACTATGGGAGGCATGGCTTCGATCACTGGTCTGGGAACTAAGATCCTAATTTTTTGCCACATGGTGCAAAAAAAAAAAATAACAGCTAACATGTCTTGAATACTTACTTTGTGACCAGTTCTAAATGCTTTGTCTGTGTTAATGCATTTTATGCTTAGAGCAACCCCATGTCCAGGGTGATATTGTTACTTCTGTTTCACAGTTAAGATCTTAGGCAGTCTGGTTCCAGAGCCTGCACTTAAAAAAAAAAAATATATATATATATATATATATATATATATATGGAAAATATCAAACATATACAAAAGTAGCTGGAGTAACCTCACCTCATAGCTCAGAGCCCAGCTGTCAATCAAGTGGTACCATATTGCTCATCCCAGCCTGCATTCAGATTCTAGATCCTCCACTTTCTTGCTGTGGAGCACTGTGCCTGTCCCCAGGCCTCGCTATGCCTCAGTTTCCTCTTCTGTAAAAGGGAGGGTAAGGAGCACAGGTGCTGTTTCATGGGTTTGGGGTAAGATAGCACATTTTGCCCCGTTCCCTTTTTGACGCATAGGAGACATAACATTATGGGATTAATGTTCATCTCCCGACTGTAACAGAAGCTGCCAGAGGACCAGACTGACTGAAGACCGCTGACCGCTGAACAGTAGGTACTCAGTAAATGTCTGTCAGGGAAAGTGAAATGTCTTGTCTCAGCCCCAAAGCTCCACCGCATATGGCTCCTTGTCTTTAAGCAGAGAAATTTTCCTTCCCAAGTTAATAGTTAGAACTGCTCAGAACCTTTTCAAAAATAAACAGTCTTTAAGAGAACTTGTATACTAATGCAAATATCAAGGTACCTCTGGCTACTGTTAGCAAAATAAACTGAACAGTGAATACAAATACATTAGATGCAGCAATGCCAGTCGTGTGGATTCTAGGAACTTTGCTCTGATGACTGGAGCCTACAGAATTGTTTCTAGAGAGAGTGGAATTGCTTTGTGGATGTGAAGGCTAGCAGAGAGCTGAGTTCTTCCTAGGCTAACCTCAAGGCCACTGGCACCAAATGGAATTTTAGGCCAGGCAGGCAGGTAAAATCACTAATAAGATTAATGAGAAATTGTCTTTCTTTGAGCAGCTGCGTCAGGCAGAACTAGGTTGATCTCATACCTCTGCCACTACCAGCTGGGAAAAGGTCACTTCACTTCTTGGAGACATGATTTGCTTGCCTGTAAAATGGAGATAGCAATCATGGGGCTGACTCATTATGAGACTTAATGAGATAATATTACAAGTGTGTCTCCCCTCTTTAAACATGCTCTTGTCTTCTTTAGCAACAGCGCCATTCACAGTGTATCCATATTTTTCACGCAAGAAAACTGAAGCTCAGAGAGGTTAAGTACCCTACTCAGAGTCACACAGCTTTTACAGGGGACTTAATTTCAAGGTCTGCATGCCAACGAATGATTTTGTAACTAAATGCTTGGGTATCATTTATTTAAAGGTGGGGGGGGTGGGAGGGGAAGCAATAAATGAAATCTTCTTCAGTTCTGTGCACTGAGCCCGGGGAATTGGGCCCCCTTGATTATATAATACAGAAATGGGAAGATTTCCTTTAATTACCATGTTGAGCTATTGCTAGCAATTTGAAATATTTATGTGCGTCCCAGGCAGCCAATCATCTGGGTGGCAGGTGCAGTTAGAAACATGGCATAAGAAGGGAGTTTATTTATAAAGGGCCTGATGAATCCCTAAAATGAACTTGTCAGTCAGCCCAAGAAATGTAACTGTGAAGGAACAGGAAATTAATGATTGTCCCCCTTGGCAGAGACAGGCACTCTGCTATCAGGGCTATGATTTGCTGGGTGTCAGCACATTTCTCTCTCCCCCAGCCTAGTTGCTAGTTATTTCTGTCAATAGAAACTCAGAAATGTTGATCAATAAGCTTAGCATTTGCTGGTTGAAATGAGCTTCAGCATTGCCTGGAAAAGAAAGAAAGAATTGTATTCCTTTCTGTCCCTCCTCCCTCCCTCCCTCCCTCCCTCCTCCCTCCCTCCCTCCCTCCTCCCTCCCTCCCTCCCTTCTTCCTCCCTCCCTCCCTTCCTCTCTCTCTTCCTCCCTCTCTTCCTCTCTCCCTTTCTCTCTTCTGTAGATGCTTTTTACACCAACCGCATCAGAGCCTGTGTTAATCTCTGAGGTTATACAAGTATTGGGTGGGCCGAAATGTTCGCTTGGGTTTTTCTGTAAGAAGTTATGGAAAAACCCAAATGGACTTTTTGGCCAACCCAATAAATGAGAAGAATGAACACTGTGAGTAAACATCATACTCATGTGCCCCTCAAGGTGCCTCAGGAGGGATGCATCCGGGATCCAGGAGGGTAGACAGGCAGGGGACAGCAGTTCAGCCCCAGGGGCACGGTGGAGGGAGGGCTCTTGGATTCCAGGAGGCGAAGAGTGAGCTGGGCTCCGGAATGTGAATAGGAGTCCACCAGACAGCAAATGAGAGGACGGTTATATCCGCATATTCAGAGATACAGTGGTGAGAAATGGCACGCCGCTGCTCCCTCGTGCTTACTTCTGCCTCTTTTTTTTTTTTTTCTTTTGCTGCTCCCTTCTCCTCAAGGATGAGCCTCTGGTGAATTGTAACACTGTCACTTTGGGGGCAAGAGACATAAAAATACGAATGCTGTGCTATTCATATAGTATAATATAATGCAATGTAATGCAATGTAATATATATTAGTTCATATCAAGTGATGATAATTTATGAAGTATTTACACTGTGCCAATAGAACCATCAGAAGGTCCCCAAGGGCAAGAAGTAGTGGCTGTCTCCCTCTGCACTGCTGTATCTAGCAGCCCACACATAATAGGCATGCAATGAATATGTTACTTTAGAATGAGTGTCACATCATTTGCCTGTGCTACCTCTGATCTCATGATACACCAAGATGAATAAGATGAATAATGTACACTACACACGGAGAAGTCAGAGTTATGCTTTTAAACTGTAAATCAGATCATCATACTCCTTGTACAAAGTCCTCCAGCACCTTTGCTTCGTACCCAGAGTTCAACCCAAAGCCCCTGCTGTCACCTCCAAGATCCACTGGCCCCTGCTGCTCCTTTCAGGGCCAACCCCACCCCTGCCTCTGGGCCTTTGCACCTGCTGTTTCCTCCCGTTGGGACATGCTTTCCCCAGCCCTGTTCTCTCCAGCACTTCCTCCCTGCTTCTGTTCAAAGGTCATCTCGTCGAGCCTTGGAGGTCCTTGGTCTCCCCACACCAGGAATCTTGATCTCGGCCTTTGCCTTCTTTTCCGACCTTCACTCACCACTCTGACTTTATACTATGCATTTATGTGTTTGTTTATGCCAGTCTCCCCTGAAACGTGGCTGGCTCTCAATAATCCCTTATGGAATGTGTCATATAAATTTCTTTTTACATATTTCCGAATTTAATCTACTCAGCAACCCTATGAAATAGGCATTGCTGTCCCCACATTCAGAGAAGGAATTTAGAACGTAATTAACAATAACACTAACAGCAGTAATTCCTTGAGCACTTGCTCTGTACCAGATGCCGTGCTAGTCACTCTGCATTCATTACCCCACGGATTATCTCCATGACCCCACAAGACTTCCCTGGCATCTTAGTAAACCAACACACCACCCCTCAGCCCACCGCCAACACTCCCTAGCCTCATTCTGTCAGTCACTGTCCAACACTTCAGCCATTTAACTCTTTAATCCTTTTTAATTTGTTTGAAGGTTCTCTTCCTAGTAGAATATAAATACCATGAGGGAAGGGTCTCTTTTTTTATACACCACAGGCTTTACTATATGTAGAATGATGCCCAACATTTGATATTTCTAAAAGAGCAAAGTCTTTCCTCCACCAAAAAAGAAAACACGATTTGCAGAAGCCAGTTCCTTCACATGCTTGTACACCGTCTGCACTTGAGTGCTTCGCGGACCCTGGGACTCGCCTGTAAGCACGGTCTCCACCTCCTTCCTCCCCCGCACTCTGTCTTTCCTATCCACCCAGCCCAGCAGGCCAAATAGTGGCCTTGTCTAGAACAAGACAGGCAACGCGGGCCTGTGGGCGGTAATTGCATCTTCCCCTGTGCTGTACGTCTCTCTGTCAGCGAGTCTGTGGCTCTTTGCTGCCTGATGTACGTCCACCCAGATCCTTAAGAAGTAGAGACAAGGGGATAAATCCAGAAGGGAGCAGCCCACGGCTCCCTCACACTCCCTGAGCAGTACCACCGAGAGCCTCCCCATCCTTTTGACATAAAGAACCAATTTTCCTGCATATATCTAAATTGGTAGTACATGCTAGTTAGTAGACATTCCATAGATATTTGCTGAATGAATTGGTAGTACATGCTAGTTAGTAGACATTCAATAGATATTTGCTGAATGAATGAATGAATTGGTAGTACATGCTAGTTAGTAGACATTCAATAGATATTTGCTGAATGAATGAATGAATTGGTAGTACATGCTAGTTAGTAGACATTCAATAGATATTCGCTGAATGAATGAATGAATTGGTAGTACATGCTAGTTAGTAGACATTCAATAGATATTCGCTGAATGAATGAATGAATTGGTAGTACATGCTAGTTAGTAGACATTCAATAGATATTTGCTGAATGAATGAATGAATGAATGAATGAGCATGCTTCCAAGTGAATGAGCACATTATCCTGAGGCTCGGGAAAAGGAAAGTGCCTGGCCAGGATCTTTCACCTGAGCGGCAGAGCAGAGGACTTGAACCTACTCTCCTGGGTTCCAGGCTCAGTGGCTTCCTCTGTGCTTCACGGCCTCCTAGGTCCCCAGGCTCAGGCCCCGGATTCATAAGAAACAGGGCCTCTAGATAAAGCCTGCCTGACTGGGTGTGAGACTGAATTTAGAAGCAACTCTATTACCGTTGGTCTCCAGGTGCCTTCTCTGCTTTTCCTCCTTCCCTCCTCCTCCGCGCTCTTCCAGATGGCGGCAGGGCTGTGATTGAGGCCTCCCTTCCCCTGTCTTCTGCCCTCTGCTGGTCTCTCTCATAAGGCACAAGACAGACATCCCTCCTGGTCACGACTGCCTGAAGCTCAGTTGTCCTCTCTCAATGCCCTTCTCCAAAAGCCCTGAATCTTCGTCTGGATCTTCTGTTGCCAAAACTCAAGACACACTGAACCAGACTGAGAAGCTGTGAACTGAAGTGTTCCTTAATTATTTGTAGACACATCTCTATTTATGTCGTTCCCCTGTTCAGAAACTTAGAATGGCCGGCCAAGTAGACCTGCCACAGAGGGGCACCTTGAAGAACTTCCAAAGGTGCGTGATCATGGGTAGTTTACAAGCAATTGATTTCCACATCCTCAGCCTTCATGACATTCTGCTTAAGATTCAGATTCCCAAGAGTGAGCCTCTGCTTGGCCTAGTTATCAATTCCCTCACTCACCTGTAGGCCAGAGGAATGCAAGCACCTTGACTGATGAATCTACAAGGCTCTACCCATGGTGTAAGTGTGTATGGGGGAGTGATGTACATTTCTACAACGCTAAGGGGGTGCTTTGACCAGAAGGGGGCATAGATATTGTATGAACAAATCTAAGGGCTGTCTACTGCATAGTTTCACCCCTATTAGCATACATCCAACCCAGTGAAATACCACAGCCTCCGTGAAGTGTCTCTTTTTGTTAATTATGTATGCATGTGCATTTGTGTATATGTAATGTTTTCTTGATTTGGGGGGGAAAAATAATATCATAAAGTTTTTCCATATCATTAGCTATACCTGGAAAGCATAATTTTAAATTTTCACGTAACTTATTCTATGAATGGATCGTATTGTCACTGTTAGATATTTAGATCGTCCCCACTTTTAACCCCATTATGAATGATACCACGATGAACATCTTTGAACATATCTCTTTATCTGGTTGCTCTTTTTTCCTTTACAATGTACTACTATAATCACTAGGCCAAACTCTATGAACACTTCAGAAGTTTGGTAGATATTGCCAAATCGCTTTCCATAAATGTTGGCGATTTATACCAGCACAAGTAGAATAGGAAGAATATCATTTCACTCTACCCTCGTCAGCACTGAGAATCATCATTGGACAGAAATATTTGCCAACTTGATTGGTGAGAACTGCTACATTCTTGTCAATGCCTCTTGCATTACCACCCATGGTGCAAAAGCTCAACTCTAATGACCTATTTTCAGTCCATAATATTTCTCTTCCTCTTCCTCCTCTTCCTCTTTCTCCAGTTCTCACTTATTTTTTAAAATAAAATATCTCCTTATTTTTGAATAAGCATATACATGCACACAGTTCTACTTTCTTGTATCTTTGGAATTTTGAAGTCTTTCTCGATCCACACACCCAACTACCACCCACTCCCCTCATCCCAAACTGGAAGTACTCTCCTCCCCTTCTGACTTCCCGTGGACCTTTCTGCTGTGTCTTCTCTGTTCTTCAATACTGCTGGCTTTTTGGAGGGCAGAGACCATCGCTTAGTCTTGTCTGTACTTCTGACTCTTCATAGCACAGGGGAGGGTATAGCAGGTGCTCAGTAAGTATCTTTGTAATGGATGGTTAGATGGAACGATGGGTATATGAATGGATGGATGGACGGATGGATGGATGCTTATTTTGTTGATCCTGAAGAAATTAGGAATCATTGTTCCAGGCTTTGCGTACCTAACAGTCTTGTAATTATGATCAGCCGGCAATTACCTAGCGATTTCCACCACATAAAAACTCCATTCATTAAATTGTGCTACAGGTAAACCTGATGCTTCAAAGTAGCAATATTTATTTTCAGTAAATGAATTAACTAGTGTTTAATTACTATAACTCACTATCCACTACTTTATGTTTTGGCAAGTAGCTGATAGACACAGGCTTTTCCTGCGTGGAATTTACATTTTATAAAGTCATTGTTTGTAGGCTGGTAGAGGTGCCTCGTGTTCTACACAAGCTGGAGTCTCTTGAAAAATGGCATTTTCTTCTAACCTGTCACTACCATGCAAGGGCAGCAGGCACCCCAGGTGCTGACTGAGAAGGGCAGTAAGAGGGACTTTGCAATGGCTGGACTCTTACTCGGTGCTGGACAACGTGTGGGTGCTTTAGGTGGTTTATCTCATTTTGTTGTCACCTCTGTCCTGAGAGGGAGGTGTTATAATCTCCATTTGACCAATCAGGAAGCTGAGATCAGAGACACCAAGTGACTCTCTTGAAGTCACACAGTGAAGCTTCCAGGCAGAGCTGGGTTTCCGGCTCAGAGTCCTCTCACTGGCATCCCGAATGCTTTCTGATGTTTCAAATTATTCTCTTTTCACATTCCTTTTCTTCCTTTGTTCTAACAATGCTTGGAATGTTATTTCCTCCCTGCACCTATATTATAGAATCGATTTCCCTACTTTATGGGATAGAATTGCACTCTGCAGGCTTCTTTTCCCTTCTCTGGCATGTTGTCTCCCCCACTCCCCACACACATTACCCTCTAACGCCTGTCCTGTCTTTCTTCTCGTTTCCTTTTCCTCCTCATCTTTGTCCTCGTCTTCCTTCAAGAGCCCAATGTATTGCTACTCCCTCCAAGAACCCTTCCCCAACCGGCCCAGGAAGAATTCCTTGCTTCCTTTTGGAGATCTCATGTATTTTTATGCATCTGTGCTGTGAGTATTCACTCCACTTTATAAATCGTGTTGTCTCTGGCCGCAGTCTATGCACTTCTTGAGAGCGGGGCTTTGTCTGGGCTCCTCTGAGTGCTGAATATCTAGCGGATGGCTTGCTACTCAGTAGGGGCCAGTGCATCCCCGTTGTGGTACATTCAGCAGCTCTTAAGTGTGAGTGGCTGCAAAAATCTTGTCTCACCCTAGAAGGTATAGAAGGGGGGCATTGAGGGGTAGCGCTCGCCTCTTTGCACAAGGTGCATTGCCTCGTTTATCTCACCCAGTCCCCCAGGCACTGAGGGAACATTGCAGTGATGCATTTATAGAGGAGGAAACTGAAGTTCAGAGAGGGAGATCACTTGGGTGAGGACACGCCCTTAAGAGTTTAAAATTTTCTTTTTCTGAAGGCAAAGTCTGTCCCCCTTTCCCCACACCACATATGCCCCACCAGGAAGGAGTGATTTTGGTGTGATCGTAACTGAGTTTTAATTTCCTGTCTCTTCTTATCTGGACCCAAGCTTCTGGTTATATTCACAGATCGACAGATATTCGGGGAGAAGCTTTCTCTATCAAAGTCTAGGCAGAGGCTCTCAATCCAGGGTCTGTGCTGGTCCATGAAATCCCCTAATAATAAATGTTCACTTTCACCAACTTCTCACTGAAATTTAGCATTTCCTTCTATTGCAGACATGGGTGTGTTAATAGCACCTGTGACTTTTTCGCCAAGAGAAATCACATGTAGTTTTATATCATCTTACGTTTGTTGTTTCATTTGTTGCAGATGTCTTAAAACATAGTTTATTCTCTTCACTACTTCCAATTTACGGTCATTATTACATCTGTTCCTAGACCTTTTTATTTAATGTGTCAATAAAGAAGCATATATATCATTATATGCCAGTTGGCTTTTTAAAAAAATGTTTTGATAAATGGTTTCTTATGTAACGCTTTTTGTATCTGATCTCGTACGTTTAAAAACATTATTCGAAGATGTGGCCCATATGCTTCTCTAGACTGAAAAAGGGTTACAGGTTGAGTTAAGAACGCTTGCTTTCCCAGCTTGGAGTAACTTTCAGGGTTTCAGCCCGAAAAGCAGGCTATTGTCAGTAACGACCACAACAATAAAAGCGAGGGTATCCATGCAGTGGTTCACATACATTTTCATCCATTCACTCACTCATTCGCCCATTCATTCATTCATCTGTCCAACAAAAATCTGGGTACAATGTTCCAGGCACTGGACTGCAGTAAGCATGAGAGAGCCCCTGCCTTCACAGAGCTTTTATTACCTCATGTCATCCTCATGTAACCTAAGAGGGTTATTATCCATGATCCATGCATGGGGAAACTGAGCTCAGAGAGGCGGAGTGACCTGTCTTCTCAGCTAATAAGTGGCAGGGTCTGGGTTTCAGCCCAGGGCTTCTTCCTGGTAGCACAGTTGTATTTATTTCTCGTTTCCCTGCTGACTGTATACATCCCTTGATTTCCTTAGATGCAAAACAATGGAAATATTGGATATGATGGATACAATGGAAACCATGGCTATTCTCTCTCCCTCCCTCCCTCATTCTTACGTTTCCACCTGTCCTTCTTGGGAAGTCACATAAGAAATCTGAGCTGGAGGGACCCTTAGCAATCATCCCATCATTGTATAAATGTGGAAGTAGAGGCCCAGAGAGGGTAGAGGGTTACCTGGGGACACATAGCAGTACAAGGTAGAGCTAGACCCAGACCCCAGTCCTCCAGCCTCCAGCCGGAGGCTATCCTGCTGGAGGATGCAGCCCTGTTTACTCCCTAATGGTGGGCTCTCCTCTGCCCCTCTCAGGCAAGCCTCTCTGCCCTCCCAGGACACCAGGGTCTCCCACCATCGCCGGGCAAGAGGGCTTCTGGAGAACACGGCGCCTTTCTACCTCTCGGAGCCCACCTTAATGAGCTTCCCTATGAGATCAAGCCTCAGCATCGTCACTGAACCTTTTTGATTTCTTTTGAATATAATGATGGGATTTGCAAGGGGCAGGAGAAAGGGGGGGCAGGTTGGCAAGGAGGAGGCTTTCTATGAGTGAGCAGTCAACGCAGGGAGGGGGAGGTAGCTTTTTGCCAAAGAAGGGTGGCCTCAGAGATCAGATGGACTCCAGGGTCATTGTGTGTGTGCATGGGCCACGCATTATCCCAGCACCCCTGGGGAAAGCCCAGATGTGACAGAACTTCTCCAGGCCACTGGCTGGTTTTGCTTCAGGGCCTGACACTCCCCGGGGAAATATGCTCCCCCCAACACCCAACTCCCACCCCCAGTTCCCTAGGTTAGCTTGTCCCCTCTGCCATATGCTCTCCTGGTGTCCTGTATTTTGTAAGCATCTCTCATAATTTGTAATTATAGACAGATACGGGTATAGATACAGTGACAGGAACTTGCTGGGTGGCTGTGTTCCATTCACTGAGCTATAAGTTCCAGGAGAGCAAAGCCTGTGTCTGTTTTGCTCTTTTCTGTATATTTAACCTCCAACCCCCATGGTGGTGAGTGCTGGGTAAATATCTGTGACGTGAACAAATGCATTTCCGGGATACAGCAGTCCCTTGTGAAGGTGTCTGTATGGGCCTGGTGATGGTGAGGGCCTCCTACATCTTCTCTCTCCTGGAGTCCTCACCACGACCCTGCGAGCTGAATTTTATTGTCCCTATTTCACAGATGGGCAGTGGCCACACAGAATCATTTTCTCTTTGTCCCCAAGACCACACAGCTGAAGGGCCTCATTCATCCCTCCGCCTCTTCCTTGCTTATTCAGTGAACAGCTGCCACATACCCAGCGTGCAGGGGGAAGCGAGTGAGGAGGGTCTCTGCACGCAGGAAGCTGGCAGGCTTCTCAAAGACACAGGCGCTCACAGGAAGCTATGAGACCACTCAGCACAGCGATATGTATTCCTGACCTAAACTAGTGCAAACCATGATTGCTAAGGGAAGGGGAATGATCAGGGTCAGCTGCAACACCAGTCCCAGAATCTCCAGGTGGGAAGGGATCCTTAGGAGGAAGGCAGGACCCTACTGGGATTGGAGACGGACACACCAGAGCAGAGCCACGGTGTGTCACAGGGCAGGTCCCCTCACCTCTGTAAGCGCCAGGTCCTGATCCGAGTGTGTGCATCTGTTTTAATCAACAAAATGGGGATAAGAATGGCACCATTCCATAGGGCTCTAGCAAGCCCTACGATCAGATAGGGACTTCCCTGGTGGTCCAGCGGTTAAGACTCCACGCTTCCAATGCAAGGGACACGGGTTCAATCCCTGGTCGGGGAACTAAGATCCCACATGCATGTGGCCAGAAGAAAAAAATAAAAATAAAAATAAAAAAAGAAAGAATGAGATAACCCATGTTAAGTCAAGTTCTCAGGTTGTAAGTTCTCCATAGATAGTAGCCATTGTTGTGACTCTCACTATGATATTGTACTGCCCTCCCCCGGAAGCTTGACTTTCCTCCACCCCAATCCCAGAAAATGGCCATCCCTCCTCAGGTTGCATTCCTGCAGTGACCAGCAGCAGCAGGACCTTGGGAGATAGTGTTCCCATTGCTCAATAGCTCCGACTTTAAAAAAGCCCAAATCTGCTTCCCTGTGGCATATGCCAGCTCACCCCGGCTCAGAAGCCATCTACCAGCTAATCTTGATAAAGCAGATGCCACGTGCCAGCCACTGTTCCTAACATGATCTTCAGCTGGTCTCAAAACCGCTTAGTCCTCAAAACAGGGACTTCCTTCCTTCTTTCCTAAAACGGGGATGAGCATGTCATTTGCATCACTGTGTTTTCATGTGGATTAGGAAGGCGGACACATGTCACGCTTGAAACATTTCCTGGCATATTATGAACGTTCAATAATCACGAACTATCATTACTGCTGTCGTCGTTATTGCCATCATGATTATATAAAATCGTAGTCTGTGTTATTAGTCTAAATAAAAGCAGAAACTGCTTCTAGAACCCTTGGGTGGATGCGTGCTGCTCCCAGGGTGAAGGGAAGAATCGTCAAGGCCTGGCACACGGAACCTTGTCTAGCTTGTCTCCTCGACACTCCAGCTTCCCTGAATTGCTTGAAGTTCCCCCGATCAGGGTACACCCTCTGCTACTTCTGCCTGGAATACCCTTATCTCATGCCACCCTCCTTCATGTGGCTAATTCCTGCTCAGCCTTTCTGCCTCAGGTTCAATACTGCCTCCTCCAAAAAGCCTCGTCTGACCCCCCACTACCAGAGTCTGGGTGGATGCGGAGGCCTCTTTATAGCCCTGTGGCCCCAGTTATGTTGTGAGGTTAATTGCTTTTGTTTTTCCCTTCCTCCTTAGCACATACTATGTCATATCTATCCCTATATCCCCCCTCCCCCCAGGAACCAGCCCAGGGACAAATTAGGTATCAATGAAAAAATTTAAGTGAGTAAATGGATACTGTGAGGCCCCAGGTCTTCCTTTTTTCTCCTGCATTGAGCTCCTTACAGTCTCCAGTCATGGCCTTTGCAATTTTGCAGGACAGTCAGATGATTCTAATTTTAGCTGGCTGTTGGGCACCTTCTGATAATATTTTGCATATATTATCTAATTTATTTCCCTCGCTAACTCTGCCAGCTAGGTATTAATATCCCCATTTTTCAGACAAGAAAATGGAAGCTCAGGGTTTAAGGGACTCACCCCAGGTCTTATGGTGAGTGAAGCTGGGGGACACACCTGCCGCGTATCACTGTTCTCCACAGCTGCTCCTGCCGCTGGGGCTGAGGAGCCTCCCTGAACGTGAGGCGGGGGTGGGCAGGGTGGGAAGGCAGCTTGATTCCTGACAAGCCCTGTCCTCGGTGCCTCCCTCTCTGGGAGCTCAGGAAACAAGGCTGCCTGTTGTCATCAGAGAGTGATTAGTCTGCACCCATGGGGGGCTTGTCACTGTCTGGGCCCTAAGTCATCCATTAGCACCTCTCTGTGAGTGACACAGACCTTTCCTGGTGTTTATTAACAGGGGGCCATGTCAGCGTCTGTTCCCAGCCGCTGGCATGGGGCTCAGCTGACTCGGCCCACCAAATGGAACCCAGGTGATGCGTTCACACTTAAGGAATCAGCTAGTGAGGGGATGGCAGCCTCACTCAGCCTGGTAGGGTCTGGCTGACTCTGTTTTGAAACCAGTATTATCAGAACAAAAAAAAAAAAAAAAAGAAGAAGAAGAATTAGAGTGTCAGAACTGGAGAGATGCTTGGAAGCATCTTAGACAGCGGCTGGACTTAATAGATGCAGAAATACAGGCAGAGTGAGGCCAATGGAGAGACGTAATGATAACCAGTTCAGTACCGGGCATGCAGTAGGTGCTCAAGTATTTGTTGAATGAATGAATGATAAATGTATTTGCATTGGGTTTTTGAGTTTGTAAAACAAGATCCTATGCATCTTGTCATTGCATCCTCACAATAATCCTACATGGTTGGGAGCTAGAAAGATGCTGTTCGCATTTTGCAGATGAGAAGAGTGAGGTTCAGAAGAAAGAGTCTGTAGACAGGGGTCCGCAGCCTGTTAGAAACCGGGTCGTACAGCAGGAGGTGAGAGGCGGGCAGGCGAGCTAGCGAGCAAGCGAGCAAAGCTTCATCTGCGGCTCCCCATCGCTCCCCACCGCTCCCCATCGCTCCCCATCGCTCCCCACCGCTCCCCACCGCTCCCCATCGCTCCCCATCGCTCCCCATCGCTCCCATCACTCCCATCGCTCCCCACCGCTCCCCACCGCTCCCCATCGCTCCCATCGCTCCCCACCGCTCCCCATCACTCCCCACTACTCCCCATCGCTCCCATCACTCCCCATCGCTCCCATCGCTACCCATCACTCCCCACCACTCCCCGTCACTCCCCACCGCTCCCCATCGCTCCCCATCGCTCCCATCACTCCCATCGCTCCCCATCGCTCCCCACCGGTCCCCATCGCTCCCCATCGCTCCCATCACTCCCATCGCTCCCCATCACTCCCCACCGCTCCCCATCGCTCCCATCACTCCCCACCACTCCCCATCACTCCCCACCGCTCCCCATCACTCCCCATCGCTCCCATCACTCCCATCGCTCCCCACCGCTCCCCACCGCTCCCATCGCTCCCCACCGCTCCCATCGTTTGCATTATCACCTGAACCATTCCCCCCGCCCCCCACCTCCCTGTCCGTGGAAAAATTATCTTCCACAAAACCCGTCCCTGGCGCCAAAAACGTTGGGGACCGCTGATGTAGGAGAAAGAATGTGGGTTCTGGAGTTGGACATACCTCGGTTCAAATCTAAACTCCAACACTGACCTGCAGGTTTTCCCATGTAAAACAGGAAATGGCAGTCCAGTCTGCTGTGTCTTTTTGTAAATACAGTTTTATTGAAACATAGCCGTGCTCATTCACTGCATCTTGCATGTCGTCATCGCATATTTTCTATGACTGCTTGTGTTCTATAAAAGCAGAACTGAGTAGTTGGAACAGAGACCATATGGCTTGCAAAGCCTAAGATATTGACTATGGATTTCTGTATAGAAAAGTTTGCCAACCTCTGTTCTGCCTGGGGTGTGTTAGGTACTTAATTAATGTTGGTCTTTTCTCCTCTCGGATGAAGGGGAAATGGCTTTACTGGGATCCTTTTTCTAAGACTTTATAGGCCTTGTAAATACCACAGTGTAACATGCAGAACCTGGAGTTGGAAGGTGTGGTGTGAGGAACACTGGTGTTAAGAGTCAAAGACCAGGGTGTTAATCTCGGCTCTGTCCTACCGTCCTACTCAGCTTAAGGACGTGTCTCTGAGCCATGAGTAATGGGTTGAGTAGCATCCTCCCAAAACCCATGTCTACCCAGAACCTCAGAACGTGACCTTATTTGAAAATAGGGTCTTTGCAGATGTAATTAAAATAAGGCCATAATAGATTAGGATGGGCATTAAATCCAATGGGTGGTGTCATTGTGAGAAGAGGAAAAGACACACAGACACAAGGAAGAAGGAAGAAGGCCATGTGACAATGGAGGCAGAGATTAGAGTGACGCAGCTACACGCCAAGGAATGCCAGGTGTTGCCAGGAGCCACAGGAAGCTGTGAATAGGCCAGGAATGCTTCTCTGCTAGAGCCTGTAGAGGAATCATGGCCTTGCTGACACCTTGATTTTGGACATCCAACCTCCAGAACTGTGAGAGAATACATTTCTGTTGTTTTAAGTCACCTGGTTTATAGTACTTGTTACGGCAGCTCTAGGAAACCAGTACACTGGTGTTGTCCTCTTTTATTCCAATTCGGATTGAGGCTACTGTGACATGTACATAGGCCAGGAGGCGGCACTGGGCAGTGTGCAAAGGCTCCGTTCTTCCAGTTCTTCCTCCCCTAAGACACAGAGGGATGGGTATAGATTTCTACCAGCTTTACAGTTAGGAGAGCTCTGACTTGCCCAAGGGCACAGAGCAGGTTGGACAAGCTCAACGGTGGCCTGGAGAAAGCTCACGACCTGACGTCAGGCAGACTTTCATGCAGACCCTGGCCTCAACACTTCACATCCATGCGACCCAGGACAAGTGCCGTCTCTCCCCAATATCCCGTTTCTCCAGCTGTACAGGGGGAGTAAAAATGTATACCTTAAGGCTATGGAGACAGCATGGGAAAGGAGCCTAGCACAGTTCTCCCGTAGCAGGTGCTCAGGAAGTCATAGATGATGGAGATGATGTTGGTGATGATGGTGATTTCTGGCAAAGCTAGGACTCTCACCGGCATCTCCCCATCACCCCAGCCCACCTCCACCTCCAGGGCTGTTCCCTCCATCCCTTTGCGCCCTGCTATTGGGGCAGCTCTGAGCTCCAGCAGACCCCAAATCCTGCATTCAGCAGCTGGGATGAGGGATGGAGTCCTGAGTTAAGAAAATGCCAGTGTCTGCCTTAGCTCCCTCTGTCACTTCCCAGACTGACACAATCACTGCTCTCAACTCAGTAACAGCCCCTGTGTCAGGGCTTTGTGTTTTAAATAATGTTCCCCTGGTATAACTGATGTTTATGCAGAATCAGTGCTTTCAAAAGCTAACAGCCTCCTTATTTGTATAGCCTGAGCTGTCGCCAGGTTGCCCTGGAAGGTGAAAATTTTTTCTTGTTTTTCTCCCCTCTTCCTTTGTTTCTCTCTGTTGTTCTGTCTCTGCTGTTTCCACTCATACAGTATCTTTCTCTTCACTTTCATTCTCTGTCTTTCTGTGTCTGTCTCCTTCCCCCATCCCCTTCCTCTCTCCCCCCCTCCCGTCCTTCCCTCCTCTCCACCTTCTCTGTACACTTCCACATTTGTTCTCCTTACCTTGGTATTTTCTCCTTTTTTAATCTCTGGGTCTTACTCCTGTTTCTCCTTTGCTTTTTCCTGATCTAGCTCTGCATTTTTTCTCTCTTTACACCCTTTGCCTCCGTCTTCCTCTCTTTTAATCTTCCTCTCTATGACACTCCTGAGTGTGTCTCTCTAACTCTCTCTGTCTCTCTCTCTCTCTCTCTCTCTCTCTCTCTCTCTGTGTGTATCTGTCCACTTGTCAGTTCATCCATCCTTCCATCTATCCATCCATCCACTTTCTTCTGGATGAGGGTGTTTCTGCCTCTCAGTTTCTCTTCTTTCTTTCTAGCACATTCTCTATATGTTTATCTCTTTTCTTGCGTTCACACTCTCTCAGATTGTCTCTCCCTCTGTCTTTATCTCCTTCCCTCACTTATCACTTCTTCTCAGGGTATTAATATTTTAATAGCCTTAATGTCTTTCCAGGACCCTCAACCCTTTCCATGATTCAAAAGTGGCGGATCTCCCAAGAGCTTCAGTTCAGGGACTGTTGATTCTCTTCCTCCATCTACCTGTTACCCTGACCTCAGTCTATACAAAGTTAGGAAGTGATGGATAAGTTTGCAGCTCTATTCCTCACCTATTCTTTTTTGTCCCTGTACAACAGCCCTGAGCATGAAGGATTTGGGATGGGAACCCAGAGTTGGGGGTAGGCAGGGGAGTGTCCTCTTTGGAGACACCCTTGGTAAAATTACTGATTGGTGGCGGTGGCATCCATGCCTTCTGGTGTTTTCTTTGTTTCACTTGAAAAACATTTACTTAACACAAGTTCTTAGCAGGCCTTGTGCTGGCGGCTAAAGTGGAATGACTAAATCATGAGCCTTTCACTCAAGAAGCTTACAGTCTCTTTGGGAAACCATAGAGTTGTTGATGAAGATCGGTAAGATAATAGATTTAAACAGTGGACTCAAAGGGAAAAGGAATTAATTCTGCTTGGGGGAAGTAGAGAAGGTTTCACAAAGGAGGTCACAGTAAGCTTGGTGGAGGTAAGGACTTTGTCCAATGTCACTACTGCATCCCTAGTACCTAGAATGGTGCCTGGCACATAGTAAACACTCAATAAACATTTGTAATATATGAATGAATGAATGAATTTGAATATGAACTTGAATAATTTTTAAGAATTCTTAGGATTTTGCGGGGGAGAAAATTTGGAGATGAGCATGCCAGGCAGTAAAGCATGGTTAAGGATTCAGAAAGGTAAAGGTACATACTGTCCGCAGATCCCCTCTTCAGGGCTGACCCACCCATCCTCCAGAATGTGGCTGAGGCTCACAGCTCTGTCCCTCACTGGGCACTGCCTTCAGCCACGAGGAACTGCCTCTCCCAAGGATACCCCCTTCCAGATGGCAGCCATACCAATGACTGGCTGGCATGGTGTTGCAGAGGCCTGGATCCCTTGCCTCCATTCAAGGTGTCCCTAAAGGGCCATCCAAGCTCCAGAGCTCCCCTCAGGACCAGCTGAGGCTTCAGATCTAAATGGCATCAGCCACATGGCAGGACAGCCTCTCCCCTGCCCAGTCCTGCCTTGCTTACTTCCTACAAGTATATCCCAAGAGGGCTCCTTGATAAACCTCGTATGTGCAATGCTCTGTTTCAGAGTCTGTTTGCAGTGAACCTGACCTAAGTTTGTGTGTTTAGGGAATGAGAAGAGACCTGGGGGTATCAAATGGAGACTCTGAGGACAAGGTGAAATGTAGCCAGGCGAGTAGGCAGGAACCAGATTATGAAGGACCTTGAATGTCGATGAAACTAATTTAGATTTTCTTCTATAAGTAATGGAGAGCTATTGATCCATGGGGTATCTAATTAGAGTGGGGGCTTACTAAGTTCACTGGCAGTCAGTATGAAAGATGGGATAGAAGGGGATAAGGCTGGAGTCAGGGAATAAGCTAGGAGACTGAAACCTGGAGCTCCAAGCCTGAGGAGAGAAAGGATGGGGGAAGGGATGAAGGATGGTCCAGAGACATCAGCAATAATGCTCACTGGTCTCCTCTTACGACATGTACATGTACCAGCATCTCTCTTCTTTCAAAATTCCAGATTCCATGAGGCATACAACATGGAAGAATATAGTGCCTCTTTTTACTGCCTGTAGTGTCCCTTTAATAATATCTCCTGCAAGTGTAGGCATCATAAATAATCCAGTGCTAGGATATTCCTTATTTGGGGTCCTTTTTCCAGAATCTTCCATTTGTATCTCTTATGTAATAGAATTTTGGCAGATCCATGGACTGTGGTAGCTAGTCTAGTCTTGTCTCTTGTGAACCTCATTTGGGAGGAGTCATGCATTTGCCTAGAGTCTTATCACCTTTACAACAGCTGATGCTACCATTATTGATGGTGTGATTAGTATGCAATGGTCTGAAAAATAAAGTTCTAGGGTACGAGGATCAGGCAGTTCTGTGTTTGTATCTTGGCTCTGCTGTTTATAGGCTGTGTAATAATTTGTTGGAAGCCCCATACCTCCCATAGCTTCAATTTATATACACAATGTTGGAATAATAGGAATTTTGCAGAGTTGCAGAGTTGTTATGGGGAGGTCTGGACTCTGTAGAAACATGTATAATGCAAGTTAAGAGTTGTGTAGTGGGAAGAACTTTCTCTTTGGACTCAGATGGAGCTTGGCATGGACTTTAGTTCTGCCACAGTACAGGCTTGGTGACCTTACTTCACCTTTCTTTTTTGTCTTTTTTTTTTAAATGACGTATAGTTGATTTACAATATTGTGTTAGTTTCAGGTGTACGACAAAGTGATTCAATTATATACATCTTTTTTCAGATTCTTGTCCATTGTAGGTTATTACAAGTTATTGAATATAGTTTCCTGTGCTCTACAGTAAATCCTTGTTGTTAATCTACTTTATATATAGTAGTGTGTATCTGTTAATCCCATTCTGCTAATTTATCCCTCCCTCCCTTTCCCCTTTGGTAACCGTAAGTTTGTTTTCCATGTCTGTGAGTCTGTTTCTGTTTTGTGAATAAGTTCATTTGTATTTTTTTTAGATTCCACTTGTAAGTGATATCATATAATATTTGTCTTTCTCTGTCTGACTTGCTTCACTTAGTATGATAATCTCTAGGTCCATCCGTGTTGCTGCAAATGGCACTATTTCGTTCCTTTTTATGGCTGAGTAATATTCCATTGCATACATGTACCACCCCTTCTTTATCCATTCCTCTGTTGATGGACACTTAGGTTGCTTCCATGTCTTGGCTTTGTAAATGATACTTCACCTTTCTGAGCCACAGTTCACTTATCGGTAAAATGGAAATCTCATGCCTACTTTCCAAAATTATGAGGATTAATGAAATAAAGGGTACCAAGTTCCAAATATATTCCTCTTTATCAAAACTAGACAACCATCGGAAATTCCACGGCGGTCCAGTTGTTAGGACTCGGCACTTTCACTGCTGGGGCTGGGGTTCGGTCCCTGGTCAAGGAACTAAGATCCCACAGGCCGTGAGGTGCAGCCAAAAAAAATACAACAACAAAAACCTAGACTATCGTCATGTCACGTGATGATACATCTATTGAATTTCTTTCTTTTTGTTTTTCTTTACTTCTTATTTTTTAAATATGTATTTCATTTTCTTCGTTGTAAGTATAATAAATGATGATCTCGAAAGTAATAAATGCACATTAAAATTATTTTTAACCCAATGATACAGATGTCTCTGGAATTTAACCATCTCCTTTCTCTCCAAGGGAAGAAGCCATGCTGTCCACATACTTTGAAACCATCAATGACCTGCTGTCCTCCTTCGGGCCCGTCCGTGACTGCTCTCGGAACAATGGGGGCTGTACTCGAAACTTCAAGTGTGTGTCTGACCGCCAGGTGGACTCCTCAGGATGTGTGGTAAGTGCCATTGGCCTATGAACGTGGTGCTGGCCCAGGTGCCAAGGCTACATGCTGGCGGCCCCTCCCTGTGAGGGGCAGCTGGTCAAGGAAGATCATGCTACTCCTAGCACCTACCTCTGTGGCCTTCAACACACCAGGCTGCCTTGGTTTCCTCATCTGCAAAGCGGGATAATGAAACTTACCTCCTGGAAGTGTTGGAGGAATGAAATGAGATATTAGAGCAATAGTACCCAATAGGTAGGTCCTTGAGAGCTCCTGGCCTCTGGTTCACCAACACCCCAGGCCTTGCGCCTGCCCTGCCCCGCCCCACCGGTACGAGATCCGCCAATCTGCTGCAAGCTCTTCATTGGATTAAGGGTCTGAGGGTGTGGTCACTCTCAATCCCCAGGTAGAACAATGAACACCTTTGAAGGAGTTCTGTTTACACATCTCCAGAAACACCTCTGGATAGGATCATGTATAAAGGTGCTCAGGATGGAAATGAGCTGGGGCCTCAGCCCTCCCCAGTGTATTCACACTGGGGTTTAGCCTTCCAGGAAGCTTACAGTCCAGTTGAGAGGGAGGTAGGGCCTGCCTTATTTCTGTGCACTCAGTGGGGAACATGTCACCTGTGCAGAAGAGAAGTTTCAGCTGAGACCTAAGGTTTGTAGAAGGCTTCCTGGAGAAGTTGGTGTCTTAACTGTCTTCAAAAGATGGGTCAACGTACATTAGGAGAAGAGTGGGGATGGCCAAGGCAAAGCCATGGAGCAGGGCTGGTGGCCTTGTTTGCCTGGAGCTTTAATATCAAATGTGGGATAAGGACACAGAAGAAGACATGTGAGGATCATTGTTGCTTATAGAAGAGGGTCCTTAACTGGGTGATTTGTTTTATAGGAATGACCAAGGGTGCTTGTTTAAAATGCACATTCCAGGTTCCACACTAGAAATTTTGATTCTAGAGACGGGTTTCTGTCCCAGGAATCTGAATTTGTAACAATGTAGTGAGTGTGTATATGTGTGAGACATGGGAGTGTGTTGGAAGCACACTTGGGAAACATTGTCCTGCAAGCTGAACACCTTAGCCGGGTATTCAGTGCCTTCTTGATCTGGCCCCTTTCCAGCCTCGCCATCACTTTACTTCATTCTCCACTAGAGCCAAATGGAGCTAATTAGTTGTTGTTCCTGAATATACTTGCCACCAGTGGGAAGCAGAGTGACTTTCCAAGGTCTCACCACAAGGTGGCAGGATGGAGGCCCAAGAACATGTCTCCAATACTCTCAGTGTTAGAGCCACTTTGGGCTGCTTTCCTGAGGAGCTGAGAAGAGACAGCAGCAGAGAACCTTGGGAAGAAGGCTGGTCTGAGTGAAGTGGGCTTACGCCCTGACTTGGTCATTGGCGAGCTTTAAAATCTGTTTTGACCTCATTAGCCTCAGTTTCTTAATCTTTCAAAGAGAGCAATAGCTCTTGAACTCACAGGTTTTCTGAAAAACCAAAGAATGTAACTGGAAATTATTTGAGATTTACCCAGTGCCATTTGTGTGTGATGTGATGAAAGCCACAGCTGCTGATGTATTTATGTAGGCGATATGATATGATATTTGGGGCCGCAAAAATTCAAGAGCACCGTGTATTTAATTTCCTATAGTGCTTCTACAACTGAATTTTATTTATTTTCTGCTCCATCCATTGGCAGTGGAAACGTAATTCTAGTCAGTTTAGGTGTGCTGCCTCCTACCACTTCCTGAATGTCTAAGTTCAAGGGGACTGAGGTACTTGTAAGGCACGGGAGTGAGGGGATGCCTGATGCTGGACCATAACCTCTCAACTCTAGTACCTGCTGTCTCATCTGGCCCTTGTCCTTCCTTTCTGGCATAAGCCAGGACCTCCCTGTTCCTGCTGTCTCATCTGGCCTTGTCCTTCCTTTCTGGCATAAGCCAGGACCTCCCTGTTCCACCTGATTTATAGGTGCATGGTCCATCCTGGCATCTGCTGCCGGTTCTCTTCATCCCCACCACTTGTCATTTGAGGCCATCTGGTCTTAACCATTAGATAGCTTACCCACCCTATTGAGGAAATGAGGAACGTCCAGCAGCTCTTCTACACAACCCTCAGGACATGAGGGTCTGAGGGGAGCTGGCCGAAGCCCTCTTGATCCAGACAGAGCGTGAAGGCATTTGTAGATGGAGGCTTTCGTGGCAGAGCCCTCGACCACATTTACTATCCACTGGACACTATCTGGCAGGTGAGACACAGACCCCCCTTTGCCTTCAGAGCCTTCAAACCCACCTGATTTTCTGCAGCCCTCGTCCTTTCCAACCACCCATGTCATTAGCCTGGTGGGAATAGAGACAGGGTCTCTTTAAGAAGGTCGTCTTGCTTGACTTCCAACATTGCTCTCTTCCCCCCAGATCAAGTAGTCTTTATGGGTGGGAGGGAAGCCACTTCTCTAACAGATCACAGATTCTCCCTATTATTACTATTATCATTATTCCTTCTAATTAGACCTCAACTTCTGAAACCCAAAATTAAAAAAAAAAAAGTTTCCTTCTCTTGCTTGGTGTTCTGATTCTGCTGTGCTAACCTGCTCCTGGGATAATGGGTCCTCAGGCATGCAGCTGCCCAAATTGGGGAGGGTCATAGGATGTGTGGTAGGCAGAATAATGGACCCCCAAGGATGTCCACATTCTACCGCCTAGAACCTGTGAATATGTTACTTTCCATGACAAAGGAGAATTCAATTCACATGTGGATTTAGATGCTAATAAGCTGAATTTTGAAGAGAAAGATTATCTTGAGTTATCAGGGATGAGCCCAACGCAACCAAAGTCCTTAAATATGGAAGAGGGAGGCAGCAGAGGCATTCAGAGCTATGCCGCATTGCTGGCTTTGAAGACGGAGGAAGGGGGTTATAAGTTAAGGAAAGTCTATAAAAGTTGAATGAGGCAAGGAAATGGATTCCCTCCCCCCCAACTAGAGCCTCTAGAAAAGGGATGTAGCCTTGTTGAGACTTTGAATTTAGCACACTAGGCTTTTTTTTACTTCTAACCTGTAGCACTGCAAGATAAATTTGTGTTTCTTAAACTGCCACGTTCATGGTAATTTGTTACAAGAGCAGTAGAACACTAATGCAGGTGAGCACTAATATGGGAAGGGAGGTTGATCCTGGAGATAATATATAAAAAATTATCCTGTTATTTTGATTTTTAATTATTTGCAGGGAGACCCTCACCTCTTGACCAGGGATAGAGAAAGTAAAAGTGAATGAAGTATCAAAAGAGGGAGGGAGGGAGTCTTGTGTTCCCCTTCAATGTGCTGAAGGGTAAAAAAAAAAAGTTATCTATCAGAAGTGGTCTAAATGTGACAAACATAATGATGTCAGCAACGCACAGCTTGAAAAGTCAGCTATGGTTCCATTTATTCTGTGTGGCCGTATAAACATTGCAAAATTCTAATCAAGATAGAGGGCAAAACCAAAGAAAACCGTAAGCACTTAATCATGATGATACCCTGTAGAGGATGTGCCCACCGTCTCTGAGTAGCTGCTGCCCCCTGAAGCATTTCACTGCCGCTGTTCCCTTGTGTTATCCTGGTTTTCCCAGCTCCAGAAGGAAACTTTTATTGGACTCAACCCCAGACAATCTGGTGATCAAAACGTATCCTCCTTAGCCCCTTTAGAAATGTCAATTCACAGCTCACCGTCAGTGTTCCAATTTTCTGTTATTGTGTAATAAACCTGATTTGCGGCAACAGGGATGGACCTAGAAATTATCATGCTGAGTGAAGTAGGTCAGACAGAGAAAGACAAATATCATATGGTATTATCTATATGTGGAATCTAAAGAAATGATACAAATGAACTTATTTACAAAACAGAAACAGACTCACAGACTTAGAAAACAAATTTATGGTTACCAGAGGGGAAAGGTGGGGCAGGGGAGGGATAAATTAAGAGTTTGGGATTAACATATACACACCACTATATATAAAATAGATGATCAACAAGGATCTACTGTATAACACAGGGAACTCTACTCAATATTCTGTAATAAACTAAATGGGGAAAAAAATCTGGAAAAAAATATCATATATATGTCATATATATTGTATATATGACATATATATCATATATATGTCATATATATCATATATGTCATATATATGGATATCACTTTGCTGTACACCTGAAAATCACACGCTGTAAATCAAATATACTCTGATATAACATAAAAATTAAAAAGAGAAGTTCTATTGAACAGTGGTTATCTAGAACACAGTTTATAGTTCTCATTTTTAAAAAATATGGCTGTATGAAGATCATACCTGATTTTTAGAGAATGTTAGTAATTTGAAAAATTAATTACATTAAGAAAAGAATGAGTTAAAAAAAAACAAAACTCTGGCTTAAAACAACTAGTTTGTTTTGCTCACAGTGTTGTGGGTCAGGAATATGCAAAGGGCTCAGCTGGGTGATTTGTCTCTGGTCCGTGGCAGGTAGTTTATCTGTAGCTGGAGGCTTTGCTTTCCAGAGGACCCCTTCACTTACATGCCTGGTTCTGGGGCTGGCGTGGCTTACACTTGATCCTGGCTCTGTTAGACCTCAGCTGGGTCCATCTCTAGAGCACTTGCCCATGGTGTCTCCATTTGGCTTGGGCTTCTCATGCCGTGGAGGCTGGATTTGCAATGGAAATATCCCAAGATCAAGTGCTCCAAGAGCCTAGGCAGAAGCTGTACATCTTCTTAGCACCTAGCCTCGGAAGTTCCAGGACATCATTTCTACCACAATCTATTGGTCAAACAGGTCATTGATTTCAGCTCAGATTCAAGGGAAATGAACTGGACTTCACTTGTCCATGAGAGGAGTAGCCATCTTTAATCTACCCATTTTCCTGCAGCTTGGACTCACAGACCAGGAAGGGACCCTGGAGATCTTATAACCAAGCCAGCACCTCTCCCACTATACAGACAGGAAAACAAACGGCTAGAAAGATGCAGGAGTCGCTCAAGTTCATGTAGGGAAGCAGTAATAGAATCAAGATATGATCACAAAACTCCTTCCATGCAGTTGTACCTTCCTAGGTCATGGTCTTTTAGCATCATCGTTGCCACTGTAGCAGTCCAAATATTGACTTGGCAACACTGTATCCAGCACTGTGAATGTAACAGAGGATACAAGAACAACAGCCCTGCCTTGTTTCATAAGCTAGTTCAGAAGGCAAGATGGACTTCAGCAGGGCTGCAGCGTGACCTTCACGCTGCAGCATGACCTTCACGTGAACAGGTCACTTTGTATCTCTGCACAAGAATATCCATCAGGGCTGACATGAGCACCAGAGGGAAGGGAGGGGATGTGGGAGAGAACCAACACTCATTGAGCACCTACTGTGTGCCATTTCACTTATGTTCATGGCAGTTCAGTGCTTATAACCACCCCCTAGATGGGTATTATTGTATCCATTTTACAAAAGAGAAAAACTAGTACTATAAGAGCAACCATCCTCACAGTGACTGTGTGCCAGACATGATTCTAAGTGATTTGCTTATTTTAACCAATTTAATTCTCACAGTCATCCTATGAGCTAGGTTTTATGATTATCTCCACTTTACACATGAGAAAAATGAAACTGTCTGGTTGGGAACGGGAGTATGGGGAAGAGCACAAAGGAGTGTGGGAAAAAAGGGCAGTGCTAGGAGCCTTCATAGAAATTTAGGACTGAAAGAGGTACAGAGATTTATACACTTGCTGGACCCTATAGAGTGATGGTGTCTTTTAGGAGGTGTGTCTAATGTCAGTTTCCAGCCCTGCCTCTGAATTCCAGACCAATCCCACTCTACCCCACTCCCTGCAAGTCACCCAATCACGTTCCCACTTCCTCTTCTCCCTCTTTTTTTTTTTTTTTTTTCCCCACTTTGACCTAAAAAGCCATCTGGCCTCCCAGGTATTAGGAAGGACCAGAAGACCCCTGATTGCCCTTGAAATGCTGAGAGGCAACAAAAAAAATGCTGCCTTTTAAAAAGCCAAGATGAGTAAAGTTACAAATTTTCATTTAGTACAGGCCAGGCCCCTCTTGGCACCACCAGGGAAGCAAAGACTGACATCTGGTTCAGTTAGGGAGAGGGAGGCTGCTTCTTTCTATTCCTCATGTTTTCCCCTTTCAGTGACTCAACTGGACTGTAATGAAAGGAAACAAAACTCAAGAAGAGCGGGGAGCACAAGTGATGGGAATCAGAAGAGTGAGAAATCACTCTGAAACACAGCCCAGGCCCTGCTGACTGGGAAGCCCACCCCAGGGTGCCTAGCTTCCTGCCCTTCTGTACGGGCAGAGCAGGGCTGAGCCTTGGTGGGGTCTGGGCCCTGCCAAGTGGGTCTTCCTCCCCAGAAATGGACTCTCCGTCCCTGCAGGTCAGCGACAAGGGGGTGTGATGGATTCATGGTACAAGCAGGATAGGTTTTGCCAGGGTCCAAAATAGGAGGAATGACACTTGTCACATTTTTCTTATTAAACGTCTTCATAAACATGCAGTCAAGAGGCAAAGCATCTTTATGCAGACTCTTTCAGAGATGCTTGGTTTGGGAAGCAGGATTTAAAGGGTGAAGCATTTTTTTGTGGTACGCGGGCCTCTCACTGTTGTGGCCTCTCCCGCTGCGGAGCACAGGCTCTGGACGCGCAGGCCCAGCGACCATGGCTCACGGGCCCAGACACTCCGCGGCATGTGGGATCTTCCCGGACCGGGGCACGAGCCCGCATCCCCTGCATCGGCAGGCGGACTTTCAACCACTGCACCACCAGGGAAGCCCTGAAGCATCTTTTATATGGTATCCTCATCAAAGTGCCTTCTGCTCAAACAGGTCCATAGACAGATAATTGTCTTTTCTTTTTTTTGTTTGACAAATCATTTTATTATTGTTTGTCTCAAAAATATACACTGCCCAGAAAGTACCACATGCGTATATGGTGTGGTGCGTGTAAAGAACCTCTTCCTTAATGGCTTCAAGGAGATACTTGCCTTTTTTTTAATCAGTTTTATTAGTTATCTGTTTTATACATATTAGTGTATACATGTCAATCCCACTCTCCCAATTCAACCCACCACAACCGTCTCCCACCGCTTTCCCCCCTTTGTGTCCATACGTTTGTTCTCTACATCTGTGTCTCTATTTCTCCCTTGCAAACTGGTTCATCTGTAACATTTTTCTAGATTCCACATATATTTATTAATATATGATTTGTTTTTCTCTTTCTGACTTACTTCACTCTGCATGACAGTCTCTAGGTCCATCCACATCTCTACAAATGACCCAATTTGGTTCCTTTTTATGGCTGAGTAATATTCTGTTGTATATATACCACATCTTCTTTATCCAGACAGAGAATTTTCTATATGCACCTCTATCAGTAATACTAGTACTGATGGCATTAATTAATAAGGAAATCATTGCTATCAAATATATCAATGATAGTCTCACTGACGGAGATGCCTCTAGAGAGTGTCTGAGTGCTGATTACAGACCAGGCCCTGGGATAAGTGCTTAAAATGCATCATCACAGTGAATCCTCATAGCTGCCTGATGAGATGGGCATGATTACTGCTCCTGTCTTGTCCGTGGGAAAAGGGATTCAGGAAGCATGAGAAATGTGACCAGAGCATAAATTCAAACCCAGGTCTATCTAAATCCAGAGCTACTCTCTTACCTCATCAGATGCCATTTCCAGAGGCTGAGGATAGTTCCCCAAGGATAAAGCAAACGTCCCCATGTCAGGGAGCATACAAGGAGGGGACACTTCCTTCTCCCCACGCTCCATCAATGTCCAGGGTTCCTTCTTCCTCGTATGTATCCAGGAGATCTGGAGGAAGAATAAGGGAGTGAGTATTGGAAAAAGGGAGAGGCAGTGAAGGAAGTTTCCAAAGAAGGAAATTGGAGCCATGCCTCTTGACTCAGTGCCCGTACACAAGGCTCAGACTTGGGGAGGTGAAAAGGAAGGGTGTTCTCTTTCAGTTGGGAGCTGTGCCTTTGCATCTTTTCTTTGTGAACTTCAGATAAAGCCCTCCTCCCTTCTGCGTATGGGGATGAGGGGGATGCGGTTTGGGGTTTCCAAGATTATAATGTGTGGCATTCTCTTAAAGCCTGTGCACCCTTTTATGACATTAAACATTATTCCTCCCATGACATTTGATGCTGTCTCTATTTTTTCCCCCTCATTTTATTTATTTGGAACCCAGATTTGCTGGGTCTGATGGTATTTCTGGTAAGCTGGTTTTATTGTGTGGAAGTCATTATCTGTTAAAGTCAAGGAACAGCTCCCCCCCCCCTTCCAAGGTGATGGGTTTTACCCTTTGCTTCCCAGAAGCATGGTATGGAGGAAAAGAGCCCCAAATTGGAGGCAGGGGATAGAAGCTTCAGTCCTGGTTCTGCCACCTGTTGGCTGCAAGCTGGAATAAATCCCTTCAGGAAGGCGGTGGCCATCTGTGTGGACCGCATGCTGGACCCAGAGAGGAAGCTTGGGACCAGCCTGGGGAGGGCCGGAGGAATTGCTAAGGGCCCTGAAATCTCATGACATATGTTCCCAGAGGGCAGTGATTCTAGCATTGGAAAGATCTGAGGGCAGGGACAGACAGCATGGGGTGGAGGCCAGGGCTTAACTCATTGGCTGGTGGGGAAAACAAACACAGAGAGAGGGATGCTTGGGGGGGGGGCGCATCTCCATCCCTTTGCTTCCCTTTTGTAAGCATCTCTGGAGTCATCATTGACATTTTAATTGTGTTTCATGCACCTGCATCAAACACCTTTTCACCTTAGGAAGGTACTACGAGAGAGAATGTATTTCCTCCATCACCTCTGCCTTCAGGAGGTCACAGTTTCTGGCATCAGAGAAACCTGGGCCCAAAACTCGCTCTGTCACTCACTAGCCGTGTGACCTTGGGACAGATTACTTAAGGCCTCTGAGTCTTGGGTTCCTGCTGAGTAAAATGGGATAATAATACCTGGCAAAGCTGAGATAATGCATACACAGTGGGCCAGCACCTGGCTCTAAGTAGGCGTGAAGCATCATCACTATTATTATTATCATCTGATGTCTCACGTAGGGATGATGAGGATGGTGGTGGCAGGGATGATGAGAGCTCAAATTGTCTGAGTGCTCGCTGTGTCCAGAGCCCCTGACATGGTCTCCTTCTTGTCCCTTTCCTTATAGGTGGGAAAACTGAGGCAGGGAGAACATAAATGACTCAGGTTCACACAGCTCTTAAATTCTAGAGCAGACGATTTCAGCCACGCATGCTGATGCCGGAACTCTCATCCTTAACCGAGGCAGATTCTTCATAAACATCATTTGTAGTGGTTACCTGATTTCTGTGGACAGGAATATTCCATCATTTATTTTTGTCTTATTGTTGGACATTTTGAGTGTTCCAACTTTATTATAAACAATGTGCTCTGAGCATCTTTGGGCAGAAGGCTCCTTCTGTGTTTTATTTTTTTCTAGAAGTCTGTAAGGACGGTTTCAGATTGCATTCTTGCTCCATGATTTTGGTGAAGGTATGGGATGGATTAAAATAAAAAGGAGGAGCTGTCTCTGGTTTTCTAACCTTTTCCTCTTTGGGGTGCTGGTTTTTGTTCTGTATCCAACTCAAGAGTGTTGGGCCGAATGGGCCCTTGAAGAAAGGAGTGATAGAATAAAAGTAATACGTTAGGAAGTAGAGCCTGGTGAATTGTGCAAAAATGCATGTGGAAGAGAGTCCCAAAGCAGAGGAATGGTGCAGACAAGAGTAAATGAGGCAGCAGGGCTGTCATCTGGTTGAGGACATGAGGGGGCTCAGAGGCAGTGACTGCAAAGTTCTTAGTGGCCATGCTGAGTGCTTGTGAGGAAGGATTACATAGCTGTTGGAATGCTGATAATTAGACAGCTTTTTCTTAGCTCTGAAATGGGAACCTTTAATAATTGTGTTTGTCTTAATTATAGTAATAGAATTTTAGCATTTATAAGGTATTTTACCCCATCCAGTTTTCAATCTTCTTTTTATTATTTTTTAGTTTTCTTTTAAGTAACTCATGCTTATTGTAAAATCAAATAAAACCAATTCAAACACTGATGAAATGTATAAAGAAAAAAAACAAAACAAGGTCCTCTTTATCACTTACTTTAGAGATAACTGTGCCACACTTTGGTCTATATATATATCTTCCTATACATTTTCCCCCATGCATATGCAAAAATAAATAAGAATTTATACGTGTAAGTTTTTAAATGGAAGCGTAAAAAGTATACAGTCGTGTCCTTTTGGGGTAACTTTATATGTCAGAACTGCATGTATTTACATATGCTTTTCAAAGAGCATTTCCCTTTCTTCTTTTTAAACTGGCTCCCTAACTTGGTCTTAACCGTACGTAAACCCTTTTCCTTATGTCAAAAATTAATATGAGCAGGCTTCCCTGGTGGCGCAGTGGTTGAGAGTCTGCCTGCCGATGCAGGGGACACGGGTTCGTGCCCCGGTCCGGGAAGATCCCACATGCCGCGGAGCAGCTGGGCCTGTGAGCCATGGCCGCTGAGCCTGCGCATCTGAAACCTGTGCTCCGCAACAGGAGAGGCCACAGCAGTGAGAGGCCTGTGTACCACACACAAAAAATGAGCAAACTGAGGCCAGAACACATAAGAGCAATGCTTGTCTTGAACCCAGGTGTCCTGAATTCCAATCTAGGACCCTCTCTCTTCCACACATGTAGTATCCTTCTTTTATTTTTTATCATCATTCTTTTATCTTGTATCATGGGTCTTGGGATAAGTGGATGAGAAATGATGTCATCATCATTATTGTTGTTAATTTGAAAAGTTATTTTTGTTTTCCTGTATTCTCCAGCTTCTTCCTGAACCCTGCCTTCATAAGTCTTCCCCCACCAGCCCAGATACTCTTAGAGACCATAAAAGTTGTCCAGGGATGGCAAACGGTTTGGAGCACAGGAAAAAGAATAACTGGACTCCTGCCACCAGCCACGATCATGAAAGCTTTTAGTCTTGAGGGAGCAAACAGTGAGAATGTTTCATAAAACAATCATTAGCCTTTCTACTCACTGAGAAAATAGCACCCGGATAGAGTTATATATGTTTCTTGGGAAGTGGGCTAGTTAATCAGAATTCCAGTCCAGAGGAAAGAGCAGACTTGGCTGTGATACAGACGTGGGTTCAAATCACATCCCTTTCACTGGGAAGTTGGGTGACTTGGGGCAAATTGCCGAATGTATCTGAGCCTTCGTTATCTTGTCTGTCCATAAACTAGGAATGGCCCTTGTGCCTTATAATGTTGTTGGCTGAGCCCAGTTTGAATAGCTGGGTACCAGCCAGACACAGTGATGTAACCTCACTTGCCAGGGCCAGTACCAATTGGATAGAGAGGAGCTTGGTGAGCTAGGGACCTGGGATCCTCTTCTGGCTTCCACTGCGTGAAGAACTTTTTTTCAACATCGTTGGAAGGAAAGGTGATTTCAGGAGCCCACTGTCCTGGGGATGGTGTAGACCTAGGTTGTAACATGATCCTCTGTCTCAACGTGGCTCTACTTACTGTGCGTTCTTAGCTAAACCCCTTATGCTTTCTACAAACTCAGAGACTTTAACCTGATTCTCTCTGGGGCTCTTTCCTTCCCTGCAACGGTCTGTAAATCAAAGCTGTGCTTGCGTCCCTAGAGGAAACAACCGAAAGATCAGCCTATGCAACAGCCACTGGGACTTGTACCTTTCCCCACCCTCCCTTGGAGAGTTGTTCTTTTGTACACAGTAAACCTTAGGGAGAAGATGGGGTCCTCCACAGGGTGGAATTTCAGGCAGGAGTGTTGTAGCCAACCTCCATGATTCTGGTGTTGCCTCGTTTAGATAATGAGGCATCTCAATTAAAAACTTATTTGTTTCAATTATAAAATTATATGCACATATTAAGAATGTTTAGAATACAGAGGGAGGAAAATGAAGAAAAATATCACCCATAGTTATACCACCTCCAATAATCACCATTAACATTTCAATATTGCCTTTTAGTAGCTTTTCTACATGATAGAAATTTTAGCATAATAGAAAGTTTTGCATAACTGAAAATTTTGCATAATATAATTTAGCAATTTTATTATGAAATATAATAGAAATGTGGAAAAATGAGTAGAACATTCCATGCCGTTTCATCAGTAGTAATTAAGTAATACCCATCTACCCATCACCCAGGTCAAGAATTAGAATATCGCCTGCATTCCACAAGCCCTCCCCTAACACACCCACTGTTTCTCTATTTCCCGTTTTAGCTCCTCTTCCCCTCTAGACCTTCATGCTAATCAGGCCCTTTATATTTTCTTTATAGTTTTCACACCTGTGTATACATAGAACAATTTATTTTATTCTTCTGATTGTTGGTGGTGGATGACCTAGCATCCAACACACCTCATTAAGCTAGGTAAAACTGATCTTCTTCTTTGGTTGAGGCCAGAATTGGCTATCAGCTGGTTCACAGTTGTATTCAAACTTGAGCTGCATTTACAATGTAACCTCCAAGTACCTACTATATGTAGGACACTCCGTTAGGCTCCAAAGTTACAGCAATGAACTGTGTCTTGGCAGCAAAAAGCTCACCATCTGTTTACCTGGCTAAAAATCGATGCTCTGGTCCTACCATCATGAATCACACGTGGATGCTTCCTTACGGCCCAAACACGCAATATACGTTCTCCTAATGATTCCCTCTACTGTAGACTCTGGCCTAGGCTGTTGCTTCCTGTCCTTTGAATCTTTGGCACCCATATGAACATATTAGTTTTCTTTTTTCCAGCTGGTCCGAAACCTTGCAGGCTTTTCCTAGGGCATACTTTAAAATGTTACATCCTGGGTTCATCCTGGGTGAGAGGAAAAGACTTTAGGCAGGGGATGGGGTTAGAGAGAGAAAAAGAACAAATGTCTCTGAAGCTGCTTGTAAGTGTAACTTTAGATCTTGGAATCCTCACAGCACCCCAGCCAAATGCTAGCACCATCCCCATGCTGAGAGTGTGGAAGCCAGCTCAGGAAAAGAGGTGGCGTACCCAGTGTCCCTCAGATGGGCATGGGTGGCATTGGGATCAGAACCTGAATCTGAGGGGCTCTGGTAACCTTGATGGAAAAGTTGAGAGCACTGGTGGGCGGATGGGCTTCCTGGAGCACAGATCCGTGTTGCCGTAGTTGATGACTATTGGACAACGAAATGTCAGTGTTCTCACCTGCACAGCTCTGCACTACAACGTGGGATGAGGGGATAGTTCAGTGGGATTGGACTGGTGTGTGCTTAGCCCAGGGTCTGGGTGATATTTCGTACTCAGTAAATAGTAGCTAGAGGACAGAGTCAGACAGACCATTGGGGAGGTTGTGAAGTTAAAGTCGTGAGGATGCTGCCGTGGGGCTTAGTGCCCTGCTGTGGGTGTCAGGGATGTGAGAGCATCAGAGCTGATGCTTAGTTCTCAGCGCTTGTAAATTCCCATCCGCCCACCTCCATTCCCGAAACGCTGGATTGGGGAACCTCAGGGTCCAACATATATGACATCTGTCTCCATTCTGGGGTGGATTTTTTTCCTCCTTTCTCTTTTTGCTCTCTGCGACACACACAAAAAAATAAAATATGCAAACTGCCCAAAATTACACTCAACATACGCTGAAAAAATATATACCCACAGAAGCATATGTTCAATGGCTGCTACTCCCTGTGTTTCAAAGCCAACTAGCTTATAAAACCATTCTTCACGCAGAGTCCGGGTGATCAATGAGGAGGTGCAGTGTGAGGACGCAGCCTTTAGCTGCAGATTGAGTTTTTAGTTACAAAGGATGGGGAAGGGAAACCAGCCAGTGAAACCCAGCAGGTACTGAAAAGTCTGCATGTCCAGCCTGTCCTATCAAGGACCTGGCTGTGGCCCTGGGATGTCTTGCTCTTGACGAGGCATGGGGGTGGATAAGGGGATTCTTTGGAGTCAAGCCGTGTGGGTTTAAATCCTGACTCTGCCACTTACCGTGTAGTATTGGGACAGGTTGCCTTAAACCTCTTTGTTTTAGTCTTCCAGTATCGAAAAAGGGGTTATGTAATAGCACCTACCTTTCATGGTCATTGTATGAAGAAGTACAACCAAAGGGTTAAAGAAACAGACCCTGGTGCTAGATTTTCTGTCTCTGCCTCCCACTTACTGGCGATGTGACCTTGGACAAGTTAACAAACCTCACTGTGCCTCATTTTCCCTATCAAAGTGTGCATGATAATAGCTTCCACCACCGAGGAAGAGATGAGTTAATGCATGTTCACGGCTTAAAATGGGACCCGGCTCCATCCTAAGTGCTCAGATCATGTCCAAGGCCATTTTCCTCAAGTGCCCCCTTGTACACAGGTCTGAAGCAGGCATACCTTGTCAAAATGCCCTTTTGCTCTGTGCCACTCACAGAGGAAAGAGGACAGGAGGCTTCTGAAAACTAAAAGAAATCCAAGCATCTATAGTGTAAACCTGGAAAAAGCCATCTCTCTTCTCCAAGCCTGTTTCCCATTTGTGAGTGGTGAAAATAATAGTACATCCTTTTCTGAGTGGTGGTGGAGATTGGATAAGATACTCTACCCTAGCAATGTGTCTGGCATGTGGGGAGAGCATCATCAATGTCCATTTCCCTCCCTGTGCCCTGAAACCACAAAGTGCCTAAACCCAGGTGTCAGCGATGACAGCCCCGACCTTGACAAGAGGGGCTTCTTCACAGGTGGGAGGGGGGGCGTCTCGCTGTCAGCCCAGCAGGCGCAGCGTTGCGATGGTACAGACCTGAGCTCAGTGTATAAGCCTCCGCTCCACCCCACACCCGCTCACCGTGTGACCTTGGCAAGTCCTCGGACATCTCACACCTCAGGGTCCTCTCCTTCCAACTGGGATCTGAGTCTCTATCTTGCAATCCCATGAAGTTAAAACAATATAATGAATGGAAAAGTACTTTAGAAACCTTAACGCACATGTGAAAGGCAGCATAGCGTGACTTGATGTCTCAGCTCTGCCGCTTACTTGCCCTGTGGCCTTGGGACAAGTGACAAAAGTTGTCTGTGCCTCGGTTTCCTTCTCTGAAAAATAAGGAGAGTCGTGTACCTGCACCATCGGGCTGGGGTTAAGAGTAAGAATTAATATTCATAACACATTGAGAACAGTGCCTGGCACCGGTAAGCACTATTAAGTGTTAGCTATTATTATTATTAATGAGCTATACATCACTAGACAGTTACTGAATAGACATTCGTCAGGACTCCTGGCGGATTTTCTTGGGAGAGTGTTCCCTGGACTCCCTTCTGTGAGCTCTCGGTACTTCTCTGTACCATATAGAAAACCTCAAGGACTGTAAGAATGTGTGCACTTATTTCTCTCCCCATGCCCCCACCCCGCCCTTTGGAATAGATGCTCCTTGAGAGCTGGGGCTAAGGTTTTGTAGATGTGATGGCCTGGAGGACAACAGGCTTTGAATAAGCATTTGCTGGACTGAACACCCAGTCCACGCAGGGCCCTGGGGGGGCTCCAGAGTTGCAGAAGTCTTGATGACTCCCGCCGGAAGGATGCCCAGGCTGTAGGAGTGAGCTGCAAGCTATGTTCTCAAGCTCCCTCTGGAATAACCTTCTCCATGGTTCCCCAGCTCAGGTGCCACTGACTATCAGAACCTATCACCTGACCTTCCTGGGAATCCCTGTCAGCCACTTGCAGAGAACCATAGGATGTCCAAGCTGGAAGGGCCCTTGGAGACCAGCGGCCAGCTTTCTCACTGCATAGATGGGAGGACTGAGGGCCAGAGAAGGCAAGTGCCCAAAGCAGGGACCGTAACCTGTGTCTTCTAACTCCCTGGGCTCCTCTGATGGGAAAGGCAGGCGACCATAAATTCATACAGCCAGCCTTGATCAGCACGTTGTGAGCAAACCCAGCCATGCATTCCGCCACTCCCGGCATTCCGCGTTTCATTGCGCTTTGCTCTATCGCGCTTCGCAGATGCTGCAGTTTTTATGAACTGAAGTGTCGTGGCCCCGCTGCATTGTCAGATGATGGTTAGCATGTTTTAGCAATGAAGTATTTTTAAATTAAAGTATGTACATTGTTTTTTAGACATAATGCCATGGCACACTTAATAGACTACAATAGACTACAGTAGACTACTGTAAGCATAACTTTTACATGCGCTGGAAAACCAAAAAGTTCATCTGGCTCATGTTAGCGGGATATTCACTTTACTGCATTGTCCTGGAACCGAAGCCGCAATGTCTCTGGGGTCTGCTTGTATTGCTATTTCAGAACTGTTCTTTTTTTTTTTTTTTTAATTTTGTTGAAGTGTAGCTGATTTACAATGTGTTAATTTCTGCTGTACAGCAAAGTGACTCAGTTATACATCTATATATATATTCCTTTTCATATTGTTTTCCATTCTGGTTTATCACAGGATATTGAATATAGTTCCCTGCATTTCAGTACTATTCTTGAGCAAAAACCGAGCATAAGCCTCTCAGGGTTTACCCACTTCCTCTGCTGGTCTGGATGCTTCTTTGTGTCTCCACAGGACAGGGGTGGTGTGGTGAGTGGAGAGAGCGTGGGGTTAGAGTCAGACACACCTGTGTTTGCACCCCAGCTGTACTCCTGGAAAGCTGAGTGACCTGGGAAAAGCACTTGTGGTCCTAAAACCTGTTTCCTCTTCTGCAAAATTAGGCTAAATGACAGCAGGCTCATAGGGTTGTCGGCTTCAGCAAAGTAGACTAGTGAAGATACCTCGTGTCGTGCCTGGCCTGCAGTAGGTGCTCAGAGCCTTTGAATTTCCTTTCTCGTGTCTTCAGTAGGAGTGTGTTGAACCTGCACAGATGGCTGGCATGTGGGGAGAATGGCCTGTTGGCATTTCACTGGAACTCAAGCTAAAATGCAACAACATAACCAGACATTTTATTACATTCCAAAAATATTTACCAAGCATTGAATATTGAGTGAGAATAGTCATAATACCTAAACTTTTATAACAGTGGACATTTTACCCCGTACCAGGCACTAGGTAACGGACATTAAATGTCTAACTTTTTATTTCCCCCACAGGCATTCTATTGAGTAGATATAATTAGGCTCATTTCACACTGAGAATATTGAGAGTGCAAGTGTTAATGAAGTGACTGATATTACACAGCTAGTTAAATGGCAACACCAGGTGGGGTTCCTGCCTGACCCCAGAGTGCACACGGGGTGTCTTCCTCCCCTGTGCTGGGCACTGGGGCGGTGCTGACAGGCGGAAGCTGTGTGTGTTACATTCTCTGCCCTGAAATAGCACGTAGGCTCAGAGGGAGACAGTCTGTGAACCAGCAACCATCCCACCTGGCAGTACGAAGTTTGTACCAGAAGAATAATGAATGTGGGAGAGAAGGAAAAATGATTCTTGCTGACTCCAGGCATCAAAAGGAAGTCAGAACCTCTACACAGGGACGTCTCATGGCACCAGGCGTTCCTAGCAACACCTAGGAGGCCGCTGTTTATTATCAGGTCCATTGTAAAATGGGGAAACCAAGATCAGAAAGGTGTGGTGACTTGCCCGAAGTCACACAGCTAGGAAGTAGCAGCGTCTGGACTAGACTTCCTTTCTTTCTGTCTCCTCGGCATCCTTCTGCTTCTTGAGCTCATGAAGGGATCCACAGAGGGGGGCTGTGTGAGCTGTAACTTAGAGGATACATACGGTTCTTTAGAAAGAGGAGGGCAGGCCCGGAGGAGGGCAGAGCACGGACAGAGGTACTGAGGTCGGACCCTGCCTACAACAGGCAGCGTTGGGCATTGGCCCAGGTGGTTTCCAGATGCGGGTGGAAGGACAGATGAGGCAGGGTGGTGCTTTGGGCAGTGTGCCTGGGAGCTTTCCTCGGGACTGAGGCAGGCGGGCTCTGCCTTCTCCACTCGGGTCCGAGGCCCTCTGGTGGTGCCGGCAGCTGCAGACAGACACTACGCAGGGCTATTATTGATCCCTGGAATCCCTTTTTGCATGCCAGCACCCTCCCTCCATGTCAGCTTTGCAGCCCAGCACAGATTGAGCGGCAGCTGAATTGACATGAGTTGATTAAAACTCCCAGTAATTATGGGCTCTCGACCGGTCCGGTTGTCCAAATCAATGTCAGCAGTAATAGACAGGCCCTGTTGACAGATTGAGGCTGAGCGGGAGGGGGCGGGGGCCGGGGAGCTTTCCCCACTCACTCCCATTCCTGGCGGTGCTCCAGAGGCCTCCTGGGATAAGGAGCAGTGGGCTCACGCAGTCGCTAATCAACGGGGCGGTTCTTAGGAAAGGACTCAGCGCATGGGATGCTCACTAACCTCGCCAGCAAAATGGGTGTATCTCAGAGGCGCCTCTGAGTTTTGTTGTGGGGATTTGTAGAAATAGCATATGGGAAATATGCAGCCCATGGGAGGTGCTCGATAAATAGCCATTTCATTTCCTTCCTTGCTTCCTTCCCTTCCTCTTCCCAGGATTCTGTATCTGATCTGTGCACCCAAGACTATCCTGCCAGCATCCTCTCTGAGTCCCCTCGTTAACTCATCATAGGGACCTTCCCATAAGGTGCTCAGAATCCTTGTGTAGCCCAAGCCAGTCTGAACCGCTTGTGACATCACAGGCAGGCCGCCTCCATGTGGATCAGGGGAAAGAGCACCTCATTGACAATTTAGGAAATCTTCAGTGGTGGGCACAGCCTGCCTCTCCCTTGCTGTGTGACCTTAGGCAAGTCACTTGGCCTCTCTGGGCTTTAGTTTCCTCATCTGAAGAGTGAACAGGATGATATTGGTCCTACCTTAGCGTTGATGGGAAAAGCAAAAGCTGCCTGTGGCGGTGTTCTGCCTCCTCTCCACATGTAATGGGTCTCCTTCCATTGCTTTCAGAATGTATTTCCTGTCTGGGGGAAAGTAATGAGCTATCCACAACAGGAGTTACCGCTTTTTGAGCACCTGCCATTGTGGCAGGTCTGGGGCAGGTACCTGATCTAGTTTGGTTCTCTCACAAGCCCAGAGAGGTAGGAGTGACTCTCTCCAGTGGAGAGATGTGGAAACCAAGGCTCAGGGAAGCCAGGGCACACAGCGAGGAAGTGGTTTGGCCGGATTTCACTCGCAGCTGTGGGGATGCTGTGTAGCTGCCAGCGTGCTCAGCCTTTCATTCACGCCTAAGCTCACAGTTGCCGTTGTCTCGTTTAATCTTGACCGTGATCTTATGGGGCAGTGCTACTGTTAGGAAGCAGCGCTCTTCCCAGGAGGTAGTACTATCATTCCGCTTCCATTGGCAATGAGAGAGAAAGCAAACGCTTACAGAGCCCTTGGAGGAGGACAAAGCTTTGCCCGTGGTTAGGCAGGTTTGGAGGCATCCTTGTGATTTCTTAAAGTGCGCTCCCTCAATCAAAGGAAATTCTCCATTTTCTTCTGAAATACTTTAGACCTAGTTCTCCCCTTTTCAAGATCCATAGTGGCTTTGGTACAAACCCAAGCAGCTCAGAGCTAAAAGGCTTCTCCAACTTCCTATTGCCCAATTCCTTCATCTTACAGCAGAGGAAACAGACTCAGAGGGTGGGATGCGCTTGCCTGAAGCCATCCAGCGAGTCAGAGACCGACGCCAGGCAGAACTGGAACTCAGCGCTCTGGAGAGCCTTTCCCATGCATCTCTAGAGGGCTGGCTAGGATCTCGCTTCTTATCTCCAGCATCCCATCTGCCTCCCGCTTCCACTTTGAGGACAGGCTCAGAGAAGCCTCGTGATGAGCTCAAGGTGACAGCCAGTACGAGGCTGGGTCTAAGCTGGAGCTCTTTCCATTACCCCATGCTGCCTGTCAGGCCCCAGGTTGTAGAGGAGAGTAGAGGTACCACATTCCTGTCTCCCAGGACCCAGGGAGGGGCAGGGCTCATCCTCCAGCACCACTGGGAAACCCCCCCAGGCTTATTCACTACATGAATCAATCCGACCCCAGGAAAAGTTACTCTGTTTTGCAAGTTGGTTGTTTTTCCTTCTGCTTAGAACAGCTGGTCCACCTTCTAGACTTGGGGGGTGGGGTGGTAATACAGCTCATTACAAATTTTGTGCTGGGAGCAATTTGCATTCCATAATTAATGAACATTAAAATGCATAATTACAAACAGAAACAAATGGCTTGGTGCTGATGAAAAGTCAGGCTGGGAAGGAGCCAGAGGCTCAGGGGATGGAGGAGGAGGCTGGAGAGAGCAGGGCAGGGCCAGCCTGTGCTGGAAACAGCTGGGAATCCCCCAGTTGCCTCCCCTCCACCTGCTAAGATCCTTAAGGCTTTAAGCCTTAGGGACCCAGGCCCAGGGTCTTCCTGGGGGTTCTCTTCTGAGATGGGGCAGAATGGGGGCTGTGAAGCTCTGGAGCCCAGCTGACCTGAGTTAGACCCCAAGCTCTCTCACCTACTTACTATAAAGCCTCAGGCAAAGGAGCAACACTCCAGGGATTGGGGTTATTCTCAGCTGGACCTGCCCCCTTTCTCCTACCCACTCCTTGTCCCCCAGAGCCCACCTCCCCAGGCTCCTTGTGTGAGCTCTAAGAAAGTACTTGGAGATAACTGAATTCACTTACTTCAGTAATCTCTTCAAAGTAGCAAGTCAAATCACTTATTCCTCTGCCAACAACCCTCCAGTGCCTTCCAGTTATACTTGAATAAGCTTGAGATGCCTTCTCATGGCAGAAGCCCGGGGTCAGTAACTTTTTTTGTATAAAGGACCACATAGTAAAGATTTTAGGCTTTGCAAGTCACACGTGGTCCTTTTGTGTGTGTGTGTGTCTCATATTCTTCTTTAAAAATCAAACAAAACAAACAAACAAAACAACTTTAAAAATGTAAAGAGACATTTTTAGCTCTGGGGCTGTGCGAAAATAGGCTGTGGGGGGGAGTGGAGTTCTTTTCTCTGTTCCACTAAAAACAACTAAAAACTCTGCAGGTTATATATAAAACAAACTGTGAGAAGTGGAGAGAGGAGAAGGCGGCAGACCAGTTAGGGATTTTGAGACACGAGGAAGGACATGGTGGTCATTCCCTGGGTTTTATTTTTGCCTCATAGGTCCCAAACTTGGAGCTCAAGGAGACAGCAGCTCAGAAAGGCTGATAGATAAAGACACAAACAAGCGAACAAAAAGAGAGAGAAAAAAAAAAAAAAAAAAAGCCTGCTTTCTTAAGGCAAAGTATCAGGAAAAGGGCAGCTGACCAAGATAGAAAATTTTAGGTGCTAACCATTCTATTCAGGCCAAACATCACAGAAAATTATAATTTCAAGGATAACAACATGCCTCCTCCTCCACCCATGCTAATAAAGGCCAAGGAGGGAACTAGATGCCATCCTTTGCAGGCTGTACTGAGACCATCTGCCAACCCAGTTCCCCCTCCCTGCTGGGGTGGTGTCAGACAAGGTCAAGTAAGGAGCCAGGACTTTAATCCCCACTGAGAGGTAATGAGCAACCCTCCTACCCCCATCCAAGGTCCATCCAGTGTCAGTGGAGACTAAATAAAGAGCCTGGACTTCACCCCAACCTTCAGTAATAGGGTACTCTTCCCCTCCCTGCTGAGGTATTACCAGAGGAGACCTAGTAGAAAGTCAGGACCATTGACCATTGATCAGTAGTGATGAAACCAACCCCCACCCCACCCAGATGGTGTCAGTGGGGAACAGTAACTCAGCACACCTAACCATTCCCATCCAGGAAACTATCAGTGGAGTCCTAATAGGGAGTCAGCTTCCCACCACCCCCCAGCAGTAATGAGGACCCTTCCCTCTTGGGTATCAGTGGAGGCCAAGTGGGGAAACTGGGATTCTGCCTCCCCCTGACAATAACAAGGTGTGTCTCCCCTTTCACCTGCTGGAGCAGTGTCAGAAAAAGCCAGATTTAAAAATATATATTTAAGATTCAGAATTTTAAAAATAATATAACATAATGTCCCAAATATCTAGGTTTCCATTGGGAATCACTTGTCATACCAAGAACCAGGGAGATCTCAAACAGAATGAAAAGAGACAACCAGTAAATGCCGCTACCAAGATAACAGAGATATTAGAATTATCTGACAAATATGTTGGAATAGCCATCATAAAAATGCTTAAGCAAGCAATTATATGCACAAATGGAAAAAAAATCTCAGCAAAGAAGTAAAAGATATAAAGGAGAAGCAAATGGAAATTATGTAACTGAAAAATACAATAATTGATTTACAAAATGCAGTGGATTGACTCACCAGCAGAATGGAGAGGACAAGGAAATAATCAATGAACTGAAAGATAGTACAGTAGAAATTACCCACTCTGAACATCAAGAGAAAATAGATTGGAAAAGAAAATGAACACAGTCTCATGGGCCTGTGGGACTGTGAAAAAAGATCTAACATTTGTGTCATTGGGGGCCCAGAAGAAGAGAAGAAAGAGAGCAGGACTAAAAAAGTACTCAAAGAAATTATGGCTACAAATTTCTAATTTAGCAAAATGACTCATCCTACAGATTCAAAAAGCTGAGCAAACTCAAGGATAAACACAAAGAAATCCACACCAACACATCATAGTCAAATTTCTGAAAATATCTTCAGTTTTTCAAAAGAAAAAATCTTATTAACAAGGAGAGAGAAATGACATCTATAGGGGAAACACAATTTGAATGATGGTGGAATTCTCATAAGAAATCATGGAGGCCAGAAGGAAGTGGCACAACATTTTTCAAGTGCTAAATGAAAAAGAGCTGTCAATGCAGAATCCTATGTCCAATAAAATATCCTTTAGCAATGAAGGAGAAATGAAGACATTCTCAGATGAAGGAAAACTAAGAAAATGTTGTCACCTGCAGACTTAGTCTAAATAAATGGCTAATGAAAGTTACCAAACAAAAAGGAAGTCATAAAAGAAGGGATCTTGGAACACTGGGAAGGAAGAAAACACAGTTAGCAAAACCATAGGTAAATGCATTAGACCTTCCTTCTCCTCTTGAGTTATCTTCATTGTGTTTGATGGTTAAAGCCAAAATGATAGCAGTGTCTGATGTGATTCTGAATACAGTCCACCCAATATCCCCAGGTTTCATATCCACGGATTACACCAACCTCTGATGTAAATTTCCCAGCTGGTTGAATTTGTGGATGGGAAACCTGCAGTTGTGGAGGGCTGAGTGTATTTATTGCACCAGGCCGTATGAGGGACGTGAGCATCGGTGGAGTTTGGTATCTGTGTGGACTCCTGGAACCAATCTGCTATGGATACCAAGGGACAACTGTATATTCAGAGGAATATTTAAGAAAATTATGTTATAAATGGGAGAGGATAAAGGGACATAAAGAGAAGTAAGCTCTCTTTTTTAAATAATTTATTTGTTTTTATTTTTGGCTGCGTTGGGTCTTCGTTGCTGCATGCAAGCTTTCTCTAGTTGCGGTGAGCAGGGGCTACTCTTCATTGAAGTGCACGGGTTTCTCATTGCGGTGGCTTCTCTTGTTGCAGAGCATGGGCTCTAGGTGCGTGGGCTTCAGCAGTTGTGGCATGCAGGCTCAGTAGTTGTGGCTCACGGGCTCTAGAGTGCAGGCTCGGTAGTTGTGGCACATGGGCTCAGTTGCTCTGCAGCGTGTGGGATCTTCCCAGACCAGGGCTCGAACCCGTGTCCCCTTCATTGGCAGGCAGATTCTTAACCACTGTGCCACCAGGGAAGTCCCAAGAGAAGTAAGCTTTCTACACATCACTTAAACTGGTAAAATAATGGCACCAGTACACTATGGTAAGTTATGCATACTAGAACGACCACTAAAAACTTTACAAAGAGATGTACCCCAAAATATTATAGATAAATTAAAAAGAATTTCTAAAAAATGTTCAAGTAACCCACAGGAAGGTAAGGCAGGGAAAGCAGAGAAATGCAAAGCAGAGATGAGAAAACAGAAAGTAAACCAGTGGACTTAAGTTCTAAGCTATCAATAATCACATTAAATGTAAGTGATCTAAATACCCAAATTAAAGACAGAAATTGGCAGAGTGGGTTAAAAATCATGACACAAATATATGCTCTCTACAAGACATTCACTTCACATATAATGATTTAGGCAGGTTGAAAGTAAACAGATCAGAGAAGACATATACATAGCAAACAAAAGCTGGAGCAGCTGTATTAATATCATATAAAGTAAGCCTTAGAGCAAAGAAGGTTATCAGAGAAGGACACTGTATAATAATGAAAGGGCTGTCCACCAGGAAGACATAGAAATCATAGATATTTATGCATCAGACAACAGAGCTGCAAAATGTATGAAGCAAAAACTAATTGAAGTGAAAGGAAAAGTAGACTAATCCACAGTTATAGTTGGATCCTTCCACACCCCTCCCCCCACAACTGATACAACACTTAGACAGAAAGTAGCAATGTTATAGATTAGGTTAGTAACACCTCCAACCAAAAGGATCTAGTTGACATTTATAGAACACTCTGCGCCGCAACGACAGAATGCTCATTCTTTTTAAGTACCTATGGGACGTGTACTGAAATGGACCATATTCTGGGCCTTGGTAAAAGGCTCAACAAATTTAAAGAATTTAAATCATACAGAGTGTGTTCTCCAGCCACCACAGAATCAAACTAGAAAGCAATAACAGATAACAGAAAAATCTCTAAATACTTGGAAACTACACAACACATTTCTAAATAATGCATGGGTTGAGAGGGAGTCTCAAGGGCAATTAAAAATACATTGAACTGAATGAAATAAAAATAGAGTATATCAAAATGTATGGGACACAGCTAGCACAGTAATTCATCTTCTCCTTAAAGTAAAAGTCTTTATATTTAATGAGGAGGAAATTTATAGCCATAAATGCATACATTAGATAAAAAGTTTCAAATTAATAATCTAAGTTCCCCACCTCGAGAACCTACAAAAAGGAGAACAAAAGAAGCTCAAAGCAAACAGAAGAAAGGAAATCAATGCAATTGAAAACAGAAAAATAGATAAAATCAATGAAACCAAAAAAAAAAAAGGAAGATTCTTTGAAAATGTCAAGAAAATTGAAAAAAGATAAACAAAATAGCAAGACTTTTAAAGAAAAGAAGAGGGAAGACACAAGTTACCAATATCAGGAATGAGACGGATAATATCACTACAGACCCTGCAGATGTCAAAAGGATTAATAAAGGAATGTTACAAATAGCTATACACACATATATTTGACAACCTAGATGAAATGGATCAATTCCTTGAAAAATGCAAAATATCACGTCACCCAATATGAAATAGATATTTGAATAGCCCTATAACTACTAAGAAAATTGAAATTGTAACTTAAAAACTCCCCCAAAAGAAATCTCTAAGCTTGAGCAGTTTCACTGGAGATGTAAACCTCAGTGTAAGTCTCACGCTTCATACAAAAATTAACTTGAAGTGTATCACAGAATTAACTGTAAAACATAAAGCTGTAACACTTCTAGAACACACACATACACACACACGAGAAAATATTTGAGATTTGAGCTTGGCAAAGAGTTCTTAGATTCCAAGATATAGATTTTATGATACATAAAAGAGAAAATAACTTGGATTTCATCAAAATTAGAAACATTTGCTCTGTGAAAGCTCAGTTGAAAAAGATGAGAAGACAAATTACAGAGTGGGAGAGAAAATATTTGCAAACTGCATATTTGACAAAAGTCTAGTGTCTAGACTATATAAGGAACTTCCAAACCTTAACAATTAAAAACAAACAATCCAATTAGAAAATGAAAAAAAGACACTGAGAGACATCTCACTGAAAAGGATATAAAGGTGGAAAATAAACACAAAAGATGTTCAGCATCGTTAACGATTAGAGACATACAAATTAAAACCACAGTGGATGGGCTTCCCTGATGGCACAGTGGTTAAGAATCCGCCTGCCAATGCAGGGGACACCGGTTCGAGCCCTGGTCCGGGAAGATCCCACATGCCGCAGAGCAACTAAGCCCGTGTGCCACACCTGCGCTCTAGAGCCTGCACTGTAGAGCCTGCGTGCCACAACTACTGAAGCCCGCGCACCTAGAGCCTGTGCTCCGCAACAAGAGAAACTGCCGCGGTGAGAAGTCTGCACACCTCAATGAAGAGTAGCCCCCACTTGACGCAACTAAAGAAAGCCCACGCACAGCAACGAAGACCCACCACAGCCAAAAATAAATGAATGAATGAGTGAAAAAACACAGTGGAGGTATTACTACACACCTGTCAGGATGTGTAAATAAAATGAAAAATACTGACGACATCAAATGCTGATGAGGATGTGGAGAAACTGGATCGCTCATGTTTTGCTGGTGGGGATTTAAAATAGTACAACCGCCCTGAAAAAGTGTGGCAGCTTCCTAAAAATATTAAACATGTAACGACCGTACAACCCAGAAATTATACTCCATGGCTTTTTTCCCCCCAGAGACATGAAAATGTATGTCCACACAAAAACTTGCACACTAACGTTTGTAGCAACATTATTCATAATAGCCAAGAACTGGAAACAACCCACATGTCCTTCATCAGGCAAACAGTTAAACTATAGTCCATCCATAGCATGGCATAATACTCTGCAATATAAAAGGAACTAAATATTGATACATGAAGACACCTGGATGAATATGAGAATTATGCTAAGTGAAAAAAAACCCTAAAAGGTCACAAACTATGTGGTTTTATTTATGTAACATTCTTGAAATGACAACAGTATAGAAATGGAGAGCATATTAGTGGTTGCCAAGTATTAAGGAAGGGAGTCAAGTGAGAAGTGGGTATGGCTTTAAAAAGGCAAGAGGAGGAATCTATGTAGTGATGGAAATGTTTTGTATCTTGATTATCAATGTATATATCCTGGTTGTCATATTTTGATATAGTTTTGCAAGATATTACTATTGAGGAAAACTGGTAATAATCTGGATCTCTCTGTATTGTATTATTTCTTACAGTTGCATGTGAATCTATTATAAGCATCTCAAAATTGTAATATATATATAACTAAAAAAAAAAAAAAAGCACAGGCCTCTGACAGGATTTGGCCTAGAGACCATAGTGTGCCAACTTCTGGCTTAAGTGATTTGGTCACTTTCTACATCTCACCCCTTGCCTTGTGCCAACATTGCTTCCCCCTGTCTCACGGAGCTTCAGCTGCATTGGCTTCCTCTGTTCCATGGACAGGCCAACACTGTTCCTGCCTCAGGACTTTCATACGTGCTGTTCCTTCTTGGATAACTCTTCCCACTTACACTCACCTGGGAGATTCCACTTATTATTCAGGCTTAGTTCAAGTGCTCAATGTATGCCTCCTTTATCCCCGTTCACTTTTTATCATGTTGCACTTTTGTTGTACTTTTTACTCTATGAAATAATCATTTTACTTCTTGTTAATCATTTTTCTTCTCCCTAGAATTTAAGCCCCATGAGAGCAGGGTCTTGCTTGTCTTCTTTACTACTGCATGTCCAGCACCCAGCATCTTTGCTTAGCACTGAATAGATGTTCAATATACATTTGTTAAATGGTCCAAAGAAGGACTCATATGGATGAGAAAGAAAAGATAAACGGATAGTTCCAGTTAGGTTTTATGGGAGGGAATGGGTTCATTCATTTATCATTTGTTCCACTTAACCCATTCATTTATCCTTCATTTATTGAGTGCCTATTGTGTGGCAGGTTCTGAGCCAGATTCTTGGGGTTTTTTTTTTTTTTTTTTTTTTTTTTTTTTTTGCGGTACTCAGGCCTCTCACTTGTGGCCTCTCCCGTTGCGGAGCACAGGCTCCGGATGCGCAGGCTCAGCGGCCATGGCTCACGGGCCCAGCCACTCCGCGGCACGTGGGATCTTCCCGGACCGGGGCACGAACCCGCGTCCCCCGCATCGGCAGGCGGACTCTCAACCACTGCGCCACCAGGGAAGCCCCAGAGCCAGATTCTTTAGGTTGTTTTCTCATAGGGTCACCAGAAATGCCTCCCAGAGAGACATTCTTATTTCCGTCTTACAGATGAGAAGCCTGAGTTTGTCTTTGAGGTGAAGCACTTGCCTAGATGCTCAGTGTCAAAGGCCTGTGTGCAATTCAAGGCTAACATCAGTCCTACTCGTCCCGTCTTCAAGGTGTTGCCTCCATTTAAGGAAGAAAAGCTGAGGCCCAATTAGGTTCAAGGTCACCGGGCGGGTGAGCGGTGTACCTGAGAAGAGTTCTGATCTTCCTGTCTCTAGTACACCAGAATCTCCGTTTTGCCCCAGTGACATTCATCTCTTTCCTCTAAGAAGACATCCCCGACCCAAGCCTGCCTACTCCAATATTCGCCAATCACATTTGCAGAATTTCCATTTTCCCATTCAAGTTACACTGTGCTTCTTCATGTTTGCTTTGTAACTAGTGCTCTGTCTGACAGATATATGTATTTCTCATTTCTCAAACTAGATCCTAAGCTTCTTAATCATACCCAGAACGACAACTACCATTTGCCAAACACTGTGTGAAGCACTTGTTACATTTATCTCACTGTATTAGTTATCTTTTGCTGTGTAACAGATTATCCCCAAATTGGGCATCTTAAAACAAAAAGCGTTTATTATCTCACACCATTTTTTTTTTTTTTTTGCGGTACGCGGGCCTCTCACTGTTGTGGCCTCTCCCGTTGCGGAGCACAGGCTCCGGACGTGCAGGCTCAGCAGCCATGGTTCACGGGCCCAGCCGCTCCGCGGCATGTGGGATCTTCCTGGACCGGAGCACGAACCCGTGTCCCCTGCATCGGCAGGCGGACTCTCAACCACTGCACCACCAGGGAAGACCCTCACACCATTTTTAAGGATTAGAAATTTAGAAGTGGCTTAGCAAACTGGGTGGTTTAAGAAAATAGAAATGTATTTTCTCAAGTTTCTGGAGGCCAGAAATCTGAAATCAAGATTGTCAACAGGGTCTTCCTCCCTCAAAGGGCTCCAGGGGAGAAAGCATCCTTGTCTCTCCAGCTTCTGGTGGCTGCAGCACTTGGTGACTTGTGGCCACATCGCTCCAATCTGCGCTCTATCCCCACGTGGTCCTTTGCATGTGTGTAATTTCTCTGTGCCTCTTTTTTATAAGGACATTTGTGACAGCATTTAGAGCTACCTAGATAGATAATCCCCATTAGTCTCCTCATCTCAAGAGCTTTAATATAATTACATCTGCAAAATAACGTTACCATAGAAGGTAACATTCACAGGTTCCGAGGGTTAAGATGGGGACGCATCTTTGGGAGCCATTATCAGCCCTGCCACACCACCCCATAGGTTTGCCATAAGGATTAACTACGTTAAATTAGATACAGTGTTTAGATTATGCCTGGAATATAGAACATATTGTTTTAAAGAATAAAAGTGGTAGGGAATCAGTGGGGGGTGGAAAGAACTGTGAGTAATACCCCGCCCCAGATGTCTCCTGTTACCTGGTGAGAAGGTCAGCCCTTCCTTCCAGCACTCACCCCTACATCTCTGCAGACAGATGACCCGGCCCCAGGTACCAGCACACAGCTCCCAATGACCCCATGACTAGGTGCCTTTCTGTCTGACAGTGAATGTTCTGAGACAAGCAGGGGCCTCCTCTAAGCTTGTATTAATATGTACAGCACTTCACTCCCATAGAAAATTGATTTTTCTTTTTAAGCACAAAATGTAGCCAGTTTTATAACCTTTCTGCAGCTTGACAAAGGCCATTTATAACCAACTGTCTCTGTCACCCTTCCTGGCGCCAGTCTCAAATGTCTTGAAGAACTCTCTCGTGCATCTGTAATTATGAATTCTTCTTAGGCAAAATTTAATTTCTAAGAGAGATGACCTTTTTTGGTTATTGTGGTTTTTGTAAATTAATTTTGGGGTGTGTGTTTTGTTATTGATGTTGTTCAGGATGACGGCTTGGGGAGGGGACGAGGGAGCTGGTTGGGAGGAGAGGAACGTTGGGAGGGCGTTTTAATCAGCGATGTCCAGTGATAGATGAGGAGGGCCGGGCTCTGGGTGTTAATCTTGGTGGACAGGAAATGCCAGCAGGGTGACTGAAATTAAAACCTAGTACCTCATTTTCTCTCCCAAACGCGGGAGAATTGGAACTTCTTCTCCATCTGCTGGACTGGAGATGAGCTCAGCCTCATCAAATGATGGGAAACTAAATTAAATAACTAGGTGGTTCTACCGAGGGTATAAGAGCCTCCATTTACGGAGCACTTAGCAGGTACACCCTTAGCTGGGCACACCAGAAGAGCATTCGACTGAGGTCACTCAAGGTTGGAATTGTTGAGCTTTTAAGGGACCAGAGGGCAACCCGTTTGGTTACCTGGAGGAAAATTCACATGGCCTGGCAGAGGGTTTGATATCATCTGCAGAAGACCTTGGCTGTCAGCTTTAGGAAGATTCGCTTTGTTGTTGTTTAGAATTCATTTATTTATTTAAGCTGGGGAGTGATGCTACTTAGAAATATCACTCTGGAGACCATTAGGAGGATGGTATACAACAGGCCAGACTGCAGGCCAGCAGACTGTGTAGGAGGCCTTTGTGAAGATGCAGGAGTCTCATTTAGGACTTCAGGTACTAGGATGGAGAAGAGGTGACACATTCAAGACAGGAAGGAAGAGAACTCACATTTGATGAGTACCAAATTTCATGCCAAATTCTAAAGTAAGTTATGCAGCCCCTGTGGTCCAGCTTAAGCTTGACAACAAATCCACAGATGCAGGTGCTAGGCTCGTTTAACAGATAAGGAAGTTGAATCTCAGAGAGGGTGAGTAACTTGCCCCAGATCACACAGGGAGAAGGAGAAGATCTGGAACTTAAACTCATATTGGTAAAAGCTCTTTAAAATATATCTGGCTGCCTCCCATGGTGACCCTATTGGACAATAATAATAAACACAATAATGATGATGATCCCAGCAATATTAGTATTCATAGCAGCTCACTTTTTCTGTATGGTTGCCGTATGAGCCACAGAGTTCTAACTACTTTGCACACACTGTCTCCCTTCATTCTCATAATTTTACAAGATATCGACAAAAGCTCCATTTTACAGGTGGGCACACTGAGGTTCAGAGAGGTAAAGGAATTTATCCAAGGCCACACAGCTATTAGGGGGTCAAATGAGACTTTGAACCTGTCTCTACAGTCCCAACACCTGCCCCTTTTCAGAAGGTGGGAGGAGAGGGCGTGATGAGACCCTCCACTTCTTCAGCTGTAACCACCCTGTTGCTGTCTCTCTGAGCAGTGCCCTGAGGAGCTGAGGCCCATGAAGGACGGCTCCGGCTGCTATGACCACTCCAAAGGCATCGACTGCTCCGATGGCTTCAACGGCGGCTGCGAGCAGCTGTGCCTGCAGCAAACACTGCCTTTGCCCTACGATGCCACCTCCAGCACCATCTTCATGTTCTGCGGGTGAGTCTCTGTCCCCGAGGCCCGGCCTCTCCCTTCACAGCTGTGGGAGGGATGCAGGAAAAAGATCAGGAACCACAGCCTGGCCCAGCTGGGACTGACCTTCAATGAAATGGCCTTTCTTCCTCTCCTTTTTCAGCCCAAGAGGAAAAAGGCAACAATATAACCTTTGGTTGGGGGTTGAAAAGAAGAATGGAAGAAGAAAAATAAATAATTGATTAGTGGTTATGACAAGTGGAATCCTTGCTCAGGCTACATCCTAGGGTCAGGATTTTTTTCTGCAAAAGTCTCTTGCCCCTTCTGCATCACCCTGTAGCCACGGTCAGTGTATTTTGGAGACAAAAGCAGGCACCCTGAAGGTGTCCCTGAGAAACCAGGAGGTGTGATGCTTAAGAACACGGGCTTAGCCTGGGCTTTCAACTTTCTTTCTGCAGGGATTAAGCAGTGCCAAGTTCAGAGGTTACCCCCTCTTTGTCCTAATGCCCCTGTCAATAATGATAATTAATTGGGGGAGCTGAGGTGGAAAAGAAACAATGCAGGCAAAGCTCAAAGTTCTCGCTCATGCTAAGAAATCAGCTGAGTTTTAAACTTAGTATGAGACTGAAAGAGGGGGTCACGTTAGGACCAACTTGCTGGGTGACCTGGGACAAGTCACTGTCCCTCTCTGGGCTGCAGTTTGACGACTTGTGAAATGAGATCTTCGGACAACGACGCCTAATAGTTGTTCCAATTTATCTTGTCCTCCTTGTTGAAAAAGTCTGCAGTGGGAGTTACCTCTGCCATGGAGAGCTTCTAGCATAGCATTTGGTCCTCAGCAGTCACTCAAGAAAATGGCAGCCTTTTTTCTTCTCTTCATTCCCTTTCTGATGATGTCTTCATATTAGAAAATTTGCTCATTTTTTGACATTCTGTGACTCAGAAAAATAATTCTTTGCTTGTGCAAGATGGTTGGTCATTGAAGGGTGCTCAGTGCTTTACTAAGATAGAAAAGCAGAATAAAGTGTAAACAAACTTTTCAGTCCTGCGTATTACGAAAGAGGAGGTGGGGGAATGTGTATGGGTTTAATCTCAGTTTAACAGAAAATTACCTTTACCTGCATGGTTCTAGTCCATGGGGTCTGGTTTTCCTTCTGCGGCTAATGTCAGGGTCTCCCTACCCCAGCCCCAGTTACACTGGGTGCTGCAGGCGCCCTTGAGCCGTTGTTAAAGCAACTTGCCGGAGGCCCTAGATATGTATCAGTCAGATAAATAAGACATAAAGTATTGTATGCAGACATGAACTTTAAGGGTCTCTCCTCAGTTTAAGTGACTGCAGGGCAGTGTTGAGTAAATTATGCGTGGTACTTAACATCTCTATGCCTCAGTTTTCTCATCTGTAGAAAAGATGATAATAGCATCTCTCTACAGAGTTGCTATGAGGATTAAATGCATTACATTAATTACATCACAGTTTACATTACTATTTCTAAAGTCCTTTGGAACAGTGCCCTGCACAGAGTTAGCACTAGTGTGTATTTGTTAAGTAAAATAGCTAAAGTGAGTGATAGTAATGACAACAGCCCTCCACTTGCTCAGTGACCTGAGGTGCTCAACCTCTTAGTTTCCGGGTCTGTGAGACACGGACAAACTAACCTTTCCTACCCAGAAAGGTCTCTTAAAGTTTTAAGTTAGACTGAATTGGGAGAGGGTGCTGTGAGCTGTTGAAGCTCGTCCAAATGCTGATAAACAGGACAAAAAAACGAGACTAAAACCCAGGTCTCCTTAAACCAGCTGCAGTGTCAACATGCTTTGAAAATTGTCTATTAAGGATGCAAATGAGAAGTTAGCCACACTTGTTAGAAGCACTGTAAACAAAACCATTAGCAGGTACTTGTGTGAAAGCTGGTCTAGAGAAGTGGCAGGCTACTGAATTAAACAAGGAAAACAAAACCCTCCTCCAGGGGACTTTGTCGACTTGCTCAGAGCTCTGTGCCTTTTCTGAGAGTTTCCTGGGTAGCACAGGTTTAATAAACCTATTTGCAGGCAGGTTAATAATAGCAGCTAACACTTATTAAGCACTTCCTACATGCCATGACTGTGCTAAGTACTTTGATGACATTAGCCCATTGAATTCTCATACCAACTCTACAAGGGAGGTACTAGTATTATTATGATCTCGATTTACTGTCAAGAAAACCAGGCACAGAGGGGCTCAGTGACTTGCTCAAGGTCACACAGCTAAATAAACAGGGGCGTCGAGATTGAAACCCAGTCCACGGGGCTCCAGTATTAGTCAAAACAGATCTGATATCACTCCTGGCCTCTGGCCACTCCCGGCCATGTGGTTTTGAGCAAATCACTAGACCTCTCTGAGACTCTTGTTTCATGTAGAATCAGATGTGATTGCAGCAGCATTGTGAGGGTTAATTGAAATCACATGTGCATAGAGTCCAGCACGTGTAAGCACTCACTAAATGGTAGCTATACTTAGTCTGATAGGTATAAAGCCATCTCATTTAATCCTCCAATGACTGAATTGTATGTCCTGTTTCCTGTTCTGTCTCCAGCACATTAGAACAGTGCCTGACACGTAGTAGGTGCTCAATTAATAATTGTGAAATTAAGTTCCTCAATTGACACGGCTAAGGAAGTTGTTCACAGTCTGGCCTTTTCAGCTGTATTTCCAGTTACGTCCCTATTCCTGAATTAGGCATCTTGGCTTCAGCTTCTGGAGTGTTCAGCATTGTTTCCTCTGCTTCTCCTCCTCTCTTCCCCCCACTACCCCCCATTTGTCCGTGGCCGTTTAGCTTGAATGCTCTGTTTCATCTTCAAGTCTTGGTATAGATCTTAACCTTCTTCAGCCAGTCTTCTCTGAGTCTCAAGAGAAGTCCAAAAGTGAGATGTGTAGTTACCGTGGAGCTGGGTATATAATGCCTTGCCCTTTAAAATGGATACCATTTAAATGTTGGCTTAATATTTACCAAATCTTAATATTTATAGGAAAGACTGTTTTTCTTGTCTTATATTAGTTTGTTTTTTTTTGTTTTTTCTTTTCTACCCATAGGGCCTTCTTACCAGGGAAGGGCCATTGACATTTTGTCTCCAATTCTAATTTATCCCAGTGAAATCTTGACACCTCTTGCAGACTGGACCGCTGGCTGGCTGTTCTGGTTGTCAGCCCTAGTCAGGTCAAGTTCCTCAAAACTGAGTAAAGCATCCTTTCTCTGGAGTCACACAGCCCCCTGCCCCAAGCTTCTCACTGTCGCAGCCTCACTGCTGTGTTGACTTACCTGCTTTCCTGTCCGGTCCCTGTCACACTGCAGACTCCTCATGAGCAGAGACTAGGTCTTAATCACCTGTGTGTCCCCGTTGTCACTGCTTGCCCAAGGACTTTTTCAAAGCCATAACTGTCGAATTAAAGAATTCATCCACCTAAGATTTGCTGCCCCAACTCTGTGCCTGGTCTTTTGTGGGGTGATAAGAATGCAAAGAAGCATTGAGTACAAGTCCTTGCCCACCAGGGGCAAAGTGGACTCTGAGGACAGGTGTTTGAGCCTCACTTGGTCCTGATTGATGTTGATAGACTACAGGTAACAGTAGGATAAGAGAAGCAGGTGGATTTGAGATAGGTTGAAAAGGTCATTGTATACTAAGATGAAACATTTAGAATGAATCTTATGGGTGAGGAAGCATTTCTTCTCTCCAAGACCCACACAAGTTACCTAGCAACCAAGTTTGTTTCATTTGTACAAGTGTTTACAGCATATACCGCGCATTCTTCCAAGAGAAGTTAATATTATCCACATGGATCCAACCTATAAAAAATGGATAATATAAAGATATGACAGGACGGATAAGAGCCATTTGTAAGGAGAGAAAGGGAAAGGGAGAAAATGGTTTCAGGAGCCTGAAATGGGAGAATTACTCAATGTGAGATAAGTTTAGCACTGTTTGTCTTGGCAACCAAAGAAAGCAGAAAAAAACATGGTGGATTATAGAATTGTCCTTGCTTGAGAAAAGGAAGTTTGCAGTTTTGGGGGTTTTGCTTTGCTTTGTTTTGTTTTCCAGAGGATGTACTCCTTTTCCTGACATAATTTGCTAAGAGAGATGTTTCCTGTATATACCTATATAAGAAGTAGTGAACAATGCCATCAACAGTTTTGAGGTTTCAGTCTTTCTCACATCATTTAGAGGAGAAAACTGAGGCCCAGAAGGGTCTCACAGCCAGTGAGGAGGTGAAATTGGGATAAGAGATGTCCCAGGCTACTCTATTCTAATCTATTGAATCTATTGAATATACTTAATATATATTATACTTAAATATACTTGATATATATATATATATATATATATATATACTTAAATATACTTGAATATACTTCAATATACTTAAATATAATTTACTTTAAAGTGAAGTGAAAATGTATGTAAAAATACGGACTCAAAGAGCACATCCAGCCTCAACAGTCCTTGCTAGGCTATCTGTTTAATGTCATTTTTATGTGATTTTAGGAGGGAGAGGAGATAAATACATGTGTTTAATAGCCATTGTTAACTGGAAGCCTCTTATTTTCATTGCCAAAGCTGAAATTGGCTCTAATAATGGAAAACACTGACCTAGAGAATGCAGACAGAGACTTTAACTTTCACTGTCAGTAACTAGTTGCAGAGGTATGGGGGATATTCACTCACGCACTTGTTTTGTTGTAGTTTCAAATTTTAGGCTAGGCCTGACCTCTGACCTCTCCGACTGCTAATGGAAAGATGGGGCTTTACCGCTCAGAGTGGACGTAGAACGTGCGCTTGCCAGCTTCTTGTCACAAAAGTACAACCTTGCACTCTCAGCTGTTTGAAACATTTGCAAGAGCTCAGGTGCGAGACATACTCACAGACAACTGATGGAAGCACACAAAGTCCAGCCATTCATTCAGACAGGTGTTTTCCTATGTGGGTCCTGTGAAACATTAGTTCCATGAGATGCTCAAAGACAGAAAAAGGGAAGTTCCAGTGGTCAAGCCCACATGGAAGGTCTGCCCTCTAGAACTGTCTCTTGAAGGTTCACAGGGCACCTGAGGATAATAAAAGCTCGAAGTCCTGCAGTGGTCAAACATATCATATTTTGTTGGTTCTAAAGTGCCCAGATTTTTCCACATTTTAACATTTTTGAAATTAGGATGTATTTTACTATTGATGGTTTGACAGAGTTTAATTAAAAATTGTTTTTTCTTTCTTAGTGTTAGGTGAAATGCTAGTGTTTCTTATAGGTGTTGAGGGTCTTAGAGTAGATAAAATATTTTATATAATTTAGCCCAAGGTTCTCCATGGCATTCCCTTCCCTTCCCTTCCTTTTCCTCTCCTTCCTTCTTTTCTGAATAATACTCTTGAGTATGTTACCTTCAAAATGGCTTTTCTAGAAACTCTAAATTTTTCCCTTGAGTGAAACCTGCAGACAGAGGCCACTCTGACAAGAGTTTTACTAATCTTCACGCTGGTTAATGTTGGGACAGTCCTGAGAACCTTCATGAGAAACATTAGTGGGGTCCATGTGGCTGAAGGCCTTAACTGCTAGGTCACAGAGGGCCCTGGTCCTGATTGACCCCAGAGTGGGATTTCTTACAGGTGTCAGGAACAGCAAAGCTGAGAAAACGCCTGCTTCTCTCTTGCCTTGGTGGTAGGATGCTAAGATTCATCCCTAACCTTAGTCCAAGTCCATGTGGTATGCAGTTTCTTGAGCTCTTCTTACCCTTAACTTTGCTCTATTCTCTTTTTTTTTTTTTTCTGGGATTTGATTCCCTTCCCCATTTAAAAAAAAAGTTTCTAGTCTATGCATTTCATTACATAATTGTATTGATTCCATAGCCATTGAGGAATGAATGAATGAATGCGCAGGTAACTACGTGAATAAATAACTAAATACCCTGCCTTGAGAATGTGTATAAGTGCCATTTCTCTTAGGCCCCAGTTTCTGTTTTTTGAAGAACAAGCAGATTCGAAGCAGTCATTTGTGCTAAAGTGGAAGGAGCCCTAGATTTGGAGGAAGAAGATCCAAGTCCAGGTCCTGGCTTTTCCAAAGCGCTCGTGTGATCTTGGTCAAGGGATTTAAAATGCCAAGCCTCAGGGTCCTTGGTGGCAATGTCAGAATGAAAGTACACATCTCATGGCATTGCTGTAAGGATTAAATAAAACATGCTCTTGGCTAAAAATGTATAAGATTTTGTGGTACGGGCTCTGAATCCCCATCCAATTCTAGTATTCTCTGTAATGTGATGGGTGTGTTCAGGGTAACACATTCACTGCCTTCAGCTAAAATGCCCGGTTTGTATCTCTGTACTTATTTTATTTTATGTTTTTCATTTTGGCATATGTATAAATATAGTTTCATGCAGATCTTGGCTGGTTTCCTGTGAGCCTACACTCTTTAGAATTTCTGTAAGAAAATCTCCCAGACGACAGAATGTTCTAAAGGAGCTGTATAATTATGTCACATGGTACAAAAATAAGATTAAAAAAAAAAAAAATAGAAACCAACAACTAAATAGACCTTTGCATAAATCATCCTGTGCCCTGAGGTGGCTTGAAGGAAAGAGTTGCTCACATTTTAAAACTCAAAGGTTCATTTGCATTTATGAGTTCTTTCTCTCTCTCTCTCTCTTTCTCTCTCTCTCTCTCTCTCTCTCTCTCTCTCTCTCTCTCTTGCTCTCTCCTTCTCTCTCCCCCTACATCTCTAAGGGTCTTACTAAGCGAACCCAGCCTTTTATCTCCCTTCCTTCCTCTCGTGCTGAGCCACAGTCTTTTCTCACCCCCAGGCAAAAGAAAATCCCCATGCATCTACAGTTGTAATATGGCTAAAGTCGTGCACACACACACACACACATTCATATACACACTTCTTGAAATAGGAACTCCAGGTTTAATTCCTAGCACCACCATTGCCAAGGTATATCTCCATGGGCAAGTCACTTCACTTCTCTAAACTTCAGTTTTCTCATCTGAAAATGGGAGCAACAACTCCTTGTGAAGGTTGTATATTAGTTTCCTAGTGCTTCCGCAATGCATTACCACAAACTTAGTACCTTAAAACAATACATATTTACTATTTTATGGTTCTGGAGGGCAGAAGTTCTAAAATCTAGGCATCGGCAGAACTTCAAGGCCGGAGACATAGTCTCTGTGTCTGCTTGTCTGTCTGTCTCTTTCCTCTGCTTCCAAGTTATATCTCCTTCTCTGATCCTGTCACTCTTCTCTACCTCATATGCTCCTATAAGGACCCTTTTGATTACATTGAGTCCACCCAGGTAATCCAGAATAATTTCCCCATCTCAAAATTCTTAACTTAGGGCTTCCCTGGCGGCGCAGTGGTTGAGAGTCCGCCGGCCGATGCGGGGGATGCGGGTTCGTGCCCCGGTCCGGGAAGATCCCACATCCCGCGGAGCGGCTGGGCCCGTAAGCCATGGCCGCTGAGCCTGCGCGTCTGGAGCCTGTGCTCCGCAACAGGAGAGGCCACAACAGTGAGAGGCCCGCGTACCGCAAAAAAAAAAAAAAAAAAAATCAGAAAAGGGTAACTCTGTTGGCTTTAAGAAATCTGGATCTAGAAAGAGGCCAGCAACTAAGATCTGAGAACCACTGGAAGTAAATGTACATTCTCTGGGAAGTGTAAATTGGCTAATAGATTAAGCACAATCATAGGTAATACTAGCATAATCACAGTAACATTAATCATCATCATCACAGTAGCTGATGCATTAATTGGCCACTACATCATAGATCCTATTTTATCCTTTATGTAAGTTATCTCTAATTCTCACATCAGCCCTATGATAAGGATTATTATTATCCCCATTTCATCGATAATGACACTGAGGCCTAGGGTAGTTAACAGACTTGATCAGGGTCACACAGCTGGGAAGTGGTACAGCCTCTATTTGATCACAGCTTTAAGTAGATCCAGAATCTGAACTTGACATTTTGTGCCTCCTTTAGGTAAGGGGGCCTGGAATGTCAATAAATTCACCAAAGTAGAAATTATACAGGCTACATTCTCAGACTAGACTGTGTTAATATTAGCTATTAACAGCAATCTATCTAGCATATGAATCTATATATTTGGGAATTACAAAAAGCAACCTTCTAAATAACACTTGGGTAAATAAAATCAAACTTAAATGATCACCTCTTTAGCAATGAGCAGGAGCTGGAAAGCTGCATATCAAACTCATGGAATAGAGGCAAAGCAGTAGTCAGAAGCTCCATGACATTTACTAAGAAGAAAGAAAGACCAAAAATAAACAAATGAAGCATTCAACTCCAGAAGCCAGAAAAAGAGTTATAAAACAAACTCAGAGAAATCAGCAGGAAGGAATTAATACAAGTAAAAGCTGAAATAAATGAAATAGAAAAAAAAAGGAGCCTTGCCAGTAAAATGCAAAAGCTTCTTCGAAGGAGAGAGAGAGAACACAAACACATTAGTAATGAGCTAGGGGCATAACCATAGAAGCACAGAAGATAAAACAAAGTTAATGAGAAGACTGTGTGCAAATTTATGCCAATAAATTTAAAAGTCTTGATAAAATGCATTATTTCCTTAGAAAATATAAATTACCAAGTTTGAGTCATGATGCTGTAGAAAATCTAAATAGCCAAATATAATAAAGTGATAAGAGAGCTAAATGTCTACAATTAAAAAGAAGACATCAAGCCCAGGTGATTTTATATGCAGGTCTTACCAAATCATCAAGGAACGAATAACCTCTATCTTATGTAAACTGATCCAGAGAAAGAAAATAAAGGACAGTTTTCTAATTTATTCCATAATCCTAGCATAACCTGAATACCCAAACTGGCCAAATATATACTCATTCATCTGGTTGATGTATTAGAACTGATGGGCTCCTTCTGTGGTAGGATGAAAGATCAACTTTCAAAAATCAAGAATAACTTTCCTCAATATCAGCAATAACTAACTAGAAAACATAAGGGAAAACAAACATGAAAACTGATCATATTCCTCAAGTGGAAAATACTGTAATAATAGAAGCTGTCACTCTACTACATCCTTGTGCACGCTGTATTTCAGACACAACTCATTTAATCCTCACAGTGGCTCTGTGCGGTGGGAACTTCTTCATAGATAAGCAAAGGAAGTACAGAGAGGTTAAGCATTTTGTCCAGGGTCACACAGCAAAAAATGGTGGAATCTGGATTTGGACTATTGTGGTCTGGATCCAAAACACCTGCTTTTAACCTCTACCATAGTGCATTGCATAAATACCTATGAATAAACCCCCAGAAGATATGTGCAATATTTTTATGACCTAAAGTCTAAAACTTCAGTGAAGGTTTTAAAAGAACACTTGCTAAATGGAGATGCAAACTATGTTTCTGAATTAGAAGACTCCGAACTGTAAAGATGCTGTATCAATCAGCCAGGATAAGATACGCTATGTTGCTGTAACAAGTGAAGCCTCCCAAACCAGGAGATTGTACACAAAAGTTGATTTCTGGTTCACACAAGGTCCATTGTAATTGAGGCAGCATTCTTCCATCCTGCAGTATTGATCTGGAACACATGATCTCCAAGCTTGCCATAGCAAGGGAAGAGAGGGCTTGAGAGTCATGCAGCATGTTTGTAAGGGCTGGATCTGCAATGACTTATATCACAGCAACACAGATTCCATCTCTCAGAATCCCTTCACATGGTCCCTTAAACCCAACTGCAAGGGCAGCTTAGATGCGTAGTCTACAGGGTGTCCACAAAGAGGATCCAGTGTGGTGAACGTAAGACATCATCTCTGCCACAGTTGTCAACAGTGCTCGGCACAGAGTTGACTCTCAGTGCGTATGTCTTACAGGAAAAAAAATTAACAACTTTGCCCCGTTTAGTCTACAAATTCAATTTAGACAACCCAAAATTCCACTAAAGTTTTACATGAAATTTGACAAAACAACTCTAAACCTTATCTGAAGGGAAAAATGAGTAAGAACAGTGAGGAAATTTTGAAATAGGATGTTAGTGTTCTTGACAGGGAGAAGACTTACCTTGCTACATGCAAAACATGCCATAAAACTCTATTAATGAAAATAGTGCTGAATTATTGCAGGAATATACAGATAATTAAATAAAATTTCCAACTGTGTATATGTGGTACATATAAGGATTTAATACATGACAAAAAGGCATTTCACACTACTTAGGGAAGGGATGGCTCCTTCAGATGCTCATCTCCCCATTTTAAAAATAATTAAGTTAAAATAACCACTCCCACCACGCACAAAAATAAATGCCACACAGATTAAATAGCCAAAGATGAAAAAACTATATAAATACTACAAGAATATAAAGAAAGATTGGGTTTTTTTAGCACCTTTGTGGCTTCCTAAGCATCACACAAAATTCAAAAGCAATAAAGGACCAGGATAAAGAGGTTATAAGACATCAAAAGCAATATTAAAATGTAAGTACAGACTGGAAGAAATTTTGGAAGGTGAAAGATAATTACTGAGAAAATATGCAAAACATATACAAACCAATAAGGAAAAAGACAAGTCTCACAAAACATGGATGGATAATGAGAAATACAAATGACCATGGCATGAAAAGATGAACCTCACCAGTAATCAGGGAAATGCAAAACCAAACAAAAATGATGAATTTTTGACATCCCAGGTTGGCAATAATGAACGTGACAGATGTGGAGAAATGAGTTCTGTCATTCATCAGTGAGAGGATTGTAAACTGGCAGTGCCTCTACAGATAGCCATTTAGTAGATCTATCAAAATTTAAAAATTCATAAAACATTGATCTAGCAATCCCTCTTTTAAGAATCTGTTTTATAAAAAATAAACTCAAAATGGATTAAAGACCTAAATGTAAGGCCAAACACTATCAAACTCTCAGAGGAAAGCATAGGCAGAACATTCTATGACATAAATCACAGAAAGACCCTTTTAGACCCACCTCCTAGAGAAATGGAAATAAAAGCCAAAATAAACAAATGGGACCTAAGGAAACTTCCAAGCTTTTGCACAGCAAAGGAAAACATAAACAAGATGAAAAGACAACCCTCAGAATGGGAGAAAATATTTGCCAATGAAGCAACTGACAAAGGATTAATCTCCAAAATATACAAGCAGCTCATGCAGCTCAATATCAAAAAACAAACAACCCAATCCAAAAGTGGGCAGAGACCTAAATAGACATTTCTCCAAAGAAGATATACAGATTGCCAACAAACATATGAAAGGATGCTCAACATCACTAATCATTAGAGAAATGCAAATCAAAACTACAATGAGGTATCACCTCACACCAGTCAGAATGGCTATCATCAAAATTCTACAAACAATAAATGCTGGAGAGGGTGTGGAGAAAAGGGAACCCTCTTGCACTGTTGGTAAGAATGTAAATTGATACAGCCACTATGGAGAACAGTATGGAGGTTCCTCAAAAAACTAAATAGAACTACCATACAACCCAGCACTTCCACTACTGGGCATACATCCTGAGAAAACCATAATTCAAAAAGAGTCATGTACCACAATGTTCATTGCAGGTCTATTTACAATAGCCAGGACATGGAAGCAACCTAAGTGACCATCGACAGATGAATGGATAAAGAAAGTGTGGCACATATATACAATGGAATATTACTCAGCCATAAAAAGAAACTAAATTGAGTTATTTGTAGTGAGGTGGATGGACCTAGAGACTGTCATACAGAGTGAAGTAAGTCAGAAAGAGAAAAATAAATACTGTATACTAACACATATATATGGAATCAAAAAAAAAAAAGGTTCTGAAGAACCTAGGGACAGGACAGGAATAAAGACACAGACATAGAGAATGGACTTGAGGACACAGGGAGGGGGAAGGGTAAGCTGGGACAAAGTGAGAGAGTGGCATGGACATATATACACTACGAAATGTAAAATAGATAGCTAGTGGGAAGCAGCCGCATAGCACAGGCAGATCAGCTCGGTGCTTTGTGACCACCTAGAGAGCTGGGATAGGGAGGGTGGGAGGGAGACGCAGAGGGAGGAGATATGGGGATGTATGTATATGTATAGCTGATTCACTTTGTTATAAAGCAGAAACTAATACACCATTGTAAAGCAATTATGCTCCACTAAAGATGGTAAAAAAAAAATCTGTTTTATAGAAACACACACATGCATAGTGATATATGTACAAAATTCTTCACTGTGGCACCATTTGTAATAACAAACAGCTATAAACAACCAAAATGCCCATCAATAAAGATTAGGTAAAATCATTATGGTACATTCATACTGCGCAATGCCAAACAGTCATTAAAAAGATTGATGTGTATGTATACTGATTTGAAAAGATCTCCAAGAAATTAGGTACAAATGCATATCTCACAACAATGTATAGGGTAATTCTGTTTATGAGTTTATTATGAAAAATTATAATTTTAAAATATATATGATATAAAAATTAAAATAATATATTTTATATTATAAAAAGTATAATATATATATAGTAGATCTCTAAATGCAGTAAAAAAACCCTACAGGAATACATAATTATTAACAATGATGACCGCTGGAACAGGAAGTAAGGATATGTGTGGAGTGGAGTGAGAAATGAAGAACTTCTATGTTTTACTCTATAGACTTTAATAATATCTAATCTTTTACAACAACAATATATTCATTCATAGGTGTACACGTGTGTGTGTGTGTGTGTGTGTGTGTGTGTGTGTGTGTATGTGTATGTGTGAGAGAGGCGGGTGGGGTGAGGGAGAGAGAGAAGAGGGTGAGCTCTACCCAGTATATCCTTTCTCGTATTTGCTAGGAACCTTTTGGAATAAATGGATGGAACTATACTTTATTGAGAACTTACCATATACTTTGCACATTTATATAACTCACATTATCTGTACTGCAACTTTATGAAGGGAGAGTTGCATGTATTTAATAGATGCAAAAAGAAGACAGGATAGACTTGACCAAGGTACCAAGATAGCCCTCCTTCCAAGAACTTTCCACTGTACTTTGGGCAGGAGCATGTAAACATTGGAAAGACAGTCGGTGCATCTGTGCAATACACTGGGAGTTAGAGGAAAACAAGGACAGAGTGACAGCTTGCTTCAGACGTAAGGTGTTCCTGAGTTTTCAATAGGAGTGATCTTGGGTCATGTTTTCAGCTCTGCCTGCCTACTTCCTGCCTTCAGTTGGGTTCTGTGTCTCTAGCATCAGCTAGTGGTTCCTGCAGACTGGGTACACTTTCTTCCCAAACCATGTCACAGAGCCCCTCCTTTCTCCCACATGAGCCTTTTTGCAGTCAGATTCAATAGAGCTTCACTTCATCCCATGGGAGAAAGGCCGATAGGAGACTGACTACTTTCTACTGACTCCAATTAGCATAGTGTAACCAGGGTCATGTGATGCAAATAAGAACAACTGTATTTGGAAAAGACAAGTGAGGGAAAAGTTACCTTTGTTGCTGGACAGACCTGATACTGAACGCCAGCTTTGCCACTTACTCGTGGTGTGACATGCTTTATTTCTTGGCTCTTCCTGTTGCTCTCTGTAAAGCAGGAATGATGATACTACGTTTTTCGTGGTTAGAAAATAAACATACAAAGTGCCTAGTCAGTAGCATATGATCAATAAGTAAATACCACCATTGCCACCATTACAACCTCTCTATATTTATTTTGTTAAGTACACTTCAATTTCTAACTGTTTACGCAGTCAGTGTATCATGGAACCTCATAGCAGCCTGGTGGATTAATGTAGGATAGTAGTGTCTACCCCCTTTTACAGATGAGGAAACTGGAGACCAAAGATGTAAAATGACTTGCCTGGTTCACATATGTCACAAGGAACAAAGATGACATTTTACAGCTATCTTCAATCGTACAGCCTGTTCTCTTGTGTGTCTTATTTCTTATGTGCACCCTACCCTCAGTGCCTAGCGAAGGACCATGAACAGATAGACATTCACAGAATTTCAGTTTCTGAATTGATTTTCTCATAGGCTAGGACCTCTGCTTTCTCTTTTCCCCCCATGCCTCTCTAAGAGATTTCTTTCCCACTGTAAACATCCCAAATTGCAAATATTTTTTCCACACCCCATTCACATGCCTGTTTGGGCCATCGTGGAGCCCATCCCAGTTTCAAAGGCGTGTCAAGGGCCCTTCTGCTGTCAGGATTAGGTAGTTAGAGACCAACAGAGGCTGCTAACATTGCTAATTGAACAGAAGCTGTGGCTGCTGCCCCCCTGCCCCCTCCCCCCCCCATGTGCTGTCCATGGTCCTGGAAGGATCACCTCTGAGCTACAAGGGCAATAAAAACCTTGTTTTTGCTACAGTCTTCGACCTTGGCCAGCAGATACACTGGAAATAGGTTCTGGTTTGAGACGCTAGTTGATAATTCCCTGTGAATTGCTTTTGAAGGTTTGTGTGTTCATGGAAAACAGTTTTTAAATTTGCTTTGTGTATGGAAGTGCTCTCTGACGTCCCCCTCAACTCCTCCAAAATGTCACAGATGACTTTCCTTGAATTTACCAATTTGCAGGATTAATGTGCTTCTCTCTAGACACCTGTGCCCTAGATAGATTCCAGCCAGAATAGCTGTATGCATTCCTAAATTCTGACCTGTTTTGCAGGCAAAGGAGGCCTTGATTTTAGGTCACCCCCGATGGGGGCATTCAGCATGCGAGCTAACTCTTGGCCCTGTTTTATCATGCAGTTGTGTGGAGGAGTTCAAGCTGGCTCCTGATGGAAAATCCTGCCTAATGCTCTCAGATGTCTGCGAGGGCCCCAAGTGCCTCAAACCTGATTCCAAGTTCAACAACACCCTCTTTGGAGAGATGCTACATGGTTACAACAACCGGACGCAGCATGTGAACCAAGGCCAAGTCTTCCAGATGACCTTCAGGTATGGGACAGACACCTGCACTTCACTCGTCAAGTCACTGACCCAAAATCTGGGCAGGGGGAGGAAGCCATGGGCACCATGGAATAGAGGTCTATTACACTGGTCAGCATCTCCCCCAAATCACTAATGCCTATGCATGAAGTATCAGCAGTCAGCAAAGTCCATTCCCTGAAGTTCTTTTTCCACTCACCTATCCTTTATTTATCCCACCCTCCCATTTTCTAACTCTATCCACATATTTGCAATTCAATCTTAAATCATCCTGTAAGTACAGTTAATGGAATTTCTAATGTGATTAATCTTTCCGTCTATTAAAAATAAGTATCTTATGTAGGCTATTCAGGCAGTTCAAAAATAAAGACATTTAATGAACGAGAAAATAAATTTTCCATCACCCAGAAATAGCCAGAATTAACATTTTCTTGAACATTCTCAAAACACCTCTCTCTCTCTTTCCCTCTCTATCTGTGTATCAGTGTACACACACACACACACACACACACACACACACACCCCACACACAAACACATAAACATGCCAACTCTCAGTAAAGCTGTTTAGGAATTGCTTTTTTTACTCATCGGTATGTCAAAGACCTCTTTCCCTGTTAATAAATACAGAGGTACATGTGAAATTAAAAGACTGAGACTACTCTCACATAAGAATAAACAGAGGGACTGGGTTGGCCAAATTTTATGAAGATTAGACATGCAGTGTACTTCTGAATGTCTTCTTGGGAGAGTTGAAGAAACTGGGGCTGTTCTATCTGAAGAAGAAAGGCCTTAGGTGGGATTTATTCATGCCTCAAAATCTGAAAGCCATAAGATGGTAGCATGAGAAGAACTGTTCCGTGTATAAGAAATGATTATCTTAAAAAAAAAAAAAAACTATACTTTGAGACAGTTTTGCATAAAAATGCAATAGGATATTATCACAAAGAAGGGTTCTCCCTACCATTTGAGGTCATGTCAACAAAAGTCAGAACTGGTAAGAAACATCACCGTTATAATCATCCTCGTCTTCATCCTGTCATCTCACTAATAATAATTGTAAAAATAATAATAATAATTGTGATTGTAGTAGGAGTGGCTACTATTTATCAGGAAGTACTCTATATGTCAAGCTCTTTGGTAAGTATTTTAAAAAATAATAATAACCACTAACACGAATTTAGTACATGCAGTGGGCATTCAAAGCACTTTCCATTCCTTAATTTAATGTCATCCTCACAATGGCCCCGTGAAGCAGAGGCTCTTGCCATCCCCTTTATACAGATGAGAAGTGGCAGTGTTAAGTGACTTTCCCAAATCCCCCTTATAGGAAGTAAAAGAGCCAGGGTAGTACCATTTTAGCTTCACAATGAAAACCCTTTGAGATACCACAGCCTCCATTTTACAGTTGAAAAGTCAACACCAGAGAGGTAAACTGACTTTCTCAAAGTCACCATCTACTGAGAGGGGTAGTGAGGATTCAGATGTATATCTGGCTGACTCCAAAGCCCTGCTCTTATCTTGTAATCCAACATACCTTATCACTTCCCATTTTAGAGAACTAGAATGAAAATGTGAATTCCATAAAACTATTCATCTATGTAGTTATCACCTGCTCTTTGAGCACCTGCTATGTCCCAGGTACCATGCTTCAGACCCTGTGGTGCTTAGATATAGTGTGTGTGTGTGTGTGTGTGTGTGTGTGTGTGTGTGTGTGTAATCTTAAGTACTTAATTTGTGGCAGGAATTATGAAGTAAAGATGCAGTGTTCCAGGTAATCAGTTAACAGTGGCATCTAATTTAGTTGGAGTAGAGTGTGTGCGTGGCAGAGGGGGAGTACATCTATTGGATTAGAAAACAGTAAGGCTCACAGTCTACCTTGCAGAGGAAGTGTTATTTAACTAATACCTGGAAGATGAGTTGAGCTAGCATTGTAAAAGGTTTCAAGCAGAGACAGATATTCTAAGAAGGAAAAGAACTTGGTTGGTTTCAGGAGAGGAAGAACGTGGTGTGGTTGAAGCTGAGTAAATATGGGATGTGAAGCCAGAGGGGTAAGCAGTGACAGATTATGGGGGTCTTGCAGGCAAAGTCTTTATTCTAGTAGCAAAGAGGAGAACTCCTAAATGGTTAAAAGAGGGGAATATGTCATGATTGCATTGTATGTTTTGACTTCATGGTAGCTGTGCGGAAGTAGATTGCAATGAGGGTGGAAAGGAAGACAGTGGAATGGGGTCAATTAGGTGTCTGTTGTGGAAGCTACTTGAAAATGTTAGTGGCTTCAACCAGGATGATGGGGACACAATTGAGAAAGGGGATTTGGGGAGATATTTGAAGGGTATAATGGACAAGGGCCAGGGAACAGTTGCAGGCAAAGGGTAAGGTTGAGGGAGGATTCAAGGATGATAGAAGTACTGGCCGCCACATAGCAATTTAATGGCAGAGTTGAGTCGTCCAACTCCCAGATGCTCAAGCCAAGGCCGATGCTACTTCGGAGCAATTTAAGGGCAATCTGGATGAGCTGCTTTTAATTCTAATATTCTACAGTCCTGATTTTCTATAGTTTTAATAGTCTATGAAACCCTGTGTTGAGTACCATGATGGATAGAATAATGCTGCATGGAATCCAAAGGAAAACATTCATTGTCCCTGGCCTTCAAGAAAGGAATTTACAAGTTTGCAAGAAGACACACACTCAGTTAGGAAACAAATATGTGAACACTTAATTTGCAAAGAAATATTCCAAATGATGCCAGTGGTTTTCAGAGTTCCCATACGAAGACTTTTGAAAGAAATTAGAAGGAATAAGAAAGTGCTTCATAAAGGATGAGGTTTATGAACTGGAGTTTGAAGTGATGGCAAAGAACAGTGCCTCTTGGGAGAGATAAGAGCTATAAAGGCATCTTCCTGTCCAGGAAGGAGCGTGCAGAAGCCCAGATATATTGATAAGCGAGGGGAGTGGGAGGGACAGGAAAAAAAATCTCCAGATAGACCCAGCTCCAAATCCTGGCCCCATCCGTGACAAGCATAGTCCTACTGCCTCATCTTTAAAAAGGAGTGTTTAATCATATACTAGTAACTGTAATATGGCAACATTGCTTGTTTTATGTAGTTTGATTTCTCATAGCAACTATCAGAGTGACTGGCATGTGATAAATGATCAAATGCACTAGTTCCCATTCTCAAGTGTGAAGATTAGCCTGGTCCAAAAGAAGGATACAAATTGGATTAGTAAGATGCTAGATCCCGAAGGGACTTCATGGAATCCCAGGATCTCATTTGCATGTGGGGAAGGGACTTGGCTAAGGTCACAAGGCAAGTCATTGCAGAGCTAGCCTATAAACTCAGATCTCCTGGTTGTCCAGCATGCTTGCCTTCCCCCTACCAACAGACTGGTTGGTAAGGAGAGCCTGGCTCCTCAAAGGCTGACCTGGAACTCTGCAAACTCAGACAGAATTTAAGCCCCATCAGGAGTCCTCCTTCTGCCTCAAACACTCTATTTATTGTTCCCAGCCCTTCCATCTTGGGCTGTCTCTGAATAGCTAGGGCCGATCTTCCCTGATTTGCTCAGGAAAAGCAGTATAGTGAAGAGACCACACTGTTATCTTTTGACAACAGCCTCCAGATGTAGGAAACTCCCCAGACTACCATTATATTAGAGTAGCCCATTTCACTTCGGCTCGCTCATCCTTGGCTTCAGTTAAACTTTCTTTGCAATTATTTCTGTCCCCAGACCATGTCACCTCTTAGAGCCACATGCTAAGGCAATTGACTTCCCTCTGTGGGAAGGCGAATGGCTTCTGATGAATCTAAATTCATCTCTTTCAAGTCTCCTTTCCTGAGCCCCAGATAAAGGGGAGGCTGCAGCTCCTTTGTCCTTCAGGTTTCAGAAGGCAGGCCTGTAAGGTTCTCGGCATCAAAGGCTGCTGTCACTTCCCGCCTCCTTCTCCTTCCTTGCTCTCCTCCTGCAAGTAATTTCCGGTCCAGTCCTCCAGAGTAGCTAGCAGGCACCCCACCAGCCCCATATGCCGCATTTCCTGACAACTGCCTGGCCTGGGATTTCAAACTCTCTCCCAGCTAAAGAATCTGCTGTGCGACAGTCACAACTCTGCTTTGTACTCCCCACTGCCCCTACCTGGATCCCCACACCTAGCAACTGCTGATAGAAGACAGGTCTGCCTCTCATGTCTTTTCTTGAACCTCTGAAAGAGCAACCTGGATTTCTGCTTCCAAAAAGCCTCACGTGGGCTTCCCTGGTGGCGCAGTGGTTGAGAGTCCGCCTGCCGATGCAGGGGACACGGGTTCCTGCCCCGGTCCGGGAAGATCCCACATGCCGTGGAGCGGCTGGGCCCGTGAGCCATGGCCACTGAGCCTGTGCGTCCGGAGCCTGTGCTCCGCAACGGGAGAGGCCACAACAGTGAGAGGCCCGCGTACCGCAAAAAAAAAAAAAAAAAAAAAAAAGCCTCACGTTTCAAATCTCTGAGCTGGACAAACTCTTAAAGATTAACAAAATTCAGACCTAACCTCTTATCGTATAGCTGGAGAAACTGAGGCCCAGGAAAGGATATTACTTGCCCAGTGCTCACCATGATTTGGGGCCCCGCTGAGACTGAAAGTTTGAGTTTGTGACTCCCAAACCAGTGTTCTCTTGGTTTCCGGTTCTGTTACAGGGGATGTATGTAACTTCTCCATACCCCCATACTAGTGAGTGCTAAGACGAGCCACCTGCTTCATCCCTGCTGTCAGCAGAGAGTGAGGACTCAGGTGTCTTGGGGATGCCAAATTCATAACGAAGGGGGCATCTTAGGCAAAGCCCACTTGCACGTACATGATTCTGCAGGAACTTGACCCCATTCCTGGCTATCTCCTCGGGTTGCCGCACGTAGGCTGCAGCCTGTCTCTGAGAGAGGAACGTGTGGAGGCGTTTAGGACCCTGACAAGTCCAGGACTTACCCACTGTGTGGGAAGATGAAGTATGGAGCACACTGAGAGACACAGAGAAGGACAGCGGCAGGGTGAGAGTGATAAGGAGAAGCGGAGGGACAAAGCTGAGACATGCGGAGAGACAAGGATGGAGGAGATGTTGAGAGTCAGAGTACAGAAGGAGGGATCGCCAGGCACAGAAAGGGTTAAAGAGATACAGAGTAGTGACAAGGGTTAAAGAGATAAGGAGGTAGATGGTGAAAGGTAGGGGAGTCGGGAAGGAGTGAAAGATGAAAGCCTTGTTCTGTAAATAAGTTCACTTGTATCATTTTTTAGATTCCATATATAAGCAATACCGTATGATATTTGTCTTTCTCTGTCTGGCTTACTTCACTTAGTGTGATAATCTCCATCCAACCACGTTACTGCAAATGGCATTACTTCATTCTTTTTAATGGCTGAGTAATAGTCCATTGTATATATGTAAAATGAACTTATTTACAGAACAGAAACAGACTCACAGACTTAGAAAACAAATTTATGGTTAACAAAGGGGAAAGGCAGGGGGAGAGGGATAAATTGGGAGTTTGGGATTGACATATACACACTACTATATATAAAATAGATAATCAACAAGGACCTACTGTATAGCACAGGGAACTCTGCCCAATATTCTGTGATAACATAAATGGGAAAAGAATGTGAAAAAGAATAGATACATGTATATATACATATATGTATATATGTACTGAGAAAAAAAAAAAAAGAAAGAAAGATGAAAGGCTTGAAGGAGGGACCTAAAGTGATAGAGAAAGAAGGACACAGAGTTTACACTGAAGTCACAATATAATTTATTCCCAGGAGGGAGGAAGGGTTGTTTTAAGAGACTGGGTGGTGCCCGGAGAGAGCTCTGGATTAGGAGTTGTGTTCAGATGGATTATGAATGCACGTAAAAGCCTTTGGTAAAATGCCAAGTTCTGTGCAAATGTGGAAAGTCAAAGATCTCACTTCTGAATTGCCCCCAAACGCAGTAAATGATGTCAGGCTTTGCTGTTTCTGATCCCTTCCTGTGAACTGTGTTGGTCTTAATGACCCATGCAGGATCACCGTCAGAATTCCCTTCCCTTAACTCTTGATCAAGGGGGGATTGGCACAGACTGTTGGAGTGAGGTAAACTCATCAGAGGTTGGTGGTATTTGCTGTTTTGTTTGTTCATTTGTATTTTACTTCCCTCCCTCTCCCATCCTTATCCATCCTACCTCATTTTTATAAGAAGGAAAGGTCAACTTCGCTTATAGATTGTAGAGATTTAAACATAAGTCAAGAACTATTATTGAGCCTGGAGTCTCAGAAATTGCGCTGAGAAGCTGCTTGGGAACGGGGGCTGAGCGAATACAATGGTGGATTTTGCAAAAGCCTCATCAAAAAGAAGACTGTTCTACCAGCCACAGACATTTACTCCTAGGCCTTCACAAATGACCTACAAAGAATGTAAGGTGCTCATGAAAATTTTACTAGAAAGGCGCTTGCCAGTCTGGTCTGCTTATCAGATGTGCGTGTTGTAGAGCACAAGAGGACGGTCTTGGGTAAGACGTGGGATTCAGGATGAGGCACCACCAACCCACGCCTGGTGAGACAGAAGGATTCTCTTTAAAGATTTGAGGAAAGCTGGCTTTCACTTGTGGCACCCACTTGTTCCCCCGCTGAAGGTCCTGAGTCACATCTTGTTAAGTTGCTCCAAAGCTACTGTTTTTCTGCTGCTTTCCTGGGACGTGGTTAATTGTACACGCTGCTTCTGTATCATTCCGTTTTCTACACTTTAATCATGTGTGTATGTTTTTATGTGCCGGGTCCTATACTACATACTTCGTTTTCTCACTTAGTCTTTCCAAGACCTGTTGCAAAGTAGCTCTTAACAACTGGGTTTTACAAAAAAGGAAATGAATGTGTCAACCAGACTGCATTAAGCTTTGTCTTGATGACACACAACTTCAAAACCACGGTGGCTTCACGGGAAAGTGTGTGTGTTGCTCATCCCACATGCTCTGGACAGAATCACAGTGGTTCTGTTCACCCTGGTATTTGGGAATCTGGGCTGACAGAGCGTCATCTTCCATGTGCTTCCGTGAACGCTATCATAGTGGGGAAGGAACTTGACTCTCATTACTTCCTCCTAGAGGTGACATTCTGTTCACATTGCATTGATCAAGTCAAATCTCATGGTCATGGTGCCCCTCCAAGGGTTGAGCTGAGTCGTGAAATCCTATTATGTGCAGAGAAGCAGAGACCCAGAAATATGTGGGACATCGATACTGTTTACCACACTGAGGCACAGAGATGTTAGGCTAACTAGCCTGACAGTCATACAGCTAAAAACTGACAGCACATGGGTCTAACAACAAAGCCCATTTAGCAGTAGTGCCTCCCAGGCTCCCGGGATACTCCTACTTCATATCACCACCTCTGAGAACTGTAATTAGACTTCTGTTCTCTTCTTGTCAGTTTCCTTCATTCAATCCCAAGGAACGATAGACTTTATAGATGGGAGAACCTGGGAGAACCTTGGAGAACAGTTTGTACAACCCCCTCCATTTGTAGATGAGATGTCCAAGGCTCACAGTTTTTAAGTGAATTACCTAAAATCCCATATAACTAGTAAATAAATAAGGCAGGCCTCCAACCCCCAGTCTATTGGTCTTCTCTGTATCCACTTGGAAGGCTTAGGGAAATAGCATCCAACTCCCACACTGTACAGATGGTAACACCAAAGCCAAGGTTCCATAATTAACAGCAGAGCCAGGCAGGGAAGCTGTTTTTCTAAACTCTTAGGCCTGAGTGTTTTGTAGTATACCACGATCTTATTGTGAAAAAGAAAGCAAAGGAGGCAGGTAGTGGAGAAATTATCAATCAAAAGTAGCATTAGCTTTTGATTTTCAAGGACATTCCCAGCCTCTCTATGTAGTAATATTCCAGCTCTTGGCAAAATCTTCAACTAACCACCTAGAGGCACAGCTGCATGCTACCTTCTCTGGGGGATCAGTGGCGAGATCTTTGAAGTGGAGTGAGCAACAGAAGTTGGAGGCTGGATCACAGGAGTCAGGGGGCAGTTTTCCCTGGGGTCCTGACTCCTGGGCTGACTGTGAAGAGTCTCCTTTCTGTGTGTCCATTTTTCCAAGGTTTCCTAACACCATCCACAGGAGTCAAACCCAACATGTCCAGTGTACCTTAGGTCCTGGAATCAGAAACTCTTCATTCCTGTTCTACCACTTCTACCACTCTTGGCCATTCCCCTCTTCTGACTTCTGTTGTCTCTTCTGTATATTAAAGTGAGGGCAGAGCTCAGACAAAGACTGAGGGCTTCTGACCTAGAATACAGCACTCTTTTTACTCAACTGCCATGGCCAGGGGCCTAGTGAAGCCTTTCCTACTTACCTGATCATAAGAATCATCTAGGGCTATGCCAAGACCCACCAATCTTTTTTTTTTTTTTTTTTTCCAGTTAAGGGGCCTGGGAAAGTGAATTTCCACTGTATTCCCAGGTGGTTCACTTTATCCAGCAATTTGGAGATAGAGTGGCCTGATGTCTAAGATGCGAGCCTCTAGAGTTCGCGTTCTAACTTGCCACTAACCAGTTGTCTGACCTTGGGCACGTTAGCTCATTAAGCTCACTTTCCTCATCTCTAAATTAGGAATAATAACAAGACCCACTTCCTGGTGGTGTTGTGGTGATTAAATGAGATTGGCCCCTGTTTCATCCCTATTCTCAGCAGACAGGGAGGATCCTGGTACCATAGCGGGTGGCCAAGTCAATCACTAAGGAGGAATCTTAGGCAAAGGCCATCCTTATGTGCGTGATTCTGCAGGAACTTGATCCCATTCTTGGCTGTGACCCAACACAAGCTGTCAGGGTGCTACCATCAGAAGTAACAGGGTCCAAATCCCACGTCTGCCATTTCCTAGCTGTATGGGTTTGGACAAATCCCTAATCTCTCTCAACCTCAAGATCTTCAACTGTAAAGTGGGTTTTGCCCCAAAATATCCTCAAAGAGCTATGGTAAGGATTTAACAGTCTAATAAGCAAGGGTCCTAGATCAGTAGGCTTTCAGTAAACATTGTTTTCTTTTCCTTCAATTGTATTCCTCTCCCTGTAGTTCTAGAATCCACATGGTTAATGAAGATGTATTCTGTTGCATTCCCCCAGATCTCATCTCTGGACTGGAGTCATGGTCATCCTCCCAACTTCCTCCAACTAACACATGTTTTGGTGAATACATTGCTTTGGTGAAATGCCCAGGGTAGAGACAGGAATGTAGCTCTTCTTGCTCTGTGGGTCTGTTGGAGGTGGACAGCTCAGCCAGCAATGTGGGATGGGGCAGCAGCCATGGTCACCTTCTTGTGGGAGTATTTATCCCAGCCTTTGGAAAGATACAATCTCGCTGATGTGTTGTATCACCTGTGTCCTATAGGGTAGCCCCCTTCGTCTGAATGACCTGCAGTGAAATACATCTAGTTAGCAATGTGACATTTAGATGCTCATGTGGGCTATGTGGACTTTGATAACCTGGGCCCAGATCCAAAAGTTTCAGAACTATATTAATCTACCACCTCTAGGGTGATATTAAAAATATTTAATGATGAGCATAGAAGTGGCATTGACCAATCAAAGAGGATGTCCATCCAAACAGAATGAAGGTTTAGCTCTAGGCCCTTCTGGACCTCACATCAGTCTAGCTCACCTTCCGCCTTTCCTGATTTCCTCCCCCTCTTATCAACTCATCACATCCTCTGGTACATTTCCTCAACACCTTTAAGCGTGACTGATACTGTAAAACTATTTTTTCTTTTCTTTCTGAAGTCTGTTTCTGAGGGGCATAGGCAGATGTTTCTCCCATGATACATGTGGACAGAGCAGATTGCCTATCATACTTCTTACCTGAGAAAACTGAAGCTCAGAAAGGTGAGGTGTGGCATCCAAAGTGCCGTGTGCATGTGGTCTAAAACCGTATGATCCTCAAAGAGCAGGAAAGCAAATAATAGCTCATCATCATCATTGTACACAAAACCTCTATCTAAAGGTAGGAATTGTCCATACCTCTGCTTAGAGCCAGAACTCAATACACGTGAAATACACTAGTGCTTCTTAAACTCTCATGTGCATACAGATCGCCAGGGAATCCTGCTAAAATACAGGCTGTGGTTCAGTGGGTGGTGGGTAAGTCCTGAGACTCTGCATTTCAAATGAAATCCTGGGTCTGAGGACCAGTTTGAATAGCAAAGTGTTAAACTGAACTTTATGCTAGATGTGAGCCCAGGTTGGGCCTGAGAATGGAAAAGGATGGTTTCCCCTCCACGTGCCTGTTTGAAAACAGCAACTGAGTCCCAAGTCCAGTGGCACGAGGGCACCATGGTGTCCCAGAGGAGTCTCCCCTCAGAGTGACCAAGTGCAGAGACGGCTTTGGATTTGCAGCAGCCGGGGCGGACGGTGCTGTCCTGCAATCCAACAGGCCCCTAGCGCATAATGTAGCACAGTTCGTTCTCTGCATCCACTCGTCTGCTCGGCTCACTGTGGGGTACGAGAACACTGAGCATCAGTACCGATTGGGGAGGCACCTATCCTGACTCTAGTGTCCTGAAGCTGCAGCTGGGTGCCCAGATCATGGCCTCCTCCATCTGCCCACACTACAGTTCCAGCCATCAGTCGATGCCGTGGAAGGTACTTTGCAGTGGAGAGCTGGGCTACAGTCTGCATTAGATCAAAGGTGGAAGGCAGACTCCTAGAAAATCAGTGAGAAATCCATTTGGGAGGGGACATTGGTCTGGGTGAAGCTTTATTTTTCTTAAGCGCTGAGACCAAAATCTCATACCGACGACGCTCATTAGTTTAATTGGGGACAGAAGGAAAGTAGTAAAATTAAGACCTAGTGAAAGATGCTTTTTATTTATTTATTTTTGCGGGGAGCAGGGAATTGTAATCCATTTTTAAACAAGGACTCTCTAATCTCCCTCCCTAATCATAGTAAGAGAAGAAAGAAAAATAGCTACTTCATTTTTAAAAACATTTTGTTCTCAGTGTTCACATCTCTGAATATACCAAGCATGGTCATTTTATGAGGAAAACAAATTATACACAGCATACTTTGAATGTTCTCCAGCTAACCTAAAGATGTAACTGGAGTCCGCAAAAGGTACTAAAACAACAAAGGTAACCAACCAGGTCTGTTTCACTTCTCTTCTCAGTTTTCTACCTAACCCCCGCTCCTTTTGGTTTTGTTTTTAATCTTCTGTCTTCAGAATCCCTGACTACATTCTTTCTCTCGGAGTCGGGAGCCTATCGGAATCATGGAGGCATCTGAAGCAGAGACATTTTTTTAAGGAACCGCAATTTCATTACACTCAAACGCAGACAGTAACTCACGCAGGTCTAAGCACTCAGAAGGAAGAGTCTGGAGGGAACCTTTGGAGCAGATAAGGGTAGATTGTAATTAGCACAGTAATTGTAATTAGCAGAGCAATTGTAATTAGCACAGTGATTGTTTGTTCATAATGGGTGCTTCCAAAGTGACTTCTGGCGGTTTGTCCTCTTAAATGTCTTCTGCCATTACCTGCCCACCCCCACCGTGATCTTGTTTACACTGCTAATGTAATAATGTGCTTAGTAATCTCTTTTATAAATAAACACTCCAAAGGTACAAGCCAGACTAGCCCCTAGCCAAGCATTATACATCTTAATTAATGGAGTCCACAGCACTGAAATTTACCATATTTGCATTATGCTAAGGCAATGCCTGTATATTACTCTCTGAAGAAATCACACTTCAGAAGTTGTTTGTTACTGTTACTGTTGTTCTGTTAATTACAAGAGGGAATGGGATGTCACCATAAGACTGCACTTGAGGTCAGAGGTTCCAGGCCTGGCTTTACCACTTACTCTCATTTGTTATTTAACAAGTTTTCATTAAATAACCCCTCTGATGTATTAAGCATTGAGGATGAAAAAAATGGAGATAGGCAAGGTCCCTACTCTGATGTGGATGGACCACTGGTCCAACCTTGGTGTGGTGAGCAGCAGGGAAGAATTTTTGAAAGGGATGCTGGCTGAAACCTGGAGGATGTGATGAACAGTTAGCTAGGTGAGAGAGTACTCCAGGCAAGTAAGAGCATGAAGATGGTGAGGGGATGGGATTGTAGAGATAAACCATGATGAAGGATGGACCTTCAATCAGGAAGGGTTATTTAAGCACCGCAGTAATGGGACCATTGCTGGCTGTAAGACTCTGCACGGTCTTCTAATCTTTCTGAGCCCAGTCTGCTCATCACTAAATCAGGGAACGTAATAGTACCAGTCCCATAGGAGAATTATGGTGTGGGGGCGGAGAGGTGATGAGAAAAGTCAGGTTAAAATGCTCTGTAAAGTGTAAAGACATGTGCAAATGTTAGTGACATTTTCCTAACATGAATCTGAGCGTCTGTGAGATACCACTTACTCCAAAATTATGTGCTGGAGCGTGCGTCCTGGCACATTTGAGATCATGTGAGATGCAAATTCACCAGCATTACTTTCTTTGTATTCCTTCCAGAGAAATGAAAAAGTAAGTCTATTCTAAGCTCCCATTAATAAGCCTATGCATGTGAATCAAGAAAATTAATTTTTAGGGAAACATTTCCATTTCAGGGAGATGCCCTGAATTGAAATGTATTTAGTAACAATTCTAATGAAAGATATGATCACAGTTTATTAGATGTGAATTAATATAGAAAACTCCAAGGGCAGTGGCTGGGGTTTTATGTAACATCACCACTGAAAAATTACTATTACTGATAATGTAATGGAACACCTCAAAGGTGGCTTTTAAGAGTCCAAAATGAGCATTTATTTTTATGTCTCATAAGATGCTCAGAGGTGCCCGTTAAGTGGGCAATTAATTAATTAGCAGGCACAAGCCGGGAGCCTATGACGCAGGCATTCAGTGCATCCCTTACCACTGTGAAAGAACCTTAATCCCTGAATCAGCCGGCCACCTCTCCATCCTCTGCGAGTGTCCTAGTGCTGTGACCTTGAATCTATTTAGCTTGTGTTGAATGCTTTCTAGAGTAAGAGGAAAGAAATAGGATAAAGGGGTTGGTCTTCCTTGCCATCTCATAACTCAGACAACTAAAGTTACACCAAGGGATACCTTTCCAAGTTTCTGTCAATTAGCAAACTACTTCTAAGGAGTTAGTGAGGACCCAGACACCAGAAAGATACAAGCCCAGAAGCTATACAGGCATCTTGCAGCCGTACTTGCAAAGGAGGAAGAAACCTAGCTTGAAATTAAACTAAATTGCAATTAAATTCTCCTTCAGCCTTGTGATTCAACCAATAAATATATATTGAGTGCTTATTATGTGCCAAGTTCTGGAGATGCAAGCTGAACAAGACTCACAGAGTCAAACATTGGTGTAAAGGAGAAAAGAATGTTCTTCTCCTTGGTATTATCTAAGGCTGTGTTTCTTAATTTTTTTCCTTTCTCAAGGACCTGGGAGCCATCTCTTTGAAATGTAATCATCAATGAAGAAAGCAGAGAAATACATTTGCAAGTTCAGACATCACTGCACTGTGTGGGGCATATCCCCTGGTTCACCTCCCCCTTGAAGTCCTCCAGGACTTTTCTGTACGCAGGCCTCTCACTGTTGTGGCCTCTCCCGTTGTGGAGCACAGGCTCCGGACGCGCAGGCTCAGCGGCCATGGCTCACGGGCCCAGCCGCTCCGCGGCATGTGGGATCCTCCCGGACCAGGGCACAAACCCGTGTCCCCTGCATCGGCAGGCAGACTCTCAACCACTGCGCCACCAGGGAAGCCCCCTCCAGGACTTTTCTACTTGCTCAGCCCAGCCTTAAAAACCCCTCCTGCTCTCTGTTTCAATGAAATTGAGTTCAGACCTCTCAATCCTATTGCCATAACCTTGAATAAAATCAGTTATTCACGTTAGTTTTTACGCAGTGTCCTTTTTCTCTGTTCCAGGATCTGATCCAGTGCTCTGTTAGAGCAGAATGGCACTGGACAATGTCAAACAGTCAAGCAAGACTTTATTCGAGGCTGTTGCAATAAGGAGAGGGAGGTCTGGACTCAATTCCATTGAAACAAAGGATTTTTAATGCTGGGCTATGGGAGCGGAAAGGTCCTGGAGGACTTCGGGGGAGGTGGACCAGTGGGATGTGCCCACACAGTGCAGTGATGTCTGAACTTGCAAATGTATTTCTCTGCTTTCTTCATTGATGATTACATTCAAAGAGGTGGCTCCCAGATCCTTGAGAAAGTCATCCCTGGGTTATAAAACTGGCAAGAGGCTTTTAAAAAGATTAACATGTTACAGGGCAGAGAAGGAATTTACAGTGACAAGTTTTCTAAAGGAAATGCTCTAAGAAAAGGGAGGTCAGGGACCTGGAGTCGGGAAGAAGCTTGCCTGAAGTTTGACCAAGCTGGGCAAACCTTAAGCCGCCTTAGTTATTACCTTATCTTTAGTTGTTTGTCTCCTTAGGCTCCTCTTGGTCGTGACATTGGAAGGCTGATTGTTTTACTTGACTCTTTATAGGCATTCCATTTACGAAGTTCAAGAACAAAAGCAGTATAAGAGACACCCAATGAGGAGCGGTACTCCTCTCCCTGTTTCTCTGTATTCCGTTTCTCCTACCTCCTCTCCAGTTTTATTCATTTACTGGGTATTTTCCCAGTGTTTCTTTATATAAATTCAAGCAAATGAAATTAAATAGCATTCTCCCCTTTCTCTCACAAAAGGTGCATAAAATATATTGTTTTTCACCACCCTCACTTATTTATATCTCTTAGAGATCTCTCCACAGACAACAAATTTTTCAGTAATGACACAGAACATTCTAGTGCTGGGGTTTCCATGCCACCATGGAAAAAGTAGGGGCCCCAGGGAGATCGAGCGACCTGGGTTTTGGAGATGGGTGACTCCACCGCTTGGGCCTCACACAGGTGATGTCACTCTTCTTGGCCTAATCTCTTCATAGGTAAAATAAGCATCCTTACATCTCATCACGTTGTTGTGAGAAAACTAAGATAAGAATTATGCGGAGCCTGGTCCCAATAAAAGTAACAGTAGTGGTAATAGTAACAATAACAGCAATAACAAACATACACGGTATTTACCTCCCACCAGGTACCACTGTATCTTCATTCAATCAAAAATAGTTATTAAGTACCTATTACATGCCCCTCATGGTTCTAGGGTACCAGGACTACAAAGGTGAACAAAACTCATAAAAACCCTGGCCCCATGAGTTGTATTCTAGTGTGGAAGACAATCAGTCAATAAATATACACTATGTCAAGTGTATGCACTATGGAGGAAAGCAGGAGGAGGCTAGGCTGGACAGGGAAGACCTCGTTGCTAAGGTGACATCTGTGCAAAGCTCTTAACAGGTAAGGCAGTGAGTCTTGCAGATATGCAGGGACAAGCTTCCAGGCAGAGGGCACAGTAAGTTCACAGAACCTTCACATGTTCCGTGGACAAAAAGGAGCCCAGAGGTGGATGGAAAGTAGTGAAAGAACAGGCGAATGGTAGGAGAAAAGGCTCTAAATACAAAGGTAATGGACGTCAAGAGGGGCAGTGTGACAATTTGTACAGGGTCCTATGAGTCACATAGGTACAGTACTTGGATTTTACTCTGAGTGAGAAGAGGAAGAAGCCAGCACATGGACTGAGCAGAAGAAGGCTATAATATCACTCATATTTTTAAAAGACCACTCCATCTGGGGTGTGAAGAATAGACTTCAGCGGGCAGGGTGGGAGCAGGGAAAGCAGTTCTGAGCTTTTGCAGTGGCTCAGGTGAAAGACAACGTAGCCTGGTTGTAGGTGTCCGCATGGTGAGAGGTGGACAGGTTCCGGGTGTATCTTCAAGGTAGAGCAACAGAATTTAGTGATGGGGGAAAGAAAGGAGGGAGGCAAGGGAGGCTCCCTGCTTCTAGCTTGAGCAGTTGGACAGAAGGAAGCACCGTTGATGGAGACAGTAGGGATCACAGTAGAAGCGGGAATAAATGAGGCGGGTAGAAATAGAAATTTGTGGGCTTCCCTGGTGGTGCAGTGGTTGAGAGTCTGCCTGCTGATGCAGGGAACACGGGTTCGTGCCCCTGTCTGGGAGGATCCCACATGCCGCGGAGCGGCTGGGCCCGTGAGCCATGGCCGCTGAGCCTGCGCGTCCGGAGCCTGTGCTCCACAACGGGAGAAGCCGCAACAGTGAGAAGCCCATGTACCGCAAAAAAAAAAAAAGAAAGAAAGAAAGAAAGAAATTTGTTTGTGACCATGTTAAAAAATTAACTTGATTATGAAAAATTCCCATCATTTATAGCAATAGACAATAGTGTAATAAAACCCAAGGTACTCATCACCCTGCTTCAGTCACCATCATCTGGTTATGTCTAACGTATATATCCTTATGGAGAAGTCAGAAAGCCAGTAGGATATACAATCCAGCAGAAGGCAGACCAGACTTGAAATGCACATTTCAGATTATTTAGCCTATAGATGGTATAAAAGTAATGAGAAGAGACCAGTTCACCAGGGAGGAGCTAGAGAAGGGGAGAACCGAAGTCCCCAGCCCAGGTGCTCCTGTACTTGGAGGTCAAAGGGATGAAGAGCCACCAGCACAGGAGGCTGTGGAGGAGCCCCCAGTAGCATAAGAGGAGAAGCCGGGATTAGTCCTGCCCGTTTAAACCCGCTCAGTTCTTATAGCAGTGTGACATTCATTTTCTTAATGTCATCCAGCTTGTAAATGGTGGAGCCAGGACTGGGATGTAGGCAGTCTGGCTCCAAACCCGTGCTCAAATATCCATCTCCCCCATCCCTTCCACCACAGAGTCACACACTCCTCTCCCTCCGTAGCACTGTGCTAGACTGAGGGACTTGATGGTGGTGGCACTAGGGGACAGGGAGAATGTTATAAAAACATCCACGTTCAAAGTTAACTAACAATGCAGGACGTTCTTTGTGTGTGATCGACCACCAAATTATCTTAGTCAATAATTCAACACTGCCTAATAATATTAATGATGATAATAATTGCTATTTACTGAGCACGTATCTGTGGGTCAGGCACTCTGTGAAGTGCTTCGAATGCTGTATCTTCTTTAATCTCGCAACGAGTTTAGGGAGATGAACCAATGTTATATCCATTCTGCATACAAAGACACGGAGGTAACAGAGCTTAGAAAGTGGTGGCGAGGGATCTGCTGTGTTCCACTGATGGGTTTATGATTGCGTTATTCGGAAGAAAATGGGGGGAGAAAGGGCAACATAGTGGGTTCAAATCCTAGCTCTCTGCGATGTGGTCTTGGTCTTTCAACCACCCAGCCTCAGTTTCCTTATCTGTGAAAATGTAATGAAAAAAAAAAATCCTATGTCTGGTCCTTGTACCCTCTTTCCTCTGAAATACTTGTAGATACCCAAATAAGTTAATATTTGTGTGATTCTTTATTTAATGTCTACCTTCCCTATTGAAATGAGGCCTGGAACCATTGTTGAATGTTCATGCTAAGTCCCCAAGACCTAGCAAAGTGTCTACATGCCTAAGGTCTCAACGAATGGTAGCTATAACTTACAAGCTGATTTAGTTTTTAAAGTCTATGGGTAAAGTATATGAGATTTGTGGGTCAGAGTAGCTTTTACGCCCACCCAAGACTGGGAACTTCCCTCATTCTTTACACCCTGTACTCCTTTATATTTCAGTTTTCCTCTGTGAAGCTGAGGCCGTAGCGTAGTTTAATGATGAGACTGTGGCTTTGGACTCAGGCAGACCTGGAATTGAATTCAGCCTCTTTTGCTATTAGCTGTGTGACCTTGGTCAAGTCACCTGACCTCTCTGAACTTCATTGTCCTCATTTGTACAAGGTGATTATATTAGCTACCTCATTGGCCAGGTGGTTAAATAGTATGTGGTGTTTAAATCAACTGACCCATGGTAGATGCTTAGTACTGGCTACTTATTTCTCCTTCTCACCCTCAAGGAAGAAACCATGTTTATTTATTGTATGCCCAGTGAGAAAAATAAACAGGCCTTAATGCATAGGAAGTGATTAACAAGTTGGAAGGCGGGAGGAAAGAAAAGAAAGGGAGGGAAGGAAGAGAGGGAGGAAGAGAGGAAAGAAGGAATCAGAAAAGGTTCTGTAAGCTTGTCATTAGGACTACTTTTTAAAAAGAACCCATTTCATTCATTCCTTGAACAGATATCCTGCACTTAATAAATTGTAATCACTGTCCTAAGTGATGGAGATACAGAGAGAGCCAGACAGTGGCCGCATGTACCCATATTTGTAGGGTGACCATACATTCCATTTTGACTCGGGCAATTCTCGTTTATGCCTGTTGTCCCAGAGTCCTGTCTACTTTAGCATTTATCCCTGGACAAAAGTCACCTGGATTAGATGATAAATTATATAGTCACTCTACCTACTGAGTTCATAGATAACAAAGGAAAGATGCTTATTCAAATGAAATTCAATCAAGCGAGTTGTGCACTGTGACGTTTGGAAGTCAGGGTGCTCTTAGAGCAAACACCTGGGACCCACACGGGGTATTAGGAGTCCAGGTAGGTGCTCCTCAGGAAGTAATGTTTATGATGAAAACTGAAGGGTGAGTAAGCGGTTACTAGGTGAAGGGAAAGAAGGGAACAGACTATGGTGAGCTGATAAGAGTTGGTACAGAGAGCATATTGCTCCAAATATAAAGACTAAAGGGAATTCAACCTGGTGTTCAGAAAGTGGCCAGCATGTGGGGGGGTCTCTTTCCTGGTCTTCATTCACTTAGTAGGTCCCTAAAGGGGGGAAGCACCTCTCTGCCCGTCTTTGCCATCCTGCTGTGGGTGGCAATCCCCAGAAAGACGGAAGACGAATGGAAGTTTATGGAACTCGCACTCCTGGCTTGGCCCAAAGGGACCTGTCACGGAGGTGCCAAAAAAGGCAAAGAATGCCTGTCTCCCCCAAATTAGCTTTTCTTGGAAAGACAGAGGGGAAGCTTTTGTTCCGACAAAGTTATATTAATATTGTCAAGTTGGTGCACTGGGTCGCTGAACTGGTACTTGGGGACTGTCACAATATTGATGGGGAGTTGGGCAAGTTAATTTTAAATCTGTCACTTCACTCTTCCATGACTTCTGCTCCTTAATAAAACTCCACAGTGATCGAGCTGACAGCCGGAGAGTGATCTTCGAGTCTGAAACTGGCATGGAATGATTCTTTCTCCTCTCCCTCTCTCCTGCTGCCCCCTCCTTCTCTCCCTTCCCCACATCCTAGGTTGCCAACGTGAAGTGAGAAATCCCTCCTCTTAGAAAGGCAATCCCATTGTTGGGGGCAGCATGAAGTCCCGGAAAGGGTGCAGGCTTCGCAGTTAGAGCAACTGGGGTGTGAATGCTGATTCTGCCACTGACCAGCTGTGTGAACCTGTAAAAGCCACTTGAGGGATCTGATCCTCTGGTTCCTCTGGCTGTTGTAATATAAAATTCTACATGTCAAAACACCTGCTACAATTTACCACCTGCCGGGTCCCTTTCTTCCCTTCAGCAATATGCGGGACGTGAACTGTAGGTATCTGGCCCTGGACTCCATTGACAGGTGAGCCAGAAGCGATCCCTCTCTACACACCTTTAGTAGATCCAATGCTCAGGCAGGGTCAAGAAACCCATGGAGGAATCAAAAGGAAGACAGTGATTAAACATGTGCAGCGCTTTTGAGAGCCCCAGTGAGTTTCTAATGAGCTTTTTGCACAGCAGACTACTAACAGTTCTAATAAAACCCACCCTGCTGGAGCTAAAACCTTCATTTTCTCCACACTTGTAAGAGTATTTTTTTTCTGCTGGGGCTCCCGAACCAATGCAAATTGCCAGGAACTTGTGCAAACACCCAAACATTGTAGGCATGTGACATTCGCTCCCTGGCTCTCTTTTCTATGGCCAGCGTCCAGTCTACTCTAAGACAATCCTATACCTACTCCAGTCCCCAGCTTTGATCCTGCCCCCTGCTTATACTTGAATTCAATTTTTCCCTGTATTTGAACCTGTACTTTCTTTATCAGTGTTGACTTTGCTTATTTTCCTGGCTCTCACAGTCACTCCCTCTGTATCACCAGTCTTCCAAGACCCAACTGGTTATGCTGACTGCTTGGTGGGCAATCCCACCCAGCTGACCTGCTCTTTCCTCCTCTCTGTAAAGCACAATTCTGGGCAATGTGTGAATCCATTGTTGAGCATTTGACATTCATTGTATAGGTATTAATTTAGCAACTGTATTATGGCAAGCCCTATGTGAAGACCTAGTATTTACAGAAGTAAATAGAACAGCTCACAGTCGTGTTGGGGGCAAGAAGAATGAGGTCACCTAAGGGAAGACAGTGGAAGACACCTGCAGTCATAGCCATGCTTGTCCTGATGAATGAGATTCTTCTGAGGCTCTGTCTAGCACTCACTTCTCAGCCCCTATTCGGTTACACTCTTTCCTCTCCTCCCCTTGAAGGACAGACTGTCTTAAGTTTGATAGAAATGTATAGCATATAGTCTCCACTTCCTCACTTTCCAGTTGCTTCTCACACTTTTCTAATTTGATTTTTCCCACATCACTCCCCAGAAACGCTAGTCTAAACTAAGGCCACGGATGATATTATTAGTGAATGCAGCAGAGTGGTTAAGAGCCTGGGGAGAGGAAAGAGAATGCCTGCACTCAGATCTCAGCTGAGTCTGTGTACTAAGTAAATTTTGTTTCATCATCTTTTGAAAGGAAGGGAGTATTTAAACCAGGAAATGCATGCAGACTACTTAGGTATGTAGTTAATAGCCCAGGCATGTTATTACTTTTCTTCTCAACCTCATGCCTTCCTCTGCCTTCCTTGCACCCCCTGGTCATGCAGTATTTGCAATTATATGTTTGCTTCTTTGTCTTCTTGACTGGCTTGTGAATTTCTCAAGAGTAGAGGCCATATCTTCTATGAATCAATGGCTAAGGCAGATCCTGACCATGTGAACACCCAGTGAATTTTGTGGATGACCTGTAATTGAACGAATGAGTGAATGAATGAGTGTCTGAATGAGAGAACTGATGTGAATGAAAAATGGAATGAATTAGTGGATATATACATGAATATATATGAATATATATTCAAATATGATTAATATATAGATGACTATATGTGAGAATAAATGCATGAATAAACGAATCCATGAATGGATTAGTGAAGTGATGAAAAAAAAATTGCTGGGATAGATGACAGAATGGCTGAGGGCAGAAATGTTATTGAGGGAATGACTGAATGAAAAGGTAAGCAAATGAATAAATTACGTATTGACCCCAGGTGGATATGGGAGGAACCTGGATTTAATGTTGGCGAAGGGGAGCCATACAAGGCACATGGCTTTGGGGGAAATTTGTGTCATTCTGGGAAAATGGAAAAATGAGGCTGGGAGTTGAGCAAAACTTGTTGTCTTTTCTGGAATTTGAGGAATGTTAAGAAATAAATCAATATTTTAAATTTGCTACTGTGCTAGGCATTGTGGTACGGCCATGGTAGGGAAAACATGAGAAGCAGGTGGGAAGGGCACACAGAGATGATGAGGAGAATGGTAGGAATTAACTGAGGCCAGGAAATTATGTGGGGTGGGGTCTATTTGTTACAAGGTCCTTAAGTATCAGGTTTAAAGTGTAACTAGTGTTTAGTGTATAATAATAATCACAACAATCATGAACCATTTCATTCCTATTGTACCTAACAGTCTACAACAGTCGCTTTTGGGTTTCTCTCTTGTGAGCTTGCCCAATGCTTCAAGAGGAGGTTGGGCAAAAAGTCCTCTCTCCTGCGGCGTGAATTCACTTAATCAAGAGTTTAGATTGAAGCCCCTTCTGTTCTCCTACTGGACTTTATTTACTTATTTTTTTTTTAATTTTATTTTATTTAAAAAAAATTTTAATATGTTTATTGGAGTATAATTGCTTTACAATGGTGTGTTAGTTTCTGCTTTATAAAAAAGTGAATCAACTATACATATACCTATATCGCCATATCTCTTCCCTCTTGCGTCTCCCTCCCTCCCACCCTCCCTATCCCACCCCTCTAGGTGGACACAAAGCACTGAGCTGATCTCCCTGTGCTGTGCAGCTGCTTCCCACTAGCTATCTATTTTACGTTTGGTAGTGTATATAAGTCCATGCCACTCTCACATCGTCCCAGCTTACCCTTCCCGCTACCCGTGTCCTCAAGTCCATTCTCTATGCCTGCATCTTTAATCCTGTCCTGCCCCTAGGTTCTTCAGAACCTTTTTTTTTTTTTTAGATTCCATATATATGTGTTAGCATGCGGTATTTGTTTTTCTCTTTCTGACTTACTTCACTCTGTATGACAGACTCTAGGTCCATCCACCTCACTGCAAATAACTCAGTTTCGTTTCTTTTTATGGCTGAGTAATATTCCATTGTATATATGTGCCACATCTTCTTTATCCATTCATCTGTCGATGGACACTTAGGTGGCTTCCATGTCCTGGCTATTGTAAATAGAGCTGCAATGAACATTGTGTTACGTGACTCTTTTTGAATTATGGTTTTCTCAGGGTATATGCCCAGTAGTGGGGTTGCTGGGTCGTATGGTAGTTCTATTTTTAGTTTTTTGAGGAACCTCCATACTGTTCTCCATAGTGGCTGTATCAATTTACATTCCCACCCACAGTGCAAGAGGGTTCCCTTTTCTCCACACCCTCTCCAGCATTTATTGTTTGTAGATTTTTTGATGATGGCCATCCTGACTGGTGTGAGGTGATACCTCATTGTGGTTTAGATTTACATTTCTCTAATGATTAGTGATGTTGAGCATCCTTTCATGTGTTTGTTGGCAATCTGTATATCTTCTTTGGAGAAATGTCTATTTAGGTCTTCTGCCCATTTTTGGATCGGATTGTTTGTTTTTTTGATGTTGAGCTGCATGAGCTGCTTGTAAATTTTGGAGATTAATCCTTTGTCAGTTGCTTCATTTGCAAATATTTTCTCCCATTCTGAGGGTTGTCTGTTTGTCTTGTTTATGGTTTCCTTTGCTGTGCAAAATCCTACAGGAATTTAGACAAGCAGCAATAAATTGCATACCATAGCGAGATACTTAAAGCAGAGGAGTATATGTTATTTTAAGTTTGATAGTGGAGTGACTCTAGAACTCTCATAACAGTACCATGAATGAGTCCAGGGAAAATTTCGACATTGGAGAGTATACTGGGTTCTACTTGCAGGTGGAAGGAGGGATAGCCAGTCATCAGAGGAGAGAGAGATGAGTTAGCACTGCATCCTGAGAACTCTTTTATCCATGACTTCCCACACAAGAATGTTGGGCAATGCCACGCGGCATGTCTTCCACAATTGTTCTGAGACATCCCCAAATATTTTCCTTATGAACGTTTTTTAATTGACTGTCAGACGAAAGTCTTGGCATTAAAGAATAATAAACATTATAAGAATAAGATTATTGCTTTAAAAATAAGCAAACTGAAGAAATTAAAGAAATTCCTCCAATCATAAAGTAAATCAAAGGAAGACAAGGCCTTCCTTGTCTTTAAATTTAAACTCAGGTCTCCCAAGTTATGTCCTTCATTTTCCTCTTTGTTCTGTTTCCTCTACCTTGGATTCCAGGGTAGCTTCTTAAGTTATGGCCCTGTCTCTCTAGATTTCTCATTTCCCAGCATCATGGCATAGGCGTATACCACTCAAGGTGTGGTTGCAAACTAGCAACATGGGCATCACCTGGAATATTATTAGAAATGCAGAATCCTCCATCCCCCAGAAGATCCACTGAATCAGAATCTGCAGTTTAGCAAGATCTCCAGGTGAGTCATATGCAAATTAGTATCTGAGAAGAACTGGGTTAGAGCAGTGGTTCTCGTAATGTGATCCCTAGACTAATAACCTCAGCATCACCTGGGAACTTGGTGGAAATGCAAACTCCTGGGTCCCACTCCAGGCCTACTGAATCAGAAATTCTGGGAGTGGAACTCAGTGGTCTGTGCGTTAGCAACCTTCCCCCAAGCCTCCTTTCATCCCACCAGTATCCCTGGTGATTCTGAAGCATGCAAAGTTTGAGAATGACTGAGCATAGAGGAAAGTGCACCAGCCATTAGAATCAGACCCACCTGGACTAGAACTTAGGAACCTCCACTTCCTGTCTATGTGGCCAGCCACTCCCTCTCTGACCATATAAACAAAATTATGTTGATGACAGTTGATGACAATGAAGATGATGATGGTAATAACATCTGCCCCATAGGGAGGTTGTGATAATCAAATTATCTATAATACAGCCTTTCTTCCTGATGACCCAGAGTCTTCCACTGCTTTAAATATGTCTGCGTTTCTGCCTGGGCTCCCAGTGGCTTTTCTGACACTCCCTTCCAGACCACAGGTGGGGGTGAGGAGGTCTCTGGCCCTGGCCCTTATAGCAGCACCATCTATCAGCACCTGATGGCTCTGTTCTTCAGCCAGATTCAATAATAGCACTAATCCACACAATGCAGCTTGAATCAGAGGCAATTTGAATTAATTTAGCAAGCTGAATATCACATGTGACGCTATTCAGTATTTTGTGGGAGCTCAGATCCATAACCTTTACTACACTTCCTTCATCCACTAATTCTGTAATTTTGTCAGGAAAAGCTATCAAGTTGTCCAGGATGATTTGTTCTGCATGAACCCCCCAATGCTCCTTATCACTCACTATTCCATTATCCCTCGAATGCTTACAGATTTCCTCTGGGCACATCTGTCCAATTATTTTACTAAATATGACACCAGGCTTACTAGACAGTGATTTTTCAGGATTACATCTCATTAGCCTCCTTGGAAGACCAGTTCTGCATTTGGTCAGTTTCACTGCCACCTTTGCCCAACCTCCTGCCTCCTTCTGCACAGACCCACCACTCCTCCTGGGTGGCACTCCCTGTTGCTTGACTTGGAGAATAATAATATTATTCCTCAGTCCCCCACACCCCAATGCTCCAATAACCAAGGCCATCTTACGTATAGAATCACAGGAAGCTAGAGGTGAAACAGCCTTAAAGAGGAGGTGTATTGTGGGGAAAGAGCCCAGCTGCACTTGGACTGCAAGCCTGGCTTCTCCTCCACTCAAGTGTTTCATTACCTGGGGCAGGTGGCCACCTCTCTCTGAGCCTCGGGGTTTTTTCCCTCCATCTGTAAAATGGGACTAAATAAACCTCGAGAGGGACTACCGAAAGGATTAAATAAGACAGATGCTTCATGCCCTCAAGTGTTGTGCCTGCCGGGAAATGGGTGCCTTGTTAATGGTAGTCCCCTTCACCTGTACTTTATCTAATGCCCTCTCTTAAAGAAGGGAATCAATCTAGGAAAGAGACACACAAAAGATCACATAGACCCCCCACAGAAGACATGTCTCAGTGCTTGTTCAGTGTAAGTCCATACATTTACCTCTGGCTCCTCCCCGTTAATTATCTACAGGTAGATGCAACCCCATGCAAAGATCATGGTTTGTCCAGTAGAGCATGGGCTACATCTCAGTCCCCGGTCATCTGTCAGTGAGAACCCTTGCACAGTGCACAACCTGCACGAGTGTGTGTAGAGACTCTGCATCTTCCCCTGTGCCACGAGAGATGAGATTTTAAAAACATTTTTTTTTACAGTTCTGTTTCATTTATTTATTGGCCATGCTGCACGGCATGCAGGATCTTAGTTCCCCGACCAGGGATTGAACCCGTGCCCCCTTCATTGGAAGCACGGAGTCTTAACCATTGGACTGCCAGGGAGGTCCCAAGAGATGAGATTTTAAAGCCTCTTCCAGCCTTGAGAGTCTCTGATTTGTCCCTCTTCTTTGAGATGTCACAAAAAAATATGCCTGAAGTCCTGTTTTGTTTTTTTCTGTTTGCTGGGTAGGACAGTGGGTGGAGGAAAGATAAGCAGGTGTATAAGGGTATCTCATACAACTGCTGCGGCAAAATAAACATAAAAAATGGGTTCAGGTTAAATTAATTTCATTGATTTTATTTTTTTCCTTCCGGTCCTTTGAAACCTCAGAGTGTGGAGGTTATAACTGGGCCATTTATTATCCGCTGCTGAGGGACTCGCAAGAACCAGCATCTTGGGGGCCTGGCGCTCCTTGTTTACATATCACCTTTCAGAAACGGATAATGGATAGTCCTCCTTGCTGGCCTGAGTCGCATTCCATTCCCTTTTATTATGTGTCCCCACAATTCTATTACCTGTTTGTGGTGTCAGTGACTCAGCCACAGTGGCTACAGTAATGACGGCTTTCAGAGCTCAGCTAATGACGCAGGCACTGAGGTGTCTCCAGACCCAGCAGCCGGCTGAATCTCAATTTAGCAGGATTTGAGACCGTGGCATCATGCATTATGCATGAGCGCACTAGCCGCCTGTGTGTACAGAGCCTGGGAGTTGGTCGGAGGAAGGGTAGCGGGGGGTGCACATTTATACCCAAGACCCTGCATCTTGGCGGTCATGGGAGGAAAATGAGCTGTCTCATCATGCAGAGCGTTTGCTGGGAGATTGGCAGGAGGAGAGGGAAGGAGAGATTGGTAAATATGAACAAATCTAACCTAGGAAGACAGTACAGCAGACTGGTTAAGAGATGGTCCCTGGGGTGAGAAGGCTGGGGATCAAATCCTACCACAGCAGTTTACTGGCTGGGTCACCTAATAGGAATTAAGGCTCACCTTCCTTATCTCCATAATGGGATTGTAATCCACTGAGGGGATGAAATGGAATAATGCAAGCAAAGCTCTTTGTTCTGTGCCTAGCAGCATAGAAAGTGCTCAATTAATGTGGGCCACTATTATTAACGATTGCTTCCTCTGCCAGAAGGAAGTTTCTATCTCCAGATCCCACTCCCACACAGCCGGCCTGCATAGACACAGAACACCTTTTCTTCTACTCTGATGGATATGACTTGTCCACTGTATAGAATAGAGAACAGTAGAAACAACAGATGGGGACTCTTGTCCCAGTTCTGCCTCAAGGTCATTGAGTAACCTTGGGTGGGCCCCTTCCTGATCTTGGTCCCCAGCCTTCTTAGCCACAAATGAGGGGGCAAAGTGGATCAGATTGCATTTCATGGAGGAGCACAGGGTCTTCAGAAGAGCTTTGAGAGTCCCTTCCAAAGGAGGACAGATGGGGCTGGAGAAGACTCTACCTAATATCTGTGTCATGTGTGGGAGTTCCAAACATAGGTTCTGTTGCACATAAAGAAAAGAAATGATTGCAGATGACATGATACTATACAGAGAGAATCCTAAAGATGCCACCAGAAAACTACTAGAGCTAATCAATGAATTTGGTAAAGTAGCAGGATACAAAATTAATGCACAGAACTCTCTTGCATTCCTATACACTAAGGATGAAAAATCTGAAAGAGAAATTAAGGAAGTGCTCCTATTTACCACTGCAAAAAAAAGAATAAAATACCTAGGAATAAACCTACCTAAGAGACAAAAGACCTGTATGCAGAAAACTAGAACACACTGATGAAAGAAATTAAAGATGATACAAACAGATGGAGAGATATATACCATGTTCTTGGATTGGAAGAATCAACTTTGTGAAAATGACTATACTACCCAAAGCAATCTACAGATTCAATGCAATCCCTATCAAACTACCAATGGCATTTTTCATAAAACTAGAACAAAAAAAATTTCACAATTTGTATGGAAGCACAAAAGACCCCGAATAGCCAAAGCAATCTTGAGAAAGAAAAACAGAGCTGGGGGAATCAGGCTCCCTGACTTCAGAATATACTACAAAGCTACAATAATCAAGACAATATGGTACTGGCACAAAAACAGAAATACAGATCAATGGAACAGGATAGAAAGCCCAGAGATAAACCCACACATATATGGTCACCTTATTTTTGATAAGGGAGGCAAGAATATACAATGGAGAAAGGACAGCCTCTTCAATAAGTGGTGCTGGGAAAACTGGACAGCTACATGTAAAGAATGAAATTAAAACACTTCCTAACACCATACAGAAAAATAAATTCAACATGGATTAAAGATGTAAATGTAAGGCCAGACACTATAAAACTCTTAGAGGAAAACATAGGCAGAATACTCCATGACATAAATCACAGCAAGATCCTTTTTGACCCACCTCCTAGAGAAATGGAAATAAAAACCAAAATAAACAAATGGGACCTAATGAAACTTATAAGCTTTTGCACAGCAAAGGAAACCGTAAACAAGATGAACAGACAACCCTCAGAATGGGAGAAAATATTTGCCAATGAAGCAACTGACAAAGAATTAATCTCCAAAATATACAAGCAGCTCATGCAGCTCAATAACAAAAAAACAAACAACCCAATCCAAAAGTGGGCGGGAGACCTAAATAGACATTTCTCCAAAGAAGATATACAGATTGCCAACAAACACATGAAAGGAAACTCAACATCACTTATCATTAGAGAAATGCAGATGAAAGCCACAATGAGGTATAACCTCACACCAGTCAGAACGGCCATCATCAAAAAATCTACAAACAATAAATGCTGGAGAAGGTGTGGAGAAAAGGGAATCCTCCTGCACTGTGGGTGGGAATGTAAATTGATACAGCTACTATGGAGAACAGTATGGAGGTTCCTTAAAAAACTAAAAATAGAACTACCATACGACCCAGCAATCCCACTACTGGCCATGTACCCTAAGAAAACCATAATTCAAAAAAGAGACCTGTACCACAATGTTCATTGCAGCTCTATTTACAATATGTTCATTGCAGCTCTATTTACAATAACCAGGACATGGAAGCCACCTAAGTGTCCATCGACAGATGAATGGATAAAGAAGGTGTGGCACATATATACAATGGAATATTACTCAGCCATAAAAATAAATGAAATTGAGTTATGTGTAGTGAGGTGGATGGACCTAGAGTCTGTCATACAGAGTGAAGTAAGTCAGAAAGAGAAAAACAAATACCGTATGCTAACACACATATATGAAATCTAAAACAAAAAATGGTTCTGATGAACCGAGGGGCAGGATAGGAATAAAGACACAGATGTAGAGAATGGACTTGAGGACACAGAAAGGGGGAAAAGTAAGGTGGGATGAAGTGAGAGAGTGGCATGGACTTATATATACTACCAAATGTAAAATAGATAGCTAGTGGGAAGCAGCTGCATAGCACAGGGAGATCAGCTCGGTGCTTTGTGTCCACCTAGAGGGGTGGGATAGGGAGAGTGGGAGGGAGACGCAAGAGAGAGGAGATATGGGGATATATTTATAGTACAGCTGATTCACTTTGTTATAAAGCAGAAACCTAACACACCATTGTAAAGCAATTATACTCCAGTAATGATGTTTAAAAAAAAAGCAAAAAGAAAAGAAATGAAATTGAGTTATTTGTAGTGAGGTAGATGGACCTAGAGATTGTCATACAGAGTGAAGTAAGTCAGAAAGTGAAAAACAAATACCGTATGCTAACACACATAAATGGAATCTAAAAACAAAATGGTCCTAATGAACCTAGGGGCAGGACAGGAATAAAGACGCAGACGTAGAGAATGGACTTGAGGACACGGGAGGGGGAAGGGTTAGCTGGGAAGAAGTGAGAGAGTAACACTGACATATATATACACTACAAAATGTAAAATAGCTAGTGGGAAGCAGCCACATAGCACAGGGAGATCAGCTCCATACTTGTGACCACCTAGAGGGGTGGGATAGGAGGGTGGGAGGGAGACGCAAGAGGGAGGAGATATGGGGATGTATGTATACATAGAGCTGATTCACTTTGTTATACAGCAGAAACTAGCACACCATCGTAAAGCAATTACACTCCAATAAAGATGTTAAAAAAGAAAGCAAAAAGAGAAATGAGAAAACCACTGTTCTCGCAGATACTAATGTTCTTATAGTTTTGATGGCCCATGATTCTACAACTTCTTCATGGAAGGGCTGAGGTAAGCAGAGGGAACAGTGGCCACTCTCTTAAACTATGAGATAGTTTTCTTGAGGATGTTGACAAGGCATGTCTTAAAAGTGCGGAGACATCCTGAGTCTGTTTATCTAGACCAGAGATCTGGTTCTTCAGGAGGCAGGAATGGCTTTACAGTTAGAGCTGGTTCTATTCTGGACTCTACCCCTTACCTGCTTGGTGCTATTGGGCAAGACTCTTATTCTCTGAACCTGAGTTTTCTCATCTGTAAAATGGAGGCAGTGGCTTCTACTGCAAGGGGTGATGGGGACCGTAAGTGACATCATATACATAATTTCACAGTTCACGGTGTGTGGTATGCACTCAGGCCATGTCTTTTTCTCTCCTCTTCCCCACCTGAATTCTGAATTCTGTTTTATTCCTCTACTTCGAGGCCTGCCCTTGGGTCAAGTGCTCTCTTATTAAGAAGACATGGTCCCACCTACCTTTCCTGTCATTAGCTATCTTCGCTGTGACCCCTGTTCTCCCTCATGACATCCCCATTAGGGTACAACATTTCCTCCTTCAAATCCACAGACCTCTGGGGCAAAGCATTGGCAGAAGACTCCCGGAAAGGAAAATACTTTACTGTAGCAGGTTGTAAAGTTCAGTACAGGCCCCTGTGGACAGTGCAAGTAGATGGTGGCTCAGAGTTGGGGCCCAGAACTTTGCAATGGGAACTAGGTATGTTCCGAAGAATAAAATTTTAGAAATAGAGGTTTAGTTCCTAGAGGGAAAGCATCAATCATCAGAAGAACATGGCTTGCTGGGCAGGCTATCAAGACAGATATGGGATGGAGGCTTCGTGTCCAAAACTGTTTCCTGAAATTAGAGTAAAACCAGAAGCCAGTCTAATTCTTCCCCTTGCATTCCTTTCTTTATTTCTCCCACCCCCTTTTTAAAACAATGTACTGCTTCTAGGCAAGCCTCAGGCTAGCAGGAAACACATCTGTAAAGAAATAATGACTCCACCACTGGGTGCATGCGTAACAGACATGAGTAGCACGGTGCTAATGTGAAGTTAAGCCTCCTGAGCTCTGACCTGGAGGTTCGTAAATTGCCTTTGACTGGAATCAGGTCCTGGTGACTGCAGCCAAGAGGAGGCTGCTGGCTGGAGTCAGGTGGCTCTGCTGTGGGAAGAAAAGAGCTGGAGGGGTAATGGTTGAGGGGAAGGCAGTCCTGGGAATAGGGCTGATCATTTTAACCCATAGTGAACTGCTGGCTGGTAGAGTCTTCTCAGGGGGAGCTTACGGAGCAGGGCTCAGATTGCTAATTCATTGACTCAACCCAATGGCTGGCTTTGCCTGGCCTGAACTCTGCTCCTCTGCTCTTAGCTTGCGGCCACCTAAAATCTAGCCTTTGGATCTGCAAACCTCTAATTGAGGTTCTTCATCACTTACCTCAGTCCTGCTGGGAACCTAGGTTCCCTATGTTTCAGAGAAAGGGTAATAGCTAATATATTTTGAAAATGTAATGGCATGGATACCAAACAATCAGAATGGACCTGGATGGAGCTCTCGGATTGACTGTCAGCCATAAACAACGAGGAAGGTTGTGTGTATGAGAACTAGTGGAAAGTTCACCCTGAGGCTGAGCCCCCACTGCTCCATGGGACTTGGATCTTCTCTTGTCTGCTTACATGCTTGACTGCCTGGCCTCTGGACTTTGCCGCTTCTAGATGGACGTGACTGTATTCCCTTTGGGTATGGCCACCACCACTATCTGTGGCCCTGGACAGAGCTTGGCACTCAATGCACAAATCCCACCAGCATCCAGCCAGTTCTTGGGGAGGCCTCCTGCCCTGCAAATGAAGAACATATATCTTATCCCTCAACTTCTCTGAAAACATATGGAAATGAAGTAGGTCATTTCAGATAATGTGATTACAAGGACAGTATACAGAGGTGACTTAGATCCATCCATTCATTTGTTCATGAGCCCCTACTGTGTGCTCAACTCTGAATGAGGTGCTAGAGATGGAAACATGAATTAGATGCTCTTCCTGCCTTCTTGGTACTCATAGGCTGGTCGGGTAGATATAAGCATAAACTAAATACGGTATGTTTGACAACTGTTACTAAGTCAAGTGGGGATTCGTTTATTTTAAGGGGATTGGTTTATTTCTTCTTTACAGTAACACTATGAGGTTGGTGTACACTGCCCTCATCCTACAGCTGAGGAAATGGAGACACTGAGAGGTTAAGTGACACAAGTAGTAAGTGCCTTGAACCAACTCTTGTCTAGTCTAATCAGCCCCTCACCCACTTGTTTAATCATCGTCCTCTGCTTGTTCTGTGTTATGAGAGAAGAAGTGTGAAAGTCAGGGGGCACCTGATATAGCCAGGCCACCTGGGAGGGTTTCTAAAAGGCGATGCCCGAGATGAATCTTGAAGAGTGAGTGGTGGTTAGGAAAGGACAGAGGAAAGGATATTTCAGGCAGAGAGATCAGCAAGTAAAGAAGCACAAAACTTGAAAAGAAAGCACGTAAGACTCCAAATGGTTTGATCTCTGTGGAGCGTGCGGGTCAGTCTTTGGAGAGAGAGGTGGAGAGGTGATCAAGGTCATGGAATGCTGGGCTCTATATCCATGGCTCTTTGAAGGACCTCCTAGTTGGCATATTTGCTTAGGGAGAAAACTAGATAGAAGCCTGTGAATGTGTCCTTGGGGAAAACCTTCCAGAGAGTCCTTCTCAAGACCTTTTTACTGAGGAGTCTTGGCTTTCCCATAGGGAACTCATTACCGCCTGGAAAAAAGTGCATGCAGGAACACACGTGTTTGGAAACAGGAAACTAACAAACTGGAAGGGGCCGATGGGAGAGTGAGGGGAATGGAAATGAGGTCCCATAAGGAAGTGTTCAAAGCCTGGAGTTGTTTATCCTAGAGAAGCAAACACTCAGGGTGGGGGTGGGTGGAAATGGGAACTACAGTCACATCTCAAAGATTACGACAAGCTATGGAGTAAGGGAGAGAGCCTGGGCTTTGCAGCCAGACAGGCTTGTAAAACCTTAAGAAAATTACATCACTTCTCTGGGAACTGAGTTCCTCAGGGCAAAAGGGAAGAACACATAATGGTTTTACGGTACTATCCTGAGAATTAGAGATACTGTATGTAAGGTACCTGGCAACTGACCAACACTCAACGAAGTGGTAACTGCTGTTGCTGTCATTGTTGTCCTGCAGAAGAAGTAAGTGAAGGAAGGACTAGTCTTGCATAGATTCCCCAGCCCTGAATCAACCCCATCACTTACCTTCCTTCCAACTTGGGGACAGCCACATGTAGTTTGTTTTTTATTATTATTTTTCTTATTGGGGTATAGTTGATTTAGCCACAGGTAGTTTGCATCATTCACACCAAAATGCAGATTGGCACCAATACTCATCTGTGGTCTCCAGTATCAGCTGGGTCCTCAGCTCTAGTAGACTGTTCTCTTCCCTTCTCTCCATCCCTGCAGTGGCTTTTTTTTTTAAACCTTCAGAGCCCTTGTTTAAGCCTCTAACACAGCCTCAGCCTTCTTCACTCTCCTGTTGTTTTAAAGAAAAAAAATATGAGACCATCAGGCAAGTAAGGACATAACCAAACCTCCTCCACACGTACCCTCATACACACCCACTCCTGTCTTAGGAGAAGTGTTTCTTCTCCTAACTAATACTTATCTCGTCCCCTCCAATCTTTTAAGAAATATATCATCAGTAACCACCCTCTTTCTTCCTTAAATGTCTCCCTCTCCCCTGATCCTTTCCCCTTAGCCCATAAATGTGTTCATTTCTCCCATCTCATCCGCTCCCCACACTTTGAGTTGCCGTCAGCTACCACCGTATGGCTTCCATTCACAGCCAGCCTTCTAGAAAGAGAAGTCTATGCAAATGGTCTGTACTCTCTCACTTCCCACTTGCCTCCCCACCTACCACATAGGCGTCTGCTCCTGTCATCCACAGGGACTGCATCCCCCAAGGCCACCGGGACACCTGCTCATGGGCCCGTCTAATACACCTCTCACTTTTTCCCTCACACCAGCTCTGCTATTGATTTGACCCCGGTGTTCACTGTCTCTTGAAAACTTCTTCCCTGGTTTCTGTGTACTGCACACCCCTGGTTTCCGTCTCACCTCCGTAGACACTTCCCAGCCTTTTTGGGCTTGATCCTCAGTACTTTTATCTTCTCTCCCTACACATGCTCCGTGTATGCTCTCTTCCAAGCCTGCGCGCCAGTTGGGCCTATCTTCAGCTAAAGTCAGGTATATCCAACCTCCCAAGGATATAACTACTTGACGAGCAAACACACCTCTGAGTTGAGTTCTGAACTAACCCATTGGTAGTCACCAGCATGGAGATAATTATTTTTTAAAAGTCCTTTGAGATAAGATTTCCTGGAGAGACTACAGATAGTGAAAAGAGCCAGAACAGGTTAGGGATGGGGACAAGAGAAGGGGCCACCCAAGGTGACAGAGAAGAAGTGGCTGGGGAGGCAGGAGGGGGAAACACCAGAGGGAGGAGGTCATGGGGTCCTCAGAACATGCTTCATGAAGAGAGTTTGGTCATCTATGTCATCTGCTGCTCTGAGGTCCCCTCGATGAAGGTGGAGAGCAGTGGGCTTGTCAAATTGAAGGCCATCGGTAGCCGTGGTAAGGGTGAGGTATGTGGAATGCATGTGACCAAAGGCTTATTGGAATGGGCTGAGTGAGGATGAGAGCTGAGAAATCAGAATCAGTGTGATAACTCCTTTATAAGGAGGACTTTTGGCAGAAAGAGGAGACAAAACACTGGATTTGGGGAGCTTACAATATATTATCTTTATCTTTTTTTTTACCTGTATGACTCCCCTACTAGACTACTACATGCTTGAAGACAGGGTCATTGTTTTTCTGCTTTGTTTTGTTTTCATCTTCAATACACGAGGTCTGACCCAACGTAGGTCTTTAGTAACTTTTGTCTTGAAAAGAGAATTAAAACCATCAGCATTTACACAGGTTGTTAATGGAAGTAATGAGCTCTCTTTTCCTATAGACCTGCAATCAGGAACTGGGGGATTTTCTTCCCTCCCTCCCTCCCTCCCTCCTTCTTACTTCCGCTCTCCTCCTGCCCTCCTTTCCTTCCTTCCTATTTGCCGCATGACTCCGTCACCCTGTGGTCCCCACAGCGTTAACCCCAGGGGGGCTCTTGAGGTCAGATCCGACAGTGCTGGCTGCAGGGACCCCTGCTCGCAGAGCGGGCTCTGAGCACAGTTCACCAGGAGTGTGTCCCTCTACTGTGATGCATGGAAGACAGAAGACACCAGAAGAAAGGCCCAGGCATTGCCAACGTGCCTTTGAAGAAGCCTCGTAGTGTCTGTCTCCGGAGCTGCTCAGCCCACAGACACGCTGGTTATTAGTGTCTCCTTGTTACTGTGCTATTAAGAGCTGTCAGCTCCTTCGTTCTAATGCTCTCTTTCGCTTTGAAATGTTTTGTCAGGCCTGCGTTAGCCTAGAGAACAGGGATTCCGAGTTCAGCAGGATGTCTCTTACAGGGCATCCTCCAAGCCTGTCTCTGGGCATCATGCTTAATTAAACTACAGCAATCACCCTCCCCTCTCCCCAGCCACCCTGCCCGCTGTTCGCAGGGAACCGAGCTCTAGGAGCTGGCACAGAAGCAGGCAGCGGGGACGTGACACAGCCGGAGGCGGGCTGTCGGGGGCGGCAGGCAGCCCGATCAGTGGTTAGTGCTGCAGGCTTGGTCCTCTCCCAGCCCTCGCCATGCGTGCCACTGTGGTTGTGCTTGAATATAGATGTGTGTGTGAGTGTGTTTGCTTGTGTTTATATGTATATGTGTGTCTCCAGGTGCCCTATGTATACGTGTATGTGCCTAAGTATTTGTTTGTGTCTGCGTGTGCCTAAGTGTATGTGAATGTGTGCTCGTGTGTGTATGTATGTGTATGTGAGTGTGAATGTGTGTTTGTTTGAATGTGTTTGTTGTGTGTGTTTATGGGTATGTGAGTGTGAATATGTGTGTTTGTGTGTAATTATGTGTATGTGTGTATGTGAGAATGGGTGCTGGTGTGTGTGTGTTTACGTGTACGTGAGTGTGTATATTTGTGTCGGTATATGAGTGTGTACCGGTGGGTATAGGAGGGATGGCGTTTGGCCCAGATGTCAACACATCTCCTGGTCACAGGTCTAGGCCATTTGTCCATGATGTCTGCCCAATCCCTGCTTCTTTAACTATTACCAGTGATCATTTGAGGCTTGTCTTAGGCTCTGTTTTAAGTGACTTAGGTAAGTTTTAATTGAATACTTAGTAGCCTTATTAGTAGGTAATATTAGTCTTCTTTTCACTAAAGATGGAAAGGGAAAATTATTTGTCCAAGGCCACAGCCTTTATTCTCCACCACCATAAAGTTAATATATATTTCTGTAGAAAATCCAAGCAATATTTGTAGAAAAAAAAGAAGTTAAAAATCCCCTGGAGTCTTATCTGCGTGTGACCACCTTCACATTTGTGAACCTCCTGTCAAATGTCCTCCTGTGCTTAGAGTCACGTTTTATATATAGAAAAATGTATATAACTAGGGTGGCACGGTATATGCTCATCATTTTTTTTCACTTAAAAATATCCCCTAAAGCTTTTTCTCTAATTTATAAAGATCAGCTCTATGTTTTTTAATGCCTGCACCTATTCCATTACCCAGACTTATAATGCATTGGATCAATCCCCTATTGATAGACATTTAGATATTTGCCGGCTTTTCACTATCATAAGCTATGTTGTGATAAGCATCTTTGTAAATACAGCTGTGCACATTTGACTGTCTCTTAGGATGAATCCAGGAAGCAAAACCTCTTGGGCAAGAAGCATGCACATTGAACTGTTGATTCCTGATGCCACGTAGCCTCAAGAAAGGTTGAGCAAGTTTACATTTGAAGTCCCAGATGTAGTGTCTTAGCCAGAGGGAAGGCAGCTGGTCCTGATTTAACTCCACTGTTGTGGGGAGGAAGATTTGGACTGCCTCAGGGCTTGGCTGGTCCAGGACTCCGGTTCCCACTGCACGGTGCCTGGAAGACTAATGCAGGGAAAGCGGAACAGGGCTTTCTCTGCAAGGAAAGCTTCATTAGGCTACTCTGCCGCATGCGACGGTGCTCTCAGGTAGAACTTGGCCTCCACTCAGAAGGAACCCTCTTGGGCTGAATTACCCTAATTCAGCCCCATGCTGTCTTGGCCCTCACATTTGTCATTAGCAAGCGTACTGTAGAGGCATCTGCATTTCACGCAGCGTCTCTCAAAGATGAAGAGGATCCGTACAGAACTGTGAAGGGAAAAGGTAGACAAAGCCGGAGCGGTGGGGCTCAGTGTGCAGACACACGCAGATGCCGAGGCACAGAGGGGTCTTTCAGAAGAACTGAGGATCCGCTAGATGCCTGCATTAGACCATTATTATATTTAAAAATTGACCCTGCCCTCAACTTCCAATTAAAATAACAGGGGGCAGTTAAAATGCTCAGATGCCGGAACTCACATAAAGGTGGAGAGATAGTGATATCAGAAACAGTAAATGTAAGTTTGTTGTACTCCGAGTTCGTGAAGGCAGGGCTGAAGGAGGGGATGACAGTTCTCGGAAGATTCAGTGAAGAGTTGAAATGAATGAATGAATGACTTTCATCTTGAAGTCATCCACCAAAAGATGTTCCAGTTGAGGACTGAATAGAAGTGGTTCAGATGTTACCTGCATCACTCACTAGCTATCCTTGCAAGTTGGGTTTGCTAAGGATGCAGAATCCAAGTTCAATAAGCAGCATGTGGATTAGGGAGTGGCTTTGGGATTAGTAGGTGTGGAGCGGGACCCAGAAGAAGTCACAGTGCACTGCAGGTTCAACCACAGCCTCAGCGACCCCCATGGGGAGCTCTGGGCTGAACTGGCCCTTCAGCTTGGCCTGATTTGGGCCCGGATGTCTAATCCTTTATATGCTTGCAATGAGCAGTCATGGGTGCAGGGTACCCAGGTAGGGGCAGGGTCTTAGGCAAGGTGACTCTCTGTGGCCAAAGCAGTCCCTAAAAGGGCTGCACGCTGACAGCACACCTAGCATCTGGTTCTAGCATCTGGGACGACAGTGAAGGGGGACCTGAGTGGAGCACCACAGTGCCTGCCATGCTAACTGTATGACCTTAGACAGCCATGTAATTTCTCTGATCAGCGTTCTTATCCATGTATAGAGACCCCCCCTTATATAATGGAAAGGCTGGAAGGATTAAAAGGTCCTCTAAGGGGTGTGCCCAGCACTCTATTCTGCCCCAAGCGTCGTTAGTAAAAGTTATATTCGCATTTCCCTTCTTCCGGGCTCCCTCTGCAGCCCTCTTGCCTTCCCCGCTGCTTAGTTATCTGGTTGTTTCCCCCCATCACCCCACTCCCAAGGGCCTTGCACAGTGCTTTGCATGTTGCAGCAAGGGAACTATAGTAGCACTTACTGAGACTCTACCGTGAGCCTAACACTGCAAGGCGCTTTCTCGTCTATCATATCCTGTCCAGTCCTCTCTGTACCCTGACAGCTGGGTTTTAGCAACCCCACTTTACCTGTAAGGAAACCGAAACTCAGCAGGTGAAGCCTCTTGCCCTGGGCCAGCCATACAGCAACTCACTGCTAGAGTGCGGATGAGATAAGAATTCAGGGCCACCTGCCTGACTCCACAACCCCAAACAAACACAGACGGTGTTTCTTCTCAGCGTTGCACCCTCGGTGGGGATTTTCTTGCCCGTTTTTAGTCGGAGTGATGAGGGTTGCCTGGAGAAGTTGAAGTTCCGGGTCTTTGAAGGTGGCTTTCAGGGGCTCCCAGCCACCGTGCAGCTGCAGGAAGAGACAGGTTGGCGTGGATCACGGAAGCTGCGTGCAACACAGCATTGCAGACACTGACTGCTGGGCTTCTGTCAAGAGACGGTGAACAGAGCATACGCGGACATCTCAAAATCGCTGCACTCGGGGGCAGATTTATACTCATTTTCAAAAAGGCAAGGGAGAAAAGGAATCTACCTTATCAATTTGCGGCTGGGGACCGAATGCTGGGTGTGCGTGCCGGAGCGGCGGTGTGATAGAGCGGAATGGCTACCTCAGCCAGGTGTCCGAAGTGGCAGCTCTTATTTATCAGGCACCGACTGTGGGCCAGGCACCATGATAGGCGTTGCAGAGAGTGAGGAACACAGCGTCCTCAGCCTTCACCCTCACTTCGTTTGTAGTCTGGTGAAGAAACCAGCCGCTGGACCTGTGAGCAGTGGGCGTGCCTCCAGAGAAGGAGGAAATTAGCTCCATCGGGGAGAATCAGGATGAGGTAAGAAGAGATTCAGCTTTGAAATAAAGTAGTCACGGAATTGAGGCAGTTTTCATCCTGTGATCCAATCTCCCTGAGCCTCAGTTTCCTCATCTGTGAATGGAGAGAAAAAAAAAAAATCCTTACCTCATAGGATTGCAATAATTAAATAAGGCAATATAGCTAACCTGGGGGCCAGCAGATTTTTCTATAAAGGGCCAGAGAGTAAATATCTGAGTCCTTCATAGAAAATGAGTTTGGGGAATTCCCTGGCAGTCCAGTGGTTCGAACTCCACGCCCTCACTGCTGAGTGCCTAGGTTCAATCCCTGGTTGAGGAACTAAAATCCCAAATCCCACCAGCTGCTCGGCGCAGCCAAAACAAACAAACAAACAAAAAGAAAAAAGAAAGAAAAAAAAAAGAAAATGAGTTTTGCAGCCACCTGATTATTTTTTTTAAAATTGAGCTAACATTGATTTATAACATTATATAAGTTTTATGTGTACACTGTTATATTGCTACTTCTGTATACTCCACAGCATACTCACCACCCCAAATCCATCCGTCACCATACAGTTGATCCTCTTTACCCATTTTACCCTCCCCCCACCTCTCCCCTCTGGTGACCACTACTCTGTTCTCTGTATCTGTGTGTTTGTTTGTTTTTTTTTATTTATTTTGGCTGCGTTGGGTCTTTGTTGCTGTGCACAGGCTTTCTCTAGTTGTGGTGAGCAGGGGCTACTCTTTGTTGTGGTGCACGGGCTTCTCATTGCGGTGGCTTCTCTTGTTGCAGAGCTCGGGCTCTAGGCACACGGGCTTCAGTAGTTGTGGCTCGCGGGCTCTAGAGCGCAGGCTCAGTAGCTGTGGTGCACGGGCTTAGTTACTCCGCGGCATGTGGGATCTTCCCGGACCAGGGCTCAAACCCGTGTCCCCTGCATTGGCAGGTGGATTCTTAACCAATGTGCCACCAGGGAAGTCCCCTGTGTGTTTGTTTTTTGTTTGGTTTGGTTTGTTCATTCATTTTGTTTTTGTTGTTGTTTTTTGTTTATTAGATTTTTTTGTATTCCACATGTGTGAAATATGTGGTATTTGTCTTTCTCTTCGCTTAGCGTAATTCCCTCAAAGTCTGTGTTGTCATAAATGGCAAGATGTCGTCTGTTTTGTGGCTGAGGACTGTTCCATTGGGTATATATTCCACATCTTCTTTATCCATTCATGCACTGATGGGCACTTAGGTTGTTTCCATATCTTGGCTATTGTAAATATATCTTTTCAAATTAGTGGGGGTTTTTTTTTGGTAAGTATCCAGAAGTGGGATAGCTGATTCATGTGGTAGTTCTATTGCTAATTTTTTAGGAATTTCCATTCTGCCTTCCATAGTGGGGGCAACCATGTGATTTTTGTTACAAATAACCAGCTCTGCTGTTGTAGGGGGAAAGCAGCCATAGACAGTGTGTCAATGACTCCATCTCCCCACTCATCCCCTTAGTGTGTTGTGGGTGTATTCCAATAAAACTTTATTTATAGGCGCTAAGTTTTGAATTTCATGTAATTTTTACATGTCACATGAAATATGATTTTTTGATTTTTTTTTTCCCCAGCGATTTAAGAATGTAGAAACAATTCTTAGCTTGTGGCTTGCACAACAAAACAGGCAGGGGGCTAGATTTGGCCATAGTAGTTTGCCAACCACTAAACTGAAATGTGAAGCCTGTGGAGGTGCTCAGTGGATTGGAGTTCACACCCACCCGCTTCCCGTTCAAGGTGCTAAAGATTCATGTTTTTCAAAGCAAAGCACTTGCATGTCAGCCATCCAGGTTAGCCCTCGTAAGAACCCTGAAAAATAGGCAAAGAGAAGAATGTTATGCCCATTTCAGAGATGCAGAAACGGAAGCACAGAAATTCAGGGAACAGAAATTAAGGGAACTTTCCAAGTTCACAGACAGTAAGTATCAAAACTGGAGCCTTTGAGGCTCTAATTTTGTGCTATTTTCTGTTTCTGGATATCAGGGATGGGGAAGAAAGACAGCAGAGTGAAGTAATGATTAGATCTAATAGTACTGCTGTAAGTAAATAACTGATAACTAATATTTCTACAGCGTCTTACACCTTGTAGGTCACTGTGACACACTATCTCATTTGCTCTTCACTGAAACTATTATTAATAGCTCTTCATGCTCTGCAAACTCAGAGGCTGCTAAATGGCAAAGCCGTGTCTGTATCTGGGGGGTTCTGCTAGGCCCGAGAGAACAGCCCTCCTCAGTGCTGCACACGAGCCAGGCTGCCTCCAGCTGGAATTCTCATCAGCCCCCTTACTCACCCCCCGGTCTTCCTTCTGAATCCAGTCTCCCTACTGCAGCCGAAGTGGTCTTCCAACATGCAGGTATGATCATGCCACTCCTCTGCTCAGAACTTGCCAGCAGTTCCTCATTGTGCCCAGGAGAAAGTCTGGCCTCCTTAGCATGGTGGACCAGGCTCCACGTAATCAGGTTGAAGCCCACCTGTTAGGCTTCCTCTATCACTGCTCCTGGCCCTTGCCTTGCCTGGTCCTATCCATTTCTACCGAGCTACTTGTGGTTCCCTGAGTTCCATGGGGTTCCTCTTGCCTCCCTGACTTTGCATATGCTGTTCCCTCTATCTAGAATGCTCTTCCAGTTTCTCTGCATGAAATACTTTAATTCATCCTTGATTTACACCAGGTGTCTATCACCTCCTCCAGGAGTCTTCCTGGAACCTCTTTCCTCCAGAAGAGTTAGGTGGTCCGCTGCTCTCACCTCTTATCAGAGCCCTCCTTCACTAGGTACCAGTTCACATATCTGTCTCTCTGACTAGAATGTGAGTGCCCAGCACAGAGTAGGCACTTCACGAATAGACATTTAATAGTCAAGTAAATGAATGAGCTTCTTAAGGGCAAGGGATGTGTATGCCCCTGGAGCCTAGGTTCATTCCTGGCCCCCAGTAGTAAATGTTTGTGGAGTAGGTCAGTGGGCGGGTGGGGGACGGATGCAGCTGCCACTGGACGGATCAGGGAGGGTGGGGCGCTATGAGCAAAGTCCACCCAGGACTGCACGTCAACCCTGAATGAGCAGCGGCCATAGGTTGTGGTCGAGAGTTATCTGTTTCCCACCGTGCCATGTGCAGGAGGCGCCAGCCAGGGCTCCGAGTTCCCCGCCACCCTTCGAGCATCTCAGCACATCTCTTCTTCCCTAAAACTGCTGAGGAGCTGCGTTTCCCCACCTCCGTTTCCTCCCCTCCTCCCCCCACCCCCGAGAGTAGGTTTGGTGTTCCTACAGATGTTTGTATTCTCTGCAGCTGATGAAAATATTCATTATCTTGTTAGCTGTGGCGGGGAAGGAAGTGCAGATTTGCATTTTCCCAGCTAATCAGGGTGGCACAAGCGGTGCCTGTCACCCAGGCCCGTTCCCTGCCAGCCCCACTGCCTTCTGATGCTGGAAAGGGGATTCCTCACCCTGCAGCTTCTACCTCGCTCTTCCCCAGGCAGAGTCTAGAAGGGAAAAAGGCACCTTGGAGCCCCAGCCTGTGTGTACACACTACCAGATTCCCTCCCCAAAGACCACGTCTTCATGCGTCTCTTTCCTGCTCCAGATCCTCCCATGCTCCCAATTCTCAGTCAGGTCTGAACTGCCCAGCCCGGCTTTTCCCCTTAAGCTTAGGGCCCTACATCTGTGTGAAGCTTTACACTTCACAAAGGACTTTCAAAATCATTAGCTTATTCCATCTTAGCAAGTACCCTCTAAGACCTGGTATTACCCTCACTTTGGTTTTGTGTTAAGAGGTAATTGAGACAAAATGACTTCCCCCAAATAATGTTGCCATGAAACAGTGCTACCAAAAAGCTGCCCCCTGCTTCCCTGTTCAAAAACAGTCTTAAGTCTACCTAACACCAACTTGTCTTAGTGGAGACCTTTGTCCTGGGAATGGCAAAAGATGGGACTTTGAGGCTGAGCTGTGCGTCCCAGCCCTGGCAAGGTGGGGAGCCTTTGGCAGTGACCTGGACTTTTACCCTTGGGCGGGGCAAAAGATCTGTGTACACAAGGACGTGCATAGGTGTTTGAGAATAATGATGATGATGATGATATTGTTTATTTTGGCGAGCTCCCAAACTTGTCCTGATGCTTCTCGTACATTCTGGGAGGTGTCAGGTCTGGTATCTGTATCTCGTCTGACAGGTGAAGAAGCCAGAGGCAGAGAATGAGGATTTGAAAGAGAATATCAGACGGTAAACAGACATTTAAATAATGGGCCCAAGGTCATCCAGCCATCCTTCCAGTCGTTTCATAAATCCATGGCAAGCACCTTTATGTGTCAGGCACCATGCTCGATGTTAGCAGCATAGCAGTTAACAAGGCAGATAAGGCCCTTGCCCTCGTCGAGCTCACCCTTCTGGGAAGGGACGGGGGCGAGGAGGCAGCCACGAGAAAGCCAACATATATTTCTGGTGGTAGTGAGGGATATGGAGGAAAATAAAGCAGGGTAAGGAATTGGAAAGTCTTCCTTCATATGAGGTGGCCCCGGCAGGCTTCTCAGAGGAGGTGACAGTAAAGCAGAGGCCTGAATGAAGTGAAGGAGTGAGGACTCAGAAGGCACAGGAGGTCTCCTGATATCTCACAGGCCAACTCACCGACTCAGGGGACAAGAGCATGGTGGTTAAAAAGGGCACTAGAGGCAACAGAATACCGGTTCTAGCATCAGCGTTACTCCCTAGGAGCCATGTGACCGCAGGCTAATCCCTTAGCCTCGTTAAGCCTCAGGGCCCCGGTGTGTACATCGCACACAGTCATAGTACCTTCCTCACTAGGCTGTTCTGAGATTTTAGGAGATCATGCAAATATTATGTCTGTATGAAGTCAGTACTCAATAAGTTAGCTACTATTCGTCTATGGGGCTTAAAGTCCAGGAAATCATGGTTTTTCTCTCTTCATCCTTCCCCTCCTGCTACTTCAGTGACACGTTTATCCAGCACGCACAGAGCCCACACCCCACAGCAGGGTCTGTGATAGGTATTAAGAATACAATAGCTCATTTATTCTACACGTAATTGCTTGAGTGTCCACCAGTCCAGGCCCCGTCTTAGGTACTAGGGATCGAGACAGACGCAGAATCGAGTTAAGGGATTGAGTTAAGACAGACACAGGTCCTGCTCTCGTGAACGTCTGCCTGTGTTCTGAGGCTTCAGGTTCTGTCTCCAAGCTGTCCTTTGGCCCCAGAGCAAGCGCCAAGCCAACGGCTGCCAATAGGGCACCCGTGTGTGAATCAGAACAGGGAGCCTCCTCTGGGCAGACACCCCCTGCACTGAGCCTGACTTGCAGAGCAAGGCCGGATTTCACCTTCTCTTCGCCCTCTCGGCAGTGGCATGATCTATAGGGTCACGTGTGGGAGTCCTGGAGAGACACCCTACCACCACCCCACACCAACCCAGCAATGGACAAGACTCTTCTGACCCAACATAGGTCAGAGCATCCCTGGACTCTGTCTTAATTCTTAGCCTGAGTGGTCCCCAAAGGGGGGACACTCTGTCTCCCTCATTATACCAGTGACCCCTGAGAGTTGGCACACGTCTGTCCCATGAGCAAGCCCTGGGACTCTCAGCATGGCATCAGCCCATTGCTGCTCAGGAAGAAGCAGTATGGGCTGGGAGGAGGAGCCTCGAGTTATGGTCCAGGACGTACCACAGACTGCTGTTGTCTGAGCAGAGCCCTTTCCCTCCCTCACAGCAAGTTTCCACTTTTCATTATCATTCACAACAGCAGCAACAGTGTTTACTGAGTGCTTACTACCTTCCAGGAACTCTTCTCAAAGATCTGCGTATGTTATTTCTTTCATCCTCAAGCAACCCCATAAGGGAGGTGATTTTCTTGTCCCCATTTTACAGATGTGGAAGCTGAGGCACAGTGGGAGGACTGGACTTGATTTTGACTTCTCAGGCTTCTTCCAGTACTGACATTCACTGGCTCTGTGATTCTGCTATTCATACATTCATTCATTCAACAACTTATTATTGAACACCTATCATTATGTCAGGGACTGTGATAGGAGCTACATGTATTATTTTATTCATTTAATCCTAACAAACTGGTAGAATATAGCTTTTATGATCCATTCTACAGATGAGGAAACAAAGACTCAGAAGGATCTGTTCGTTCATTTGCCCCACCAGCCTTCTTTATTGGACACCTTCTATGACATGCTCCTTGTCCTGTGTTCTAGGGAGACAGTGGTATGTGCTGGCCAGACAGATATTCTGTAGTAACTAAGGACAGAACTGAATGACAGTGGTGACCAGGGGATGAACCCTACATTCTACCATGCAGGAAGGTTGGCCTCCTTTTGAGGAGGCTTGCCGGCATACACAGATGGGGACCTTGTGATGTTGTATCCCAGTTTCTATACAACCACCATAAAAGCCCCATCCTCAGCTGGTCAGATGGCCCTCTCCATCCTCTATTTCGCAGACCCTCTGTCACCCACACATCCCACTTCCTGAGCCATGGGCATGCTCTGTGGCCCCCAAGCCCACTGCACTCCCAGTGGGCCAGGAGCCTCCCATGGCTTCAGTAATTAAGTTCACACATGCCAAAAAGAGAAATAGCATCACAGATGCGGTCGCAAATTTCAGCTAATTAACCATATGGTCTGGATTGCTGACAGAGTGGGAAGGCGCTCTCCGCGACTGCCGGTTTCCTGGGGGGAGGGAGGACTATGAGGTGTGTCACCTCCTCCTCCAGTGCAAGGCTTCCTGCCACCCACTGGGAGTCCTCCCATCTGTCTCTTCTCTAGGAGCTGCCCTAGGGAAAGAAGTCCCCACAGGATGGAAGGAGGGAGTCTGGCCTTATTTATGGTCAGGAAACACCTGACCCAGTTCAAGAGGCACTGTAGGTGGGAGCACACTATCTCTGGGTGTAGAATTTGGAGAGACAGGCTTAGCAGGTGAGACACAGTGTGATATAGTGGACAACATATTGAAAACCTGGACTTAAATCCCAAAGTTGTCACTTATTAGCTGTGTGACCTTGGCCAAGTTGCTTAGCCTCTCTGAAGTTAAGCCACTTAGGACTTCTCCTGAGTGTCAGATAGCAGGATTGGGGTCAGTGATGACCATGCTTTTTTTTGATTCTAAGCATCTCATAGATAGTTAGAGATGCTAATGGATGAGAGAAGGAAGTCGTTGGTACAAATTAATTTAACTGGTGCCAGAGCTACACCCCCACACCATGGTTTACAAAGTCCCTGATTGGCTTTGAGAAAAGGAAAGCAGGTACACTCAGAATTACTGCAGAACCTAGCATAGTTAATAATAGCAATTATTACTATTACCTATCGAGAATATTAAAAACCGACTTTATTCCAGAAAATGTGTTCTTCATTTTACCTATATCATTTGAAATCCTCACAACAACTCTGGAAGGCTATCAATTTGATCCCCATACACTGATTAGGAAATTGAAGTTTAAATGGGTTATGTAATATGCCCCAAATCATGTAGATAAGATGTTTTGGAGTGGAGATTCAAATTTCATCCTGGCTGACAGCGAAACCTTGCCCCTCAGAGTTCCTACAGATGTGGTTATATGAACGCGCTGCTCTTATTTGGGTAGGATGGTGGTTAAGTGGCTGCCTGACTCCTGCTTGAGAGCTAGGTGGCCACGGAGAAGGAGAGTCTGCATACCAAACTAACCCCAAAATGGTATTTATCTGAGAAAGTGTACATATTTCTTTCATCTGGCTGCTGTAAGAAACTTTATTATGTACTTAGTAGTTAAAACAACGTACATTTATTCCCTCACCGTTCCGGAGGCCAGAAGTCCAAACTGAGTCATGTGAAGTTAAAATCAAAGTATTAGGAGGTCTTCCTTCTAGAGGCTTTTGGGGGGAATCTGTTGCTTGTCTCTTCCAGCTGCTGGCATTCCTTGGCTTGAGGCCACATCACTCCAATCTCCACTCCCGTTTCTACCTCCCCTTCTGCCCCTTCTGTGGGCATATCACTCTGTGTCCCTTTTAAAGGGACATGTGTGATGATGCTTAGGGCACACCCTGATAATCCAGAATAATCTCCCCATTTTAAGAATTTTAATTTAAATGTGGATGGAGAGGTTAGACTAGGGAACTCTTCCTCTCGAAAGTCCCTTTAGCCAGATAAGGTATAGTGGCTTGCTAGAGCTGCCATAACAAAACACCACAGACTGGGTGGCTTAAACAACAGAAACTTATTGCTTATAGTTCTGGAAGCTGGCAGTCCAAGATCAAGGTGTCAGCAGCTTTGGCTTCCTCTGGGGCCTCTCTCCTTGGCTTTGGAGGGCCACCTTCCCACTGTGTCCTCACATGGTCTTCCTCATGTATCTCCAGTGTCTCCATTTGTCCAAAATTCCTCTTCTGATAAGGACACCAATCATTTTGGATTAAGCCCGCCCTAGTGGCCCCATTTTAACATCATCATGTCTTTAAAGGTTCTATCTTCAAATACAGACATATCCTGAGGTGCTGGAGGATACTGCAAAAATAAATGTTTATGTCAATCCCAATCATCTATATAGTGAAGTCACACTACTATATATAAAATAGATAACTAATAAGGACCTACTGTATAGCACAGGGAACTCTACTCAATACTCTATAATGGCCTATATGGGAAAAGCATCTAAAAAGAGTGGATATAGGTGTATGTATAACTGATTCGCTTTGCTGTATACCTGAAACTCACACAACATTGTAAACCAACTATACTCCAATAAAAGTATAAAAATTATATATATATATAGAGAGAGAGAGAGAGAGGGGAGACACAGTTCAGTCCTTAATTTAAGGTAACATTCACAGGTTGCAGAAATTAGAACCTGGCTATCTCTGGGGGCCATGATTTAGCCTACCACAATACCTTTCAATTTAAACGAAGCCAGAGGAGCCAGGGCCATAGCTGGGGCACTGGGTCAGGCACTGAAACTAGAAATCAGAAGCAGGGGCTGGATGCACAGGTATGAACAGTAAGGTCAATAACCAGAAAGGTATTGGAAGCAGAAGCGATTGGGTCAGGAAGTGTGGTTCAGAATGAAGACTTTGCATGATGAGTACATGCCCAAGTTCTGCTCTGATGTTGTATTTCTGGATGGAAAGAGTGGGCTTGGTTGGTGAAAGGGATAGCAGAGGGAGGAAGAGAGGCTGACTTCTAATAGCAAGGTTAATGTGCAGTTCACACTAGCTGCGGAAGTTAGAGTAGGGAACTGTTCCTTTTGGGATGATAAGATAGTACAGATACCAGAATTTATTAGGTAATTGAACTCAGCAACTTCTAAATGTACTTCCTGGCCTGAAAGCCTCTACTTTAAAACAGGAGTCAGCAAACTTCTTTTCTGAAAGAGCCAGATGGCATATATTTTCAGCTTTGTGGGCCATGTAAGCTCTATGGCGACTACTGAACTCTGCCAGTATAATACGAAAGCAACAACAGACAATAGATAAATAAATGGATGGGTCTGTGTGCTAGGTAAATGTTACTTACAAAACTAGGTGGGGGCCAGGTAGACTAGAAGGCTGTGGTTTGTCAACCTCTATAAGAATACAGTTTCGTAAACAACTATCTGCCTATGCTTATTATCATTATTTTAATGAATAGATTATTTTAGGGCAGTTTTAGATTTATGGAAAAATGAAGTAGGAAGTACTGAGTTCCCATTACCCTCTATAACCCCGACCATACAGTTCCTCCTGTTATTAACATCTTGCCCTAGTGTGGTAAATATGTTACAACTGATGAGCCGGTATTGATACTATACTGTTAACTACAGCCCATAGTTTATTTTATGTTGTACAGTTCTTGGGTTTTGACAAATGCATAATGTCATGTATTTACCATGACAGTATCGTACAGAATAGTTTCACTGTTCTAACATACCCTGTAGCATCTATTTATCCCTTCATCTGTCTCCCTGGACTCCTGGCAACTACTGATCTTTTTACTGTCTTCAAAGCTTTACCCTTTACAGAATGTCATGTTGTTGAAATCATACAGCATGTAGCCTTTTCAGACTGCCTCCTCTCTTGCAGAAATATGCATTTAAAGTTCTTCTGTATCTTTTTGTGGCTTGATAACTCATTTATTTTTATTGCTGAGAACTACCCCATTGTATGGACATACCACAGTTTGTTTGATTATCTAGTCATCCGATGAAGGATAGCTTGGTTGCTTCCAAATTTGGCAAATATGAATAAGATCCCCAACATTCACGTGCAGGGTTTTATATAGACATGACTTTTCCATTCATTTTAGTAAATATCAAGAAGCACAGCAGCTTCGTCAGAAACTAACCACCTTTCAAAGCTGCTGTTCCGTCTTGCGTTCGCACCAGCAATGAACTCTTCCTGTGGCTTCATCCATATCTTCAGCAGCATTTGGTGTCATCACTGTTTTCGATTTTAGACATTCTAATGGTTATGTAGTGGTATTTTATTGTTGTTTAATTTGCAATTCCAGAATGACATGTGTTGTGCATCTCTTCATATGTTTATTTGCTATCTAGATATCTTCTTTGGTGAGGTGTCTATGCAGCTCTTTTGTCATTTCTTAAATCTGGTTGTTTGTTTTCTTATTGTGGAATTTTAAGTGTTTTCTGTATAATTTGGATACAAGTTTTTTTTTTTTTTTGAGGGGGAATACAAGTCTTTTATCAGATACATGTTTTACAAATTTTTTCTCCCAGTCCGTAGATTGTCTTTTCATTCTCTTTAACAGTGTCTTTCACAAAGCAGGAGTTTTTAATTTTAATAAAGTGCAACTTATCATTTTTTTTTCTTTAATGGATCATACTTGTGATGTTGTATCTAAAAATCTATCACCAAACCCAAGATCACCAAGATTTTCTGCTATGCTATCTTCTAGAAGTTTTATAATTTGGAGTTTTAAATTTAGGTCTATGATTGTTTTGGGGTCAATTTTTGTGAAAAGTGTAAGGTCTGTGTGTAGATTCTTTTTTTGCATGTGGATGTCTATCTGTTCCAGCACCATTGTTTGAAAAGACTATCCTTTCTCTGCTGAATTGCTTTTGCTCCTTTAACAAATATCAGTTGATAGTTTTGTGTGGATCTATTTCTTTGCTCTCTGTTCTGTTCCCTGATCTATTATTTATCTACTATTTCACCAAAACCACATTGTCTTGATTATTGTAGCTTTATTAGTAATTTATTTAGTAGTTTATTTAATAAAATGTATTTAATAAATAAATTTATTTAATAAGTTAGTAATTTATTTAGTCTTAGAGTTGGGTAATGTCAGTTCTTTGACTTTGTTTTTCTCTTTCAATTTTGTATTGGCTATTCTGGGTCTTTGGCCTTTCCATATAAGATTTAGAATGAGTTTGTCAATCTCTACAAAATAACTTATTGGGATTTTGATTGGGATTGCATTGAATCTATAGATTAACTTATGAACATAAATATCTTCCATTTATTATTCCATTTAGATCTTTGATTTTTTTCATCAACATTTTGTAGTTTTCCTCATATAGATCTTACACATATTAGATTTATACCTAAGTATTTCAGTTTTTGGTGTCAGTGTAAATGGTGTTGTGTTTTTAACTTCAAATTCCAATTGTTCATTGCTGACATATTGGAAATAATTTGACTTTTATATATTAACTTTGTATCCTGTAATTTTGACATAATCACTTATTAGTTCCAGGAATTTTTTGTTGCTGCTCTTGATTGTTTGGGATTTTCTATTGAATATTATTTTAAAAATTACATTCTTATTAATAATGATGATGATGATGGTAGTTAAGAGTGCATAGTAGGAGGTGCCATGTGCATGCCACATGCACCATCTCATTTAATTCCACAACAACTTAGAATCACCAGTATTGTTATTTAGTCCCTATTACAAATGAGGAAACTGAAATTTAGTAAAGTGTGGCAATCTATCCAAAGTTGCAAAAGGCAGAACAAGACTTAAACCTTGTCCTTCTTACTAGGAAACAAATAATAATCATAGCAACAGTAACCACAACTCAGTTAAATGCATACCAGGCTGTTTACATTCATTGCCCCTTTTGATCTTTGTAACTGAGTCTGTCAAAATCGATACTATTATGATCCTCACCTAACAAGTGTGGTAACTGAGGCTCCTGAAATGAAATAACTTTCCCAGGATCACACATCTAGTAAGAGGTGGAGTTTAAGATCCATTCTCAGTGCATGTGGATACAGTTATTATAGGCAAACTTGAGGCTGAGCATGGCCATGTGACTTCATATGACAATGTGGTCAGTAATTAACAAGACTGGAAGCTAGATCCAGGGTCTTAGAAACTGAATTTAATTATATTTTGGTGTCAGATTTTGAAAAGGCCAAATATTGTGTTCATTAATTGGATTTTTGTTTTCCTAGGCCCCTTTAAAGTTTTGACGTCCATTGATTTTAAGGAGCACTTAAAAGCCATTTTCAACTGTCCTATAACAGTATGCACACTTCACCTTGGTTATCATGTAAACTGGCTAATGTCCACACTAGCTGGGCTCTGGATTTGGCTATAGCTGATGTCAGATGTGTTGGAATTGAAAAGGAAGGGATGTGAGAGATGGTCAGGGCTCCTCATTAGCACAATGTTGCAGGAAATACGTGCAAATAGTGCTGCCTTTTCTACTGCCTATGGGTGTTTTCTTCCTCCATTGCTAATGACTAATAAAAAAAGAGGGAGAGAGAGAGAGCAAAGAAGAAAGCAATTGCTAGTAGATTTTCTTCTACTGCAGTAGGTTTCTCATTTTGCAAAAGCTCATTAGAGACGGCTATATGGGAAGACTTCCAAGATGCCCCAGGGGGAATGGGAAAGACGAAGGGGAAGTAGAAACTTTCAGAGATGTGACCCCAGCCACAAATTCACACCAGAACCAGCTGTTCTGGGGTCACATGTTCAGATTCTAAAATGCACCTCATGGCTTGGATTTAAAAAAAAAAAAAGGTTTACCTCTCTAACTACTAGCAGGAATAAAGTTATTATAAGTGCATTGATGCTGTGTGGTCAGTTAAAATGTGGCTCTGATTTTTCCTATCTGTTGCTTTAAGTTAGAGTTTTGAAGCATCTTTTTTTTTAATTTCTTTTCTTTTATTGGAGTATAGTTGATTTACAATGCTGTGTTATTTTTAGGTGTATAGAAAAGAGATTCAGTTATATACATATATCTATTCTTTTTCACGTTCTTTTCCCATACAGGTTATTACAGAGTACTGAGTAGAGTCCCCTGTGCTATAAAGTAGGTCCTTGTTGATTATCTGTTTTATATATAGTAGTGTGTATATGTTAATCCCAACCTCCTAATTTATCCCTCCCCCAAACTTTCCTCTTTGGTAACCATGTTTATTTTCTAAGTCTGTGAGTCTGTTTCTGTTTTGTAAGTAAGTTCATTTGTATCATTTTTTAGATTCCATATATAACTGATATCATATGATGTTTGTGATAATCTCTAGGTCCATCCATGTTGCTGCAAATGGCATTATTTCATTCTTTTTTATGGCTGAGTAATATTCCATGGTATATATGTGCCACATCTTTTTTATCCATTAATCTGTAAATGGACATTTAGGTTGCTTCCATGTCTTGGCTATTGTAAGTAGTTCTACAGTGAACACTGGGGTGCCTGTATCTTTTTGAATTATGGTTTTCTCCAGATATATGCCCAGGAGTAGGATTGCTGTATCTTATCATAGCTCTATTTTTAGTTTTTTAAGGAACCTCCATACTGTTCTCCATAGTGGCTGTGTCAATTTACATTCCCACCAACAGTGTAGGAGGGTTCGCTTTTCCCCCCACCCTCTCCCCCATTTATTGTTTGTAGACTTTTTGATGATGGCCATTCTGACTAGAGTGAAGTGATAACCTTATTGTAGTTTTGATTTGTATCTGTCTAATAATTAGCATTGAAACATCTTTTTATTCTTTTAATTTGGAGTCTAACCTACTAGAGGTTCAAGTTCACAAATGTTTTTGAGACTCTTCTATGTATCTCAGTCTTAGTTGGGAGCTGGAGAAGGAGAAGGAAGACACAGTCTCTGCTCTCAATGTGGGGGGAACAGACACCTCACAACAGTTTCTGTGCAGGCTGAGGTAGGAAGAGAAGTATTCAACACATGGGGCTGGGGGGCATTGCCTCAAGCATAAATAACTCTCCTAAAAGTCAGGAGTAGGGTATGTGGTTACAAAAAATCAAATCAACCAGCAAAACAAAAACAAAACCCATGTTATAGAGAAAAGAATTCCAAATTAGTGTCCACCTGTCCCTGGGTTCTTATTATAGCTCCGTCATGTGACTTGGACAAGCTGTGTGGAAAGGAGTAAAACAAAAGAATTTGAGGTCTATTCCAGCTCTAAAACCTGCGTCTTTCTTATTCGTCATCAAGATAGGCTTTTTGAGAATGTTAAATTAGACTGTGCTGGAACAGTGTTCTCTGCAGCAGCAGTAGCTGCCATTTATTGAGAGCTTGCTAATCCCTGGCCTTCTGCTAAGCTATTCAGATTATGGACTCTCTTAATCTTTACAGCACGTATGTGAGGCAGGGATGAATGTTATTCCCGTTTTTCTGATGAACAAACAGAGGCCCAGAAAAATGCAACGTTCTGTCCAACCAGAGCCACACAGGAGATGGGAGGTGGAACCAGGATGCAAATCCAGGTGTGTCTGGCTGGTTCCCATGGCTTCCCCCCTTGGGAACTTCCTCTTAGCCCTCTAGAGCCATTTAGGGACATCCATGTTAGTCAGGGAAATGGACCCAGGGCTGAAAGGGTCCCCAGAGATGGGAAGCGACTTGCGAAAGGTCACACAGCAAGTTAATGGCACATCTTCACAGAACTGGTCTCCTCCAGCGCAGGATTGAATGCGCACGAGGAACGGTGAGGACACACACTAGGATTCAGGGAGAGTCAATGCCTCAGCCCTTGGAATCATTTGGCAAGTGCTTTTGTGCCCCTGCTCTACGTCTGCTGTTCTGCTAGATCCTTGAGATAGACATGAATAATGGTGTGGGGTGGAGGGGCCCTGAATACCAGAATATGAAGATCCTAATTGCACTTGAAATATCTCTAAAGGTTCAGGGATATTGGCTTCTGCCCTTGACTGTGATAGAATTAGCAGCTAGACCTCTCAGGGAGGGAGATACACTGGAACCTGTAGCTCAGGGCGTGGAGAGAGAGATCTAGGCTGAGTGGCACCCCTCCTGGGGCAGCTGCCACCTCGGACCAGGAGATTCTGCACTCACACCCTGCAGATCTGTGGGAGGGGGCAGGTTTTAGGCTTGGATCTCATCCGGCTGCATCTGGGCTGTATTTGGAGCAAGGCTAATTTCCCTCTTCAAATCTCATTTATAGCGTCTGAAAAAAAAGAGATAATGATAGCACTTGGTTGGAAAAATGCAGAGGTTGGACCTAGTGATGTCGAACTTTCCCCACCCGCAGCTCTAAAGTTTTATGCCCGGCTGTCAGGGCCTTGGATCCCTTCTCTTGAGAACTGGAGGGACAGTTCAGGAAGATACTCCGGAGGACCTAGTGACAGCAACTCAGCTTGTTCCCCGTGTTATGACAGGATGAGGAATCCCGGTGCTGACACACAGGCGAGAGATGGAGGGCGAAGCTGCTGAGGAGAAGATAATGTTTCTCTAGCCTGCAATTTCTTTCAATTTCAGGGATCGCAGTTACCAGGACAGGAGTTAGTAACAGCCATGCCTGGAATGCTAAAGTGAGTTTGGTGCCACTGGTGGAAACGGTTTTGCATTTAGAGAGGGAAGCCTTGTGCATTGTGTAACCCAGGCTTCACATTGAGTGTGTGTGTGTGTGAATACACACCTGTGTATGAATGAGGGTAGGGCAGGAGAGAGAAAGGCAGGTGTGAGCATGGTCGGAGAGGCGGGTAGAGGGGTGGAGCTGACAGCCCTGATTCAATTGTATGTGACCCTAGGAAAATGACCTCACCTCTCTGCACCCCAGTTTTCTCACGTTCATCATCGAGGTAATAATGCCTACTTTGCAAAGTTCTTGAGAAGTGTTTGAGTTTGTTCAGGCTGCTATAACAAAATACTGTAGACCGGGTGGGCTAAACAGCAGGCATTTATTTCTCACCATTCTGGAGTCCGGGTAGTCCAAGATCAAGGCACTGACAGATTCAGTGTCTGGTGGAAGCTCACTTCCTGGCTCTCCCCATGTCCTCACATGGCAGAAGGGACAAGTAGCTCTCTGGCGCCTCTCTTATAAGGGTGCTCATCTCAGTCATCAGGGATCCACCCTCATGACCTAAGTACCTCCTAAAGGCCCCACCTTCAAATACCATCACATTGGGGGTTAAGTTTCAACGTATGAATTTGGAGGGAACACAAACGTTCAGTCTGTAGTGAGCAGGTTAGAAACAAATCCTCCAGAGCATCTAACACATGGTATGCGTTCAATAAAGGGCAGTTACTGTCATTAATGTGGGGATCCCCCTGGGACATGGCAACCAGCGCTGGTATTTTCAGTGACTCAACCTTCATGTTTCAGCATTTCATTTAGGGGGAAACCAAAACATCCCTAGCATATTTTTGCATAGTTTTTTAAGAACACAGAGTTAGACTGTTCAACGTCCAGCTTACTAGCTCTGTGAACTTAATTAACCTCTTTGTACCTCTGTTCTCTCCTTCAAAAAAAATAAAAATTAGAATAAAGGTTCTTACCTTTCGGGATTGTTGTGAGTATGAAATGAGATATGTGCAAAGCCCTTAGAATGATGTCTAGCACATTGTAAGCAATCACTAGTTATTAGCTTTACAAATGATCCTGCTGTTTTGATACTAGCTTTCTAGGGAAGAAGGGGCAAGATGGGTAGGGAGGCAGCAACGAGTGAGGCAACGATCCAGGCCTCACAGGAGGGAGATTGCAGTCCCACAGCTGAACGCATTGTTCGCACCCCGCACCCCGTCATTTCCATTCAGCTAGGAGGCATTCGTTCATTCACTGAATAAGCATTTATTAAGCCCCTTGTGTGCTTCAGCCACTGTGTCAGGGCTGGATGCGTAGAAGTGAATAAGACAGACATGGTCCTTGTGCTACAGTGCCCTCGGTCCAGTGAAAGAGACAGCGAGTGACCAGGACCACAAGTCCAGTGTGAAAATGTTAGGGTAGGGTGGTGTGCAAACTCAGGGAAGGGGCATCGAACCCGCAAATGAAGGGAGAGCCATTGACACAATTCTGGAAAAAAACCCCACAAAACTGGAGTGTGGTAGGCAGAATAACGGCCCCCAATATGTCTACATTTTAATCCGTGGAATAGATTATCTTACATGGAAAAGGGAGAGTAAGGGTGCAGGTACAAATGAGGTTGCCCATAGTTGATCCTGAAACAAAGAGATTATCCTGGATTATCCAGGTGGGCCCAGTGTAATCCCAAGCGTCCTTGAAGTGGAAGAGGGAGGCAAGAGAGGAGCTCAGAGCCGTGTGATTCCAGAAGGATTTGACTTGTCTTGGCTAGCTTTGAAGACGGAGCCAAGGAACGTGGGCAGCCTCAGAAAGCTGAAAAAGGCCAGGAGCTGGATTCTCATCTAGAGCCGCCAGGCGGTGTGCAACCCGGCTGACACCTTGGCTTTAGCCCAGAAACCCATGTCAGACATCTGGCTTACAGAGCTCTCAGATAAGAAGTTTATGTCGTTCTAAGGCATTAAGGTTGCAGTGATCTGTCATGGCAGCAACAGAACACCGATGCACGGAGCCAGTGGTATCTTTGAGTTAGGACTGTCCTTCTAGAAAATCACTCTGGCCGCAGGACGGTGAACAGGTCGGAGGGGCAAGGCCGGATGCAGAGAGAGAGCGCAGTTAACAGGCTGTTGCCACAGGCCCTGGGAGAGGGGATGGTGGCTTAAACCAGAAGAGACAGCTGTTATGTGCTGTGTCTCTACCAGATCCTGGAATCCGAGGGGAATCAGCCGAATAGATCCCTACAGCCGAGACCTACAGGGCCTGGGATGGAGACAGACATGCAGAGAACAGCCATCCCTGGCAGCACTGCCCGACTTATCCCATGACTCTTCTTCTACTCCCCGCCACATGCAGTTATGATGGAGACCAACAGGTTCTACCTCCTGCGTCTCGCTCAAACCTGTGCCTCTCACCTGTATTCTGCCATCCAGCTACTCCGTGATGTCTTGGCTGGGTCGCTGCAAAACCTCATACCTGGCCTCCCTCACCCCAGCCTTGTTCCTTTCCCAGCCCATCCTCCACCCTGCATCCAGGCCTTCTTTCTAAAGCTCCAATCAGATGGCATCACTGTCTTGCTTAAAACCTATAATGGGTCTCTTTGCCCTCAGAATAAAGCGCACATTCCTCAGCATCATGTAGCAGATGCGCACGCGCACACACACACACACACACACACACACACACACACACACCCCTTTGGACTTGGCACATGCTATTACTTCTGCCTGGACCTCACCCCCGCCTCCCTTCCTCACTCTCTCCCTGGATGACCCCTCCCAATCGAGCAAGACTCACCTCCTCCAGCGAGCCCTCCTGACCTCCCCAGTCTGTGTTAAGTGCCCCTCCCTGGGTCTCTGAACCTCCTCTATGAATCTTAAACTACCACATTAACCTATAACCGTGTCTTTAAATAGTTAAGGGTTCAAACGTTTTTTTCACTGCAACTCAGTTATGCAAAACACTATATTCTTCTTAATTTTCTACAGCCGATATAATATTTCCCTCAAGTTTTCATTCCACTGATAGCAAAAAAAGTAGTTCAACTTGCCAGTTAAGGATACAGAACGTACTCTTCAGGGTAACTGTTTAGTCTGTTCAAAGGTGAACTCCTCAACAGCCAACCCTGTCTTTCCCTTACCAGGCAGTCTCCCCGACCTCTGCTTGGCCTCAGGGTGCAGATGGGGGCTGGGAAGAATGTGGTCTACTGGATCCTTGCTGGCGTTCACTGTGTGATTTCCTGTGTGAGCTTGGCTCTCAGCCCTTGCACTGGCTTCCATTGTGATATGGATGGTCTTGGGCATTTCTTTTAAGAGGGGCTACATATTGGCATCCACTCCCAAGTCCACAGTCACAAAGTCCCCACCCTCTGTGGGACCCTGGTTCTAATCTCAGGCCTCCTTCCCCATCCCCGCTTCCTTGGGAACAGGAAGCTTCTGCCAAGAAGTCTTGTCATCTTTATTCTCTCTACCCTGCAGGTGCAGGACGTGGGGGGCCGACTTCTGCTGGCCTCTTGCTCACCTACTGATACCCTCTCATGGGACCTTCTGTTGGCTTTTCAGAGAAAGGGGCTCACAACCCCCCCCCCCAGATTATACCCTGATCTAGGGAAGCAAAGCCCGTCGTTCCTGCTCGCCCCCATCCCCCTTGGATTTTCCCCAAATCCTTGTTGGTATTTAAACATTTGTTGGTACCTCCCTCAAGGCTGGGGTGAATAAGGACGGGATGTTGACTTCCAAGAAGCCCAGAAAGAGGGTTGGTGACTCTCAAGCCTGAACTCTTGGCCTCTTGGTCTTCTGGGCAATTCCTCCCAGAACTAGTGGCAGAAAAAAAGAGTTTTCACCTTCCTTTTTCTGTCCTGTGGGAACTCCCCTGAGGTCATAGCCTGTACCAACTGTACATTAAAATAAGATATTATGATCTGGGTTGGCCAGGCCTGCCTTTGATGTATAAGGGACCTTCACTCCCAGCACAGGTTGGCTTTCAAAACTATTGTCTAGCTCAAGTCACTACAAAGCCAGCTTTGAGATCTAGCCCAAAGCTGAGTGACGGCTCCCTTTCTCTTCCAGAAGGTATGTGCTCTTCTATCTAAGGACAAATGCCTTTGATTTAGACCAATATGACTCACAGGGAATGAAAAAGGCTTCATTTTAACATTTTCAGCACCATCATCCACCTTGCACACATTTTCACACAATTTATAACATGTGTCTTACGCTAGGCTGTGAGCACCTTGAGAATGAGGAATGTCTATCTTATTGTTTTCCCAATGCCTGGGACACAGTAGTGAAAATTTGTTGAATGAATGAAATGAAAGGTTGAATGAAAGAATGACTAAATTCAGGGTGCTTGAACAAAAAACTTGCATGAAGACTCCTAATTAAGAAGCAAATCACATGAGAACAGAGTTAGAAACAGAGTTTCTAACTGTACCCAAGAAGGGCAGGGCTTGGGGCGGGCGTGGTTCCTCACCACGAGACCCCATGACTCCAGCACCTACGGCATGGCTACAAAATCTAGCCCAGTGCGTCTCAGTCTGCGCTTCAGAGAAACAAAGATTTTGTACCAGCCGCGCCCCCCCCCACCCCGGTTCCAGAGGTAGGGAGTGGCTTTCCAGAACCACCCAGAAAGGCACTGACAGAGTCGAGATGAGAGCAGGGACCCAACTCCTTGATCACAGAGGAAACCACATCCCAGTCAAAGTTGCCTCTCACGTGGCAGAAAGGCTTAGTTTAGCTGGAGGCGAAGGATGGGTCATGGTTCAAACCAGGGGAGGTGTCCTCATTAGTATTGGGCTTTTTTCTTGGCACTGTTTCAGGAGGCTGCAGGCAGCCTAGGGAGAGCCAGGGAGAGCGGCCCCGTCCCTGCAGACTCAACAGCGCGCAGGCCAAGACTCCTATAGTCTTCCCTTGACTAAGGAAAGGCTGCAGACAGTGCTGACTGGCTCTGGGATGATTTACTTCTCTGAAATACCTCCATTTAAATGCTAATTTCCCCAGAACTGAGGGGTGATCGGCTCTTGCATGCTGGTGGCTGTGTATTAGTGTATCCAAAACACTCACACGTATTCTTGAATGGGGACAGGCGGGAGGGAGAACCTTGGGAAGGGTCGGGGCAGCCAGGATGGCCAAGGAGCCCAGCTTCCCTCGCTTGTCGACAAGTTCCTGCCAGCATGGCGGATGACAGGGAAGCTACGCAAGGGACTTGCTCCGGGGAAAGGCTCCCTATAGGTTTGTGTCGCTTGGAGGTCATATGCAGGGGGCATGGGAGGTGAAGAAGCCTGCCCCTACTCTGTACACAAATGAACAGAATCTTGGGGGGCTTGTGCTGTAGGCGACCCCAGGCTGGGCTCTCTGAGGCTCTCAAAGGAATCCAGGATCTGGTATGGGGTTTAGGAAAAGGAACTAGCACTAAAGATAACTAGGGGGCAGTTCCCTGGTGGTCCAGCGGTTGTGACTCCGCACTTCACTGCTGAGGGCCCGTGTTCAGTCCCTGGTCGGGGAACTAAGGTCCTGCACGCCATGTGGTGTGGCCAGAGAAAAAAAAAAGCTAACTCTATATGAAGCCTCTTCCTCAACCCTTGAAGTTCAACTCATTACTCCCATTTTACAGATGACATTAGGAAGGCTGAGTAAAGTGTAAGTGACCTCTCCAAGGTCACACAGCCAGAGTCTGGATCCATGTCTGTATGATGTCTGAGCCCATGCCCTTTCCACCACCAGATCCCAAGGTAACTGCTGGAATTTACTCACAAACAAGAGGCGTGAGAGAGAAGTGACAAGAAAGATTTATTCCAAGTGGGGAAAACTGACATGGTTTCTTGGAAGGGGTGGTTTTTCGACTGGTCCTCCTGTTTCCTCCTAGCCTTCCTCACCCCCCACCCCATCCCCTGCACCTCCCCGATGTGAATGCACACGTGTGTTCACGTGCTCACCAAGAGTGGGAGTTCCGGCCAGCCTCTGCTGAGTGAGATCACTTTTTCCCATCTGGTGCCCGCTAGCTCTGTGGCCCTGGCCCCTATCTGAGCTCCATGGGAGCCAGGGTGTCTGCATGTTAGGAAGTTAGAGGAAGAAAAAGTAGGGTTTTGAAGCTTCTTATGGAAAGGCTGGCATTTTAGACTAAAATCCCCAATATCCCTTGGAAACTAAAGCATTTGGGTACCCTGTAACAAAACATCAGAAAGGACCCCACACAGGTCATACACACATTACTTTTGTCTCTGGGTTTCCTTCCTTTGCTTCCGCAACAAACGTTCATTGAGCATCTACTTTGTATGCAGTTGACACTGGCCTCGGCCCTGGGGAAGGCGGCAGCAAATGGGACAGGCATCGTCTTGGCCCCCGTGGAGCTCACAGTCTAGTGGGAGAGTAGATATCCATCAAGGTCCCGAAGAGCACATCTGGGTTAGGAACTATGACGCTCTTCCTAGAAGAAAAGAGCAAGATGCTATGAGAGGGTGTAACAGGAGAACTGACCTTGGGAAGCTTTCTGAAGGGCAGAGGAATAATGTGTGGTCTGAGTGACAAGTAGGAGTTGGCCTGCTGCAGGGAGCTGGGGGCCAAGAGCTTTCCAGAGAGGGCAAATCCTTTGTAGGAAGTGAGTATGCCCCATCAGAGGAACTTAGGGCCAATCAGTGCAGCTGGACCGCGGGCAGGGGCACTGGTTCGTGAAACAAGGCAGAAGGAGTAGGCAGGGGCTAGATGGTGGAGGCCTTGAGACCTTCACACAGTGCCTGCGTTCTCCACCAGGCACCTCCTCTGAATTCCCACTGCCGTACCCCTAGCGTGCATGGGAGACCCCGAAACACATTTGTGGAATGAAAGAGACCTCCCACTCCCAGAGTTCTCCCGAGTCCCCGGAACCCAGGATCTGCTACTTTAAAAATCTTATGAATTGTTTCCATATAATGTCAATTGAGATTGAACTGTTTTCATGGATATTTGCGGGGGGGAGATGTTTGTCCAAAGAAACAGTAGCCCTGTCGCCGTTAGAGACACAACTTACGCAGACCTGCACACACACAGATATGCACGTACAGTGGTATCCCTGGGCTCGGAAGCACACCCCTCCCTGGCCTGGTCTCAGGTTATCCCGGTGATCAGGAGCACGGGCTCTGGATTGATCCAGTGAATGTGTCCTTACTGAGTACCAGGTTCTCAGCTAGGAGCCCCATTACCACTTCCTAACTGTGGACCTCAGTTGGACAAGTTCCTTAACCTCTCTGAGGATCCATGTCTTCATCTGTAAAATGGGAATAATAATAGTAGTTATAGAATTCTCACGTGGTGAAAATGGCATACACATTCACATGTATCTTGACACACACTACCTAGGACATAGCTGATGATCGACAAATAGGATCAATAAACAAATATTACTTACTCTTCTTCCTATCTGCCTCTTATTAGGATTCGTTAGTTGCCTGGTAGTTTATACTACACACACCCCCACGTACACACGAGCTCTGAGAATCTGGATTTGTTTTCGAGCCAACTGAGTTTCAGCCAGCACCCTGCCATCCCCCCCATCACCTCCCCCAGGTGGGTGCATTCTGAAGTTGCTGTCTGGGTTCTGCCTGGGGTTCTCGGCCCAGTGGCACCTTCCCAGCTCTGCTCTTCCCATCCTGTTTTGCCTCCCGGGAGAGCTGACTAATGCAAAGGCCCTGGGCGCCCTCTGCTGGCAGAGGCCATGCAGGACTTGTGGCCATCGCCCAGGCAGCCACGAAGGGGCCCAGTCCTGAGGGGCCATCATTGGTCCTTGGTCTTTGCTGCAGCTGTCTTGTCATTCCCTGCTCCACCCCTGCCTCCCTCCCTCCCCGCTCTCCGCACTGGCCTGTGAACTCCCACCCTTCCATGGTCTCCCACCTTCTCACGCTCTTCCTTGAGACCCTCCCTGCGTCCTGCGAAAACCTTCCTCCGAGAAGGGGAGTGTGCGCTGGCCCCCTGCCCTCCTGAGGGCGGCCACTGTGCTGCCACTCCCTGAGGTCAGATTGAGGTCAGATTTGCCCAGAGTCAAGCCCAGCTTAAATAGAAGGCAGAAGGATTAGAGGAGAGGAACGTGGGGCTGGCGAGGGTGTCCCTGTCCCCCTCCTCTGCGATTATAAACGCATAGCCAGAGATGTGAAGTCGTGACCCTGGGTGGTAAAATGAAAAGTGACGAGCTTGCCTTCAGATCCCTCTTCCCAAATGCACTTGGTGTGTAAGTCCAGGGAGGTCAGTTCACGTCTCAGAGCCTCCATTTCCCCATCAGTCAAGTGGGGGTGTAATCGCACTCATCTCACAACATGGGAGTGAGGGTCGTGAAGTCACCTGGAGAGCAGAGCCCCTCGTATGCGGTCAAATTACAATGAGTAACAGACCCCTTCTTTAGGCTGCAGCCTGTCTGGGCTCAGTGCACCCCGGGGTGCTACGGCTCTTCCAGCTTTGACAGCCTGTGACTGTCACAGGCAGCGTCTTCAGTGCCCCACACCTGTGCAGTGATGTGGAGTGTGGGCTTTGGGGCCAGACCACCTGAGATCTCCCGCTTGCCGGCTGTGCGGTTTTAAGTAGTTACATAACTGCTTTGTGCTTGTGCTTTTCCACCTCCCAACTAGGGGTCTTAAGGGCACTTAATCCATATGGTTGGGTGAGAACTAATGTAAAGTACTCGGAACGTCGCCTGGTGCATAGGAGGTACTCAGCAGTTTTTGCCATCATTGTTATTGTGATTTCACTAAGGCAGGCTGAAGAGCGCTTAGGATCCCCATTTTACAGATGAGAAAACTGAGGTTTGAGTGGTTTGCTCCAGGTTTCACAGCTAGGATGCAGTGTGGGCAGATCAGGAACTCAATCTTCAGAGCCATCTCAGTCTTGCCCTCTCCTATTCATAAAACAAGTGCTTGGGTCTCGTGGGGAAGGGACCTTTAGCCAAAAGCCTCCAGCCCATCCAGATCCCTGATAGCTGGCCCTACTGACTGTTCTGTGTGGCTGATCCATTGTCTCCCCCACCCAGCTGGGAAGATCTAAAGGACAAAGGGAGAAGCCAGTCTATCTCTGGATCCTGAGTACCTAGCTCAGGGCTCCACCCCGAGTGTGTGCTCAGCGCATGTTAGTTGAATGACTAGGGCAGGGGGACAGTCTCCACCTCATTGTATGTCTAAGGGAAGGTCTGTATCACAAGAGGCCACCTCATGAGGGGGACAGGAAGAAACTTAGTTCCTTAGGCCCTGGTGGGAGTTACATGCTACCTGGGGGCACCTCCATGACCCCTGGCAGGTTCTCTTTTTCTATTCACGTGGCTGACCCACACGTCCAAGTCTGCAGACAAATCAAAGGCCAGCCACAAACACAGGTGGAACCCACGACAACAGGCACACGTGTAGACATAAGCAGGTACGGCTCTGCAGACAAACACGGGCACAGCCATGCTGCACACAACAGCGTGCTTAACTGTACAAGTGTGGGCCTAGAAACTCAACGTCGTGCGCATGCGTGCCCAGCAGACAGTCCAAGGCCCAGCCGCTTACCTCACCAGAGGTGCAGTCAGAGAGACCAGGTTCCAATCCCAAATTTACCACCTCTTAACTCTGAACCTCATTTTTCCTTTCGTGTAAAATGAAGATAATGATAACTATCTTGTGGGTCACTGTGAAGACTAAATGATTAAATAGATGCAAAGTGCTTAGCGAGATTCTAGCAAATTAAGGATTCAATCAGGAGTTGTCAAAGATGACACTGATGATGATGACGAAGATGCTGGTGATGTTGAAGATGGAGGCAATGGGTCCTCCCCTGGATGCTGACCTGCTCAGGGGTCAGACACCGAGAAGGTGTTCACTAAATGAATGACTAGAGGGTGAGCTTTGAAGGTGCCTGGGGTGGAGTGCATGGGGACGTGCAGTACAGAAAGGAAGGTGACCCAGGTCACAATGCTTGCTTGGCTGCCTTTGAACTGCCCGAGATCCAGGCTTCAAAGGCATTGCTTTGGCATCACAGATTTTTGTTTGCCTCTTTCTGATTTTCATTTCAAGGTTGCCCATTCCAGGTGGCAAAATGAAGCGATAAACCTCCCCTTCCCTTTGTTCTTCAATTCCCCCTCCTCCTCTCCAGATCGTAGTTAGTGTCTCTAACTCTGAGGATTTCTGAATAAGAAGGGACCTCAAAAGTCAGATCTGAATACAGAACTGCCCTGGATACCGTCCATGCCAAGTGGCTATCAAGTTCCCTACTTGCATACTCCCAGCTACGGCAAGCTCACCACCTCGCAGTGGCAGGCTGTTCCATTCTTAGGCAGGTCTGTTGTCTGAAAGATGGAAGCCTGCCTCCCTGCAATGCACTATCACCTCATCCCCCACACCTTAAGACTACCTTTGTTCAGGGTTCAGTGCCCCGAGGGCACCCCGAGGCTTGTCTTCTGTTTCCTGGAGTGGCCCTGCAGAGAAGCGACAGAGGTACCTGAAGAATTTAGGGCAAGAAAGAGCACTAGCCTAGGAGTGGGGAGATCTGGTTTTGAGTCTAACCCGTTGGTTGTCTGTGAGAAATTTGCTCCCCTTCTCTCGGCCTCAGTTTCCCCATCTCTAAAAGGAGGAGTTAGATCCAAAGGGTCTCTTAGGATCCTTCCACTTTAGCACTCCAACACCCATTCTTTCAAGCCTCCCTTTCTCCAGCTCAGTCTCACCCGCTCTTTCTTCAAGCACTCCACACTCTCCTCAGTTCCCTTGCATCCTGGCTCACCGTTGTCACCGCTTATGTAAAGGGACATTTAGCAGCCAAAGAGACAGTTTATAGAATATCAGACTGTGTCTTAGGCAGTTGGCAGCTTTCTCCCATTAAGTGTTTAAAACTACCCTGAGATCTGACTTTCATAGAAAAGGAAACTGAGGTTCTGAGTGGACCAGGAACTTGCTCAAGATCACGCAGCTAGTAAGTGGTGGGCCAGGACTGAAGCCCCAGCCTGCCGGATTCTGGAACCCGTCCTTAGCACCATGGCCCCGGGGCTGGGACTCAGGGAGCCAGAGGCATCCCACCAAGGCCGTCCACAGGCTCACGAGTCAGTCTCTTCTGTGACTACGAGCTCCCTGCCCTCCTTCCCAGCAGCACCTGCAGCCTCCGCTTCCTCCATCTGGCAGCCTCTCTGCTCCTCTCCACAGGGAAAACAACTTCATCAAGGACTTTCCTCAGCTGGCCGACGGGCTGTCAGTGATCCCGCTGCCGGTGGAGGAGCAGTGCCGGGGGGTCCTCTCCGAGCCCCTCCCAGACCTCCAGCTGCTCACCGGTAAGACACACATGCTGGACCCCTCCCCAGCCTCCCTGACCACACACCTGCTCTCCAGTCCATCTCAGCTCTCAGCACATCCAGGATGGGCCCTGCCAATCCTCTGTGTTTGTGAGGGATGGGATGGGAAAGGGACCTACCTACCATTTCTTGGACTCATGGACTGTGCAGAGCTGGGGGCTTCCCCGAGACTCCAAGCTCTGAGCTGAGGCCGGATTTACTCTCTTAGAAACTTCAAGTACACAGTGCAGTATTATTAACTACAGTCACCGGGCTGCATGCTAGACCCCAAAACCGCACTCATCTGGTGTAACTGGACCTCTGTACCCTTTACCCAACATCTCCTCATTTTTCCTGCCTCCAGCCATCCTACTCTCTGCTTTTATGAGTCCAACGTTTTTCAATTCCACATAAAAGTGAGATCATGCAGTTCATTTTTAAGTCATTTTAAAATAAAATAAGTGGACCTCCCCCATCCCCACCCCAACCAGGAGCCTCTCTCAGTTGACAGCATCTCAGTTACACAAGCTGTTTTTGAATGTGGGCACTGGGCCATCCTGGGGGTTGGGTATCATTCCTCTCGTGTTATAGGTGAGGAATCTAGACTCAGAGAGGTGAAGGGACTGATCAAGGTCACACAGTAAATCTGCCAGGACTAGAACCGGGTGCCATGGCTCCAGGTCTTCTGCCCTTTTCACTCCACTCTGCAGTCCGTCCCCCAACCCCCAAGCTCCGTCTCTCCCCTACTGAGAAGGCCTCTTTTGCAGGCTCTCCTGAGGCTTGTATTTTCTGTCCCACTGCGGGATGCCCATCTGTTCCACCTCATCTTCTCCCAGTTCCTCTCTTGCCCTTTTGGGGGACTTTCCCAAGATGTAAGGACCCTGGCTCTGCTTTTGTGATACAGTACATTGTGGTTCTGCGTTAGTGGTACAAACTCTTAGGATTATTTGTTTTGATTTGGGGATCCTTGGAGGTGTCCTCATAAAGGAACTGTTATATTTTAAGGGTTATTATTTTTTGTTTTTTTTTTTTACTTACCAGAAAAAATACCCTCTCCCCCAATCCCGGGGCTTCATTTTACCCCTAATCCTTTGGTGGGGATCTAGGATAGAGTCAGGTAAGATGGGGGTCAGAGATTGAGTAGGACCAGGGATGGGTTTTTGGTCAGGAATAGTATGCAAGGAAGTGAGTGAGTCAGTAAATAGGTATTTATTGAGAGCCTACTATATGTCAGGCTCTGTTCTGTCTCTGCAGGAGTGGGAATAATATAGACCATGGCCTTGACCTCAAGGAGCTGACATTTCACTGAAGGGGCTTATATTTCAAGCTGGAATCCAGGAGGGACCAGGGGTGGGGAAAGTGAGGGATGGAGTGATGATCACTTATGGGGGTGGCCCAGGGATGGGGTGAGGGGCAGGGAAGATGGTTTGGTAAATTTCTTGATAATCAAAAGAGGCAGCAGCGTTGTTTTGCTTTGTTTTGTTTCCTTTTGGACACCATTCCACCAAGTGCCTAAGCTGCATCAGCAGTCTGCATCAGAATATCTGCCTCCCTCTATTGGGGACGGCCCCTCCAAGCCTGCTCAGAATTAGGGCAAGCAGTCATAGACGGGGCAGAGGCTGCCTGGGTGCTGGTGTCTAGTCTTCCTGTACAGACTGTTTTCTTTGCCCTGACTCAAAACACGGCCCTCTCCTCCTCTCCCACCCTCTCTCCTTCTCTCCCCGGTGTCTGCAGAGGAAGGAAAGGACAGGCAGAGCAGATAAACAGAGAGGACGTATTTGTAACAAAACAACCTCCCTCCAGTGGACATATCTTTGGGGATCATGAATATTTTACTTTAAAATGAAAAGAAAGCCTCTAAGAAATTATATTATTCCTGGGGCTAAGGGGGGAAAAAAAAGTTGATAGTAATGGACAACTTTTATACTGCAGTAATGTCCAGGAAGAAATCATTTGTTCCAGTGAGATTCTCATTTGCATCTTGGTATCAAATATCTCTTTAAGTGCCTCCTCACCAGGGGACAAGAGAAAAGGACAGAAAATGTGCCTGCCATTTGCAGAGGATACACAAGAGTAACAGTAACTGCTGATGTGACTAGCATTTCTTTTTCACGTATTTTTTCCTGATTATAAAAAAGAGAGTCTGCAGTGCTTAGAGCACAAAATTTAGAAAATGGAGATGAATAGAAATCGGAAAACAAGGATCTTTCACACATCCGCCACACTGAGTTAACCACTTGCTAACATTTTGTTGTGTTTTTTTTTCTTTGTTTATGTTTTGTCTACACTTGTGTTTCACACGATGCATTCTATGAAACATGAGTTCCAGTGAAACCTAAAAACGGGGCTCCTTGGTCAAAAATGTTTGCAAAACGTTATGCACTATTTTCACGTACCTTTAAAATGCATATTAATTTATTCAAGGTGCTGAGAAATTATACAGCTTTTTTTGTTTTAATCTTTTTTAACTTTGTTTAGCCAGCGTTTCTTGGTCTTGTTTGAAATGGTAACCTTTTATGCGTACGCACAGGTATTTTATGAGCTACCAAAGGACATCTTATGTTTCCATGTTAGGAAACAGTCTGTAGAGGGTGAACAAACATAAATCGTCAGATAGCAAATGTGTCAGGCTTTGCACATGGTCTCTGTCACAGCTGCTCAACTCTGCTGTCATCGTGCAAAAGTAGTCTTAGGCCGTATGTGATGAATGGGCTGTGGTTCTCTGGCCCCCAGTCCACACGTAGGACATTTCAAGATTACCAAAGGACTTCCACTGCTATTAATTTATTTGAGTCTCACAATACGCTTGTGAAATAAGATCAGCCCAGGTAGCCATGGTATCAGATGGGGAAACTGAGGCACTGTGCTATCTAGCACCCCATGGCAAATCGCCACCAGAGTTAGTGGAACCGTAAACCCATTCTTGCTTGTAGGGTGAAGGGGGCCATGTGAGCTGTAGAGCAGAGAGAAAAGGCGGGGTTGGGGCTGAGGTCAGAGGCCAGGAAGGAAGAGGCCTGGAGGTGGAGTCCAGATAAAACTGCCAACCCCAGGGAGAGCCCTCACCCTAGGGCCGAGCCTCTGTCCACTTAGAAGAGGTGGCTGTTGCCCAGAGCCCAGGGCCACAGGGTGGGTTTGTAGGGGGAGGCCTCTACGTGCTGGGCTCACACGAGCTTCTTCTTCCCTCCCCAGGAGACGTCAGGTATGATGAGGCCATGGGTTACCCCATGGTGCAGCAGTGGCGGGTCCGCAGCAACCTGTACCGCGTGAAGCTCAGCACCATCACCCTCTCGGCAGGTGAGGACTGCCGCCCGCAGCCAGGGGGCGTAGCGTGGTTCAGCTCAGGTCCGCCAAGGATGCTGGCCCTGGAGATGCTGAGGGAAGGAGGCCACGCCCCACCCACCTACCACCGCCCCCCCCCCCCTTCCCCGCCATCAACAATCTCACAGGGAGGGCAGATGGACAAGCAGGCAGGACAGTGGTGTCCACACACTGCAGCAGGTCAATGCAGTCATGGGGCCGCTGTCCATTCTGGGGAGTCAGAGAGGCTCCTGGAGGAAGGGGTGTCTGAGCAGGGTGTGGGGGATGAATAGGAGAGAGGGGCAGATGATAATCTAGGTCACACTTACATTCTCAAAGCACTTCAGGTGTGTGAATTGTATGAGTTCTTTCAGGCACTGATTCCTCTGGGTTCTCCTGGCTGATTTCTTTTCCTGCCCATTTCCTACTCAGCAGTAATGCAGTCCCTGCTCCCCTCCCCCCACCAACACACACACACACACACACACACACACACACACGCACGCACGCACGCACACACACGCTGCTCACACTTTGTCCACATGAACCCTGTGCTTCAGCTGATAGGGACAGTTTGTTGTTCTCAAAATGGGACATTTTCTTTCTTGTCTCTGTGACTTTGCGCACGCTGTTTCCTCCGCCTGGATCTCCTCGCACATCCTGCGATACGCGGAGATGCCTCCCCCATTATCTCTACCCTTTGGAATAATTCAAGGAACTCCCTGTGCTCAACTGCCTATATTAAAGCACTAACAAGTGCTTGATTCACATCAGAATCCTGTCTGTCTCCCCCACTAACCTGACAACTGTGGGTAGGGCTTGGGTCTTATTTATCCCTGTACCTTACATTCCTGCACATTACTGGTGCTCCGTTTTGATGAAGGAATAAAAGATAAACGAAAACTGAAAAGGAAATGAAAACTGAAAAGATGGGGCCTGGCCTTGGGTTTTCTACCCTGACTCTTACTCATAACACTGCCACTGGGTTATTGTCCAAGTATCTTGAAATGGTGGGCGAGCTCTTTTCTCCTCTTTTCTCTTTCAATATCGCTTCGTTCGTGAACAACATGGAACTCTTTTAGCCTGGGTATGGGGAAGTATAAATAGTAATTATGGCTGACATCACCCAAGCGCTTTATAATGTTTCATATCTTAGGGCTTACATCAGTCTCGAGGGGAAGGCATTCTTTATCACTTTTTTTTTTCAGATAAGGAAACTGAGGGTCAGAGAGGTTAAGTAACTTGCCCAAGGTCACACAGCTAGTAAGTGGCAGAACAGGAGCAGGGCAGGGATTTGAAGGCAGTGTTGTCTGCCTGGATAAAGAGCCACAGGGCATCTCCATGGTGTTATTTACTACTTAACAAAAACCATCTCATTATTAACTCTGCTGCATTAATTACCCAGCTGCATGGGTTAACAGGTTGATGGGGAGGGGTTGTTCTAATCAAGGACCCATTCTTTGAGCCCTGTTTCTGTTTTTACCACCACCCACACCTTTACACCTGCGCTTGTGAATAACACTGCCGTGTTCCTGTTAGAACTACAAAGGTGTATCTACGTTAATTAATCAATAATGACGCTCCCGAGAACTCCCTTGTAAATCAAATGTTCGCACATTGGAGCGCATTTTTCATGTGGAAGAAGAGCTTGCTCTTTTACATTCTACTTTGATGTGGCACAGAATCAGCTGTTCTTATAATAATGGGCGTCGGTGTGTCTGCTGTGTCCGGGATCTGTGCCGTGAACCTGGTTGACTTGTGGGTGGGGAAGGATGCATGTGCAGACTCAGAGACAAGTAGGACAGACCTTCTGCTTTCAAGGTGATGCCTGTTGAAGGTGCAAAGGGTGGGTGCTCCAGATGGTGGGAAAAGCTTCTTGGGGGAGGGGTGACTTCCTGGGGCCTGAAAGCATGAGTGTGACTTAGGGAGGAAGTGGGTGTCCATTCCAGGTAAATCGTGGGGTGTGTGTTTGTGTGTGTGTGTGTGTGTGTGTGTGTGTGTGTGTGTGTGTGTGTTGAGAGTGTGGGAGGGATATACATAAAGAAAAAATGATGGAAATCCCAGATCACATACAGGAGAAATAAGAAAACTGATTTGGCCACAGATAAAGCCTGATGTATGTAGCTCATGGGAGATGACCTTGGAGGCCTGGGATACCCAGGTAGGGTCATTGAGCTTTATCCATAGCAGGGAGGAGCCCAGAAGGTCTTAAGGCCCCTGGAAAAATAGCTTGGTGACCTGCCTGTAGGAGGAGAAAGAAGGCAGGGGGGCAGTGGTTACTGAGTGATTGCTGTGCAGGCCCCATGCCAGGCACTGAGGACTCAGGCCCCTTTGGCATAGGACTAAAGGCAATGGAACAGCAAGGAGGCCCTTGACAATGGCAGGAGAAAGGACATAACTGTTGTTTTAGGGAGGCTGAGGCAGGGACAGAAAGGGAAGTGATGTTACAGGAAGCTAAGCCAGGGATCAGATATGAGGACACAGACTGTCTGCTGAGCCTGGGCCAGTGCAGCCCCCAGGCTCCAGCCGTGGACCGCTCAGGCCCTGGATAATTGGGTACATGGGAAGTGCGTGCATCCTGGGGTGAGAAGAGAAGTGGGTTGGAATCCTAGCTCCTCTGGCTGGAGGACCAAAAGCAAATCAGCTCCAGTTTATGACCTTTGACTTGCTCATCCACTCGACAGGGCTTATTATGGGTGGGACTGCAGTGCTGGGCTGAGGTTAAATTAGACAAAGTGTCCGGAACATCTAGCAGTGTGCCTGGAACACGCTAGGTCCTCAGTAGATATCAGCTTTGATTTTTCCTGGTTGTGATGTTCAGGTCGCCAGCTATAGGCCTTCCCCTGCTGTTGATTCCCTGTCAGTCCTAGTGTCTTGTGTGTCCACCAGCGAGAGCAGTCTTTGCAAAATAAGTGAGGGAAAGCTGTGCACATGTGGCTGCCACCATGGTGATGGATAAAGCACCAAATCCAGGCTTGTCATTTGCCGGCCACCAGCCTCCCAAGCCTGACCACCTCTGCGTGCTGCTCCTCTGTCCAGGCTTCACCGACGTCCTCAAGATCCTGACCAAGGAGAGCAGTCGGGAGGAGCTGCTGTCCTTCATCCAGCACTACGGCTCACACTACGTCGCAGAAGCCCTCTATGGCTCCGAGCTCACCTGCGTCATCCACTTCCCCAGCAAGAAGGTCCAGCAGCAGCTGTGGCTCCAGTATCAGAAAGGTAAGCCTGGAGGGCTTGCTGGAGGTGGTGGCCAGATGCAGTGTGGAGGTAAGGCTGCGGGGGAGATAACTGAGCTCCCTGGGAGCTAAATCCTGGCTCTGCCCCACAGAAACTGGGTGGCCTTAGGCAAGTCCCTGCCCCTCTCTGGGCTTCTCGTTCACTGTGGATGGAATGAAGGGCTGTGTGATGCTTTCTCAGGAGTCTTTCAGTTCAGGCATTTCCTGAGAGCCCGGGGTGTTGTTCCGGACTCCAGAACCCTGGCCTTCTACTGCACGCTCCTTGTTTCCCACTCTCTCCCCTTGAAACAACTGCCAGGGTCGGCGGGTGGAGGAGGCTGTGGGGTGGGAGTGTGTCTCCTTGACACCTTCTTCTCTTCAGGCTCTTGAAAGAACCCAAGAAGAGCTCTGGCTCCTTTGGGAGCAGTCACCTCATGTCTGGGGGACAGTTTCAAGCCTCTGCCATGGAGAGACTTTTATCCTCAGGGAGGGTCAGCAGATCTTATTTCCCTCCGATTCTCAGCTATTATCAGAATTGGAATTTCCCAGACGCAGGAGACCAGTCTGTGCCACTCCCCTTGGGAAATCCATTCCCTTCCCACCTCAGTTTTCCCTTCCTGTGAAATGGGTACTTTAGCCATTCCTGTCTCCCTCCTACAGTAAAGGAAAGTGGTTTATGCAGTAGCATTTGGAGAAAGATGGAACTATGGCACACACGCATTATGTATTGTAACAGGTCCATGTAGTCGCAGCCCCATTTCACAGATGAGAAGATGAATCTCAGATAAGCCAACAAGTGCCCTGCAGACACACATAGCAGGGTGAGGATCACTTCCTGTTACCATTGTTACTATTATTATCAATTAATTTGAAAAGAAAGTCTCTCGATCGACAGAAAGGGTGAGGAGTAGTGTTAAAACGTGCTTGCACCTTCTCCATATGGACCAGCCATCCTATCTCCAAGAACCAGATTGACCGTAACTCCTAAAACCACAGAATGTGGGAGCCACAGGGACCTGGCAGGTCTCACTGGGCTCAGCACTCCCATTGCACACCTGGGAAAACTAAGGCTGAAAGGGAAGAGGAATCTTGCTCAGAGTCACACAGCTCCTCTGGATAGAGCCAAGACACAGCGGGACGCTGCACACTCCCTGTCTAGCTCTTCTCATGCAGCCCCTCATCCCCAACTGGATGAAGCCCTTTGTCTTTCCCCGAACAATTCCCTTTGCACCCTCCACCCTGTCATGGTCTCATCCCTCCCTTTCTCGTGTGTGCGACTGTTTGGGGCACCAGGGGTGGTTTATAGGCGCAGGGGAATAATTGAGTTGTCTGGGAATAGCTCCGGTTTATGGCTGTGAAAACAACAGTCTTTAAGGAAGTGCATTAAATCAATAGAAGTCTCATTGTGCTACCCTATAAATAAGGTGACACATCATTAAGCAGGGCAGTAAGCTTCCGGACTTTGAAGTAATACAATTAGGTTATGTTTATAAAAACCTTCGCTCACTGTGGCCACTGAACCAATTTGCCTCGTCCGGCATTTGGGGCCTGGGATGCTGCGTTAATGCTGAATCCCACCCCATCTCCACCCTCGGCTGCTTCCAGGCCTTGGACTTTTTCACTCCAGAAAATGCTATTTCTTATATACAATGGATGCATGGAATCTATGGCAAGTAAGATGGGGACGAGGGCAGACAGAATGCTGAAACAGCATCTGGGGACCCCCTTCAAGACTCAGAGAACCTTCAAGTTTTCCACAAACTTGCTGGGTGGACTCGGTACAGAAGCTTTTCCTTCTGGGCTTCCAGGGCAAAGGCACCTTTCTTTCTTCCCTTGTCCGTGCTCGCTCCCAGAAGAGCATAGGGATACACTGAGGCCGGCTGATCTGTGTGTGTTTCTTCCTCTCTGTCTCTACCTGATGTGACCACCTGGATGGTACATCAAACACTGTAGTTTTACTTTTAAATTTGCAAGTGACGCTGGGGAGGAGGTGGATGAGAAGCTGGAAATTTGCCCACGAAGGACAGAAAGGACTCTGGACTCAGAGATAGTTGGTGTGTGTCCCTTCTCTCCCCAGCCACCTGTGTATCACTGACATCTATATGTCAACTGTGTGTCATTGACATCTGTGAAACCAGGGTTCACTGGGGACCAGGTCAGGATGAATCTGGGTTTGGAAGCTGATCACTCTTGGGGCAGAGCTTGTGGGAAGAAGACGGATTAGAACAGTGTCGAAGTGGGACAGACAGGATTTCAAGTCCCGATACCTCTTCTTACATCCCTGCCAGGAAGCCTCAGGCAAAGTAACTTCTAAGTTTCAGTCTCCTTGTTTGGTAAGTGAGGGATAGTAATTTCCTTACAAGGCTTTTGGGAGAATGAAATGAGATAATGCAGGTAAGACACATCGCATGCAATACATACATAAAAAACAGTTGCTTAATGTGAAGTTACGTTATGGACATCAGCTGAGCATTGTAGTCCTGGCCACAGCTCTTGCTGATGTGTGGCCACAGCCCTCATTTCTCCCTGAAAAGCACCTGTGTCACTAGTCCCTGCAAATATCCTTTCAGCCCAGCAAGGGTAGAGGGTGGAGTGCTCCAGAATTCTTTGAAATCTATGTTTAGACCCAGATGGTGGTTTCTTCTTGGTAGGAAACGCCAAGGCTGAAAGAGCAGGCTGTGAAGAGACCAAACAGGGTGTGGATAAGAACCACGGACATTGTACAGCCCTTCACAGTTTACACACAGCCTTCCTTCAGTCCTCCCACCTACCCCTTGAGGCAGAGAAGGCGCGAATACTCACCCTTTATCTTAGAGAAGGGAAATCTGAACTTAAAAGAGATTGTCGGCATACCAGGGGCACACAGTTTGCTACTGAATGAGCTGGTGTTTAAATTCCAACCTGAGCCCACATCCAGTGTCCCCAGACATTAGAAACAAACGTCCCAGCCTTTCCAGGTTCACTAATCATGGGGCTCTGGCCACTGTTGTGATCCAGCCACTAGAAGTCATGGAAAGTCAAGGGAGTTGGGGTGAATGTGCCTGATTAAAATATCTCCCACGAGTCATTCATTAACCTCTGGTTCACCGGTTCTTCCTAAGCGCTTCTTCCCAGCAGACCTCGTGCCACATGCTGGGGCATTGCGGTAGGCAAGACATGGGTGCTGTCCTCACGTGGGTCCAGCCTGTATTAGCCTTCCAACATTTTGTCATTCTTGTGATAGACTTTTTTTTTTTTTTTTAATCTACTGATAGACGGCTGGAGAAAGGCAGGTGGCTGGGCATGTGGTGGGGAACCCAGTCACTGTCATACGATGGCCCATAACTTGTTTCATGTACCAGTTCTGATTCGCTGGGGAGTGGCTTTTCTAGACCAGTATGTGAAGGTCACTGGGATCACTGGGAAAGAACGCTGAGATCAATGAACAATATCTGCTGTTTGCAGAAAGGGAGAGTGGTTGTCCATACCTTTGTATTGTTTCCCTGTAATAGGGCAAAATGAAAGCTTGAACAACAGACCCAGCTTCAGATGATGATTCCAGAGAGGCACTGGGCATGCCAACAAGAACTAGAAAGATCCAGGCAGGGAGGCGGGGTTTCCTATCACCAAGTGGATATTATGGGCATTCCACCAGTCCAGAAGGGACTGGAGCACTGGACAGGTCAATTAGATGGTACCAGCCAAAGCCAGGAAGAGCTGGACCTTAGAAGGCAACTAGAATAGCTTAAGTCATCCCCAGAAACTCCAGCCCAGGTATGATTAGCTTGGAAGCTGTTCAGCCTGTCAGGTTCCTTTAACCATCACCTCTGCTCCCAGGCCGTGCTCCAAGCACCACGTCAAGTTTTTAGTTTCTTGCCGCAGCTTAATATTTTCACTATATGCTACTGTTTTCCTGATGCACCTATATTTTGAAAAGCTACTTTCCTCCTAATCGGGGCTTCACTTCACTCTTTGACTTAATATTCACACATTCTTCCTAGCCATGACCTCAGTGCATGAGTCTTATATCATGATTAAGACTCCCTGTATAAAGTTACCCTTCTTCTGGCTATCTTGGATAAAGACTTCCTCATTTGCAGACAAAACACAGGTTTTGCAGTCGATGGACCTTGGTTCAGATCCCAGCTTCCCTCTTACAAGCTGTGTGATCTTGGGCAAATCGGTTCACGCTCTAAGATCTACTTTCCCATATGCAAGATACGGGATCCAATGACAGCATAGACAATCAATGATGGACTTATTTATCTACCACTGAGCCAGGCATCTAATTACTATCTTGATCCAATCCACTCCCTCCACCCACGGCTGCCGCATACACTCGGGTAACCGTGATCCCAGATGTGTGTGTGTAGGTACACACGTGTATATGTTGGGGCGGGGGGGAGGTATGGCTGCTACTTTACTCCGCTCTCTTGTCAGTTGACTCAGCAGTAAGGACAGGGGTAGACTGGACTCAGGTGGAGAGGGACTGCTGGGGTGGAGCCAGTGAGGGAGGGAGCCGTGGAGCTCTACTAGGGAGGTGTCTGTGACACCTGCACTTCTGTTATCCCTTGTCATTCTCTATTCAGAGGGGATAGTGATGAATGCAGACATTATGAGTCCGATAGGTTTCCTGAATTTTCAGTGGCTTCTTTTTCACGGAGAAAGTGACTGTGGAAGGTAAAGGATGTGTGCATGTAAAGGAATTGTTCATTCTCTGTGTGTGTGAGAGAGAGACAGAGACAGGGACAGAGAGAGATAGAGACAGAGAGAGATTGACTGAGGGAAATAGGAGGAGACAGAAAAACAAAGAGAGATAGACACAGGGAAACCAAAATCCACAAAGAGAAATGAAGAAACAAAAAGTGTAGAAGAGAAAGTGTATGCGATTAATATGTCTTTTCCAAGTTTAGAGACTCGGTGACCCTGATGAAAGGACATTCTCCATGTGAAGGTTGAACTGCTCTTGAGTTTAGATTGGGAGAGCCTATAACATAGAGATGTCCCCACAGATAAATGCCTGTTGCCACCTTTAAGAGATGTTTTATCTCTATTTTAATTTCCCAAGACTGTCCAAAGGAATGAACTTCTGCATTTCCATTTGAATTACGATGCCCTTTTGAATGTCACCTGAAACATTCCTAGATTACTCTTTAAAGGAATTCTGGCTGTTTGAAAGGCACCTCAGGGGTTGGGGAGGGGGGAGGAGAAGGGAAAGATGTAGTCAAGTGTCACCTCCTTTTGTGAGGACAGGTGTAGCCCAGGGGCTGATGTGAGCTGGAGAACTCTCCTGGGCTTTCTGTTTCCTGAGGGAACTTGCTTCAGAGATGCCAACCGGACATGAAAGGAGTCAGTCTCAGAGCTGAGACCTGCATGGGTACTGGTCTGCTTCCCTGGTGAAATCATCTGGGGGCAGTTTTCATTAGCATTTGATGACGCTGACCACTTCCTGCTTGAGGCACTGTCTACGTTTGCTTCCGCGGTACCAGATCTTCCTGGTTGCCCACCTTCCTTCCTGACTTTTCCTTTTCTGTCTCCTTTGCTGGCTTATTCTCCTCTGCCAAACCAGTCAGTATGGTTTTGCAGGACTGCCCTTGTCTCTGTGGGGACTCTCAGCCACGCTGTCTGTTGCCATCCCTACGCTGATGACTCCCATTTTATAGTTCAGCCTTCAGGCTTTCCTCTGATACGTGCTATCCTGGTAGCTCTCTGCCTGCCCAAGCTCTGCCCCACACAGCCTAGAATTTTTCCAGTGTTCTGGTGAAAAGCACCTGTATCTCTTTAGAGGCAGAGCCACAAACCTAGAAATCCTCAACATTCTCCCTCTCCCTCGCTCCCTCCATTTCCAAACCATCCCAAGTCTTATCAATTTTAATTACCAAATAGCTTTTGAAATTGCCCACTTCTTCCCACCTCACTGCTGCCACCATAATGGCTTGTCTGGACTCTAGCGTTGGCCCCCTACCTGGTCTCCCTGCATCCAGTCCTGTCCCACATCAATCCAGCTGCACAGCCCTGAGGACAGTCAGGGTTCTCCAGAGAGAACCAACAGGATAGATGGGTAGATAGATAAAATTCTCTTTATTATATATTCTATGAACATATATATGATATATATTCATATGATATTTATGATATGTATAATATATATGAAAGCTATATATATAATCGGTTCTGTATCTCTAGATGTATGTATGTATATACACACATATCCATACACACACACACACACACACACACACACACACACAGAGAGAGAGAGAGAGAGAGAGAGAGAGAGAGAGGTTTATTATTAGAAATTAGCTCATGTGATTATGGAGGCTGAGAAGGTCCAAGCTAAGATCTCAGCAAACTGGAGACCAAAAGAGCCAGTGGTATGAGATCCAGTTCCAACGCCGGCAGGCTCTAGAACTAAGAAGAACCGATGCTTCTGTTCGAGTCCAAAGGCAGGAAATGATGGACATTCCAGCTCAAATACTCAGGCAGGAGGAACTCCATCTTACTCATGGGAGGGTCAGCCTTTGTTTCTATTCAGGCCTTCAACTGATTGAATGAGGCCCACCACATCAGAAAGAGCCGTCTGCCTTACTCAGTCTGCCGATTATTTTGCCGAAAACACCCTCACAGACACATCCAGAATACTGTTTGGTCAAATATCTGGACACCTCATGGCCCAGTCAAGTCCACATAAAAATGAAGCATCATGGGTTGTCTCTAAAATGGAGATCCCATCATGCCCTTCCTTCCATGAAAACCCCTGGGTGCCTTGTCATGGCCCTGAGGCTAATTTCCAAACTCTTCCCCACAGCCTCAGGGCCTTCTCAGATCTGCTGTGTCCCCAGCAACCTCCTTAGCCCCATCTGTCTCCATGCTCTCTGCCTTCCAGTCACATTGAGCCTCGTACTCCTTAACTATCACTTGGGTTAAAGTCTCAGCCTGGACAAGGTCCCAGTGAGCTGATGGGAGGTGGCTGAGTATCCCTTGCCCGTCCCCTGGCCCCTTGGCCTCCGTGCAGCTGTTTGTAGGACAGGTCTAGCTCTGGGCGGGTGTTTTTTCTTGGCGAGGACAGGAGGACATTAAATACGAGCTGGACACTCTCGAGCCTGCAGTGCGCCAAAGGAGACAGCCAACTTATTTCTCCTCAGAACCATGCAAAAAGACGATACAGGATGTGGTTCATTCAATACGAATAGGCCCACGAGACTGCTGTTTCTACAGATGAAATGACCAAAGAAAAGCATTTGTTCCCCGGTTTAGACTGAGTCCATCTGGAACGGAACACCCTAGTATTTTTCCTATTGGCGCGTCCCAAGGATAATAATCCTCCGCTTGTGCTCAGCACAGCGCACCTCACAAAGCACCTCCACATACATTATTTCATCCAATTTCCTCCTCACAACCAGCCTGTAAGGTGGGCATCGTTATCTGCATTTCACGCTTGAGGAAACCGAGGCTCAGACGGGGGAGATGATTTACGGGAGTTCACCCCAGGGAACTTGGCAGACCAGGGGTTTGAACTCAGGCCGCTTTCAGCACAAAGACCTTGCTTGTCCACCTCTATCACAGCAGCCTCAGAAACCTCTTCAGATGTTGGCATCAGACCCAGGGGAACTGTTTGCTTTCCTGTTCTGTCTCTCTCATCCACAGTTGAAAGAACTGGGGAAAGCTGAGACTCGGAGTTTAGTCCCTCAGCTCAGGCAGGGGTGGAAGGACTCTCGTTATTCACCCCTCTGCACAACATGCTTCTCTAGCGTAACTTAGGAGCAATGTTATAAGGTAAAGCCAAACCCTAAAACATCAGGGCTGAGAGAGGCCTCAGCAGTCATCTAGCCAGACCTGAGTTTCCCTTATGTGTCAGTTATGATCAAATGGTAGTGAAATGCTGCCTGGAATACTGCACTGAAAGAGATTCTGGGTCAGGACCAGGCTTGGTGGGGTCGAATCGCTTAGCAGTATCTGTCGTGAATGTGAGAGTAAGAAATGGTGAGTCATGTGTAAGGTGTTTTCCATCCCCATCTAGGTTAGCTATTCCCACTCTACAGATGGGAAAGTTGAGGTCAGTTTAGGTAATCCATTAGGACCCGCCACTGCAAAGGGGGAAATTTAATAACCAGCTAGAGGCATAATTTGGTCTTTCTTCACCTGAAAACCTACAGCAAATTCAAAGACTCCTAGTCGCCAAAGCCCCCCACATGCTCATAGATCACGGAGCCATTCATCTGGCAGCGTACCCATTTTCTTATTCCAGAGTTCCTGCACACACAAAAACACATGCACAGGGCTTCCCTGGTGGCGCGGTGGTTGAGAATCCGCCTGCAATGCATGGGACACGGGTTCGTGCCCCGGTCCGGGAAGATCCCACATGCCGCAGAGCGGCTGGGCCCGTGAGCCACGGCCACTGAGCCTGCGCGTCCGGAGCCTGTGCTCCACAACGGGCGAGGCCACAACAGTGAGGCCTGTGTACCGCAAAAAAAAAAAAAACAAAAACAAAAAACACATGCACAAATAACATCATTTCCTGAACCACTGGAGACTGTCCCCATTGTCCTAGCTAGGGGACGCATTCAGAGATCGACACTCCTGATTCTCTTCAGACTGGGGCCAGACCACGCTTGTTCCCCTATCACAGTCCCATTCCCAGGAAGGTCTCACAGGGACTCCGGGAGCAGGATTTTCGACAGGACCCTTCGCTCGCATCAGTCTTGCTCTAAGAATGTGGAATTTCCCTGGAGGTGAATATGGGGCTTTTGCTTTCTTTCTGTCTTCAGCCCCCTTCTGAGAACGAAATGGTCTGGAGGGAACACAGATACCCAGATGGAAGCTTTTGCCTTCCCAGGCCATTATTAGCAGGTGGAACTTTCCACCCTCAGGGCAGCCTCACGCACAGTTTCACACCACAGGGCGCCCTCCCCTGTCTCGCATGTTCCCTTCGTCCCTTCTCAGCCCCCAACTTTCCACAACAGTGCTCTGAGCCCCTAGTGTACTCCAGGGCCTGTGTCCGTGCTGAGGGTGCCATGGTGAATGAGACATGCTCTCTGCTCTCAAACAGCTCACAGGCAAATGGGAAAGATTTTCAGCAGGTGAACAGATGATTACAGCCCTTTGGATACATGCTGTGACAAGGAAGCATAAGGCGTGTGTGTGGGGGGGGCGGTGTAGGGCCAGGGGTGGAGGAGGCAAGGTGGGGAGGTGGGCCCCTAACCACTGGGATGAGCTGGGAATTTCCCTGGAGAAGATTCTAAGCCGAGCCCTGGGGGGTGAGGGCGTTTGCCATCTAGGGAGGTGGAGAGGGATGCGCAGGAGATGCAGGCTGGGTGTGTGGGGCAGCCTGGCAGGTGCTGAGTCCTCCCAGAGCAGTTGGGAGCAATAGTGCCTGAATCCCCTCCGGCATTCCTGAGGGTTGCCATTGGCTTCTTTGTTAGAGCTTTGTAAGTCTTTGCGCCTCTGCCATTGGCTCTGTCCACAGCAGAGAACTCTCACAAATAGGAGAGGCTGAATCTCCAAATGCCTAAAATTAAATGAAAACAGGGGACCGGTATGGGAGGTACCAGAGGAATCGTTGGAAAAACATCTGGACCTTTCAGGTTGTTATGAAGATGATACGAGATCATGTGATTAATCGGCCCATAGTAGGAGCTCAACATGAAATCAGTCATTCTTACCCGCTCCTTATCAGAGGTTACCTTTCAACAAATAACAACATACAAATCAAGCTGTGTGTGAGTCATCCGTCCCATCTGCCAGATGTGAATTAGGGTTTTCTGAGCCTCAGTCCTTTTATCTTTAAAATGGGCCTCATCATGCTTGCCTCACAGTATAGTTATGAGAATTAAAAGAATCAATGGTTGTAAAGTGATTATCGCTGCACCTGACATATAAGAAGTGCTCAGGAAATGCTAGCTAGTATTATTATCATTTATTACTGTGAGACACAATCAAGTTAGTGGTGATGCTTATTACTAAACAAAAAGCAGAATGATGTAGCTCTTTCCAGCCCTGACTACAGCAGCCTAAGATATAAGCCCTCTTCCTGCCAGACCTTCTAACACCATGGCTGTTTGTCTCTTGTTGGTCTGCCAGCTTGTGAATTTTAGTCCTGCCTGAGCCTGGAGGTGGGAATAGAAGGCAGAGTTATCAGAAAGCACAGCCTGGAGCCCAGCGGTGGAGCACAGGGGAGCGTGTTTGCACAGCCAAACACCAAGCTTATAGTGGTCAAGAATGTGTAGGGGTGTGTTGGGGGGAGGGCGGGGGCCGGGTGACAGAGGAGTGGGCAGCAATAACTGACTTGTTTTCTGTTTCTACTATGAAACAATTAATCACACGATCTCACACTGTGTTTGTAAAACCCCTGTGAGGTCCAGGTTATTATCCTTATCTTCTAAATGAGAAAACTCATGTGCTCAAGGTCATGTGGCTTGGTAATAGACAGAGGCAGGATTCTATCCCAGGACTGTCTGACTCCAAACTCCACATACCCTACTGCCCCCCTGTAATAACGAAAGCCAGTGGCACTGAGAACCACTGAGTGGCAGGAGATTCGCTGCCACCTCACATACATGATCTCATTTAATCCTCCAAACAGTCCTCTAAAGCCAGTATCTTTATGCCTGGGAAACTGAGACTCAGCGTGGGTAAGATACATAATCCAGAGGTACATAGGTGGTGAAAGGTACTCTCTCTTGCCGTCTCTTTCTTCCATCCTTTCTCCAGTCCTCTCACCATTTACTTTTTACTATTAATTAACCACAATGGGCACTCCAACAAGTGTGTTCTCCCTGAGAGGCCTTTCTCTTCCTCCGAAGCAATTAGAAGTACTTGGTCACGAAGAGTGAGAAAAGAGGCAGATAGACCAACATGATTCCAGCCTGCATGATGTCGGCCCGCTGGCTCCAGATTCTTGTTTCCTAGCAACAACTTGGCTCTGGGTCAGGGTGAAGGCTTTGAGGCAGGCCTTAGAGGCGGACTTGACCAGTGATCCATTGGGTTGGAGCTGGCCTTGGCTGTCTTCATCTGACACACCAGCTTTGTGCCCCAGGGGTGCCTCCTTAGGGTCCTTGGGATCTGCACTTCTGTCTCCTCCCATTCCACAGGTGTCCAGGGAGATGGAAGACTCCTTTTGGAGCTCTTGGCTCAAGAAGTCCCTAAGGTCTGGGGCACCAGAATCACTGACATTTACAACTGAGAAAATCCTTAATTTAATAACTCTATTAATATAGATAATGAAATGGAGTCCCAGGGAGAATAAGCAACTTGCTCAAAGGAATTATACATTAGTGACAGGATTAGGACTCAAACTAGTTCCTTCTTCTCTCTTCCCCATCAAAGAAAGTGTGTTGAGAGGCCATTCAAGGGACCATGTGTTCAAAGGTACATCTTTTTTGTTTGTTGACAGCTTTATTGAGATATCATTTACATACCACACAATCGAAGGTGTCTTTCTGAGCCTTCTTTGGAAGCACTGGTGACTTTGCACCAAGACAAAGTTTGGGTTGAATTTCCAGAAAGGAACACAACTTTTAATTATTTTATAGCTGAGAAGATTCTCTAAAGAAAGTGAAATCTGAGGGAACCACTCCTCCCAGTTTTCAACCACATCCCGTTTTTCTATTGCAACTAACAGTGATTCAGCGAGGCAGCTGGTGGGAGGAGCAGGTGGCATAATCAGCTGGTGCTAAATATGACCCAGGGTGTTCATGTGTGTCAACATAGGAGCTAAGCTGACCCCCTGCCCTGGTTTTATCCAGCAACTGTTGTGGTGCCTGCTTTGTTTCAGGTACCGCGCTAGATGCTGCCGATGCAGCGGCAAATTAAAAGTCGCTCTACCTTCACAGAGCTCAGTCTAGCCTCAGAGAGGGGTAGGCAACAAGGAAATCATAATGCAATGAGTCAGTGCTACAAGGCAGAAATGCAAAAGGTGGCGTGGACACCTGACTCAAACCGTGTAGTGGACACCTCAGAAGACCCGGAAGAGGTGAGATTTAGGAGACACTGGTGGGTAGGGAGAGGGAAAGTGTTTTAGGTAGCATAAAAGCAAGGACTAAAACGGCCTAGAGAGGGATGGAAGCAGTGGTGAGATAAATCTAGAAAGATAAATAGGTGGGAATAAAATCCCACTGGATATGTAGACCATGTTAAGGAATTTTTCCTTTTACCAGGAGCATTTTAAAGTCATTTAAATGTTGTACGTAACATTATTAGCGGTTACGTTTTAAATCTGACTCTGGCTGGTGTGGGATTGGGCTTGATTTGGGATGGGAGGAAGTGTAGTAGGTAGGATGCTAGATTAGATTTAAGATCAGTTAGGAAGTTGTAACAGTGTTTCAAGAGCTTCAATTTAAGGTTAGTAGGAGCTTAAATTTTCATAGTTATGAGAATGAAGAAAAGAATAAAGGGATGTGAAACATATTAAGCTGCTAGTAGGATGAGAACTTTATGATTGTATAGTGGGAGGTGGGAGGTGAGAGGTGAGGGAAGTGATGAGAAATGGTGCCAAAGTTTCGGGCCTACATGCCCAAGTCGATGGTTGTGTTCCTTAAATGGAACAGTAGCAGAACAGCAGGTATTGGAGAGCTGAGTTGTCTTAAATACGCTGAGTGTAAGTTTTCTAAGGGATATCTTCATTGAACACACCAGCCCACAGTTGGCACGCCAACTGGCAGTATAAAGTGGGCAACTGCATATATACCAGTCAAAAGGAAGAGCTGAAAAATGCAGGTTTGAGACCTAGTTTCATAGGTCATTGAATTCATAGGAAGAAAACATCTCCCAGGATAAAAATAAAGTTCCCCTTTTGAAACTTGTTTCCTTAGGGAGCTGCTTTTCCCCCTACCACACCCAGTATTGTTTCTGATGTTTTATTTAGAGAGGCTTTATCTCATTCAGAGAGAGGCTGTCCAGGCTGCCCATTTTAGGCCACCTTTTACTTGGGTAAGATGTATGGGACATATTTCACCCTATTTGACAGTGTCTAGGTCCATCCACATCTCTACAAATGACCCAACTTCATTCCTTTCTATGGCTGAGTAATATTCCATTGTATATATGTACAACATCTACTTTATCCATTCCTCTGTTGATGGACACTTAAGTTGTTTCCGTGACCTGGCTATTGTCAGTAGTGCTGCAATGAACATTGGGGTGCATGCATCTTTCTGAATTATGGTTTCCCTGGGTATATGCCCAGTAGTGGGATTGCTGAGAACCTACTGTATAGCACAGGGAACTCTACTCAGTGCTCTGTGGTGACCTAAATGGGAAGGAAATCCAAAAAAGAGGGGATGTATGTATATGTATAGCTGATTCACTTTGCTGTACAGCAGAAACTAACACAACATTATAAAGCGACTATTCTCCAATAAAAATTTTAAAAGGTCTACGGGACATTAAGAATAGTCCTGGTACATATTAATTAGGCTGGAGTTAATATCCCCGTTTCATTGAGGAGAAAAACAGGCATATGTGGCAATGGTCACCAGAGCAGAAGAGAAGGATACATACTTTTAGATTGATTTCCTTTATCATTTCCACCTTTCATTTAGCTAACAATTAATTAACCTTTTTGGAGGATCCAGGGTATATGTGCCATTTGTATATGCATTGTACATTTCTTCCAGGGTATTAATCAATGAAAGTTTTATTCTCCTAGATCCAGCCCCAGAGTCATGGATCAGGTGAGGTAACACACATGCCTGCTCCCTCTCTACTCTTTGAGTGTAATATTTTTAATGTAACTTTATTTTTAACATTTTTACAGAGTCATTAAATTTGTCAAACAAGTTTCAGATTCCTGGGGCTGAGAGATTTAGAGAGTTATTATTTTTAAGGGTAAATATTAAATGTCATTTCACAAAAGCACATGGTTTTATTCATGTGGGTGCTCAGAAATTAAAATTATACAGTTTTTTTTTGTTTATCTTATTATGACGTTTTTAATATTCAACTCTAAACATTTGTTGTCACTCTGAAGTAGGGGGATGGACTCCCAGCCATTATTTGGTTCAGATGATGAAACGGATGATGCTACACACACACAAGAGGATTTTAAAAGATTTGTCACCCATGTAATGGAGCCTTCTGGGGAGAGCAAAGATGGCTCTCAAGCAGGTCCAAAAATGGCTTGAGAGAGCAAGGAAAAGAGACTGGCTTGGCTTTTATATAATGGCAAGTGGGGTGGAGTGAGGCTTGCATGGTTTGAACTTCCCTCTGGCACCAGAGGTGGGAGCACTTAGGCTTGCCCAGGTGAGGGGGCCGGTGGGGAAGGGGGAGTAGCGGGGCTTGAAAGCTGGCAGAGAGCAAGCATCAAATATGGAGTCAGAATTTTTTTAACATACAAATTTTTTTTTTTAACATAGGGCAATGGCCCGTCCCTTTTTGTGAGTTATTGTGTGAATGTTTGTATGTCCTCAAAGAGCGTGTCAAATTAACGTCTTTGGAAGAGGGTGTGATCAGTGTGATGGTGTTACCGTGCTCCTGGAAAAAGCTGGTTGCATTAAGATCTTGTCTGTAAAGATTGTGTGTGAAGGCATGGCTGTTGAGGTACCTCATGGGTAGCCAGGTAAAGGGGGATTGTGTCCCTTTGAAGTTGAAGGCAAACTATGTGCGAGAGGCTGTTGAAATAGGCACTGAACATGACATAGTAGCCAAGTCTATGAGTGCAAAGTATTAACCAGTTATTGATTGGATGGAATTTATTATTTCAATAATTGGTATGGAAGCATTAATGGGCGGGGCCTCAGCATTAAGGTGGCAGTAATCCATTGTGAGGTTTCATTCAGGTTTAAGAACAGGGTAGGCTAGGCTGTTAAATAATGAAGCAGTGGGGATAATCACTCTTTTTCTAAATAGGTCTTGTATATGGATTTTAAACCTCAAAGGTTCTGTTTAAAATGGGCCATATTAACTATTTTAACTAATGGGGGAGGGCAGGGTCCATGTGGTCCCATTTTGGTAAGCCAATTGTAAGTACCAAAACTTAATTCAATTTTAATTTATTACTCATTGGGTCAGAGCAGCCATACTCAGTATGGAATATTTCAAGGTAATGAGTGTTATGGCTCTGGGGAATTTAGGCAAGGCATTAGTTCTGATGATTAAGGTGAGGTATACCTATTTGTCTTCCTTACATGTCCTGAAATGTCCTTACTAACTCCCTTAAGATTATAGGGCATACCTTGTTTAAATTTAGGGGAATTCCCACATGTAAATCTAATTTGAGCCCCAGTATTGATTAAAGCCATGGGAATTTGGTAATTAGTGCATTTCAGCAGATGTTAAAAGCTAGTTCAGAGTTTAGGTTGTCGAGGAACAGAAACCAATTAGCAATCTTCGAACTTTTTTGTTTTTTGTATAAATTATTTCAGTAAATTTTGGAATTCTAATTGGGTCAAATTGTGACCTCTATTTGAGTTTTTTGTTTGTTTCCTCCTCCTGTATTCACTGTTTGTTTGTTTTTCTTTTGGTGGTTACTGTATATAGTTTTGTGGTGAGGGGCCGGGGGGAGTCCTCGCTACCCTACTCATAAGTTTCTTCCTCCAGAGTTGCACGTCTGTGTCATCAGGATTAGGGTCTCCCTCATGGCAATAACGTTCATAGGGTTTAAGGATCCTGGGCTTAAACTGAATTTGAATTAACCCCTCAGCTATGCGACAAGGGAACCATGGATGCTCTTCTCTATAACCCTGAAGGTCAGGATCTTTTGTTTTGGCCAACAGTGACAAAGCAGCAGCAAAGACATTTTGTAGAGTCCTAATGAGCCATCTGCTTTTAGAGTGTAGACCACAACGGTCCACACGGTGACTGCTCTTCCTGCACATGAAACACCACCAATAGACCCAGAGATTGCATAAGGTAGCAGTATTTCCCTGAGCACTTTATAGAATGGGGGCAATGCCTGGTTGAGACAACCAACCAGTAGTCATAGGACAAGAGTCATTCCCCTGAAGTCACAGCTTGTGCTGGAATCTAGACACGTGATTCCATCTGAGACACAGATAGATCTGGACCAAGACACATGACGCAGGGCCACTTTGCTCTTGCCCCTTAACGCCAGTTATCGTATCTTCCAACTCAGTTCAGTTAAACTTATAAGAGAGGCACGGTAGGGCTCAGCAAATGCAGCACAGGCTGCACATCTTAAAGCACAAGGTTGCCAGCGGGCAGTGCCTCAAAAAAGCTAGCCAGTTAGCAAACCAAAGCAAGAGAATAGAGAGCCCCTGGGATGGTGGTCGTTGCCTAACACTGCTTATTGTGCCAGTTGTGTGGTTATCCCACAGAGAAGAGGGGGACCCACCCAAAACTTGGTTCAGACGTTGAGACTGATGATGCTATGTGTCCACCAAGTGGGTATGAAAAGATTTCTAACTCACATGATGAGGGTTTCTGGCGAGAGCAATGTGGGCTACGAAGCAGGTCCAGAAAGAGCTTGAGAGCAGGAAAAGGAGGCCACATTGGTTTTTATGGTGGCTTGAAGCTGGGGCTGGGGTGAGGATTCCCATGCAGGGGCTAGGACTTGTGTGGTTGGGACTTCCCACTGGCACTAAAGGTGGAAGTACTTGAACTTTCTTAGCAGCATGTCCAGATATAGGGCAGAAGATAAAGAGAGAATGGTGGGTTTTGAAAGCTGTCAACATCGAACATCAAAAAGGCAGTAAGACTCTAGTACAGAGTTGTGTCGCTGCGATTGCAGAACTCATTGGCTTAGGCTTTTGAGGGGGAGCAACTGGATATTATTTCAGAATTTTATTTTATTATTTTTTTTTTCTGAGACAGTGTCATCAGGCATTCCCAGTAAGGAGGTATGTTAGAATATTGGTGGGGGGGCGGGGGCGGGGAGGTGTACTTTCAAACTACACCATCTTCCTCCACCTTGGTCTCCCTCAGGTCTCCAAGGAGATTCTCATTCATACCCTACCAGTTCCATAAGAATGAAGCCTCCTTGAGCCATGATTACTGATAGGAGTATATGATAAGGCTTAGGACAGGAAAAAGAGAACCGCTTGCATTGTTATTTGAAGGGTCGTGGAGAAGTGGACCACTTTTGACCTTTGAATTGCTTTAATGCCCACTCACTCTTGTGGTTTGAACTTCCTGCTGGTACCAGCTTCTCACTCTTCCCTGGTATGTTGTACCTGTGTTCATGACACTCCCTCTACTTGCAAGGCCCTTCAGGAACCAGATCCTCTCAACTAGAAGCAGTCTTTTCTTAAACACTTGGCACTCTATTTCCATCTTGCACCGTTTATCTTATTCTTTTGTATATTTGTATTATCTTTTACATTCCTTATCTCTCCAGCCAGACTACAAGCTACCTGACTGCAGGGTTCATGATCGAGTCATCTTTGCATTCATTACTCATATAATTACGGCTACTAATAAAAAACAGTAGATGTCATATATGTCTGATGAGTAAGTGAATGAATAAATGAAAGAATGAAATCTAAATCTTAATATTCTGTGAAAATATACAGTGGCATTTTAGTTATAGCTAGGTAAACTGAGTAAATCACCAAAAGAAAATCCTGGTTTTATTTTTATAGGGAAGATATGCATTTGACTTGCAGTCACACAAACTCCTTGTGTTTACACTCAGGATTTCAGTGAGTTACTAAATAATTTTCCTTTGAGGGAAATAAATGTTTTCCTCACCAGTTTCATATAATCCTTCTATCACAAAAAATATGGGTAATCTTATCATACATTTAATTTACTGTATTGATACTGAGGACTACTGAAAGTTTATGAAATGTCTGAAAGTCTGCTAAGTGTTTTACATCCATCGTTTCTTCAGAACAATGCAGTAAAGAGTATCTTTTTATTATTTGAGGAGACTGAGGCTGAGAGGCTAAATGACTCAGTGGTCATAGAACTACTAAGTGGAGGAACCAAGACTGAACTCGCCACCAACCCATCCCCCCACCCCGCCGCCCCATGCTTACAAAGCCCAGTTTTAACTACAATATGTTATATTACCTCCACCTGACAATGAGATTTATGGCTTATTTTAAATTTTGTAATAATTTGGGTTAATGAATGTTGACCTGGAGGGAAAAATCCCTTTATGCTGGCCATCTATAGGAATAGCTAAACATGCATGTTTCTGCCAAAAGTCAAGATGCCATCCTAATTACTTTAATCAAATAATTAGCCTTTAGGTTTTATGTGCAGCTTTTCTAGTGGGATACATTGCTGTGAAAGTTTTGCCTCTGCCCCTCCGGCAATCCCACTCTTCTTCCGATAGGCTTTTTAATTAAGAAGCTGAGCAGTGTGGTTGAATCACCAATGCAGGTCTGAAACCTCCCCGAGTGTTAACATGAAAAATTTGCATCAGTTCACCAAGAGGGAAAGGAGGTCTTTGCCCCCTACAGTGGAAATCACATTTTCTGGGCACGTCACATTTTCTGAATTAGGTCCTTTTATATACACTATCCCATTAGTATATTTTAATTCTCACAACAGCCCTTTAAAACATAAACTGTCATTTCCTTTTACAAGATGAGGAAACAGTAGCTCAACAGAGTGGCAGTAGTTTGCAAGTGGCCCAAGGTCACAATAGTTGGGGTAGAGTAAGCAGTTGGACCAAGGTGGGGCTGATTACGAAGTACAGGTTCTTTCTACTACTCTAATGTAAACACGATAAAATTACAGCAAAATTATGCAAAAACACTGGGGGAAAACTCAACCACAATTCTATTTGGTAAAATAATTAAAATCATAGAGCTAGAAAGGATTTTAGTGATGATCTAACCCAACTTTCTTATTTTATAGACAGGGAAACCGACGCAGAGGTAAGGTGATCATCTGAGGCCACATAGCTAGTAGAGTTAGAGCTGTGATTCAGATCCAGACCAAGCCCAGTGGCTTTCCCACTAGAATGCGTTGCCAGTCCCAGAGCTGCCTAACTTCAGACTTAGTCAGAGTACCATGAATATTAGTGATATCGACAAGATACAGCCAAAGTTCTGGAGTGTAAGTATTTTGCTAAACACCCTCCTACCTTACCACTGCCTGCTTGTAAAATTCATCCAGGCATCTGCTGTTTCTTACCTGTAATTTGTTTTGTGATCCCTTGAGGAGCTGCACGTCCTGAGTGCAAATCAGCAGCTAATCAGGTATAAGGTAGAGCCGTGAGTTTCATACTAGACTTTGCCTTCCATTTCCCTCCTATAGAGCTGGTAGCACTTCACTTTTAAGAAGCCATTAATTAGCACTAGACTAAAAGTACAACTACTTTAAGCATTACTTGTCTTACCCACAGGAACACAGACTCAAGCCAAGTTTATCCTGCTGATTGGAATAATGGAGTGGCCGTCTGTGGACTTATCTCAGGCTGGAGTGCACATTGGGATGGACCCTCACAGTCATCCACATAGTGCCTATTCCTGGCTTTTGAGAAAGCCCAGGGCAATGGAATACAATTCCAAATACTTTAGAAAGACTGTGAAATAACTTACGAGAAAGTAGACACATTAATATTACTTATCATTTTTTAAAATTTTCTGAACACCTGGCATAGTACTGGGCTCACAGTAGGTACTCAGTATTGAATGAATCATTGCTCCAAAACCTTAAATTCTATATAATTACTCAGAAATGATAAAGGAAAGCAGGGAGTTAGTGAACCTATAAGTCATTTGTCTGCCTTTATCTTTTAGCCAATGTGAGGGTGTTACTGGAGGGCCTACCATCACCAAGTCATATAAATAACAGCCAATTAAATAACTGAGGACATACTGTATATTAGGCACCATGCTATGTGCTCTTAGCTAGAGATTAAAGCTAACCCTCAATAAAGCTCAAATATATGGGCAAATAATTGCAACACAGTAAATTATATAATAATAGAAACATGAAATAGGTAGAGTGATAGTAAAAAGGAACAGGTGACCAGATTTATTTGAAGACTTATGGCTAGTGGGAGGAAATGCCTGAGAAAGGTTTTGATTGGCAAATAGGAACCTGTAACAATAGGAAAGATGGAAGGTATTATTCAGAGTGGTTGGACAACCTAACCCCACTCTTTGGAACAACTCAATAGAAGATAATAGCTCTCACTGATTATGACAAGAACTGTAGCGGGTATTTTAACATCTATTATCTCACATCTTACACCCGTCATGGAGACAGGGATCACTTTCATCATTTTCCAGAAGAGGAAGGGGTAAGTGACTTGCCCACAGACATATGGCTAATAAGATGGAACTGGAAGATAAGCGATGTTGTAGTTCAGTGGTTTTCAGAAAGTGTTCCGTAGATTCACGAGTTTTGCAATTGTACACAGGTTAGGTGAGGGGATAAGCCTGTTCTCCAGGCCCACGAGCCTGCTTCAACCAGTGCAGCTGCACTTTGATTTATTACATAATTGACTTGCATTTAAGACTTTATCTGAATAAAGGTATTACTGCTTAAAAAGAGAAAACAACAACAAAAAAACAAACTATAATAACTGCTATAATTGAGCAAATCAGTTTCTTGAGGCTATACTCTGCAATTTAGTCAACTTGGTAGATAACTGAAAAATTGACTGTACTCAGCACAGCCTAAAATATTCACATCAAAGGAACAAAAACATTCAGACCACATTTATTTCCATTCTGAGCCAGCAGATACCTGCTGCATTTGAAGGCCAAGGCATGAGTGTGGTTCAGAGATGGGTTAGACCTAAATGCTGAATGCCAACAGTGACAGCACTTCCTTGCAAAGGCATGGGCAGCTGGAGGTTTCCTGGCATTGTTTATGTCAAGCCAGCCCACAACATTATATCCATATCTCTGCTGCAAACCTTGTGCCAAAGGCCTCGGCCACCATTATTGCCTCAGCAAGTCCCCCACTGACAGCAAAGATAGATCTCCCGCTTCCAGGTGCTACCACAGATGAAGTGGCTCTAACAACTAGTGGAGTCATTTGTGATGCACTTTTAATTGGATCAATTTCCTCTCAATTATGCAATCTTTAGAAATCGGATGCAATTTCACAATCAGAACATGGGGCTTTCTCCAGATGAAAAGCACGAGACAGACCAGTTCAACATCATTTTAATTAGCTCCTTTCCTATCCTTTGGCAGCTATCACAAGAGAGGCCAAAAAAGCAACACCACCACCAAAAAAAACAATTTGAGTAGCTCGGCTTAGCAGATTTTGTGTCTGTGAAAGCAAGGTAACAGTTTTTTGGCTTGCCATCAGCCTGCACCCAGAGCACAAGATATGTTGCTTGGTAAACACCAGAGCCTGAGGAACCTTGTCACAAAGTCCCTCACCCACTTCTGGGCTTCCTAAAAGCACAAGTTTCTTCCTTTGTTGAACTGTAATTATAAGGATAAAGCAGATGGTGGAGGCTGAGTTTAGAACAGGGTGTTGGTGACTATAGACCTTGGGGGCTGATTCTGTACACGTGTATGTGGAAGTAAGTTTTGGATTATCTTTACATAATAGTGCTTTTTGCTGAATTTTGACCTAGGTAGATTCGTACTACTCTCAAAGAATGCAGTGTCAGACATGGAAGCAAAGCAGCAAGGTACAACTTATCCCTCCCCTCACCTCCCAAATTCCATATTTAATTAAAAGACATGAATACCAGAGATGAAAAGACAATTATCAATTAGTTAATGCTTGATAGAGAGATGGAAATAAATCCCCAAACCAAGTATTATGCACTGACTTGAGGAAAACACAGAATAAGGACCAAACAGTTTTGCTTTAGCAATGAAAATGAGATGTGTCCACCTCCCCACTTTGTTGGCCCTGGCCCGTGTTGTACAATTCCACAGACAGCTCCTAACACAGGTCAGTGGAAAGAGGTAATAGGAAAAATGATGCGCTCTAGAGACTATTCAAGAATGTTTGCTGACTATATTAGCATTTATTTTTGTTTATTTGCAACTTCCTATGCTTTGGCATAATTCCAATCCACATGCTCCTTTAAGAGGCAAGCGATTTCCAGGCTAAAGCCTTCGACACCAACGAGGGTCAATCCATTCTCTGTCACACCTGCAATTACAGACCAATCCAAGATGGCACAAAACCCCCAGAGCCAAGAGTTACTGCTTCCCAAAGGGACTATATAGCTCCCACGGTGGCACTAAATGAATGGTCTTTCACACTGGTAAAGGTGGTCAGACCTGAGACATCATGCCACAGGAATGTGATGTCTGAAGTGTCACTGAAAGGTAGAGGAGATCCCACTACATGCGTGCACACTAAATGCAGCAGAGTTGAAGAGGAAGTGTCACAGATGGAGCATGTTATAATAGGAAGGAAATAATGGACCAGAGTTATCAAAGCCAAAAGAGAGGAAAATCAACAAGGGTTCAATACATGGGAAAATTTCAAATACAGGGGAAAGAGGCTCTCTGCTGAAGCCTTAGAAGTGCCTAAGTTCTAATGAAACATCAGCTAATCTCATATCATGTGTCCTGTTTGGGGTAATGCATCTGTTAAAGCTCTAAACCTAGGCGAGGAGATAATGCAAATGAAAAACACTAGAAGACAGAGCTTCTAAACTTCTAGGCTAGCCAGCTGAAGTCAGGACACAGGCCAAGTCTACACTATAGTACCACCAACAACCAAGAACAGGGAAGGGAAGCTGCTTGGGGAGCAGAAGAAACTGCTATTTCCCAGCCCCTAAGGGGTAGAATATCTTCTCAGATGGTAGCTGTAAACCTTGATGCAATGATCCCAACAGTCCAAGACCAGCAGCTGCCCCTTAGGTGTGAGGGCGATGCCCACTGGACAGGTGAGCCCCTCTCGAATAAGGACGCTATAGCCCCCACCCTTAGGAAAGTGGAGAATTTCTTTGCGACTACTGTCAGCCACGATGAGATCACCACGGGCATCCACACACATGCCAGCAATGCAGCGGAAATCCTCGTTCTCCGAGAAGAAGTGGCTAATCTGGCGACCCAGCTGCCCGTCGGGGCCCACAGAGCCAATGGAGAAGCCACCCTCCAGGTGGTGCTCATTCTGCCGATTCTCCAGATTGAGGCCCAAGCCCTGGGTGAAGTAGACAGTGCCTTCAGCGTCACAGGTGACAAACTTGGGCCGCACAGCACTGCAGAGGCAGCTGTATTTGACCACCCCTGCTCCTCGGTCAACAGTGAAGCACCAGAGCTTTCCACCTTCCACATCAGTTACCACAAATTGGCCAGATGGAAGGGCTGTGATGCCCCAGGGTTTGCTCAGCTGGCTCCTGTGACAGGCCACGCAGTGGCCATCCAAGGTGTATACCTTGAGGGAGTTGTCATAGCTGTCAGTCACACCAATCAGCCCATGGCAGTTCATGGCAACTGAGAGAGGAGTGAGATTGGGCAAGTCAGCCCCAAGGAAGCTCAGAACAAAGCTATCAATGCCACTGGGGCTGCGGCGGATCTCCTTCAAAAAGCCTTTGCGGGTAAAGACTTGTATACGGTAGTTGCCACGGTCAGCAACCAGCACTTCGCCTTGACTGGTCACATAGAGACTGACTGGGAGGTTGAACATGCCTGGAGTGCTGCCTTTGGCCCCCATCTTCTTGAGAAAGAGGCACTGCTGGATGCTGGCGGCTGTGTCAGAGCCCCGCTGCTTAGCAGGCGAGGCCCTAGGGCTAGCAGCCACTTCCTCAGGGCTCATGTCCATCTCTCTAAATGTAACGGAGGAAGAGGCAGCAGAGGCTGCAGCCTCCATGGCCCAGGAGTCTTCCATGTTGACTGTCCGGGGCTTCCTAGCCGCCTGCCCGATTTGGAGGGGGCCGACGTGGCCGACCTTGAGGAGCTCTACATCCTGCAGGGTGAGCTCCCGGGGCAGGCTGGCAGTGAGCGCCGGCTCCTCCTCGTCGGCTGTCTCTTCCAGTAGTGCTACGTCTGCCTGCTTGATCTTGGCCAAGAAGTAGTCACAGCGAGACACGGCCTGCACCTCGGCGACGTTGAGCAGGTAACTCTGCTCCTCTACCACCTGGCTGTTAGACTTCTCAACCTCGGCCAACGAGCCCGTGAAGAACTTCCGGGAGCGAGCCAGCTCCTCCTGGACCCTGCGCTCTTCGTGCCCGTACTCCTGGAGGACTGCTTTATACCTCGCCTGAAGGTCCTTGGAGACTCCTTCCAAGGCTACCTTCCGGCGCTGCAGCTCCCCCATAAGCTCCCGCAGACGGGCCAACTTCTCTCCAAAGTCCCGACGCCGCTCCTCAGCTGCTTCTTTGACAGGGAGTGTACAGTGGCCAGGAGGCTGGTGGTCCGCCTCCCGGCAGGGCTCACACAGCACCACGCTGCAGCTTCGGCAGAACTGCCGGGGCAGCCGCCGCCCGCACGACCGGCACATGAGCAGCCCCACGGCCTCACTGAGCCCAGCCGTGTCAATGATCTTCAGCACCGTCAGGTTGTCCGTCAGCTGGGTCAGGCTGGTTATGCGGGTAATCTTGCTGCAAAAGGGACAGCGGACACCATTGATGCTACTGGCCAGTAGCTTCTCCAGGCACTGGCGGCAGATGGTATGGCCACAGTGCAGGAGCTTGGGCCGCAGCTGCTCCTCTGTGAAGGACTCCATGCAGATGGGGCATTCCAGCACTTCCCGCAGGGCATCCAGGTTCAGGTGAGAAGCTGCTGCCGCAGCCATTGCTATTGCCTTGAAGGGGCCTGCTAGCACAGCCCAGGACCGAACAGCTTGGTGTTCATGCTCCAGAGGGTTGAATCCTGCTAAAGAGAAAAGGAAGCCATTATTCCACTGCCTCTACGAGTTAAATCACTCAAGAAACATTTAGAGAATGGCTACCATCACTCAGTTCAGTCACTGACTGGTTTGGAAAGGTAAACTGGGGAATGATTATAAGAAGTCTTCAGAGCCAAAATGAGACCTCAGAACTTCATTCTGATGAACACAGAGAAACAATGCATGTTTTGGAGCCGGGAACTAATATGACCAAAGCTTGAATGCAGTGGGGGAAAAGGCAGAGAAACTAGTTTGGAAGATACTGCAAAACTGCCTGGCGAAAGTTACAGGGAGGCTGAACTAGGGAGCAGGTGGTGGAAATGGAAAGAAGATGCATTTAAGCAATATTCCATAAGTACGATCACTAAGATTTGTTAGCTGAGTGGATTGGGGTGGGGAAGTGGTAGAGCTAAGACAGCCAAAGACTCAAGCCTGGATGATTTGAGAAATGGTAGTCCCTTATCAGGGACTTAGTTTTGGCCTGAAATACCCCCTCCTACAAGCAGTACATGCCATGAATTCTCCCACCCTCCTCGATCCACATATGCTCATGAAGTAGAACCACAGAGATCTCAGTGCTCTCTCTGCAGCCTTATGTCAATGTCAGTTTATACCCAAAATAAGAATGAATAGATCTAGCAAGGTGAGGCACAAGGATAAATTCAGCCCTTCTTAAATGCAAATCCTACAGCTGCACCTGTGCAGTCTTGTGATCTGCAGATGGTCAACCATCGAGAAGGAGGAGGAGGAAGACCCGTTAGCTTGGTTTTCAGGGCAATGCAGCAAGCTGGGAAAAACTTTGCAAATGTCATTAATTCTTTCTCCACCCATAGAGAAGAAGGGGAGTCAGCGCGGAGATACGTGTTACAAATTTCCCCATATTTAGCTTTGTATCACAGTCTGACAGATATTCAGGAGCAGACATGCACAATCTGTCTAAAGTCAATCCAACCTCCCTGAAATCCCGCTTTCCTTCTACTGGAAAGGAAAGAGTATACATCTAGTGCTTACTATGTGCTAGATACCATGCTAGATGCTCCATATACTTAATCTCATTTAATACTCATAATGACCCTATGATGTAAGTACTATTTTCATTACCCTATTTTACAGATGAGGAAGCTAAGGCTCAGAAAAACTGGCCCAAGGTCACATGGTGCAAACATGGTAGAACCATGCAGTACAGATATCTTTAACTTTATTTAACCCAACATTACTTCAAGCTTTTTTTTTTCCCGTCATACAACACTTACCATACTCTGAGAAATGCTGCCTAATGGCATAGAATTATCTCCACAATTAAGAAATAATCATGAGGTTTAGCTGCTCTAGAGTGGGTTAGATTGCTTTACTAGCTGAGTGACCCACTCCCACACACCAGCCTGGCAACCTCTTACGATTCAAATCCATGCCTCAACAAAATAACACATTACCCCATACCATGACCCTAAAAGGTCTCATGGGACTATCCATGTGACTAAGCTGTGAACGCTGAATGCTTAAATGTCATGGGTCTGGCTGCAGTCGTATAGAAACACTGATAGAAACCTCAGCTCAGGACCCAGACAAACCTCCTCAATTCCAAACCAATAGCTTCAGTTCTCTCTTCCATCATCTGGGACAACAGACTGAGGGCAACATTTGGTATCTGGATCCAGAGCATGTTACTTTACAGTGCCCAGGGACATCTGTTCTTCTCAGAACTGGCACAGCAGATCAGCTAATTAAACAAGTGTGCCAACTTGTAAAAATACCAGCAAATTCTTTCTCCAGTTTTCTGGAATGTCATACCACCTCCTTCAATTTAAAAGCTTCCTGCCTCCCTGTTTAAGCCATCCACTTTAAAAAATGAATTTACTATGCCCGCGTCCATTCCCCGAAATATCTCAGCTGTATGCGGCTTCACTAGGCTCTCTGAGGCAAAAGAGAATGTCAAGGATCCGTTTCCTAAAGCTGCCCTGCTTTGCCAGGAAACATGAGGTCCCATCACTAAAGCATCAGGTGTGGAGATAGCTGCGTATCAGTCTAGGCTCCCGCTGAAAGTGGTGCTCCCAGGTTGTAGAAATGGGAGACATGGTTCAGGCCTTTTCTAGGTCTGAGGCTATGTGACCGGCAGATACAGCCCCTCTCTTCCAGAAGGATACAGCTGGTCATTATTGTTAGCACCGAGAAGCATTCAGGTGGAAGGTCAATTTGAACTCAGTTTCCCTTGAAAAGACATATGTGTGAAAGGAATTGTCTTATCATCCCAAGTCTTTAAGTTAGCTGCCCATTTTCTGCCATTTATAAAATCTAAAACCAATCAGAATGAACCCCCAACATGTTATTTACAATTTTTGGCTGCCTTCCTGATACTTTGAACATATTTCCTGTTGTGCACTTTGTACTGTCAACTCTTGACCCCCCCACCTCAGCTTACTGCCCCCCCGACCAATTTCTTTGATCTCATGATTAGTACTGCACACCCCATACTGATACTAGCCCAGCTCTGGTTCAGCTTCACATGAGAATCTACCCCCTAAGCTGTGTTTGCTCCAGCTGCCCTAAGACTCAGGAAAATTCTATAGTCATACCCTAGCCTGATCTAGCTGCTTCTGGCACCACTAGGCTTTCCCCAGTCGATGACATAAATAACAAGGGTAGCAGAACAAAAACAAAAACCTGTGAACCTTGAAGTCACACAGAACTGGGATCAAATCAGCAGGTCATTTACAAGTTGTGGGACAGGAAGCAAGTTATTTAATCTCACTAAACCTGTTTTCTTACTTTATAGAAGATAACTAACTTTATAGTTACTGTGATGATAATTTCTTACTTTAGAAAACGGTTAGTGTGATAATAATCCACATAAAGTGCTTAGTCTGGAAACTGGTAGGTATGCAGTGAAAAACTGCTACTTATCATAACTTCAGTAACAATCAGGAACAGTATTAACATTATAACAACTAGTACTAGTATTAACAAAGCATTTAGTTTACAAACTGCATTTGAAAGGATGAAGAATCTTTCCTTTTATGGCATATAAAGGCACATAAAGATTAATAACCTGTCAGCTTTGAAGGAATTTGATTGAGGACACTAGATATCCATGTGAGAAACTGGCAAATGAATTCACAACTTCTCTTGTTCAGAAAATACCAAGAGGGGCATAAAAGGAATGATGCAATAAAATATAGATTTTAGTAATAGCAGGAGTAGCAGCAGTGGTGGCGGTGGCGACCACCCGGCCAGTGAGAAGGAATGAACAGGCACTTTTCAAAAGGCAGACAGCACCCAGGATATCAGATAATACACTTCAAAAATTAAAATGCTGAACCTTCCCTGGAGATTGTTGTATCTGTTCTCAAAATCAAAGGATTAGAGATGACCTAAGGTTTCAAATTGCCATCCAGTGGTTGAATCCCCACCATGGGATAGTTCTCTAGATGTCTCTATTCCCTAAACCTGTTAGCCCCTTGGGGGTCTTAAGCTATGAGCAAAACTGCAGGACTTTAAGAAATTAAACAACAAATCTTTACTGAGCACCTACTGTGAGTCCAGCCCCATGAAAACACTGGAGATATAATTTTGAGCAAAACCAGACAGGAACAGAGTTCACATAAAAACTAGAAAACATGTGAAACAGCACCTACATTTCCTTTCACAAGACATAAAGGTCCATCCTACTTCTTATACAGTCCCCTGGTTTGACTGGGTTTTTCGCAAGGCTTATCACATTTCCTTTCATGACAGCTTTCTAAACTTTGTTTATTCCTCCAGCATTTGAATGGAATGCGAAGCAAGTGCATAACCATCTCCCTGCCACCAATGCTCACTCTCCAGGAGTGGCTAGCAGGGCTGATTTTAAGAAAGTCAATGAGGTCCTCATCTGACACTCACCCAGTTCTGTGTGTGGGAGAGGATTCTTAATGTTACATTACTCAGGGCATTTAAGGTACCTGCCAACAGCTAAGATAAACTCTGCAAGTAGGGGCTCATTGGGAAACGCAGGCATGACCCCAAAGCTGTACCACTGTGGGACACACAAAACAACCCAGAAGGGCATGTTTGTAGCGAAAAAAAATCTTTAGCTAAAACTCTAAATCAATAATAGTTTGCTGGGAAAAAAAAAAAACAAAAAAAAAAAAAAACACTTGTCTGTCCTCTGTCTTCCTCCAAAACTGCAGGACCTAGAAAGGATCCCCTGAATCTTCCACAAACATGTGCAATGCTGCCAATGAGACTCAAAGCATATAGGACAAGGGGAAAATCAGCAGTCTTCTCGGGGGACTTACAACTGATCTCGACCCGCCCTACTCTCAGTTCGTTTCTCTGCATACAGCATATGCACATTTAACCATGAGCTTTTGATTAAAGGATCAGGAAGCAGATCCTGGGAAAGGTACAAGAGGGGATGGGAATTTGGGGGAGACCAGTGGGGGCTGCTTAGGTTCAAGGAAATTTGGCAAAGCAATACTCAGTCCCCTTCCAGCCTCCCCATCCTCTCATAATTGCTACCTCTCATAAAACTGCCATTTGCTGAATGTCAGGCACCTTTCACACATTACCTTTTATTCTCATAATAACTACGTGAAGTATGTTTTATTCCTCTTTATAAATAAGGAAACTAGGCTCAAAGAAAAGCAACCTGTCCAAGGTTTCAAAGCTGCTAAGTAGTAGAAGTGAGATTCAAATCCAGGTGTGTCAACTCCCAGCCATAAAACCACAGCGAAGCAAAAGATGTATTATAGTTTCCTAGCTGATTAGGCTACCATTAGCTCTAGGCACTCTGCCTGAGAGGCTGGTAAAGGTACCTAGGAATGGATTTTTAATCTGATTGTTCCACTAGAAGAACCTAATGGAGGTAGTGTCAAAGAGGCAGCACGTCCGTGTGCAGGGACAATGAACCACTTCAAGGGCCTTGTAAACTTTTGACCACCAAGCACTCTCCAGACATGAGTGTATGGCTCTTAAGTATTGAAAAAGCCTTTCTACTAAAACTAGTATAATGTAACTTATGAGTCAGGCAGATCTGGGCTCACATCCCTGCTTTGCAACTTGCTATGGAGACTTGGGTAAATCATTTAACCTATTAGTTTTCTCATCTGTAAAATGTAGAATAGCACCTAGATTATTAGCAGGATCATTGGCAGGATTAACTGAGATAATGCATACAATAAGCACTCAATAAATGGTAGCTATTCGTGTTTTCAATAGATTGAAGCTGATAAGGGCAAGTACTTGTCCAAGATCTCCTAGTAAATTAGCAGCAGAGGAAAGGTTTTGAACTTTAAGCCTCTGATTCCCAGGCTGACTCCATTTCCATTACATATCTTCCTTAGGGCTGTGTGTGGATTTTCCAGCTAGGTCTCCGGCCTTCCGATGCAGTCCTACTATGTTTCTGAGCTGGTTTCAGCAATGCTATAGCTAGTCCTGGAGTTGACAGAGCAAATGCTGTCATTCTGTTCCAAGGGAAAGAAGCCCACAGGAGATCATTCAGAACAGGAGTTACTTTCCAGAGTATGGATGCCTTCAGCCTCGGTCCCTGCAGTGAAGTGTTTTTTCAAGCCAATGGCCTCCATACCTCACCCTCTAGTCTCCTGCACCTTATCCTGTCTGCTAACCTCAAGATCCTCTCCTTATCTACCCACTGGTCCTGGTCTAAGAGCAAATTGAGAACAAAGTCCAGGGCTACTCCCTACCTAATCAGATGGATTTATTCCCTTTACAGTTCAATTTGATACTCAGCGATACTCACTGGGTCATCCTTTCCTTAGAGGGGAATGAGCTGAGATAGACAGTAAGACCAGGCAGGCCCCAGCAAAGAAGCAGCAAGGGAAGAGAGAATAATACAGGATTACAGAGATCTGAATATGAAGCTACCTTTGCCATCTCTAGCTGTGGAACCTTAGACAAGTCACTGCCTAAGCCTTAGTCTCCTTACGTGTAAAACTGGATATTGTAGCACCTACTTAGCAGGGCTGTTATGAAAACGAGTAAGAAAGTAGATATGAAAATGAAATATTACTAAATGTTGAGCATTTACTATGCACCAGACACGAAGCACTCGGATTTACTTCACTGAGTCGTCACAGTAACCTGTGATGTAGGTCCTGTTATTAACCCCATTTTACAGATGAAGAGCCAGGCACAGGAAGGTTAAGTAACTCATTCAAGACAGAGCCGAGATCGGAATCCAGGATATATCTGACTCGGCGCAGAGTTCAACTTCGGCACTACTGACATGGACCCGACACTTCTTTGTTGTGAGGACCGTTCTGTGTGCTGTAGGGTGTTTCACAGCGTCCCTGGTGTCACCTACGTGAGGCCAGTAGTCCTCCCCACCCCAACTCTAACAGCCAAACATGGCTCCAGACATTGCCAGATGTCCCCTGGGGGACAAAACCACTGCCAGTTAGGAACCATTTCTTTAGAACTTGGCCCAGGACTAAATGCTCAATGCATCTGAGATCCCCTTTTCTTGTTTCTCTCCCAGTTCAAACACCTCATGTGGGATTAATCCAATCTACTTATATCACTGATGAGGAAAAAAAGACATGAGATCATATTCCACTCATCCCCTGGAAGTCTCACACACTATCTGTCACCACAGCTTGAAGGGACCGGCAAAGGGGGGCTGGGACAGATGACCTTGAAGAGTCTCCTGCTTTATGATTCCACTGACCACTCTCTCCCCCCCCTCCCCGAAGCCTACCACTTTCAGCAGGTCTGGGGTTCAGAGTGGAGTCAGTGGGCGTACCACGGCTGCCTCATGGTAAGAGATCTCTGGCTAATAATTGAGGGAGGTTCTGCCCCTCACAGGCAGTCAGGCTCCTTCAGGAGTCCTGAGCTCAAAGACTTACGACTTTCTTGCTGGACCCCTGAACTCTGCTCAACTTCATACGCTCATATACAGTTTCATACATTACTTCTAGGTCTTTGGGTCCCCAGAACTCCCTTTGCTTCCCATGCAGAGACTTCAGGAAAATTCCTTTAGCAGCCCTAGACACCCATCCACGACTCTATTCAGTCTCTTAATTCTACAGTCCAATCAGTACCTCTCCACCCCACCGTTCAACCATTCCTAAATCCCATTCCCAACTCTTCTACAATACAGAATTCCAGCCTTTTGGGCTCTACCCTGCCAGCCTCACCAGTTGCTCACTCATGTGCCCTGAATCCCTGACACAGATCCTTTAATCTCTGTTTCCAAACCTCTGCAACCTTCAGCCCTGCATCACGGTTTAACACCCCAGTCCCACACCTCAGGTGTGTGCCCTCCCTCAAGCAGAGCCTCCACCCACTGCATGCCATCAGGAATCCTGCCCCGCCCTCAAGCCCTGCTCCTTCCTCTTGCCCACCCGTGTCTTCTGTCGCTTCAAACCTTAGCCAGGTCTCTTCTTTCTGCCGACCAGATACTGCTTCCCACTGGTTCCCGCACGAACTCAGCCCCTCATTCTTCCCCAGATTCCACTCGGGAAAACGCTTCCTCCTCAGCCATGATGATAGCCCCGGACCCTGCTCCCTCTGACCTCAGATCTCGCCCCCCGCCCCAAAGCCTAATGCCCCCAGACTCCCTCAAGCCTCCTGAGATTCTGCACCCCAAACCTCACCAAGGCTCCCCCATTCCTTCATATTTCCGAGACTCTGCACCCCTGGTCCCTCCAGGGCCTTCAGATCCCCTCCCGTCTCCCAGATGCTGCACCCGTCTCTCCTCAGGGCCCCACATTACCTCATACCTCCCGAGATGCTGCACCGCGATTCTTCTCAGAGTCCCTCGCTCCCCTCCCCGGCCGTATTTCCTCCGAGCTCCTCAGCCCCGTCTCGGACCCCCGCCGCTCCGAGCCTGCCCCCGCGCAGCCCCACCCCCACCCCGATCCCACTCCTCAGATCCGGTCCCCCAGACCCTGCCATTCTGGCGTGGACCGGCCGCTGCACGGCGGCACAGCCCCCCGCGCCGCTCGTCAGCCACCGCCCGCGACTCCGGCCTCGGTCCCGGGTCTCCCACCGTCCACCCCGCCCCCTACCTGACCGCCCGCGGCTCCGACGCGTCCACTGCTGCCAGCCCACCCGCCCGCCACGGTCTGCGCACGCGCCAACGCGCGCCCCTTGGCGGGCGCCAATTCGCAGAACCGCCTGTCCGTCACTTCGCCCCGCCCCCCCACAGGCATGCTGGGGCTTGTAGGCAGCGGCGCCCGAGCTCGCGGCCCAGCGGCAGGGTGGCGGCGAGCCCTCTGGAAAGAACGAGGTGTCTTGGGAACACGTAGTTCAGCTTTCTGTCCCCGTTGTACGGTTAAAGAAACTGAGGCCCAAGTTCACTCAGCAAGTCGGGAGCTAAACCAGAACTCACGTGTCTGACCCCAATCTGTGTCAACCCCTTTGCTAACCCATGGCCTCCGGGAGTGTTCCTCAGCCAAGACTTGGGACCTCTCAGAAAGGCCTCGCTCCACGTCAGCTTTGCCATCTGAGAAATGGGCCAAGGAGATAATACAACATCCACTCCGGGGCAAGCACAGAACCTGGACGCGCTTGGGAAGGTAGCTCTTCGCGCCCCTCAGTTCTCCCTGTGACACACCGCAGCAGCCTAGAGATAAGCTTATCTGATGAACAAATTGCTCTCCTGAAGGATTCTTACTCCTACTCAGCTGGGAGGCCGACAGCGGAGGTAGATATGAGAGCACACTCTCCATCCTCTGTAGAAGCTACCCAGGAACCCAAAGCCAAGTCTAATTTTGGGGGAGCCAGGAGGGGTAAGAGTCTTCACAGGTAAGCGATGGTCTAGCCTGTTGGCAGGGGAGGACCCTGGGTGGTTTGGGGCCAACTACAGGCTCCTGCAGGTGACCGTATAGTATAGTTTAAGAGTAGGAAGGAGTTTGAAGGAGGATGCGCTTGGATTTGACATCCCGGGAAGATAATGTGACCCTTCACAATGATGAAACAACAAACAAAAACAATAACGAAACTGTCTGGCTGCAGCTAAACACTTCACGTGCGTATAGTTCACTTAGTCTTCATAATCACCCTACGAGATAAGCAACTGATGCCCAGGTAATTGAATAACAGGGTCTCAAGTTGATAAGTCCCTCAACCTCTCAGCCCTTTGCGGGGGTGGGGGGGGGGGGCGGGCGCTGCACCATGGGGCATGAGAGATCTTAGTTCACCGACCAGGGATGGAACCTGTGCCCCCTGCAGTGGAAGCACGGAGTCTTAACCAAGGGACCGCCAGGGAAGTCCCTCTTTATTTCTAAATGGAGATGAGGTTTGCTATAGGATTAACTGAGATTATGTATAGTGGTTTGCATTTAACTAAGGGTATGCTCACTGCATGCCCAGCAAGTACTTGCAATTTGATGATTTCTCACAAAGCATATACCAGGTTGGATTTTAATTACCCACTTCCCTGCAGTTGTCACCAGTGGGCTGTGAACTCCCTGAAGGGCACTGCCTGCTGGTTGTCATATCTGTTAGCACTGTGCGCAGCACGCAGAAGTTGCTGAGTGAGTCAGACTCAGAAATGTGACCTTAGGCAAATCACATCCCCTGTCTAACTTAGAGTTAGTCCAGCTGCGGAATGACTCAGTGGGGTCAATCGAATAAGAGCGGACCATTTTTTGAACACCGGCAATATACCAGACACTCCATAGATACTGTCCTATGTCACAATTAATCTTTTCAGCAATGATTCAAGTAGGCATCAGTAGCTTTATCTTACAAAAGAGGCAACCGAGGCTGAGCAAGATTAAATGGCTTGCCTACAGTCACCTTTTGGGAAGTGGCAGGGCTGGAGTACAAATCCAGGCCAGTTAGGCTCATGACATGCTCCAAACCACCGTCCAAAGACTACCCACATTTTACGACACCAGCTATCTTTCTATTGATACTTTATTAAGTAAGGTTTGTTTTTAAGCCTCAGAAGACAAGAGAGATGATATTTAGGAATTCAAGGAAAATGAGGCAAATGGTGCCTGTCATTATGACCACAGATCATGATCCTGTAAGGCAAAGACCCTCAGATGAGCTGTTCTGAGCAGCATTGCCAGCGAAAAAGAGGGACTGCCGTCTGCCCTGGGTTTCTGCCATGTTGGAGACTTAGTGCAGCCTGTTTCACCAGAATGGCAAAGAGCCTCTCTGGACAGAAGCCTGGGGTTCTTCTACCAACCACTGTGTTACAGGTGGGGGAGATGGGACAGTTACTGTCAAACGGTTTATTCCCAGCCTTGAGACCTCACTTATACCCCCTTCTTAGACAAGTGGGGAGTTAGCACTCTGTTTGATGAAAACCACGGTTACAAGCCCAAAGTCTCAATTCAAGACTCATCATATTTTTTTACTGACCTTTCCCCTATCATAGGGAAGAGCTAATAGTATCCCTGACAGTCTGGGGACATAGTCCAATCATGCTTTCAAAAAACAGCGACAACAACAAACCGTTTCTTTTCTCTTAAAAAAAATCTGTTTGCCTTAAAAAATGTTTAAATTACTTACCAGTTAAATTAATTACCATGCTTCCCACAAAAATCTCAGAGTAAAATAAACACCCTGGGAAAATGCACTTATTTTAATCCTGTGGCTTTGCATACCCTTGACACATTATCAGTTTTCCTCATAGACGGAGACATTTAAAAAATACTCTTTGTGGAGTACTTTATTCTTTATTCAGCATTTTACCATAACTTTTTTTTTTTCATTTAACATTTAAACCACCTGTTTCAGTTTGCTTGTGCTGTAGTAACAAAGTGTCACAGACTGGGTGTTTTAAAACAGAAATTTATTCCCTCACAGTTCTTGAGGCTAGAAGTCTGAAATCAAGGTGGCAGTGGGGCAAGACTTTCTCTGAAGTCTCTAGGGAGGATCCTTCCTTCTTCCAGCTTCTGGTGGCCCCAGGTGTTCCTTGGTTTATGGTAGCATAACTCCAATCTCTGCCTCCATGGTCATTTTCTCCCTGTATGTCTCTGTCTTTCCATGGCATCCACTTCTCTTTGTGTGTCTGTGTTGACTGAAAAAAATGCATAACCTAAAATTTGAGAATTATATTTTATTTGGCGGACAATCTGGGGACTTAAGCCCAGAAGACAGCCTCTCAGATAGCTCTATGGGACTGCTCCCAAGAGGTAAGGGAGGAGCCAGGATACGTAGGAGTTTTGCAACCAAAACCAGGTAATCTGAACATCAAAAGATTACTGTTAGTTAAAGAAAACCAGACTTTTCAAGTTAATGAATTTAGTGTTTTTTTTTTTTTATTTATGAGAAGATGCAAGAGTCTGGGCTGATTGAAATCATTCCTTTGATATGCACCTTAACTATCTGGGGCCAGTATCCTGCTTTTCTCCATCCTGAATCCCCTCAGGGTGCACAGGTTGAGGGTGGCTTCAGTGGCTGCTGGCTTGATGGCTGCAACATTCTTTGTCTCCTGATGTGGCAGGCGACATTTTGCATCCGTACCTGTGTCTTCTTATAAGGACACTGGTCCTATTAGATTATGACCTCTATGTTACCCAATTAAAATTCCAGTATGACTTCATCTTAACTAATTGCATCTGCAGCGACCCTATTTTTAAATAGAGTCACATACTGACATACTGAGGGTTAGGATTTCAGCACATCTTTTGGGGGACACAGTTCAACTGATAACGTCCCCCTATCAGCTAAGCATTGTTTTCTCCATTTACAAATAAGATCTGTAGTTTAACCTCTCTTTCATTCCCTTTAAAATGGTGGTAACAACAGCTAATTCACAGCATCGTTGGGAGCAGAATAAGATATGGGTGTTAAGCACTTACATATTAGGATATTGCCTAACTTGCAGTAATGTCCATTGCATTGCATTTATTATTATTAAGTTTGCTTATTAAGTCCACCATTGTGTGGTAGAGGGCTTCAGAGTCAGACAAACCTGGGTTGGAACCCCAGTTCCACCCACCTGGAAGGTTTGGGGAATAGGTTAGAAGATGATTGGAAGTAATGCTTAGTAACTTGTTGCAGCTGACAAGCTGTGTAACCTTGGACAGCTTACTTAATTAGCCTTTCTGTACTTCACTTTCCACCCCTGCAAAATGGGAATAATAGTAGTTATCTACCTCATAGTAATGTTGTAAATTTCAGATGATTTAATAGATCTAGTTTTTAGAGCACTTCCTGAAAAAGTGTTCTATGAATGATAGCTATTAGTGTCATTATTATTATTATTACTATTTTGACAAAATGTTCTCTTTTCCTTCTCATATTAGCAGCTGAATTCTGAGGAGAAGGATAAAGGTCTTGTTTATGGAAAACAGGGTAGAAAATCTAAGGAGTTAAAACTTGAATGCATCCTAACCAAATCGGTCTGAGTCTGGGGATTTATAACTGCTAGCAATTCCATGAAATCATGGAAAATTATATCTGTCTATCTGTATTACTTATCTATCAGGGAATAACAAATTACCCCCAAACGTTGTGGTTTAAAACAACACACATGTTTTATCTCACAGGTTCTGTGAGTCAGGAATCTGAGCACACCTTAACTAGATCTGCTTCATCGTCTCTCACGAGGCTGCAGTCAAGTTATTGGCCAGGGCTGGAGTCTCTCCTGAAAGTTGCAGGAAGGAGCGGTTTCCAAGATCTCTTAGGTTGTTGTTGGCAGGTTTCAGTTCTTTAAGAGCTGTCGGACTGAAGGCTTCATTTCCTTGCTGGCTTTTGGCTGGAAACTGCGCTCAGGTCCTTGCCACAGGAGCTATTCCAGGACAGCTTGTTTCAGCAAAACCGGCGAGAGAGAGGTCACAGCCTTTTGTAACCTCATCACAGGAGTGGCATCCCCTCAATGTTGCTGTATTCTGTTGGTTAAAAGCAAGTTACTCAAGTGGAAGAGATTATAACAGTGTGTATCAGGAGGTAAGATTATCACAGGCTGGTTTCGAGGCTCCATCCCTCCCACCCACCTTCCGCCTCTCCCTCTCCCCACTTCGTCCTTCCTTTCTCTTCTCCCTCCCTGGGTCTTTCATTCTGCTTATGTACATATCGGTGTACATCTCACATATATATCTTACATCTGTCTGTCTGTCATTTGTCTACTTTCTGCTGAAACTCTGCCTCCAATCTCTGTATGTCATACTCAATCCCTGTGGGTTTCTCAACCTAGCCTATACTTGATACTTAGTAAGTGCTCAGTAAATGTTTGAATTCTATTTAAATTTACAGCATAAAAGATAATTTTTTTTTTTTTTTTTTTTTTTTTGCGGTATGTGGGCCTCTCACCGTTGCAGCCTCTCCCGTTGCGGAGCACAGGCTCCGGACGTGCAGGCTCAGCGGCCATGGCTCACGGGCCCAGCCGCTCCGCGGCATGTGGGATCCTCCCAGACCGGGGCACGAACCCGCGTCCCCTGCATCAACAGGCGGACTCCCAGCCACTGCGCAACCAGGGAAGCCCATAAAAGAGAATTTTTAAAGTCAACTTTATCCATCACCTAATATAACCATTATATTGATTATATTTATGTAAATACTTACCAAGTTTCCTTTTAGTCTGTTCATACATACTTGTGACCATGCTGGGTCTCCAACATTTTTTTTTAAAAATAAATATAAGGTTTTATCTTTTACTTTATGGAAAAATGTTTGAAATCATATTTTTCTGGCCTTTATGGTTGTCAAACTGTCTATATAAGAACTTGTCAAGTTGACAAGCTTATCTTTAAACATTTAACCATCACAAATAAAACTGCATAAATGTCCTTTGTGCTTTCTTTTGTTTGATTTATTTCCTTGTGCTGATATGGAAATAGCTGGTTTAGGATTTTGAACTTTTATTTCAATATCATCACATTTACGTGCATTGGCCAGATCCGGTTTGTAGTGGTTTGAACTAGTGTGGATAGTCAAAGTGTTACCGAACCAAACTTGGGTCCGCTTGACCACGGGCAGTAAAGCCAATCTACTGATGCTGGGTTGCGGTGAAGCAAAGTGCAGCGTTTATTTCAGGGCACCAAGCAAAGGGTCCAGGTAGTTAGTGCTCAGAAGGCCCAAACTCCCCAGTGGGTTTCAGGGAAAGGTTTTTAAAGAAAGGGTGAAGGAGGGGGCTATGGGGTGTGTGATCAGCTTGTGGACAGTTTTCTAATTGGTTGGTGGTGAGGTAATCGGGAGTCAACATCATCAGCCTTCTGGTTCCAACCCACCTGGGGTCTCTGTGCTTCTGGGCAGCATATCGTTAACTTGTTCCACCTGATGGGGGTTTCAGTATCTGCAGAACAGCTCAAAGGATACAGCTCAGAATATTATCTGTAGACCTTGAGGAGGAACTAAAAGTACTGGACTTTGTTTAATGGCTAAATTATTATTATTTTGTCTTGCTTGGCTGTTTTCCTTTCTTTCTGCATTTTCTCACTTCTCTGATTAAATTTACTCTTTGGAACTCGGAGAAGGCCTTAGGAGGCTAAAAATTTTATACAGATAAGAGGCAGGTGGAGGACATGGCGGGGTGGGGATTGAGTGGTGTCTGTTCTGGGAACGCCCCATAGGATCCTGCCTGGTGTCAAAAGGTCAGCGGTAATCAAACACTGACTGAGTAGAGACTTGGTAAACGTGAGTGGCATTGAAGGCTTGCTCGGAGAACATTCCCTGTGCAGTGTCATCAACCTCAACTTGACTCAGTGCGAAGTGAGGGCTACTGGAAGCTTTGCCATGTGCTTCATTTCTCCTAAGCCCCACATATCAACCCCCATCCAGATTTCCCGCCCTCTGGGCTCCAGGATTTCAGCAACTTTCTCTTTATCGTGGCTACCATTACCCTGTCCGTCCATCGGTATTTTTTTGTTGTTGTTTTGCCTGCACCATGCACCTTGCGGGATCTTAGTTCCTGGATTGAACCCAGGCCCTCGACAGTGAAAGCATGGAGTCCTAACCACTGGACCGCCAGGGAATTCCCAGTTGATATCTTTTAGGACTGGATGGCAGCAGACTAAGAGACAGTCTCCTTTCCCCAACAGCCTCACCAGCTTTATCCACATATTCTTTTCATGTCACTGCTATCCATTATTCTAATTTAGTTTTCCAAAAGTAGGCAAATATTGTTTTTTTAAAAAATTGATATATAGTTATTTATAATGCATAAAATTGCATTATATGTTCTAAATTGCATTTAGAGGATACTGAAAATAAAGATGTATTTTTTCCCCATATACAAATTTATAGACCATTGAATTCTATCCATGGGCTTAAGAAGCACTGGCTGAAGTATACAGCCTGTCCCATGTACTTCCTATGGCATATATCAAAGGCACTTAATGTCTGATTTTTACTTTTAGTGAAGTTAAAGTTGATCAGATTCAGGTGCGGCGAGTTTGATCCATTCATTAGAATATCTCCCATCAGCCTTTCTACTAATGGTTTTAGCATTCATCGATGATCGCTGTCTACATCTATTATCTTATTAGAGATTACAAAATGGTAATTTTCTAACTGTCATTCTTCCTGCCTGTATTAAATGCAATATTTCCATAAAGTAAATTGTAGTTACCCTGAAATCCAGTTCATGATAAAATCTTGACTACGACTTGATTCTTTTACCAGTTTTCAGAATAATGAGCTGGTCTCTTAGCCATCCCCAATGATGAGCAATGAGCTTTTGTTTGTTTTTTCCAGTTTGAGTTTTGGCTTTGGTTTTGGGTTTGATTTGAGGAATGTCATGAATTATAGGAAATTTGTTTATCTGATCTATTTTAATCAATCACAGTCATGGTTCATTTTGTTCAATGGTAGGCCAGTGTGAGCCCCTCTAAACTGGTCTGCCTGTCCTTTTGAAATGAACACATTGGTCTTTGGCAACTGTCTCGCTTTTGGGCACAGCAAGACTTCCTAGGCTCAGCTTGTACCATACCTATCCCAGACTTGGAATAAGGAATTTTTCCAAGAATATTTTGTTCCTTTTAGAGGAAAATGATATTTAAAAACAAGAGTCTGGGTATTAAGGGTATTTATTGCTGTTAGGTTACCATTACTTCTAGGCTTTTTCAGTGGACAGAGCTATGAAATGTTTATTTTTTTTTAAAGAGAAAAGCAAATCATTAGTGTATATGATTTCCAATAGAAATTTCAAGGTACAGAATTTTTCTCGACTTCTTTGACTTTATAAACATAAGAGAAACAATTCAGGAATAATCTTAGCTCCTAATGATGGTAACATGATGGCTTGTCTGCTGGAGCCCACAGTATACACACAATAGTTTCAAAATAGCAATACCAGTATTACAACTAGCAGTGAGTCCATTAAATCTAGTTTAAGATTTATTTACAGAACATTTTTTTTCTTTGGACTGTTTTTCCCTAAGCATGTAAAATCAGAATACTGCATTTTAAAGCCTTTCAACATAATTATTTTCTCTGTGTAGTTATGCCAACACTTTGATATATAGCTGGATATATACATTTAAAATTTGCAGAGATTGTATTGTCTTTTTTTAAAAAAATTATTTTTTGGCTGCGTTGGGTCTTTATTGCTGTGCGTGGGCTTTCTCTAGTTGTGGCGAGCGGGGGCTACTCTTCATCGCAGTGCGTGGGCTTCTCATTGCGGTGGCTTCTCGTTGCGGGGCACTGGCTCTAGGCATGCGGGCTTCAGTAGTTGTGGCTCGCGCGCTCAGTAGTTGTGTCATGCGGGCTCTAGAGCGCAGGCTCAGTAGTCATGGTGCACGGGCTTAGCTGCTCCGCGGCATGTGGGATCTTCCTGGACTAGGGATCGAACCCGTGTCTCCTGCATTGGCAGGTGGATTCCTAACCACTTCACCACCAGGGAAGTCCCTCAGTCTTTATTTTTATTTTATGTCTATTTTCATTTAATTTGATCTTTTGATGCGTAGGCTCATTAGTCCCTTTTCCTGTCCCTAGAAGCACAGCTACGGGGAAGAGGGAAGCTAATGGGAGAAGTAACTCACCCTGAACATGTTCTCCAAAAGCACTGCCTATCAGCATGTTTAAAGGTGACCTTTTAACCTGAGTACTGTTAAGATTTCAGTGAATATGAAGACTTAGAAGTGTGACAGCAAACCCTTAAGAAAGTGGTCAGAGGGCGGCGGTTTCTTTTCTGATGGTACCAAAGCCTTCAGCTGAGCCATCCCAAGTTCATACCCTCCCTGACGTTTGAACCTGGCAACCTCTCACCAGCCCCAGGTGGCCTGGTTTGTCTTGTTGGCCTGCTTTGCTGCCTCAAGGTCCTGTCTAAGCAGCATCTGGGAGTCTTCATCTCAAGCAGGCCATTAGCATCTCAGAGGCCTGTCGCTCCCTAAATCCTGTCTAGGAATGATTCCTTCTGGGCATTTCCTCCTTGATCCCTAGTCTAAGAAGCTACTGGAAGGAGGGGGAAGGAATTGAGGAGGAACTCTCATTTTGGAATCCTTCCTCAAGGGGATAAGTTTTGAGCAGAGTTTTTAAGAAAGGAGGAATGGGATGCCAGGGAAGAGAAAGCAGGCTTCTTATTAATGACGCTTCTGCACTTCATCAGACAGAAAAGAGGCTTTGAAGTCAAAGCCTGAATGCCTAACGGCCTTTGGCTGCAGTGTGTCACCTCTCAGAACCTCTGTTTCCTTGGTTGTAAAATATGGTTATAAAAATTATCATATTCCTAGGCCAAAGCACTGTTGTGAGGATTCAATGAGATTTACAGTGTCTTGTGTTTGGCAAAGAATAGAAGCTCAGGAAATGTGACTTTCCTTTCTACCCTCTCCCCGTTTCAAGCACTTGTCCCACCACCTCTTAAAAATGAAACGAGGTAGTTATAATAATACTAGTAATAGTAAGAACGGAAATCTCTGGAGAGGCACAGGCGTACATTATCTAAATTCTTACGGTAACTTTTATTATTGGTGATAATAGCCTTACTTTATGCATAAACAAGCAGAGGTTCCAAGAGAGGAAATAGCTTGTCCATGGTCACACCCAAGGCCTTAGCCCGTAAGTCACATTTTGCATGAATTAGGAAATGGTGCTCCTCTGCTTGGATTCAACCCCGTGGGTACAGGCATGGCCAGTGGAGCTGAGACAGGATTCAGCCCCTCACTCACCCCCTTGCCTTGTCACTGTCGTGCAGTACACAGCTCGCATAACTGTACACAGAAGCTCTGGTCAAATGCATAGTTTTGATCAAACTGAAATTGAAACCCAGATCTGATCGACATTCGGACCACATCCTTTCCAACACTACCTGGGAGTTCATCTCTTCCTGTTTCCTTTAAGATCCTACTCCATTGTTTATCTCTTCTCACTGCCTTATCTCCATCTCTCCCCTTTCCTTCTCTTATGGCTTTTCCTTCCTAGCTGATACACTCCATCAAATCTCTGCACTTAAGTACTGGTAGGTTTGAAACAAATCATTATTCATAATGTCACCCCCACCCCATACCTAGCTCCAAACCTGGCACTGGTAGGCCTTCTAAGTAATGTTTGTTCAGAACCTCTGTAGTCATTACGCTAGGCTTCCTTGTATCATAGCTAAGCCTTTACTCTCCTTCTTGTTGCCCTCGGTGCCTAGCAAGTTGCTTTGCCCACAGTAATCACGCTTTGGCATGAAAGAACTAAGATTTTTCCCAAGAGCAATTGTCCTAAGAAGGCACTAGAGGGCAGCAGAAGATCACACATGGCCTTTCGTTCACCTTCCCGTTACTGGCCACAGCCCACCTTGTCTCAAGAGGCAGGAGTAAATGATACACTGCAATGCTGACTGCTCCCTGACGTGCAAGAGCGATGTAAGTCAGGGGGAGGTGGGGGCTGAGCATGCTTTAGTCTGTGGGAAGAACCACTTTTGGGCCCACTAAGCTGCACTGGGATTCTTCACTCTGCCCCTTACTTTAGGGCAAATAATACAGCAGGACCACGTGGCTGTTTTTGTGCTTTTTAAAAATATTAAAATAATCCTAATTTGCAAACAAAAGACATCAGCCACTACTGGGCTACTGGGCATTATCCAGGGGTCCCTCTCCCTGCCCCACAGAGGATATGACCTTCCTCAGAGATTGACCTGCCGTCACTTGAAACAAGTATCCTCTCGTAGGCTATACTCTGTCACTCTGAGCCTCAGTTCCCTCCTCTGTAAATGGAGACAACAATTTCTACTTTGTAGGATGATAACAAAGACTATATGAAATTATAGATGCTGCATCTCTCCTTTGATGCTCAGAGCAGTTCAATGGGGAATTAGTGTCCTCATTTTACAAATGGGAAAACTAAGATTAGAGAGGTAAGGTGACTTACCCAGAATTCAGAATCAGGTAGTCTGACTAAATAGCTTTAGACTTAACCTTTCAATTCTACCCTTGTCTACTGTGTTCCACCAGGTAGGAAGCGGATTCTTTAAGGAGATTGCTGACAGTGTGGTTAAAGCGCCAGCAGGTTACAAGGGAAGCTTTACAGATTCAGACATGCACGGGAGTGAATAATGCTGAGCTGAAGGCCAAGCACTGGAACAAACGACCTCTGATGATGCTCCTGACACCCTAGAATTTATAAATTCTTCATTGAGTTCTGTTTCTCGTTTATCCTCGAAATAATCCAAGATTTAGGTACTAGCATTGTTGACGTTTTACAGATGAGAAAATGGAGCCTCAGGGAGGTTAAATGACTTGTCCAAGGTCATCCAGCTGGAAATGGAAAAGCTGGAATTTAAACCCAAGCAAGTCACTGTCCTATAGCTTCCCTTCTGCAGTTTGGCATATTACTTGTGTATTTAGGGAAGAAGCTGCAAATCAGGTTAGGACAGGAGATCAGTTGTCCTAGGATTTGGCAGTTTTGTAGACCTGTCCTCTGTTTAGAGTCTGCACCGTTGCTTCCCCTTCCGTTCCTCAAACATGCACACAACACACACACACAAACACACACTCTCTCTCTCTCTCTCTCTCTCTCTCTCTCTCTCTCTCTCTCGGACATACACACCTTAATCAGAAACCACTCAAGAATGCCCCACAGTTCCTAAGGGTGGGAGTTCACCTGCCTGAACTGTAGTTTGTTGGCTAATCTTAGCATGACCCCAAGTAGGGGCAGGCTTGAGTACTGCAGATAGGGTGTCCAAGAAGCACAAAGTGCATAGCTCTGGGTCTGGCTCTTATGATTAGAATGAGAATTGTAGTTTTTAGATGGCAAGCCAGTCTAGGTCCAACAGAGCTGTCCCATAATGGAACTGGAGGCCTAAAAAGGTAATGAGTTCTGTGTCATTAGAAGCATCCAAAAAGCAGTCAGAGGATCATTTGGTGGTGAATGAAGCATTAGATGGAATTTCTGACCAGCTGACCTTTAAAGTGCCTCTTACCCATGAGATCCCTTAGCCCATGGAAAGGGGTGGGGAAGCCTAGGGTTGTTGTCTGGGGGTGGCAGGAACGGGGAAGGCCCAAGTGTTTACAACAGGGATGACTTGTGCAGGAGTAAGAATTAGTGCTGAAAATTTTTCGGCAAGAAATTTGGACAACGAAAGGAGCAGTAGGACCAGGTGCAAAAAACTAGACTAGTTATAAGCTCTGTGGTCTTGGGAAAATTGCTTTACCTCTCTGAGTTGTCATTTGTACATTCATAAAGTAAGGTTAAGACTGTCTGCCTTTGGGGCTATGGTGATAAGACTGAGATAGTGGATTTGAAGTCTGATAAGGGTTACAGGAATAGAGGGGATTAAAGGTAAAAAAGAATCAGTACACATTCATCTGTTTATTTATTCAGATAGTCACCTGCAAACTGTCTGCATGACATCAGACATTGAACTCTGTGCTGGGCATGCAAGCGGTCATTGAAAATGGTCATAGTTCTTGCTCTTATGGAGCTCACAGTTGAGTTGGGGAGGCAGATATTAATTTAACATTAACTATTAATTTAACATTATAATGATGATGATGTAAACGGTTCAGTCGATTATACAAATTGAGAATGATCAAAATATAGTTCTGATCATGAATATATGCATGTTCGAAAGTACGTATCATAGTTGGTTCCCACACTCCTTTTAACATATTCACTGGATAACCTTCCTCTGCTCCTAGATGAAAATCTTAGCTAAGCCACATCTAATCTATTATAACTTTTGTGGAACAGACAGTGCTATAGACATTTTAAATTGATAACAGTTTCACATCAGGAATTAGGATGTCTAGTCCAAGATTTTAATCAAATCTCTAAATCTGACAAGTCAGATCTCCTCTCCCTCCCCAGTGGGGATGTTAGGACGTGGAGCAAGGTTGGCCTTCGTTCTGTTTCTCTCCCTTGCTCTTCTTCTTCCTCTCCCTCTACAGTCGAAGCAGGAGAGAGGAATGGTAAGGATTCGGAAGGTCATACTTGCCCTGATAGCCTTGTATCTGGCTCTGTGTTCTCCGGTCCTGGCAGGTTTTTAAAACCGACCCTCTCTCTTGGCGGGGTGGGGGGCGTTCTGTGGTTTTTCAGTGGTCCTCGTGGCCAGGGCCTTCTCCCAAGACCTGAGACGATGTAGCATCTCTGTGGCTGGCTACTGCTCATCCCTCTCCACCCTCTGTTTCTCTGGCTGCTCACCTTATGGGGACTCTCACCGTGGGGACCCCTCAACCTCTGTTATAATTCCTCCTGGGTAAGACTCAAAACAGATCCAGCCCAGCTCTTTCTCTCATGTGACCCACATCTGGTCCGGGGGAAATACTCAAGCATTTTTCCCACTGGCAGCCTCTGGGATTTGGGGCTAATCCCTGTGCTGCCTCTTCTGCCCTGCTGCCATAGGCCACTAGAACTTCTGCAGGTGGGGTATGACCCTAGTCCACTATCTTCCCCGTTGCCGAGAAAATGTAGCAGTTTCTCCAAGAGGCACTCTTTTGAGGCTCCTTATCACAAAACTTGGGATTAGAAGGTAATGTGCTCTACATGACCCACCTGGGGTGCTGGGGACTCTAAACATTAGGTAATAGCTGTCTCCAAAGCAAATCTCTCCTATATCCTTCCCGTCTACTCTCTGACCTCATTTTATTTCCTTGTTCTGGCTGAGGTTTCTAGAGTTATGAAACTAGTCAGGATTCATCTCCTTTGTAAAGTCCGTGTATAGGGGCCTGGCTCTGGGATTTCAATTCTATTCTGTCTTGGTGTCTCAGTAGAAATTTCAGTTTTAACATCTTGTTACAGCAACAACACAGCAATAATTAAAACAATCACAACAACAACACCGATAACAGCTAGTATCGATTGAGTGCTAAACCTTTGCCTTATTTAATCCCTACAAGTAGTCTTTCAGGATGGTACTATTATTTATGAAGGGCACGCTGATGATGCTGGAGTTTGACTCTCAGGCTGAGAAGTTCAGAATGCATAGCGCAGAAGTTCAGTCCTTGCCGATGCCATCTCAGCTGGCTACTTTCCCTTTGTTAAGGATATTTCTGTGGGTCCTTGAGTCAGGCTTCAGGGCAATTGCTTTCCTCCAAGAGGAGACAGTAACTCTGCCTAAGAAATGATCCCATTTCAGCAATTCCTGGGAGGCCATTGCTGTAATAAAGGCCATTCTTTATGATATAAAAGTCTCACCCTCTTCCCCCCGCCCCCATCCTTAGCGTTTCTAATTTGAGCCCCTCTGGTCCCTGTGGAGTCTTTAAATGCTTCAAGTGCAAGCCTATTGCCAAAGCAAGCCTGTCTGACTCGGGACGCAGCGCCCTGCGCTGTTGCCGAATATTGAACAAACATTCACGCGGCTTTGGCTCTCCCAGAAGCCCTTAGTCTGATGCCTTTGTTTTGTTTTCTGGATGAGGGCAAGCGGTACCATCACCTCCTGCCGAAAAGCCCTGGCTGCCCTCCCAACAAGGAGTTGTCACTTCAACTGAGGCTTTTTTTTTTTTTTTTTTTTTTCTTTTTGGTGGCAACAAAATAATACCCAGCAGGAATTTGGGAGGAGAAAAAAGAGAGTTCAGTTGGCAGGTTCTCAAATGAATGGGTTGTAGTGTCATTGGAACTGAATTGGGCTTGAAACCAGACATGATCCTATTTTGGAAGCATTGTTCAGAGGGATGGGAAATGTGAACAGAGGATAAGTCTCTTCAAAAATGTTCTTTATCCTTGGCCTGTTAAAGACAGCCTGTTTTAACTAAACTCTCCCATCCCCTCAATGGCAAGGGCCTATGTGAGAACCTAGAGGAGGTCAGAGAGACTGGCAAATTGATCAGCTATTCATCTGTCAACCTTTCAACTGAGAGAGCTAATTTTACTTTGAGAAGACCTTACCACTTGATTACAAGCCATCAATTAATTGTCAATCCTGAAATTCACAAATCTTCACTCTTAGACTCATCGATGCTTGGATGAGATGGCACATGGATCAGGGTATATAAATATACATGTATTCAAATATATTATTGAAAATCGTATTGAAAGCCTACTGCATTCCAGGTAATACGTAAAGTGGATGGGAATCGGCAGAACTAACACTGTCTCTGCCCTCATGGATCTTATAGTCTGGAGACATTAACAGGTGACACATAGAACAGGATGCTGTGAGGATCTTTAGTATGAAACCCTAATAGAGATTGGAGGCATGGGGATGGAGTTCAGGGAAGGCATTTCTGAGGACCAGAGTCCTGGCCCCTGAACTAAGATCTGAAGGGTGAGTGGGAGTGAGAGCCAAGAGAAGGCAGGGCCAGAGGGTGGGATGGGGAAAGCATTCTGTGCAGAGAGAAGAGCACGTGCCAAGACTGAGTGAGAAAGGACAGGGTGTAGCCGAGAAACAGAAAGGCCTGTGTAGCTGAAAGTAGGAGAATCGGGAGGAACAGGATGACAGATCAGACTGGAGAGGCAGACAGGTGGTCTCATTCGCATATTACCTATGTGCCACGGTGAGGATTTTGGTCTTCATCCTAAGAGCAGTGACGTGCCATGCAAGAGTTTTAAGCAGGAGGAGAATATAGAGTTTGCCTTTTGAAAAGATGACTTTAGCCACCGAGTGAAGTTGGATCAGAAGCAATTAGCTTTCGCAATGGTAGTATCTACAGAGAAACAATTAATGGAATGGCTAATGGTCTTCCCTGATGTAACTCTCCTCCAGATCATAACTTAGGTATGACACAATCTTTATGGAAAAGATCTTTGTTAATAAATGCATGGGACTTAGAGGTAAATCCCTTTTTCCATTTAGGTCTCAGGTTCCTCCCTTGTTAAGCCGTGGGTTTGGACCAGATGATACCAAAGTGCCCTCCTTTTGCAAAAACAAGCCCTTAAATTCAGCTTGAGTTCTATACTGCTACTAGAATTCAGTTTTCAGCCTGGACTATGGGCTTTTAACCCCATTTTTTTGAACTGATAGATTGTTAAAAAAAAAAAAAAAGGATTTATTGACAAAAGCAGACCAGCAAAGATCAATAGCTCATTTTGCTGTTAAATGGATAGATCTTTAACCCAATGTCTATGAATGTGTGTTTGATCAAGGGAATGCTTACTCCCAGCACCATGTTACATATTTTTCCCAATTAAATTATGGCAAGGTGCTATGAGGGATGAGGCATCTGTGTTCTAAAAAATGAGATACCACGAGTAGTTTAGTTTAAGTGCTGAATTGGTTAACAGACAGCTGGGGTCATGTGCTGAAAGGATCACTAAGTCATCATGTGACCTTGGAAAGTCATTTTCCTTCTTTGGGACACAGTTTCCTCTCATTTTAAATGGGAGGGTTTTACCAGATTAGACTTTTCAAAGGTATGCTTTTTCAATAGTTTTCAAAAGATATTTTATGGAGAAAAGGTGCCCCACTCTATTTTTTCTCCTTGGAGGTTAATAATCCAAGTGTATTGATGGTCTTTTGATTCCAAAGTTTTTCCTGTAACTAATCCATCATACTGCCACATTCCTGTGTAACCTCTCTCTGAAACTCAGTTTCCCCATCTATAGCAAGGGCTATAGAGCAGAGGTTTCCAAACATTTTCTGTAAAGGGTCATATGGTAAATATTTTAGGTTTTGTGGGCCATACAGTCTTTGTTGCAACTACTCAATTCTGGCATTTTAGCCATGCACAATATATAAACAAATGAGGGACTGTGTTCCAATAAAACTTTATTTACAAAAACAGGCAGAGGGCTGGATTTGACCCACAGACCATAGTTTAGTGAACTCTGGGTCACAGTGGGAGCTAACTGCTCTCTAATGCCCTCGCAGTTCTGACTTTCCCTGACCTTCTCCCCTGAAGAGTTATTCTCTCCCAAGTTGGAAGTCCCCCTTCTCCAAAATGTATCCCTCTGGCCTGCACTTCCAAAAGTCATCATCATCATCTTCTCTTGACATGTCTGTATATAAGACTGTCTCTGTCTCCCCAGCTGCTGAGATGCCTTCTTCACAGCTTTGTTTTGTTTATCTTAGTAACTACCCTTCTTTAATCCCTCTGAAGGATTGGTTAGCTGGAATTTGCCTTGTCTTCTTCCCCCAGAGCCTTTGATCTTGTGCTCATAAGTATTTGCTGACAGCCAGACAGAAAAGGTGGAGCCCAGATCCCAAGCCCGAGGGCCCAGAGAGTAATGAATGAAGACTGCGTTTATTTGTATTTCTAATTGGCAAGCCTATTTCCAGATCAGCTGCATGTCACTGCAAGCAGAGAGCAAAAGCAGGAGACAACCTTCTTTCTCCCAGGCCTCGGTGCCCAGGGCCCCTGTTTTCCACTGAGGCAGGAGCTTGCCCTGATTTCACCAGGCTTGGAAGAAAATGCCATCTGGACCAAGTTTTGTCCCTTAGTACAGGACCACCTTGTTTTGCCACTCAGACTGTACATTGCACAACTTTGAGGACACCATTTACATCATCCGTGATGTAAATGGAACCCTCTGAGTTGTACAAATCACTTTTTCAAGCTTTGAGCCCTTTCTTCTTATGAAATCTTACATCGAAGGCCAGTCTATAAGAGATACAAGTGGAACAAGTCTATCTGAAGCTGAGATGCAGGTTTAGAGACCTGCCTTCTCAGTCTCCCTCTTGCCTTCTTCAAGCAGCTGCTGAGATGGCTGTTGGGATCCCTAGAATTCCTCAGATGAATTTTGGAGCCTCTAGACTAGATCATAAATGTTGTTCTAACCATTCACAGCTATATAATCTCTCTCTTGATAAAGTCTCAAGTATATCCCTAGCACCGTTCTAGGCACTGAATGTTGAGGGGACAGGAGTGGGAGACATTGCCCCTGGTCTCCCTGAACTGATTTTATGGTTGGAGAGGTCAACAGAAAATGAGGTGAGAAAATAAGCTTAACAAGATAGGGTCTTACATGCAGAAATACTTACCAGAAAAGAAGGGCTGGGGAAAGGAGAAAAGACTTCCTGAAGAGGGTCACATTGGAATGGAGCGCCGATGGGTGGTAAAGATTTGGGGAGGCAGAGGGGAAACGTAGGGCAGGGTGAGCAAAGGCACAGAGGTGTGAAATGGCACTTGTAGGGATAAAGAAGAACAGCACAGAATGGGGCGTGCGTCCTTCATGCACATGACAGCACACTGAGGAAAAGAAATTTGAATAAGGGGACAGATGAGCACGGAAAGAAAGGGGAAATAATGCCTTCTCCAGACAGGTCCATCTCCTTCTATCTCATTTACCAGTCATAACTGTTTCAGTTGTTATTGTTAACCACACATTATACAATTAATCACTATAAGCTCCTGGACATTCAAAGACTTTCCCAAGGCAGCAGAGCTATTATCCAGCAGAAATGAGATTTAAACTGAAATTGACTTGACTCCAAAGCTTGTTTCTCACCCATTACATGGAACTGCATGAAAAATATAGGACTGGAACAAGTTTTTGAAAAAAAGGTAGAATTTATAAAAAGTAACAGTAAACAAAAGAATTTCTTATTGGGAAAAATATGCTTGAGTATTTACATCTTACAAAGGTCCTTGCAGAATCCTCTAGTCCAACCTACTGACTTTAAATATAAAGAAAGTGAGGCCCAGAGAAAGCAAAGGGTTATTTAATATAAATGGTATAACAAGACACCATTCTGGTCTCTGAGCCCTCAGGTCAGTGCTCTTTCCAAAGCATCACGAAGGAACCACTCTATCATCTTTTTTCCCTTTCCAGTGGACGACTACCTCCTTAGCACATCGTAATGGGTTCAAGAGTCCGACCTTTTGAACAGTACTGAACAATACTGAACTTACATCTCTTTCTCCAGAGACCACGGAGTTGGGCAGCAAGAAGGAGCTCAAGTCCATGCCCTTCATCACCTACCTCTCAGGCCTGCTGACGGCCCAGATGCTGTCTGATGACCAGCTCATCTCAGGTGTGGAGATCCGCTGTGAGGAGAAAGGCCGCTGTCCATCTACCTGCCACCTTTGCCGCCGACCGGGCAAGGAGCAGCTGAGCCCCACACCGGTGCTCCTGGAAATCAACCGTGTGGTACCACTTTACACTCTCATTCAGGACAATGGCACCAAAGAGGTGAGGTCCCCTGACACAGCCACTGAGTCAAATCTAAGAACCAACCCTCCTACCTCCTGCCCTTGTGGGCCCTTTGTCCACTGGGATTGTCATCATCGTCATCAACAGCATGGTGAGGGCTCGCATTTATTGATCCCTTACCATGTTGTAAGCACGTATATAACTTGGTAACACTAGCTGCTGTAACTGGCAAATTCTCCAATCTCGATGGCTTAGTACAATTAAGGTTATTTCTTGTTGTGCAGAGTCCTAAATAGAAGTGTTTGATTGATGGGTGGCTTTACTCTGAGAAGTAGTTCAGGGTCCCAGCCTGTTCCATCTTGTGCTCCATTAATCTGATGCTTCCACGGCTGCTGTGGAAGAAGAAAGAACATGGAAGATTGCACATGAGAAGTTGAAATGGGCCACGCCTGAAAATGGCAAATTATCATTTCATCTCCTATTCTGCTAAGCTAGAATTCAGCCACTGGGCACACCTGTCTGCAAATGAAGACAGGGAAATGTATTCTATCTGTTTGCCTAGGAGAAGAAGGTATGGGTTTGGTGAAAACCTAGCAGCCTCTGCCTCTGTACTATACTTGGGTTATCTCATTTAATTTACCCTCCAGATCTATGATTTACTTATAAATATTGAGTTGATTCATATGGAATTTCTGACATTTGACCATTTTTTATTTATAAAGATGGCAATTCCGTATGGTTCATCCTTTTCTCATGGCCACTTTACAAGTGAGGAAATGTAGGATGTTGAATGATTTGCTCCATGTTGGTCTGCTCCAGAGCCTACATGCTTAATCATGAAATTATATCTCCTCTTTTTCCTCTTTCTATCTCTGTGACTTTCAATTATAGCATGTCAGGGCTTGAGAGGACTGTATGAATGATTTAGTTCACTGGTTTGCACACTTGTGTTCATGGAACATTTTTTTCCAAATGTGGTGTTCAGGAACCCCAGTCCATAAAACCAGGAATAGTGATGCCACTGCTTCAGTAAGGAAGAAGGTAGATAAAGCATCTCCCCTTGGTCCCCACTCTTCCCTCTGCAACACCTTCTGGACAGCCCTGGGCCTCCAGAGAAGGCCATCTGGTAGACCACTGACCAATCCAATAGGATGCTATGGATTACGTGCCCCTCCCAAAGCATCCCTCTGGGCTGAGTAAGCACCAGTGCATGGTGAGTGGTCAGGGAGGGTTTCATAGAGGACAGATCAGGGATGAGAATAAGGAAGTGAGGAGAGTATCTTCAGGTAGAAGACCTGAGGCAGAAAAGTACATGGTCTCTACAAAGACCTATAGAAAGTTCCCATGACTGAGACCAAGAGATGGAGGGAGAGCAGATATGAGGCCAGAGGGAACAGAAAGCACCTGATTATTTAGGATACTATAAGCTAGGTCCTGGAGTTTGGACACAATCTGGAGGGCAGTGACATGCTGAAGATACATGGTTAGCAGGAAGCTGATAGGGTTAGATTTGTGTGGCAGAAAGAGCCCTCTGGAAACAACCCAAATGACCATCGATGGGAGAGCAGTTGAATAAGGTGTCGAATATGCATACAGTGGAACACTGTACTACAGCCAAGATGAACAAACTATAGTGACACTTAACATGAGATGGATGAACATAATGTTAAATGAAGACAAGAAATCCCAAAGATACGGTTTATATAGCATGATACCCTTCCCTCTATTTTAAGTTAAAACAGACACACAGGGCTTCCCTGGTGGCGCAGTGGTTGAGAGTCCGCCTGCCGATGCGGAAGACGCGGGTTTGTGCCCCGGTCCGGGAAGATCCCACATGCCGCGGACGGCTGGGCCCGTGAGCCATGGCCACTGAGCCTGCGCGTCCGGAGCCTGTGCTCCGCAACGGGAGAGGCCACAACAGTGAGAGGCCCGCGTACCGCAAAAACAAAACAAAACAAAAAGAAAACCACACACACACACACACACACACACACACACATGCACATATCAAATACACGCCTTTTAAAAATAAATACAGATGCAATAGATAGTTTAAAAAAGGAATCAAGGAAATTATGAACATAGGATCATGGTAATCTTGAGTCAAGCGAGGCAGGTAATGGCGCGATGGAGCATTTGTTACACGATGGTAGTCAAGTTTCTAGCTGATGTTTGGGGGCTGGATTTGTGGGGTTTTATGAAAGTGTCAAAAGTAGCTAACCAGCTAACACTAACTGGATGAACACATAAAGCCTAACCACGCATGGTGCAGCAGTGAGCTTGAGTCACGAGCCGTGCATCTCAAATCATCTAGCTCTGTGCATCAGAGGTCCCCAGACCAACAACAGAAAAGCCAAGAGAGCCAAACGTGTATACATCTCCAAACCTGTGGTTTCAGGGTGAGAGTCAACTGTGGAAACATAAGAGTGGCAGCAGGGAGACCCCTGAGGAGGCTGTTGAAGCTTCCAGTAAATACCAAGGGTCGTCTGACCAGTGTCGTGTCAGTGCAGACAAAAAAAGCAGCACGTCGGTAGCTCTCCAGGGTTTGGTGAGAGAGGCTATGAATATCCCTATTTAGGGCTCTTTCTGGGCCACGCTTTCCTCATCTTTGAGGTGGTTCGATACTAGCTAAGTCACAGGACTTTTTTTGTGTGTGTGTAATTTATTTTTATTTTTTATTTTTGGCTGTGTTTGGTCTTTGTTGCTGTGCACGGGCTTTCTCTAGTTGCAGCCAGTGGAGGCTACTCTCTCTTGCACCGTGCGGGCTTCTCATTGCAGTTGCTTCTCTTGTTGTGGAGCATGGGCTCTAGGCACGTGGGCTTCAGTAGTTGTGACTTGCGGGCTCTAGAGCACAGGCTCAGTAGTTGTGGTGCACGGGCTTAGTTGCTCTGTGGCATGTGGGATCTTTCTGAACCAGAGCTTGAACCCGTGTTCCCTGTACTGGCAGGCGGATTCTTAACCACTAGGAAGCCCCAGGTCACAGGACTTTTATGATGTGTTCTTGGCACGTGTGGTGGCAAGACAAGCGCTGGTTCCTTTCCTCTTTGCTTAGGAGTCAGGTTCCCCATGTCCAGATGCTATGCCAGCTTCCCTCAGCATCATCAGTTCTGGAAATGGGTCTTCCTGAGGCTGATTCACGTTCTCTCAGATACAAAAGCCCAGGAGTGTGAAAGCAGTCACTAGATGTCACTGTTCTCCTTATGTGGCATCTGCTGCTTTTGAAGCACGAGTCCTTCCTTCGTTAATTCAGTATTTTTGAGCACCCACTATTTGCCATGTATGGTGTCATGCCCCAGGAAGTGAAGAGTGGGACAGATGGACACAAATGGGCATGGTCTTTATCTTCATGGAGTTTACAGACTTGTGGGGAAGACAGATATTATTGAAACACTCCCACCAAATAAGTGAGAACAAACTGTGCTGAGTACCAAGAGAAGTCCAGGCCTTTGGGTTAAAATCGGGTGACCGAGGGCTTTGTGGGATGAAGGAAGGCTTCTTTAGGGAAATGAAATTGGAATTAGTTCTTGGGGGTCGGGTGCCTAAAGTGAAAGTAGAAGACTGGATTTGGGGGAGAGGAGGAACCTGAGAGAATTCCAGGTCAAAGGCCTAGCTCCTGCAGAGCCCTGAAGGATGTGCAAACGTGGCCCATTTCCCTGAGGCCGGGATGGGAGCTCCATGGGCAATGCCGAGGAGAGGCGGTGGCCAGGCTAGGCAGAGCTCTGAAGGCTCTGGTGGTGAGGAGTTTGGCCCCTGATAGCGGGGAGCATAGAGGCATTAGAGCAGACATGTGGGCGCTGTCTTCTCAGCTCCAAGCTCCTCTCCTCTAAGTTATACCTGCAAAGGAACCTTAGAGCTGCTTGACTAGTTTCTTCTCTCCCTCCCCAACCCCCAAGACAGTCTTGTTTAGAGTTTCACAGCAGCCTAGGGGCTGCTGTGCATTAGGCCTTTTCAAAGGAGCCAGGCTGTGGTAGGAGTGGGTAAGACAGGCCCAGTGCAGGTCTGGAAACGATCCTGGAGGAGGGGATCGTGGCCCCTGAGAGAGGCTGGTGTGATGAGAAAGCAGCCACTTTCATCTTGGCCATCATTTTTCCTCTGCCTCTTCCCCAAACCCCCATCACTTCTCCCAAGATTTCTCCATCTCTCTGCATTTCTTTGCAGTCAGAGGCAGGGGCCACATGGGTCAAACATAAAAGGGCCTTGGCCTGGACTCTGACACTAAGTCATAGCGAGGCTGGGGCAAGTCCTTTTTCCTCCCTGGGCCTCTCTTTTCCTACCTGAAAAAGCAGAGAGGTTGGGTGAGTTTCTTTCTGAGTTTCCTACAAGAGACTTTGTCAAAGTGGAATCAGATAGTGCAAGATCTGTGCTCCACTCAGGTTGAGTTGGGATCCTGCCTCAATCCCCTACTCCTGTGGTGTGCTGCTGAATGACCTCTCCAAACCTCAGTTTTTATGTCTATAAAATGGACTCTTGTGATCCCTACTTCATGGGGATCGGATGATAATGAATGTATAGTACCTGGCATGTAGCATGTAATGGGCTTATGTTTCCTATGATAATGATAAAAATAACGTTTGTCTAAACTGATTCCTTCCTTTTTCTGTGCTTCCTTTGGTATCTCCTCTTCTAGGTAGCACTCGATAACTTTGCAGATGCCCGAAGTGCTAGGGACATGACGTTCAGAGTAGGGTCTGCATTTTGTATGCAAGAGATTAAAAGGGCAGATCACAAATGGAAGGATTTCAGGAGCATTTTTCTCACTTTATCAATATTACTGGAACTTGTACTTTATAGGAAAGGATACCATAGGTGGAATTACACATGAGTAAAAGGATTTCCTTCTGTAGACCTTCCAACGCAGAATGGAACCATTCTTCTATGTGAGAACACCTGTCTCCTTGAGTTATTTGAGATGCTAAGTCAACTGCTGAGTCCCGTTATATGGCATGGTCAGGAAGTATCAGAGAGGGGCTGTGACTTGCCTGAGGTCTGTGGGGCTGTTCAGGCCTCTGATTCTGGGCAAGGGCCAGCGTGTGGTCTTCATAGCCTTGGGGACCATTGGACACTAGGTCTTTTGGTGGTTGGGATATCCTTGGTTCCATTTCCTTGAATGCATGGGAAAGGATGATGCCTTCTGCCTCAGCTGGAAAGGAGCCTTTCATTACACTTTGTGCTGTGGTTCTGAATAAGCAAAGCAGGAAAAAAGTCTTAATGATGGAGAACTTTATTAATGCATCAATCTTCTCCCTCCACCTGTTAAATGACCCTTACACAGCCCAAAGCCACAGAGCTTAGCTAAGCACAACTAGTGCTTAAATGACCAAGACTGTGTGTGGCTATTAACTTAGCCTTTGGGTGAATAAGAAGAGGCTCCAAATGCAGGAGAAAAAATTGTGTCATGGTGAAGAGCCAGACTGAGCTGGATTTGAGTCCCATCTCTCCTGTTGATCGTCTGGGTGACCTTTCATTTTACTCATTTATAAAGTAGACGTTACAGTACCTACCCCTATCCCTTTGGGGGTTGGGAGTTTTCTCTGGAAGAACTGGGACACCTGGAATCTGTACCAGGTTCTGTCCTTGATTGTTATATGGCATTGGGCATGGATACTTCTACTGTCTTGGTCTGTTTCCTTATCTGTATGATGAAAAGTATGGCTAACTTTATCCCACAGTCCCTTTTGAAGGTCTAGGGTCAGATCTAGGTTCTGCCCTGAAAATAAGGGAAATATTTTGATGTTGGATGAGGCACCTTGTGACCTGCAATTTATTTTCCATCCAAAGATATTACCAATTTTACTCCTTAAGTTAATATTGGGAAGAGAAAGATTCACATATCTTGTACTCCATCCCAATGACACAGCATTTATGAGTAGAGATGGGTATTAAAATCATACCCTCTGTATTTTACAGATAGTAAAACTGAGACCTGGAGACAGGAATGACTTGCTCTAGGGCACACAGCCAAGTCTGAATTTGAAGTAGTCAGCCATGGCTTCTGACCTTGGCGATGTCTTTTGTCTCTCTCAGACTCAGTATCTTCATCTGCGAAATGGTGGTAACTTTCCCCATAGGGCTCTCATGTAGAAAAATTAAGAGACTGTTTGCTGGTGTTTTGAAGACTATAAAATACTCTGTAGATCTGGATGCTTTTTTTTTTTTTCTACTGCTCGAGTCCCCTGAATTCCAATAATGTGATATATATATTTTTTTTCCTTTCCATGCTGCCCTAGGAAGAACCATGTGTAATTTTGGTCTTGTTGTGGTTTTCTAATATTCTAGCAGATCCTTTCCCTCTGCCAGAAAGATTTGTTTGCTCAATTTACACTTCTTGGCTCAAACTGAGAAGAGAATTCCAAATGACTGCTCTTTGAAAAGAAATTAACAGCCAAGATGATCCCCCCGCCCCATTATTGCCACCACAGCTGTGCCCACCACTGTGACCACTACCCTTATCATAACCACCATCACCACTGCTGCAGCAGCATCACCACCACAACCTCTCATTGGGTGTGTATAGATACTGTGTGAGGAGAGAGAATACAGAGGGAGACACGACACAGATTGTACCTTCAAGGACCTCACAGTCTAGGGGATGAGGCAGAAGAGCCACATAAGTAACTAATTGCTTACACATGCTACATTAATTCATGACTTATTTTCAAACAATACAATAGACATTCCAACAGTGTTAGAAAAGAGGGAGAAAGAAACTCTGGTTGGGGGGAGGTAAATCTGGAAAAGGTTCTTGCAGCAGGGAAGGTGGGTGTGTACAGATGGTGGATATAGCTTGAGACTACTCTGTTGATGATAAAGATAATCCTAGGTACCAGATGTACATTATATGCCAAAAACTGCCATGGGCTTTCTGTGCTTTATCTCATTCAATCATCCAAGAACTTCTGAGGGGAATATTATTATCATCCCTATTTAATAGATGAGGAGACTGAGTTTCAGAGAAGCTTGAACCCAAGTCTGTGAGATTCTGAAGCTAATCTAGGCCTGAGTTGGAAAACTCTGGCCCACAGGTGACATCCAGCCTGCCATCTGTTTTTATAAAGTTTGTGACACACCGCCACACTCATCTGTCTACACATCTCTATGTCTGCTTTCCTGCCATGACGGCTCAGTTGAGCAGTTGCCCCAGAAGACAGTAGGACACGCAAAGCCAAAAATATTTACTGTAGTCCTCTGAAAAAAATTTGACAAACCTTGGTCTAGACTAAGGTATATTGGAAAAGAAGAAAGAAAGTTATGTCAAATGCTGTGTGACAAACATTTAGAATAGAAGAAAAAAACCCAACAAGCATTGAGTGCCAACTGTATGCCTGGCATTCTTTAAGTGCCTTGTGTGTATTCGTATGGGTTCTCTCACTCTATCCCCTGGCACATTTGCATTATGATGCCCATTTCACAAATTAAAAAGAAAAAAATCTGAGGACTTAGGTAAATAATTCATCTAACATCACACAGCTAGTGACTCTGACCCAGGAAGTCTGTGTCCAAAATGTATGTTTAGTCAATCATTCTTACTACAGGTGTGAAAAATTTGGGAGATATAAAACGAGAAGTGATGTGCAGAAAACTGGGTCACAGAAACTTTGAACGTTGTGCTGAGGGATTGGAGTACCATGTGAACTATAGGGAACTCTTGAAGATTGGGGGTCAAGGGAAAGCCATGACCAGACGTGCATTTTTGGGTAATAACTACATCATCAACAGTGGAAGGGTGAATTGTAGGGACCAGGGCTGGTTTTATGTCAAGGGCTATTAATTTCAGGTCCGCAGATCATTGATTTTGAAGGGTTGTTGGATCTCCATCGCCAGAAAGTTTATGCAGAATTATATATTATTGCATTTTTCTTCTGGGGGAAAAGATACATGGCATCAGCAAATTTTCTAAATGTTTTTGACCCAAACGTTGTAGAACACTAAGAGAAGAGGACTAGTGAGTTGGGCTGTCCACTGCAGAAGTCCATATATGGGATGTCTGGGAGGGTGGGGACTCAATTCAAATAATTTTAACAAATATTTATTAAGGGTCTCCCATGGGCTAGGCACTGTTCTGGGCTTTCGGAATACATCAGGGAGCAAAACAGGGATGTATTTCAACCATCTGGAGACTTAATTTCTACTGGAGTGTATGTGGGAGATAGAAAGTAAATAATAAAAATAGTGAAAGGTATAGTATATTGAAAGGCAAAGGGGAGGGGAAGTAAAGCAGAATAAGAGGTCAGGAGTGTGGAGTGGAGTGTGGAGACTTGGATCTCAGAACGTCACAAAGTCAATCAGGATCGCTTAGGTTGAGAATGGGGGAAGTGTTATTTAAAAAATGCAGATTCCTGGCTTCCTCCTACTGATTCTATTTCTATAGAGGAGTGAGGCTGAGAATTGTTATTTTCACAGGCTTCCCAGGTGATTCTGATGAACACTGAGTTTGAGAACCACTACTCAAAACCATTGTTCATATGTCTTTCTCATTCTGATATTCCTTCAGGGAATTCCTTGCTTAGGGATTAAGAAAGTCAAGTACTTATAATCTGGAGTAAATCTCTGCTATTGTGGGCCACTTCCTCTCCATCGGTGCATTATGAGAAGGAGGTGAACTGGCCAGGAACCAGGCTGTCAGGCAGTTCTTGGCAAGAGGGAAGATCAAAGAAAAGAGGGGGATATAATCCACATATTACTCAACACGCTCATGGTCAATTACAAAAGAGGAACTTAATGCTTGGCTTGTCTGCTTGCAAAACTGGAAAACATAGCTATTTCATGAGACCAGAAAACTACCAGATTCAGTAAGATATGCAAGACAAACAGACTTAGCAAATGCAAGCATTTTTGCGTGTCAAGAGTGTAGAGCTTTTTTTTTCCCCCATGGGACATTGAATTCAGTTAGCAAATGCAATAAAAAAGAGAATCACAGAATGTCTTTTCCTGGTACTTTTAAGAACAACCACTTACTGAGCACTTCAATTGTGCCAGGAGCTCAGCTCAAACACTTTATGTACTTAGTTCACTGAACTCTCTGATCAACCCCACACGATGGGCACTATTATTATCTTTCTTTTCCCCTTGGGAAAAATTGAGGCACAGAGAAGTTAGATCACTTGTCCCAAGATCCTATAAATAAGAACTGGTGGAGCCAGGGTGTGATCTGAGCAATTCTGCTTTTTCTCATTTTGATGTAGTCTCTCTCTCAGCTACTTCCCTTCAACTTTTTAATAAAGTGTAAAAAAATGGAAGTCTACTGAGGACACTATCATTGCCTAATATTACCTTCTCCTGCCACTGTGTCTTCATTTCTTTCACTCAGTGGCCAAAAGATTTGAAAGAATAGACTACCTCTGCTGTCTACACTGATTCACCCCCATTCATTCCAGGGCTGGCTCCCTCCACCCAGTGGAAATACAGTAGCTTCTCTTCATGTGTAGCCCATGCAGACACCACATTTGCCATAAATGACTTTGCCTTTCTTTTGAGAGGCACCTTTGGATTTCCATCTCAGTTCTTGTAGTCTGGAAACCAGCGAGACATCCCTGATACCTGTTTGTCCTTCCTCCTGCGCTCACTCCCCACCCCCACCCCCAACTATAGCTCATTAACAAACCTTGTAGAATTGTCTCCTTAGGAATTTCTCAAATATGTCCACTTTTACCCACTTCGGTCCAAGTCTTCGCTGAACTGTTGCAGCAGCTTCCTAACCGGCTAACAATGACCCTCACCTCCTCTAATTCATTTTCTTCCTGGGAACCAGAGTGATCTTTTCAAAGTTAAAACTTGTTCACATCACTTTTCCAATGAAAACCCTTAACTGGCCTCCAGCTGCTCTTGGGATCCAGACCCAGGTGCTTACCGTGGCCTGCAAGGGGCTGCGCTTCTCACTTCTAACAACTCCTGATCTTCAACTTTCCGGAACTGTGCTTTGTGATGCCAGAGAGCCTTGGTACATGCTGTTCCCTCTACTTGGAACTTGTTTCACCCTCCCCCTCCTTTCTCCTTTCCACTGACTTGACTGCTATTCATCCACCAGATTTCTGAGGCTTCTAGATTTGATAAGATCCCCCTGTTTGTTTATTGGTTTACTTTCTTGAGGCTTTTTATCTCTCTTTCATAGCAGTTATCATAATTTCTCATTATACTTTTTTTTGTGGTATGGGGGCCTCTCACTGTTGTGGCCTCTCCCATTTGCGGAGCACAGGCTCCAGACGTGCAGGCTCAGCGGCCATGGCTCACGGGCCCAGCCGCTCCGCGGCATGTGGGATCTTCCAGATCGGGGCATGAACCCATGTCCCCTGCATCGGCAGGCGGATTCTCAACCACTGCACCACCAGGGAAGCCCTCTCATTATACTTTTATGTGTGTTTTCTAATTGTTTGATTAATGTCTGTATCTCCTCCTCCTCCACATTTTATTATTTTATCACGACAACATTGCCAATGCAGAGGGAAGAGCAGATAAACTCAGGAATGAAGGCGTCTAGTCCAACCCTGGTCTACTTCTTGATTCCTTTCTGCCACACCTCACAAATGTTACAGAGCCTGTGTTTGAACATTCCCAGTAACAGCTTGCTCAGTGACCCCTAAGCATCCTGTTTCCCTCACTTCTGGAATATCCATTCTGATATTGAGTCAAAATATTTTCCTGTACATTAAGAGGTAAACTGCATAAGACCAGCGTCCGGACAAACTTTTGTTCAGCATTGCACCAATAGCTTCTACTATAGTGTCTGACTCATAGTAGAAGTTCAATAAATATATTTTTCATGAGAATAACTAAATGAATGTGTGAAAAATGAATGACCACCTTGCATCCGCACGCTTGCGTGGTGCTTTCACATACACTAACTCCCTTAATTCTTTCAATAGTCCTATGAAGGTAGCAGTGTTTATTTTCACTTTACAGATTAGGAAACTGAGGCTCACAAAGAGTGGGTACCACCCTCTGAAGCCCCACAGGGCTACCAAATGTCAGAGCTGGGGCTGGAATCCCTTTTCCAGCTGTCCCATGAGCACTCATCCGTCATACAACCATCATTTATCTGGGTGGGCGTTGTGCAAAGCAGCCAGGGTAGTGCTGGGTTTCCAGGAACAGAGCAAGCTGCAGGCCCCATCCCTGCTGGAGCTCATATCCCTGTTCACAGGGGGCTCTTCTTGGGTCATTAGGCAACTTCAGTCAGCAGTGATGCTAAGGGCGTAGAGAGAATTCACCACCAATTCAACTCTCTCTGCCTATTTCTCTCTAATCTTAGGAGAAAAAAAAGTCGTTCCAGATGTGCCTCCCAATTCACCAGGCAGATGCAGTTGAAAGCAGCATGAGTTTGTACCATTACACAGTTGGTAAATCTGTACAGAGCCTTCTCTGGTCAACAGAGTCATGTCATTCCTTGAGTTTCTGAGCAGAAGGGTCCCAGACCATAAATTTAAGTCCCGAGAAGAGGAGAAACCCTCAAGTAATTAGCTTCTTCTTGAAACTACATGTTTCTTTTCTTTTTTAGATTCATCTCCAAATTTTCCCACTTGGGGGAGCATTGTCAAATTCCTGGATTTTCTGCTACCTAACTCCAAACCAATTTAGTTTAGAAAAGTATAGCATGTACAAAGCTAACTAGTATAATGAACCTCCACGTACGTATCATCTTCTAGTTTCAATTATAATCAACTTACTGCAGGCCTGCATCCCCGGCTCTGTCCCCTCAAACACTATATAATTTGATATGTAAATGTTAAAGTTCGTATTTCTAAAATATAAGGACTCCAAAAATATCAATATCATTGCCTTGCCTTCCAAACTAACAGTTCCTCTACACCATCAAATATCTAGTCATTGTTCATGTTTACTAGATTGTCTTATATTTTTGGTACCAGTTTGTTCAGATTGGGATCTAAATAAGATTCAAACGTTATGATTGGCTGATAATTAAGTCTCCTTTAATCTATAGGTTTCTTCCTCCAACTCTTTTTAGTCCTTGTGATATTTTATCAAGAAAACTGGGTATAGTTCCCAGGGGATTTTGCTCATTGCAGCCCCATGGTATTATTTAGCATGTTCCTCTACCCCTGTACTTCCTGTAAGTTGGTAGCTAGGTCTAGAGGCTCGACCAGGCTTGATTTTTTGGCAGTCCACCACAGCCAGTATTGATAGACTTGTAGACCAAAGTGATCTAAAAGAACAGTTTTGTCTTTGATGCCGGTCAAATCTGTCATCAAGTCCTGGCTGTTCCCTTTCTCCTGTGTGACTTTTGGCAAGGGATTCTGAGCCTTAGTTCCCTCGGATGTGTTGTGGGGCTAATAATAATAATAATACCTAATTTCTGAGGCTATTGTATTAAATGAGATGGGCATCTAACACGCTTAGCCTTGTGCCTGGTGCATAGCGAGTGCTGAGTATAGACAAGCTCTTACTTGTCTTCTCCTTCCTCCCTGTTCTTCCCCTTGTCCCTCCTCCTTCATCTCTCCCACGTTTCATTATTATATTTTATGATCAAAACTGTGTGTGTGAGAAAGAAAGAGAAGACAGACTCAGAATGGAAGAGGTTCTCTAGGCATCTAGTCCAGCCCTAGTCTGTTGCTCGATTCTTTGCACCCATACCCTGAAGGAGCCTGTGTTGGATACTCCCAGAACAGCTTGCTCAGTGATCCCTAAGCAGCCTGTTCTCTCACTACTAGAATATCTTTCTTTATATTGAGTCAAATTATTTTCCTGTACATGCCCTGTCTTTGTTTCCAGTTCCATCCATCAACACTGTACTGAGATGGACTTACCTACTGACTTACCAGACAGAACATATGTTTTGGAATCAGAGAGATGAGGATTCGAATACCAGCTTTGCTACAAAATGTCTTTGTGCCTTTGGGCACAGTACTTACGTTTTTAAGCTTCTTTTTTTCTCATGAGTAAAATGGGATTAATAACGTCTACCTTATAGAATTGTTTTGCAGATTAACAAATGATCCACGTAAGGTGCTTAGCAGTAACGTTTGGCTTATAGAAGCAGCTCGATGAAAGTTTGTCCGCTCTCCTAGTTCTAAGTGCCAGCCTTCCAGGTGTTTGATGACATCTTTGGTCTCCATTGGACTTTTCTTCTGGTAATCATGCCCGGTTCCTGTAATTGTTTTTCATCACGAGTCTGTTTCTGATCTCAGACTCAGTCTTATCCCAGCCATTCTGAGTATTAGCCTCTGAAAGTACTCAGTACGCCTGTGTCCTTCTTGATGTACGCTTTATGAAGAAAGAGGTTAGAATACACAGAGACTGCTTTACTTGCCTGCAGAATTAAGGGTAGAATCCAAGTTTCTTGCTTCCAGACTTTGGGATCTGCCCTGGGTCACAATAGCTTCTATCTTTACTGTCATGCTCATAGTATTCAAAATATGATTTTTGGCTCGCTAAAGGAAACGGGAGCTCAGAGGGAAAATCTCGTATCAGTGTCACAAGCCAGTAGTTATGGAACCAGAATTTAAACCCTTGTCTGTGTGGCCCCATAACCTGTGGTCTCAACACGTAAGCTATAGAGACTACCGCATCATTGGTCCTTCCTCTACTCTTGGACATGGACAAGCTATTCCATCATCAAGTAGCTTTTCTTGGAATCTAGAGTCACCTCCTGTCACTATCTTTTTCCTCACCTTTCCTTGATGATAAAACATCTTGCTCCATTCTTACCTTTTGGTCACTTCTCAGCCCTTTTAGAAGCTGACTTTTGTTACACCATCTGCTTGAAGTTCTTGTCTTAAAACTCAACAAGGACCTGTTTACTCAAGCCAACACCCTCTTCTCAAGCCTTTTTTAGACGCATCAATCCATTCTTAAAAGAGCTTGGGCTTGGCTCCTTCACCTTTAGTTTGCCCAACCTGAATCCTTTCCGGAAATTATCGCTTCCCTTCAGAAACTCTGAGGGAATGCCAGGAAGTGGAAGCATGGTAGCTGCTTGGGGGTGGGGGATCATACGTTAGTGAGACTCTGTCCATCCCTCCATGGTGCTTCTCCCATAGTTGTTTCTTGAATATGCGGATCCCATTTTGAATGGAACGGGAGAAAATGGGAATTTAGATATATGTCTAAGGTAGGCATATTGGTATAGCTCTATACTTATATATATATAGATAGCTTTATTTACTATTTTTTTTCTTTTCAGAGAGTTATATTAGTTACATTCAAAGTAAGCAGACTTCTTAGTGAGATTTTGAAATTTTAGGTGCTTTAGTGAGCTGTAATTGAAAGGGCCCAAGTTTTGGAGTCGGTCAGATCTAGATTTGAATTCCAAATCTGCTTACCTGTTGGATGTTACCTGCTTACCTGTAGTGAACAGGTGACTTAGCCTACCCAAACTTCATTTTCTTATCTGTCAGATGGGGACGATAAGAAGACTTGCTGCCTAGGTTGCTTCTGCGTATTATATCAGATGACAGATGTAAAGAAGGGCAGTATAAGAATCAGATAGACCTAGGCTTATATTCTCACTTTACCAGATATTCTGGAGCTATAAGTTAAATACTCAGAATCTCAGTGAGGATGGTCACAGTATTTAACTCACAGAGTTGTTGTTAGGTTGTGTAAGATTATATATGCAGAGCACTTATCAATGCCTAGAATAGTTAGAAGCTCGATCAATATGAGTTGCAGCTTCTTTCCTCTACCTTTGTCTTCTTCATCTTTCTCCTCTTTCTCTTCCTCCTTCTCTCTTCTGCTTCTGCTATTGCTTCTGATTAAAGCATCCAGCACAGAGTAGGTGTACAATAATTGTAATTGCCTTACCTTCAGGCATCAGCCAATTAAAAAACTTCAAGGGTAGTCAGTTCACAGAGACGAGGAAAGGCAATGCTTCCCCAAAGTAAAGGTAATCTTGCCGTCTCTGATAGTTGGTTCTAATGACATATTTTTCCCCATTGTAAAAATGTTAAAAAGAAGAAAAATAATTCTGAGCATAGATGTGCCTAGAATCACTGTTGCCTGTAAATAACTTTACTACATTCATAATAATAATAATTCATAATAACTATCTTTCTTCCATTTAGAGAATATCCAAGTTTAAAAGCTTTGTCAGTACTCTTTAATTTTCAAATATATGTATAAGTGTGAACATATATGTGGTTCTGGCATTATTCTAGGCACTTTATAAATTATTCTTTTGCCATTCTTTATTGAGGTAGGTATTAATACATCTCCATTTTACACATGTGGGAAGGAAGCATAGAGAACTGAAGTCACTTCTATCAAGTTTGCTCCGTGATGACACTAAGACTTGAACCCAGGGGTTTGGTTCCAAGGATCGTATTCTTAACCTCCATGCTCTGCCATCCCTCCAGCATTTGTAACGTCCTTTGCTAGATTAAGGGATCAAGACTTCTCAGAGTCCAGCTTGTCAGCTTGGAAATATGGCTACAATGAACCTGCTAGGAATCTCCCTTTCCATAATTTTTTAGCCAGATTTCCAAGGCACCTTCTCAAAGGCAAAGATAAACTCAGTATGGGTCTAGACAGCATGTCCCCTCCTCTCCTCCGACCTTTCTTTCCCTGCCCCTACCCACAGGCCCAACCATGGAAGCCCCACCAGCTGGAGAGACCACCTCCCTCAGATGCCTCCTAAGGGAAAATGGATGCACTGGAAAAATGAGGTCACCAGTGGCCACAGAAGGGACATTTTGCAGCCCTTTACTCAGGAACTCACCACTAGCTTCAGCTAGCATTTAGCAACATAAACTCCACAGTCTTGGACAGATCCTCCACTTGAAAGCTTCCCACCTGCCTCTCATCTCCAGATGTTCTCACCACAAGGGGAGAGGAGTTACTGTCAAAGGACAGCAGGCCTTAGAAGACAGGTCTTGTCTATTGGGTGGGGCTGGGATCCTTGGCTAAAGCCTTCCCTTAGGAAAAGTGTGTGAGTTCCATCCAGGTTTCCCCTTCCAGGACTGAGTGGGCCAGGAGCAATGCCTTGTAGGAGACAGGCTGAGAGGAGGAGCCATCCTCTGAAGAACTTGGATTTGTACAGGACTGAGAAGCCCTTGGCAGTTCAAGGTCACAGGGCAAGATGCCTTGGGAAGATGACTCACGATTAGATGTATGAGGCTACTGATATGGCTGTGTCTTCTCTCTGGAGTTATAACTGATGTTTCCTGTTGCTCATTCATCACTTTCACAATTGCTATCAGCTCAGTGACAGGCAGGACAAATGGTCTGGAGACAGTCTGGAACAATGTAAGCACAATCTGTTGCCCTGATGACTGAGCAGGTCTACTAGGATAACATAGATTAGACATCCAAAGAGCTCTCAGTCTTCTAGTCCTCAGAATTTACCATTCATTCGTGCAACACTTAGTCATACAACAGACATTTATGGAGTACCTTCTTTGGGCCAGGCCTTGTGTTGGAGCTTCTGATAAAATAAGGCAAAGAACTCAAAGTTCAGTGGAGAGGACAGGTATGCAAATGAATAGTTCTATAAAATAGTGTGGTTCACTAACTGATGTGTTGTCCAAGGTGCAGTGGAGACCTTCAGTTCTGTTGGGAAATCAGAAAAGAGTTTCCAGAGAAGATTGCAGTTGTAGTGGGTCTTAAATAATGAGTATGATTTGATCAAAGGTAGAATGGAGTCGAGGCATTATAGGCTGAGGGAAATCATGTGCAAAGACACAGTGGCATCAAAGTGTGTTGCCTATCTGGTCCATGGCAGGTGGTTTAATGTAGATGTTATGTAGGACCAAGGAAGACTATAGTTGTGGGAGATGAGCTAAGGAGATTGTGTGGCATCACTGTGTGAAGGGCCCTGTGTGCCAGGCTAGGAAACAGAATCTTTATACTTGTCTCAGTCATAGCTCTTTTATTGGTGAAAAGAGAAACCCACTGAAACAGTCTAAGCAAAAAATGGAGAAATTATTATAATAATACAGTGATTTCTCATGTAACTCAAGGACAGAGAGCGCAGCTGAGCTACCAGCATCCAGGAAGCCACTGTCAGCAGTAATCCTGGAGCCTGAGGTTCTGTTTCCCTCTGCAGTTGATTGGTGTCTGTCTCTCTCCTCTCTCTCCTCTCTCTCCTCTCTCTCCTCTCTCTCCTCTCTCTCCTCTCTCTCCTCTCTCTCCTCTCTCTCCTCTCTCTCCTCTCTCTCCTCCTTTCCTTCCTCCCCCGCCTCCCACCTTTTCTGGTTTCCATCCATGTGGCTCGACATGACAAGCCCAGCCTAGCCAAGCCTAGCCAAGCCTAGCCTTGCATCTCATACCAGTTCAAGCACTCAGAGAGAGCAATGAACATTTGAATCTAAATTCCCAGGGAAAATATGTGATTGTTCCAGTTTGGGCCAGTTTTGGTCCCACTACTCTTGGCCAAAACAACAGGGTTATTTTTGTTTAGTTCAGATATGCACACCAAACCATCCCTTGTATCTGATAACCTGAAGCATATCTATTAAAAATCCTGTCAGTTTTTATTCTCAAACTGAAGTACCCTGACTCAGGGGGATACACTATGATATGCCAGGATATATCTAAAGCCACAGGATAAAGTGATCAGAGATTCTTGAACTTAATAATACCTAAGAATTACTTGGGAGTGTATTCAATCATGGGTTCTATAGCACCTCTCCCAAGATTCCGATTCAGTGGGTTGAGTTTGGCCTGGGAATCTGAATTTCTAGTAAGTGTTTCAGGCCATTAATGAGGCAAGAGGGCCAGGAATCATACTATGAGAAACACTTTGGGGAAAACTCCATTGTTTTAATATTAAAAGCAATCAAAGTCTATTGAGTATAATTTGCATAAATATTTAAGAAAGAGTCTTCAAAGTAATTTTGCACTTGTTCCTTCTGATCTTTGGGATGCTTTGTACAAAAAGCTCAAAAGCCCTTCCATATTTTACTGGAGGGTGTGGAAGGTTTTTGGGTCAAGAACTTTGGCGCTTAGATCTCCTGGGCTGGTCTCAGGAGTAAAGTGAGCATCTAGTAGGAGCATGGCAGAGGTTAAGAGCCCAGGATTATCCTGAGGCCCCAGGCAAAGGAGAAATCTTCCAAGCTAAGCCAACAGGAGGCAAAGGGACAGAGATGTGACAGGATTAGGGTTCTTAACGTTAATTAACTTATGACAGACTAATTGATTAATCAATTACTGGGCCCCTACTCTGTCAGGCACTAGGGATTAAATGGTAAACAAAGTAGACAGGGCTCCAACCTCAATTTGTACAGTCTGTTAGGAGAGACAGACAAGCAATGACACAGACAATAAAATACAACACAGGAAAATAAGTTTTGTAATAGGGGAAGGTGGGAAGAGATGTGTTACAAAGGAAGGGTTCTATCCCAGGGACCAGGGACTGCAAGAGGTGGTCTCCAAGCTGAGAGCTGATGGCCTGGTCAGTGGGGGAAATTATTAGACGGGGGAAGAGTGTTCCAAGGAGAGAAAATAGCATGTAAGAGGCGAGAGGTGAGAAAGCGTAGCTGGAAAATAGGGTGTAAAAAGCATGGTGGGGCTTCCCTGGTGGCGCAGTGGTTGGGAGTCCGCCTGCTGATGCAGGGGACACGGGTTCGTGCCCCGGTCCGGGAAGATCCCACATGCCGCGGAGCGGCTGGGCCCGTGAGCCATGGCCGCTGAGCCTGCGCGTCCGGAGCCTGTGCTTCACAACGGGAGAGGCCACAACAGTGAGAGGCCCGCGTACCGCAAAAAAAAAACCATGGTGGCAGGAGGTGATGTGTTGGAATCTGAGTCACCCTAGGTTGGTGACATTGTGCAAGTCACCTGATCACACGAGCCCAATTAATTAATTAATTTGGCTGCACTGGGTCTTAGTTTCGGCCTGTGGGATCTTCACTGCGGCGTGCGGGGATCTTTTGTTGCGACATGCATGCGGGATCTAGTTCCCCGACCAGGGATCGAACCCAGGCCCCCTGCATTGGGAGCGTGGAGTCTTAAACATTGGACCACCAGGGAAGTCCCCAGATCTTTTTAAAGTTTCAACTTTTTCAAAGATTGCATGGAGACAATGCAACCTAATATACGGGCTTATTATGAGGATTAAATTAGCTCAGTGGTAAAACATTCAGGTTTTGGAATTTGACACATTTAAGTTAGAATTTTGCTCTGCCAAATATTGGCTATGTGACATGGGCAAGGAACCCAGACTCCCTGAGGCCTCAGTTTCATCTTCTGTGTAATGGGAGTGATAGAGGTACTAAATCGTGGCATTGCTGTGCAAATGAAATAACTCCTCATGGCAAACACGGAGCACTGTGTGTGGCATATAGGTTTGCTCAAAAATGCTCCCTGTTATTTTTAATGCTTTAAAACCCAGCACTTCATCCTCTACGTGAGATGGATGGGAGCTAAAATATGGAGTGAACTGACAAGCAAAATAGCTCCTTGCCTGAAGATCATATAACCATATCATCCTGTCTCTGTACATCTTGGGAAACAGACAGCTGACAGAGCCCTGTGTAGGAACGTCTCAGTGGGTTGTATATTTATTTCTCTAATATTTTTTCATTAGCAGAGGTAAGTGTGGCAAGAAGGGGTTTGGCTGCCCCTAAATGTCTTCCCCCTGTCGCCCAGATTAACAGGCTGTTCTGTCAGGCTCTCATCATTCAGGCGAGAATGGCTTGAAAAGCAAACTTTATCCTGACAGGGGAAATTAGGTGTCGTTCCTGTGATTTATAGAGCTATAGATTGAGCTGCACAATTTCTCATAAGGAAATGGGTCCTTGCCTATTAGTATTCCTTTACTGTGTGGCCTTGTGAGTGAGGGGATCTAACTCAGAGGCTGAAACTGAGGGGTAGGGTAAGGGAGGTCAGGGGGCAAAGCTTGGGATTCAGAGTTAGAGGCTCTCTGCTCTGCTGCATTCAATCTGCGGGACCTGGGCTGGTATCTCTTCTCTGATCCTACATTGGCTCATCTGTACGGATTACTGGGAACAGTAAGAGCTGCCGTATCCACAGGTTGCTAGGAGTCTTATAGGAGCTAAGAGACAGATGTCCCAGCACCAGACCTAGAGTAAAGAAATGCTTAATAGGGGTGTCTCTCTTCTTCATCCCACTCCCCCCTTTCCTCAAAAACCATCAATGACATGCTCATCGTCTGTGGGGCCTCTTCTACAGAGAAGATGTTAACTGGCAGTTTTTTTTGTTTTTTAACATCTTTATTGGAGTATAATTGCTTTACAATGATGTGTTAGTTTCTGCTTTATAACAAAGTGAATCAGCTATACATATACATATATCCCCATATCTCCTCCCTCTTGCATCTCCCTCCCTCCCACCCTCCCTATCCCACCCCTCTAGGTGGTCACCATGCACCGAGCTGATCTCCCTGTGCTATGTGGCTGCTTCTCACTAGCTATCTATTTTACATTTGGTAGTGTATATATGTCCATGCCACTCTCTCACTTCGTCCCAGTTTACCCTTCCCCCACCATGTCCTCAAGTCCATTCTCTACATCTGCATCTTTATTCTTGTCGTGCCCCTAGGTTCTTCAGAACTTTTTTTTTTTTTAGATTCCATATAAATGTGTTAGTATACGGTATTTGTTTTTCTCTTTCTGGCTTACATCACTCTGTATGACAGACTCTATGTCCGTCCACCTCATTACAAATAACTCAGTTTTGTTTCTTTTTATGGCTGAGTAATATTCCATTGTATATATGCGCCACATCTTCTTTATCCATTCATCTCTCAATGGACACTTACGTTGCTTCCATGTCCTGGCTATTGTAAATAGAACTGTAATGAACATTGTGGTACATGACTCTTTTTGAATTATGGTTTTCTCAGGGTATATGCCCAGTAGTGGAATTGCAGGGTCATATGGTAGTTCTATTTTTAGTTTTTTAAGGAACCTCCATACTATTCTCCATAGTGGCTCTATCAATTTACATTCCCACCCACAGTGCAAGAGGGTTCCCTTTTCTCCACACCGTCTCTAGCAGTTATTGTTTGTAGATTTTTTGATGATGGCCATTCAGACTGGTGTGAGGTGATACCTCATTGTAGTTTTGATTTGCATTTCTTTAACAATTAGTGATGTTGAGCATCCTTTCATGTATTTGTTGGCAATCTGTATATCTTCTTTGGAGAAATGTCTATTTAGGTCTTCTGCCCATTTTTGGATTGGGTTGTTTGTTTTTTTGATATTGAGCTCCATGAGCTGCTTGTAAATTTTGGAGATTAATCCTTTGTCAGTTGCTTCATTTGCAAATATTTTCTCCCATTCTGAGGGTTGTCTGTTTGTCTTGTTTATGGTTTCCTTTGCTGTGCAAAAGCTTTTAAGTTTCATTAGGTCCCATTTGTTTATATTTGTTTTTATTTCCATTTCTCTGGGAGGTGGGTCAAAAAGGATCTTGCTGTGATTTATGTCATAGAGTGTTCCGGCAGGAGTTTTAGAAATAGGCTTTATTTTTAAGAGAAGTTTTAGGTTCCCAGCAAAATCCCAGTGTAAAGTGCAGAGTCCCCATACACTCCCTCCCCTGCAGAGAGTCCTCCCACACCACAGTAATGCATTTGTTACAGTCAGTGAACTGACACTGACACATCATTATCACCAAAAGTCCAAAGTTTACATGAAGGTCCACTCTTGGTGTGCACTCTGTGAGTTTTGACAAATGTATAATGATGTGTATCCACTGTGATAGTATCATACAGAACAGGTTAACTGCCCTAAAATCCTCTGCACTCCCCCTGTTCATCCTTCCCTTCCCCCTACCCCTGCCAACCACTGATCCTTTTACTGTCCCCATGGTTTTGCCTACTGGCATGAATTTTTAAGAATCCCAGGCAGTATATCTGGGATGAGAACTTTTAAAGGGGGTGGGAAAATTGTGGACAGCTTTGAGAAAAAGCAAAATCCAGGACACAAATCAGAAAATGATTAGAACCAGCAGTGCTGTGGAATGTATGTCCAAGTTGAAGAAAATACAGGTGATAATAAGGCCCAGAGAGGGTAAATGACTTACTGAGGTCACACAGCAAGTTAGGCAGAAAATGTTAGAGTTCCCTCGGATTCTTGTGTCTGAGCTCTGTAGCCTCTTCCTGTGAGACTTTATTCACTCCTGAGGCTTCTGTTACATTGAACTATATAACATTGCTCACGTTTGACTTGAATGTAAATGGCAGTTACCTATAGCATTTTCATTGGCCCATTCCCTTAGGTACAGTGAAAAATCTCAGTTTATGCTAAAGGTGGGGGGAATCAGGAACATAAATAACATTTTTTTAAAAATGGATTATGTGTTTGGAGGCTTGGCGTTTTAGAGCACAGGCTCTAGAGCCAGACTCCCTGGGTTCAAATCCTGGCTGTACCACTCACCAGTCCTAGGATCTTGGGCATAAATGTAAAATGGAACATAATAATCATGCCTGCCTCACAGGTTGTTGGGAGAATTAGATGAGTTAACATGTCTAAAGTACTTAGGGTTGTTGTGAGAAGGAATACATACAAAGTGTTTAAAACAGTGCTTGGCTTGTAGTAAGCACTCAATAAATGTTAAGTGCTGTTCCTAATATCCTCTAGTTAGTGAGAATATTGTTCATGATGGTAGGAGCAAATGACCTGTGTTCAAATCCTTGTTATACCACTTTTTAGCTGGGTGACTTTGAATAGGTTGTTTCACCCTTCAGACCTCAGTTTCCTCACCTGTAAAATGGGGATGGTAACAGCAGAATCTGCTTCATAAGGCTATTGACAGGATTGAATGAGATAATGTGTATTAAAATGCTTATGACACTCTCAGTAAATGTTGCTGTTATGTTTGTTTCCTATCTAAAAGCATAACAGATTAGTGGCTTGAAGCCAGTTCCAAAGGTAAGCAGCCTTATATAGTGAATGTTAGTTGATATGAAAAACTTAGTTTATTTTCTGACAGATTCTTGTGGTGTAAACTTGGACAGGTCGCTTTTCCTTTTGGGCCCCTTAGTCTGTGCAAAGTTGTGAAGGCCAGTTTCACCTTTCAGGACTCTTTCAGGTCTGAAATGCCAGGGATCTGGGGCAATGAGTATGTGTGTATGCACTTCAGAGCCCTCTAACTCCTGGGATAAGTATGTAATTTAAGGTGCCTACTTCCCTTTGATCAGCTGCTCCCTAGTTGCTACCTCTTCTAAGTAATCTTTCAGGATTATTCAGAAGTGGATTACCTGCGGTTCCAGTTATTCATTCCTACGCAATCACCAAAATTGGTGGCTTAAAGCAATGATCATTTTATTATTGTCTTTAATGGTTCTGGGGGTTGACGGGGCTGAGCTGGGCACTTCTGACTTGGTTCCCTCATGTGGCTGCAGTCAGCAGGTGTCTATGGCTCACCCATCTGGCAGATGACCTTGGCTGTTGGCTGGGTCCTCAGCTAGGTCTGTTGCCTGGAATACCTACATGTGGCCTTTCCATGTGGTCTGGGCTTCCTCACAGCATGGTGGTTGGGCTCTAAGAGTGAGCATTCCAAGAGGCATGATGTGGAAGCTGCCAGTTTCTTAAGGCCTGAGCCCAGAAATTGAAGCAGCCGTACTTATTTTGATCAAGCAATTGTAGAGCCCAGACTCAAGGGGAGAGAACCTGGATCCCGCCTCACGGTGAGGGAAATGTCAGAGATATTTAGGGTCATGTTTTAAAGTCACCACACCTGCCTTCCTGCTCTGTTTGGGAATAAGAAATCTTAGGTCAACTAACATTACCCACTTCTCTTCCCAAATGTTCTCACACATGCTGCTTAAGTATGCAGTCATTGATTTGTAACGAGATGACCAGTTAATCTCCTCACTGTCAGGACACACCAGCATTACTTATTTTTTTCCCGACGAATGGGGGCTCCAGCCCCCTGGTCTCCAACTCCTGTAACTACCAGGGCAATGAGTGATTCGCATCTCCTATAGCCACTCTAGGGGGTGTGCTGATGACTGAATGGCAGGTGGCTCAGGTAGGTCCTATCCGAGAGGTCCAGGCCAGGTTGTAAACCACTATTTCTGCCTCTGCACAAGCACTGCTATGATGTCCTCGTCAACCCTTCTATATGTTCATCAATCCTAGTCCCTCCTGACCAATCAAATGTGGTCAGCGTGGGCTCAGGAATTAGTCTTCCTACAAAACTAGAATGTCACCCACTTCCCTTCCTCCCATCTCTCTCTAGGAACATAGGAGCATGTTATTTTAGACCCAAGTACTTCCTGGGCAAAGAACTATCAACCTACTCTCCTCCAAGCAGTAATCCCAAATGCCTCCAAAAGGGATTCTACGTCCATACACCACCCTGACCCCTTTTCAACGATATCAAGGAATTTAGTCTTTTTAAGGTGACCAATTGCACTTCTGTCATCTCTTTTGCTGGAAAAAAACCCCCCAGCAAGTATGCAAGTTTATTCTTCGGCCAAGCATCCTATTACATATATCTATGGAATTTAACACATATTTTGGGGACCCTACAATGTGTTCACTCTTTTGGTTGGAGCTGGGGAGAGAGAGAGACGAATCAAATATATTGCCTTGGCCTGGAGGAGTTCCCGGTCTGATGAGCAAGAAGTACACATAAACAAGCAAATTGCGTGGGACTGTGACGTGCAGAAATTGAACGAGACGAGAGAGACGGAATCTCTCAAGTGACAGGGTCCTGGTGGACAAAAAGTTTCCTGGATTTCAGCAAGGAAACATAAGTGGGGAAAGGGCATTTTAGACAAAGGCACATGAGCAAAGGCTTGGTATGAAGCAGTGCACTCCTATAAGATGGTATGTGCACAGAGTAGTAACAGTAAGGGGAAGATGGGAGAAAAGCCACAGGCTGAACAACAAAGAGGACTTTGAAATCAGACTAAGAAGTAGAGGCTTCAATCAGAAGGTGGTGGAGTATTTGAAGGGGTGCAGGCAAGGGGGTGGAATAGGCAGTGATGTTTTAGAAAGCTGGGAGAGGATGTGCTGGAAAAGACTGGAGCTGGAAGGCCAGTCCAGGGGCTATGACAATTGCCTAGAGAAGAGGCATCACTAACCTGCACCCAGGAGACAGCCATGGGGCCGGGGGAGAGAAGCTGGTTTGAAACCTGTTATGAGGTAGAGGGGGGAGCCCAGGTAACCCTCAGTTTCTGTCTGGAGGCACCAAATTGATGGGAGTGCCCTTCACTGATGTGAGAGATACAAGTAATCTTGAGGACGGAGAGCATCACACACACACACACACACATTTTCCTGGCTTTATGATGTCATTTATAAACTTGGTTCATTTCATTCAGCATTCCATGTGAATTTTTAATTCAATTTAACAAATATTGGCTGACTTATGCTGTCTGCTAGATACTGTGTTAGGTACTAAAAGGAAGCCTGGTGGCAAAAAGGTAATCCGTTTCTTTCTCCAGAGGGCCTTTCATCTCCTCAATTGGTATGGGCTGAGCACCACCTGACCAAGCTTATTAGTACTGAAGATAACACATTCATGAAGCTTTGAGTGAGGACTTCAGGGCATCTTTTTGGTTATACAAAGCAGAACCAACTCCGTATCAAAAATAGCAGATTTGGTGTCAGCCCCTGAGTATAATTTTTCAGTGTAAAAAATAGTCATTGTAAGTATAGAGTATGGAATTTAATTCGTAGGCTTAGTGACATTCTGTATAGATGGTCCCAAGAATCTATCTTAATCAAATACGGAGTGTTAACTTGAAGTTTAAGATTCCCAAGACATTGTCAAAGTTTTTAGAGCTGGAAAGTCCTCTTCCTTTGTATTCCCATAACCTCCTGCATGTTACTTCACAGCATTTCAACCATATTAATTGTAATTGTGTGCGCCTTCATCACTAGACTGTGAGTCCTTTGAAGTTAGTGACTGGGTCTTGTCCATCATCTTTCTCAGCATCTAGATGGCATGTAGTATGGAGGAGGAAGTTCAGTTAATTAAACCCTCCAAAATAAAACTTCTGTGTCCTCATTTTACAGATGGACAAATTGAGGCTTAACTAGAGAAATAACTTATGCAAAGTTCAATTAGGGAAGTAACAGTGGAGTCAAGAATAAATCCTAGTTTATTTTGATTGCTTAACATTTTTGTGGCTGTTTTCGCATCCTGAGGGGCTTGGTTTGCTAGCTAATTAGCCAGAAGTTGGAAGCATTCACTAGTAGTGGAAATGCAAACCTTCATTGTCATGAAAACCAATGACCATGCAAATGTAGCCCTTAGCCCTGTATTAAGTACAGGATTTGTTTCTTAAGTGCCTTCACTTTTTCAAAAGCTAGGAGTCAACAATGCCTCTAGTGTAAGGTTTCATTTTCCTCTGAGAACACACACAGGCACACACACATGCACACAACAAACAACACATAAGCACGTGATACAAGCAGAACAGCTGAAAAGGATGTTTTGGATGAAATCTTGGCATTTATAGTTCCTGTGCGACCTGGGAAAGTCCAGGGTGCCAGAATTCAGACGAACTTCAGTTCAAATCCTACTCATCCATGTGTCTGTGAATGGGAATAGGACACCCATCTCAAAGGGTAATTTTGAGGATTAAATGGAGGAATAGAGTCATTTCACCACAAAGTTGCTCTATCACCTTGGGCCAGCCAACTAGCATTTCTGGGCCACTGTATGTGCATCTGTAAAACAGATTCACTTAGATGATTTATGGAGTCCCTGGAAGCTGGAACATTCTATGCTGTTCCTCCCTTGGGATCTATTTGGATTCGGGATGGAGTGTTGCAAGGACTGGAGATGTAAGAAAAGAGTGAACCTGAGCTGATGCATGCTGGCTTCTGCTGCCTCGCGAGGGCTCCCCGTTTGATGTAGGCCTTTTATCAGGGTGTGTTTGAGCTCTATCCACGGTTTGCCTGGCCACTGCTGCAGTCCCCGTTCTGTTCCTCAGGGTTTGGGAAAGAGCCAGTGGATGTGGAGACTCACAGGCAATGTTTCTTCCCAAGAGCTGCTTGGATGGTGAAACTCACAAAGTCCAGAGAGATTTCCTGTTTTGTTTTTCACAAGCTCCAGTGACTATTGATTACAGAAACCACACACACACACACACACACACGCACACACACAAAAACAAAAACACGTACACAAAACAGGATGTTCTCTCTCCTCCCCTTGCTGGAGTCCAAGGCAATCTCTTACCATCTGTGTCACTTTCATCCATGGCCCTGGATCTCACCGTTATGGTAATTAAGCCCTTAGCTCTAGCTGGAGATGTTACAGAATCTTAAACCACGAGCAGTTGTACATGTTAATTTAAATCAGAGGGAGCCGGCAAATGGAGGGAGAAGAAAATCTGTCAGTCAGCATGACCCATCCCATCTGGTTTCTGCCCTCATGAGAGTGCCCCCTCTGGTGGCAGTAGGAGAACCTATGTTGTTCCTAACCTAGGTTCTAACTTGTAGTAAGAACAGTGCTATTATTGTGTGCCAGACTCTGGCCCACATAATTTATATGCAAACACTGAATGGGATATATTTATACTTTAAAAAGTTGTTTATTTGGAACGTGAGTTTAACTGGGCATCCTGTATTTTTATTTACTGAATCTGGCAATCCTACCTGGAGTCAACCCCACTGTCCTGAGTGGTTAAATAGAAAAGACCTATGCTTGGGAGTCACAGAGATCTGGGTTGGGATTCTGCTTCCATCATTTGCTTGCTATGTGATCTTGGGAATATTTCTTCACTGTTCTGGTTTCTAGTTCTCACCTGTAAATGAAGATCACAGTATCTGTGTCTCAGGACTATTGTGAGAATGACACTTTAATGCCCTTAAAGTACCTTCCACTGCATAATTAGGTGCTTCATGGACATTAGCTCTTATAATTCTTTTTATTTCTTTGGGTCACTATCCTTAATTCAGGAGAAATTGGATCATTTGTTCACCCCTTGGAGAGGATATGAGTAAGGACATATGGCAGGAATAACTGGAGCCTTCTCATCAGAGGCACTGAGAGGAATGTGTTGGAGGCTTACACAGTAGTGTCCTTGATACACACGTTCTCCTTCTAGATCTGTGTTCTGAGTACCTAAGGAGGCAGACCCCAGACCCACTTTACACAAACATGCTGTACTTGAGTCTTTTCAACAATGCAAGATGAAGGGCTTCCCTGGTGGCGCAGTGGTTAAGAATCCACCTGCCAATGCAGGGGATGTAGGTTCGAGCCCTGGTCTGGGAAGATCCCACATGCTATAGAGCAGCTAAGCCTGTGCACCACAGCTACTGAGCCTGTGCTCTAGAGCCCACGAGTCACAACTACTGAACCTGTGTGCTACAACTACTGAAGCCTACATGCCTAGAGCTCGTACTCCACAAGAGAAGCCACCACAATGAGAAGCCCGCGCACTGCAATGAAGAGTAGCCCCGGCTCGCCACAACTAGAGAAAGCCCACATGCAGCAATAAAGACCCAGTGCAGCCAAAAAATAAATAAAGAAATAAAGAACAACCAAAAAAATGCAAGATGGAAAAAGTGTCACCTGCATAATCAAGTGTCCTTGGTAGTAGGTTTTGTGAAGCTTTAGTTGGAAAAGTACACAGAAGGTAAAAAAAAAAAAAAAAAAAAAAATAAAAGAAAAAAGAAAGCAAGCAGGTAGTCTGTTACCTGGCAAAGGAGTAAGAGATCAACATTCTCTGGAATCCCCAAGTTTGAAAAAGAGCTGTCAAACATTTTGAATCCCCAGTGCCTTGAAATGTCAGTGTAAATGGAGTGACGAAAGCATAAAACACATCTGAACCTCAGCCTCATGATCAGTTTTTCAGTGTCTGTTCATTTATTCAGTAAATATTGACTGAATAAGTGTTCTCAGTCCCATGGGAACACTCATGTGAACAAGGCATGGCCTGTGCCCTTTGTGGAATCAAAGTCTGTTGGGTGAGATAGGCAAGGGAATGTGATGATTAGGTGTGGTCTAGTGTGTTGTGGTGTCCAGAAGAGGAGCCTGATTACAGTCTTAAGAAAGTCAAGGTAGGGTTCCCATAGAAAAGAAGATTTCATCTGAGACCAAAAGAATGAATTGGATTCCAAGGTGGGGGTGGGGTTGAGTAGTCCAGTAGAGAGGACAGGATGTATTTAAAAAAAAAAAAGAGAGAGAGAGAAAGAGAGAGACAGTGAAGCACATTGCAATTAAATAGAACATCAGGGGACTTCCCTGGTGGCACAGTGGTTAAGAATCCACCTGCCAATGCAGGGGACACGGGTTTGATCCCTTGTCCGGGAAGATCCCATTTGCTGTGGAGCAACTAACCCCATGCACCGCAACTACTGAGCCTGAGCTATAGAGTCCGCGCACCACAACTACTGAGCCCACGCTCTGCAACTTCTGAAGCCCACACGCCTAGAGCCCGTGCTCTGCAACAAGAGAAGCCACCGCAATGAGAAAACCATACACCACAACGAAGAGTAGCCCCCACTCGCTACAGCTAGAGAAAGCCCGCGCAGCAGCAACGAAGACCCAACACAGCCAAAATAATAATAATCAATCAATAAATCATCATTTAGAGCAAGGGTCAGCAAACAATGTACCTCAGAACAAGTCTAGCCTGTCGGCTGTCTTAGTAAATAAAGTTTTATTGGAACACAAACATGCCCATTTATTTATAATTTGTGTCGCTTTCATGCTACAAAGGCAGAGTTGAGTTATTGTGGCAGAGACTGCCTGGCCATAAAGTCAAAAATATTTACTGTCTGGTCCTTTGCAGAAACACTTTGCTGTCTCCTGATTTAGAGCACACTTTTCATAAGCAGGAATTCACTGTTGGTGGAAATGTTAATGGTTGCATGAGGGTGGATGGTAGCATGCAAAGGAAAATCAGAGGAGTGGTGAGAGATGAGACTAAGAAGGTGGTCAGGAACTAGAGCATGGAGTTTAGACTTTATGCTGAGGGCTATGGGGAGCCTCTGAAGGTTTCAAAGCAGGGTGGTGAGGTGGTCAGATTTCTACAAGAAGCAGTGTGGCAAGGTGTTAAGGAGGGCAGGGTCTGGAGCCAGACTATCTTGGATCAGATCTCAGTTCCATCACTTAGTAGCTATGAACCTCAGACAAATTACTTACCTTCTGTGTGCCCCAGTTTTCCAGTTTGTAGAATGGGAAATAATGATAATTTTTATTACAGCTATCGTGTAAGGTACTGAAGATGAAATAAGTTAATATACTTAGAGTAGAGTGTCAGGCCCAGGGGAGGTTCTCAGTGGATGCTGTTACTATCCTGTCTCAGTGATCCTTCTGGCTGTTGGGTGGAGAATGGCTCAAAATAGAAGAACCTGGTGGTAGAATGCTGGGGCTTTATGCAAGAGATGGTGTCCTGTGCCCAGGAGAGCTCCTCTGAAGCTTGGGTCAGTGACTGTCATGGCCACTGGGACCTTCACTCTCCATCTCTCCACCATTGTCATAATCATCTCTTTTGTCCTCCTTTATTCCAGGCCTTCAAGAGTGCACTGATGAGCTCCTACTGGTGCTCAGGGAAAGGGGACGTGATCGATGACTGGTGCAGGTGTGACCTCAGCGCCTTTGATGCCAGTGGGCTCCCCAACTGCAGCCCTCTCCCGCAGCCGGTGTACGTATGTATGGCCCCTCTTCCTCTGGCCACCCCTTTCCATGGACTCATACTCTTGTCCTGCCAGTACAGGCCATGGCTTGCTTCTGTTCCTAAGGTGCTTCACCAGATGCCTCAAGTCTCTGGGGGCCTACCTCCTTCTTTGAGAAAGCAGGGAGCTTTGGCAGAATGGAATCGTGGCTCGGGGGTAGACACTTACACTGCAGTGTGTGCTATTTTAATAGCACCAAGCCAGCCATCATTACTTTTCTTCACTCATCCATTCGGCAAAGGTTTACTGAGCACTAACTACTGCTTTGCCAGTTCTGTGTTGACCACTGGGACTACTGAGATAAAGAAAGTGTAGGACCTTTTCTAAGAAACTTTATATTATTCATTCATTCAACAAAGAAGTTTTGAACACCTGCTGTGTGTCAGACATTGGGGAATTCATAAATGAGCAAGACAGGCACAGCCTGTGCACTTAGGGAACTGACCGTTTAGTGAGGGGGACAGATGTCAAAGCAAAAACAGGAAAGCATGATACCGTTTAAGCATTTAAATAATAAAAATATGAAAGAAAAACAAAGATGTGCTAATGGACAGAACAAAGAGGGGATGCTTTAGTTGGAGGAGAGGGAGATAGTCTGGGAAGCCTCTCTGAGAAGACCTGAATTAGAGTCAGAGTTTGCCAGGCAGCAAATGGCAACAGACGTGTTTCAGGAAAAAGACAGAGCCCATGGGAAAGCCCTGACTCAGGAAACTCACCCTTTGAGGAAGTAAAGGAAGATCTTCTTGATTGGGGCTGTGTGATTAAGAGGGAGAGTGGTGTGATGAGTGGAGGAGGTCTGGGCAGGAGCCAATACTGAGGGTCCATTGTAAGAGTCCTTGCAGAGTTAGTGGATATAGTGGAAAGAGAGAAGGAATCTGGGCTGGGGACAAGCAAAGTCACCATCATGGTTCTGTCCCCAGTTTGCTGTGTGACTTTGTGCAGATCATCCCCTTTTCTGGGCTTTGCTTTCACCTTCCATGAAATGGGGGGATTGCCCTTCCCTCTCTCAGAGGACCCCCTCCCCAGTTCTCACCTTCAAACATTCTGTTATTTCTTGCTTTGTAAAAGGATTCCCCAGGATCCCTGCCCGCTGTGAGGGAGTATTGATATTAAAGCATTGACTGATATACTGGGGGATTGAAGAGAATGGCAGAGAGGTTGGCAGATGACTGTGTTTGAAAGCACTGCCAATTTAATTGACAGTGAAGCATCATTGAGAATATAGTTTAAACAAATGGAAAGCTAATCAACTTGCTGTGAGCACACACTATGTACTTGGATTAATTTACTGGATTCCACATTGATCCAAAAGGTGGCTCTTTCTTGTCCCCATTATGAACAAGGAAACCGAGGCTGAAAGAGGTATAATTAATTGCCTGAGTCTACACAAGGGGTATGGTGGTGGGTTGAAGCCAGACTGAACGCTGTGCTTTTAATCTTGACCTGTGCAAACTCTTGGGGCCCAGACAGTACTGGCTGGCAAACAAACAACCTTCCCTGTCACCCCCCTAGGCTGCGGCTCTCCCCAGCAGTAGAGCCCTCCAGCACCGTGGTCTCCTTGGAGTGGGTAGATGTCCAGCCAGCTATTGGGACCAAGGTCTCTGATTATATTCTGCAGCACAAGAAAGTGGATGAATACACGGATACGGACCTCTACACAGGTAAGTAGAAAGTTCAAGACTTCCTCTTTCGTTGAGATGGTGTGACAGAGGAGGGAAACTGGGATTTTCTAAATACCTTTGGAGACTTGGTGTCCTCTGAACTGGGAAGGCACTGGGAAGTTTTACTGTTTGGTGTTTGTTTCCTAGTTCCCACACCTGTGTGCTTTTTGGTATGATTTTCTACAGGGGGAGGTAGCAAATTGTACTTGTAGAGAATTTCTGATTCTCTAAATTGGATCCACAAAGTCATATACTAAAGTGTTAGTTAATTCAAAAAAGGATTTGTCCGTTTCTACTTGGGAAGGCCTACAGGTTACATTTTTGAAGACCTTGATCTGTAAATATATTATCTCTGGGACTGAGATAAAAAAGTTCAAGGAACTGTCTTTTCTATTGAGATGTACTGAGATAGTTGTCTTTCATGCTAAGGAAGAGGATTTGGAAATTATTCAGACATGCAGGAGAAGATGCAGAAAGTGGATCTTAAGGAGTGCTTTAAGTTTACTTAAAGAGTATACAGGAGGCTGTGACATCCTGGAGGTGGGTCTTCAGGGCTGGTCTGGCTTATGGCAGGCGGGGAGCCTGGGTCTGAGGGAGCTGGCCTTGAGGCTGGGCCATGAGGGCAGGCCTGGAGTGCTGGAGTGTCAGGAGCCTGGGAGCCAGCCTGGTTCCAGGGTAGGTCAAAAGCCTGAGCTGGTGGTAGTTGGCCTAGTGCTGGGCCCAGCCGGAAACCCGGGTTCAAGTGTAGATCACCTGGGGGCCTTCGGAGCTGGCAGGTGTCAGGGTGACTTGGAGACCTGGGTTCGTGGGAGCCCACTGGGAGCCTGGTGCCATGGAAGCTGCTGGAGCCCCTGGAGACAGCAGTTGCTGGGATGAGCCAGAGTCCTGGATGCACACAGAAGTCTTCTGGGAGCCACCTACAGCCATGGGAGCTGGCTCTGGAGTGCAAAGTGAAGTTGGTCTCACTTTTCTCTTTCCTTCCACAGGGACGGTTTCTCTCTCTGCACTGGGCTGCTCAGGCTTGGGGGAGAGGTTATAAGAGTAATGTGAATCTATCTTTCCTACCCTCCTCAAAGCATCTTTTCTTAGTTTTGTGCTTCACCCAGGTGCAATGATCCCTCACCTAGAAACCTTAGTTCTTGTGAAGTATTTCTGTGCACGGACAGCTGTTCAAATTGATTTTTCGGTTCAAATTGTCCCCACAATGCCATTACTCGGATTGGTTCAAATTGATTTTTTGATGGAGGTTGTTAGAGGGGTGATGGGGGGGTTGGGGGGTGGGGGTGAAAATTCTTATGCCGCCATGTTGCTAACATTAGTCTCTGAATGATTACCAGGCGCATTTTTATAGATCAAATAGTGAATCCCAGAGAGGTCTGTGAGCTTCCCAAAGTTCCACAGCCAGTCTGTCCTACTCCCAGCACAGTGCTTGAATCTTTATTTGTTATGAATGTTGAATTCTCTGTGTCCATTGAAATGATCATAGTTTATGTTTCTTAGTTTGTTAATACGGTAGATTATATTGATGCATTTTCAAAGGATTAAAAAAAAAACCCCTTGTATTCCTGGAATAAATTAATCCCACATGGTCATGATGCACTATCTTTTTGTGTATATTGTTGGATTTATTGTGTTAAAATTTTGTTTTGATTTTTGCATCCTTATTTGTCAGGTATTTTGATCAGTAGTTTTCTGGTAATGCTTGTGTCTGTTTTGCTGTCAGGATAATTCTGGCCTCTCAAAATAAATTGCAGAATATTTTATCCTTTTTAGTTTTCTGAAAGAGTTTGGGTAGAATTAGTAATGTATTAAAAAAGAATTGTTTGGTAAAATTCACAAGTGAAATAATCTGGGCTTGGAGCTTTTCTTGTAAGAAGGTTTTAATTACTAATTTAATTCTCTGATAGATATAGGGCTATTCAGGTTATGAATTTCTTCTTAAGTGATTTTGGTACCTTGTGTATTTCAAAGAATTTATCCATTTTGTGTAAGTTATAAAATTTACTGGCAAAAAATTGTGATATTCTGTTATTATTTTTTTTTAATATTTATGGAATTTATAGTGATATCATTCTCATTCTTGATATCGGTAATTTCTGTCACCTCTCTTTTCTTTTCTGATCAATCTGGAAAGAAGGTTGTGTAATTTATTTATCTTCTCAAAGAATCAGCTTTGATTTCACCTACCTTTGCTATTGTTTTCCATTTCATTGATTTCTACTCTGACCTTTGTTATTTCTTTTCTTTGGCTTATTTTAGATTTAGTTTGTTCCTCTTTTTTCTAGATTTTTAAGGTGGTAGCTGAAGTTGTTGATTTGAGATTTTTCTTGTAAGACAAGTAATTTTCCCTAATTACTGCTTTAGTTGCTTACCACAGATTTTTGATAAATTGTGTTTTCATTTTCATTCAGTTCAAAATACCTTTTAATTTCCCTTTTGTTTTCTTCTTTGACCCATGGATTCTTTAGATGCATGTTACTTAATTTCCAAATATTTGGGGATTTTTCAGATAACTTTCTGTCATTGAATTTTAATTTGATTCCACTATATCAGAGTATACACTTTTTATGACTTTAATCATTTTATTTTTTAAAATTTTTGTATTATATTGGAGTATAGTTGATTAACAAAGTTGTGTTAGTTTCAGGTGTACAGCAAAGTGGTTCAGTTATACGTATTTTCAAGTTCTTTTTCCATTTAGGTTGTTATAGAATATTGAGCAGGGTTCCCTGTGCTGTACAATAGGGCCTTGTTGGTTATCTATTTTAAATATAGCAGTGTGTATATGTCAATTCCAAACTCCTAATCTATCCCTCCCCGTGACCCTTCCCCCATAACCATAAGTTTGTTCTCTAACTCTGTGAATCTGTTTCTGTTTTGTAAATAAGTTCATTTGTATAATTTTTTTTAGATTCCACATATTAGTGATATCATATGATATTTGTCTTTGTCTGTCTGACTTCACTTAGTATGATAATCTCCAGGTCCATTCATGTTGCTGCAAATGCATTATTTCATTCTTTTTAATGGCTGAGTAATATTCCATTGTATATATGTACCACATCTTCTTTATCCATTCCTCAGTTGATGGACATTTAGGTTGCTTCCCTGTCTTGGCTATTGTAAACAGTGCTGCAATGAACATTGAGGTGCATGTATCTTCTTGAATTATGATTTTCTCTGGATATATGCCCAGGAGTGGTGTTGCTGGATCATTTTAAATTTATTAAGACTGGTTTTATGGCACAGGATATGGTCTATCATTGTTTTCAGTGACCAGTTTAAAATCATGTATTTTCTTCTATTTATGGATGAGTTTTTCTATGAGTGCTAGTTAGATCAAATTGGTTGATTGTGTTGTTCAAGTCTTCTAAATCCTTTCTGATTTTCTGTCTTCTTGCTGTATCAGTACTTGAAAGAATGGTACTGAAACCTCTGATGATGATTGTGGATATATCTGTTTCTCCTTATAGTTCTATCAGTTTTTACTTTATGCATTTTGAAGCTCTGTTATTAAGTGAATAAACATTTATAATTTTTATATTCTCTTGATGAATCAATCCCTTTATCATTGTGAAATGGTTGTCTGTATCCATGTTACATTTTTTGCTCCAAAATCTTTTTTCTGATATTAATATAACTTTCTCAGCTTTATTCTGATTAATGTTAGAATGATTTACCATTTTTTAATTTTTTTACTCTTATATTACTTGTGCCGTTATATTTAAAATGGGTTTCTTGTAGACAGCATGTATTTAGGTCTTTATTCTTTTCTTTTTCTTTTTTTTTTTCTATTCCAATCTGACATTGTTATCTTTACATTGGGGTGTTTAGACCATTTATGTTTAATATGATATTGTTGTGGTTAGGTTTAAGTTTATCATTGTGCTATTTGTTTTCTATTGTTTCAGTTTTCTTCGTTTCCTTTCTTCTCTTTTTCTATCTTCTTTTAGATTGAGTGTATTTATCATTCCATTTTATTTCTTTTGTTGATTTATTATAACTCTTTTGTTAGTTTAGTGATTACTTTAGGGTTTATATATTTATATTTAACATATCACAGTGTGCCCTCAAGTGCTATTCTAACACTTCATATACAGTAAAAGAACCTTATATAGTATACTTTTATTTCTCTCCTCCAAGTCTTTATGCTATATTGTCATACATTTTACTCATATACATAAGTTTCATAATTCATTGTTATTTTCCTAAAAGAGTAATTATCCTTTAAGTATATTTAATTAATAGTTTTATTGTTTACTCATGTACTTACATTTTTGGTGTTCTTCATTCTTTTGCATACATCCATATTTTCATCTGATTTCATTATCTTTCTGCCTGAAGGATATATTTTATTATTTCTTATATTTCAGGTTTGTTAATGATGAATTCTTTCTGCTTTTGCTTTTGTAAGCTATTATGGCTGGGTACAGTATTCTAGATTGGCGTATTTTTCTTTTAGTAATTTAAAGATGTTGCTCCTGTGTCTTGCTTACATTAGCAATTTATTGTGTTTGAGGTTTATTAAGCTTCTTGGATCTATGGGTTTACTGTTTTAGCCCATCTGGAAAATTTGGGGCCATTATTTTTCTCTCTCTCCATCTTGTTTCTCCTTCAGTGACTCTAAAAATATATGTATTCAGCCACTTGAAATTGTTCTTTATCTCACTGATGCTCTTTTCATTTTTAAAAATTATTTCTTTTTGTTTGTTTCCTTTTGGATAGTTTCTAGTGCTATGTCTTCATTGCCTTCTGCAGTATCTAATTTACTGTTAATCTATGCAGTGATTTTTTTTTTTAACTCAGACATTGTAATTTTCCATTTATTTAGTTTTGGTTGCTTTGGGTCTTTATTGATGTGTGTGGGCTTTTTCTAGTTGTGTCGAGTGGGGGCTACTCTTTGTTGTGGTGCGCCGGCTTCTCATTGTGGTGGCTTCTCTTGTTGTGGAGCACGGGGTCTAGGAGCGCAGGCTTCAGTAGTTGTGGCACGCAGGCTCAGTAGTTGTGGCTCATGGGCTCTAGAGCACAGGCTCAGTAGTTGTGGCACATGGGCTTAGTTGCTCTGGGGCATGTGGGATCTTGCTGGACCAGGGATCGAAACTGTGTCCCCTGCATTGGCACATTGGCAGGAGGATCCTTAACCACTGCACCACCAGGGAAGTCTCAGACATTGTAATTTTCATCTTAGGAAGTTCAATTTGTTTTTTTGTTTTTTTAAACATTTATTTTAAATTAATTAATTTATTTATTTTTGGCTGCATTGGGTCTTCATTGCTGCACGTGGGCTTTCTCTAGTTTCATTGAGCGGGGGCTACTCTTCATCATGGTGAGCGGGCTTCTCATTGCAGTGGCTTCTCTTGTTGCGGAGCTCTAAGCTCACGGGCTTCAGTAGTTGTGGCACATGGGCTAAAGTACTTGTGACTCACGGGCTCTAGAGCACAGGCTCAGTAGTTGTGGTGCACGGGCTTTGTTACTCTGCACAGCATGTGGGATCTTCCCGGACCAGAGCTCAAACCCGTGTCCCCTGCATTTGCAGGTGGATTCTTAACCAGTGTGCCACCAGGGAAGTCCCGGGAAGTTCAGTTTGGATCTGGCTAGTATATGGCATGTCATAACTTTTTTGATGTATAGAATAGAGTTATAATAATGGTTTTGATGTCCTTGTTTCCTAATTCTAACATCTGTATCAGTTCTGGGTCAGTTTAAGTGGATTGATTTCTCTCCTCATTATGTGTTGAATTTCCTTCTTCTTTGCATGCCAGGTAAGTTTTGATTAAATGCCAGACATTGTGATGTTTGCCTTGTTGGGTTCTGGGTACTTTTGTATTCCTATAAATATTTTTGAACTCTATTTTGGGCCACAGTTAAGTTATTTGGAAACAGCTTGATTCTTTTGGGTCTTACTTTTAAGATTTCTTAGATGGACCCAGAGCAGTGTTTAGTCTAGGGCTAATTATTCCCTACTACTGAGGCAAGACCCTTCAGTGTGTTCTACACAGTGGCCCATGAATTATGAGATTTTCCAGTGTGACTGGGAGGAATGGGCACTATTTCTGGCCCCTGTACGAGCAATGGGCATTGTTCTGTCTAATCCTCTTGGGTTGGTAGGCTCCTTACATGCATCCATTAACCAGTACTTTGCTGAGTATTGAAAGGGGACCCTACACAGATCTCTTCAATTTTCTCTCTGTACAGCTCTCTCCTCTCCATTACTCTATCCTATAAACTCTAGTCACTTTCATCTCCCTGGACTAAGGACTCTGCCTTCTCAATTTAGGGAATCTTCCAGGCATCTCCCTGCAGTGACCTAGAAACTCTCTGAAGACAGGAAGCTGCAGAAATTTTAGGGCTCACAGAATTTGTTTTCCATATTTCAAGATCTCTGTTGCCAGATTTCCAGTTTGAAAACTTGTTGTATGTTCTTTTCTTTTAAAAAAATCCTTCATGTTTCAGGTAGTAGGGTAAATAAATCTAGTCTCTGTTTCTCCATCCAGTCCAGAAATGGAAATCCAAGATTCTTCCTTCTGATTGTCTAGGAACTAGTGTTCTGATCCAAGAGTTCCTTTTTTTTTGATAGAGATGAAACTTCTTTTTAGTTCATGGTCTGGGGACACCCCACAGAGATATTACCCCTTCTTCTTCCTGCTGCCATTCAGAAGTTTGAAGATAATGACATATCTGCCACTATCTTTACAGGTTCTTCTAATTCTTCCTTGTGCTACTTGACTTTAATTCTCTCCACCATCCACTTCTAGAATTTTTCAGTGGACAATTGTCTTTAAAGAAGCAGGATAATGACTCTTATATCTTTATAATTTGGTATCCTTCCACAGTGCCTGACGTACATAAATGTTCAGTGTTCACTGAATTGAATTGTATGTGGGTAGGCATATACATGTTTTAACTTTTCAACTCTGATGTTAATTCTTTGAGAACCGTGTGGTCTTACGAGGTCTTACGTAGTTCTAGAGACTAGCTGAGTATATAGTAAGCCTTCTAAAATGTGTATGATTAATTGATGCTGTAGATGATTGGCAGTGGATATCTGAAGCAGAAACCTCATCTCTTTGCCTCCATGCCACTTTTACTATGTCTCAACAATCTCAAAAGTGAACTTGGACCAAATTTGAAAATTTCAGTCTACTTGACTGAACTTTATCTTAGAGGTTACAGCCGAATTAAGGAGCATGGGCTATTTTTTTTTTTTTTTCCCAAAAAACCTGGCTTCTGCTTTCAGTTTCTACCACTCTCGCTGAGAAATCTAGGGCCAGTTGACATCCTTTCTGGGTCTCAGTTTCCCTATCTGTGGAATGGGGAAAATAACACCTATTTCGTTAGCTACTTTGAGAGTCAAATGTAGCACAGTTCTTGAGACATGGTAAGTATTGATAAATGCTAGTTGCTTCTAATTTCCATGAATTAAAAAAAGAAAAAGGAAAATTCAATGTTAGGAAGAAAACAAACAATAAAATAAGGTTTAAGACTTGTTTTGTTAGAGAGTTAGGATTGCGCACACATTTGGCCAGGTGAGGCCAGAATAAGGAAATGAGGGCTTTCTCTTTGATCTCTCTGGATTTTTGCTGGCAGCCGAGTGCAGTGCTGTAATTGTTTATTTATTCACAAGCTCACGCATGCGTGTGCACAGATATACATGCATACACACATTCTCTCTCTCTCACACACACATGCTTTATGACTGCCATCTGTTCAACACCCTTTTGAACTAGCTGTTGAAATGCGGACTCTCCCTCCCTGTCTCCTTCTCCTGCCCCCCACCCCTGGGTTTGGCGCCCTCTTTGTTTCCTTCAGAGAAGCTATTGCTCTGTCGGTCCTGGGACTCTATTGGGAAAGCCAAGCATAACTAGCCTCCTGTTCCAGTTGTTTTGAGCAGAGACGGGGCTTGTTTTGGGGGGTGGCTGAATTCCCCGCACGCTAATCTGTCATCGATATTAAAAACAGACGTCTGGTTCTCCCCCGTGGCCTCATCAGAGCAATTGGCATGGGTTTCAGCCTCTTGGGCAGGACTAGATGCAGGGGGGTGGGAATAAGAAGGCGGGGTGAGGCACAAGAAAATTTAATGAATCCAAATACCATGTTTGACCTACGGAGAAAAAGGCTGAGGAAGACGGGAGCGGGGCTTGTCCCGAGGTTACACACATGAGCTAGTGGGAGAGTCAGTGCTAGAATGGGGGCTCTGGTTTCTTTACCTGTTCTCCCTGCCAAGTCCAAATATCTTTCCACCAGTGATATTACCTCTGGTGTGCTTTGTTCTTGTTGAGAATAAACCAAGAAGCAAATGGAAATTAGGGGATATAGGGTATCTATGTGCCTGGGCAGGATGGAGTATATAGATGTATGATGGCAGCTGGGGGGCTCTTCTAGAGAACGTAGCTCTTCAGACTCATTGCTTCTTTGTCATACATGCCAGCTTCTGAGAATCCCAAAACTTTAGAGTAGCAGGACCTCAGCAGTGAGTCCAACTCCCTCACTGTAAGGATCAGAAAAGGAAAGACAAGAAGTGGAAGGGTCTCACCCAACCTCATAACCTCCTACCACACTCCCCTGAATTTTCTTTGGTCAGCTGCTGGAATATTTTTTAACCTTTTAAAAATCAGAGACTTCTCTCTCTCCCCGTGGGATTCCCAGCTTCACTTTGGGTTTTGGTTCAGGACTGGAAGGCCAGCTGGCTCTGTCGGCCCCCGCACGAGACAGCGGGCCCTCTCTACCATCCCCCACATCTGCCCACAAAAGGCAGCAACATCTGGAGCCGGTCAGTGCCCCTTTCTGTCCTGGCATGTGGGAGCCTGATGGGCTGCTCCCCAGCTTATCAGCACCAGGCTCCCCTCCTGCCAACTCTCAGTTCTTATCTCTGTGTCTTCCTTTCTCTACCCTCGCTCTCTCCTTCCTCCCTTCCTTCTTTTCCTCTATTTATGTGTGTCCCTCTTGACATCTTTCTCTCTGTCTCCTCTTTTTCCTTTTTTACTTCATGCCACCTTCTGCCTATGTCTCAGTCTATCTTTTCCTGTCTTTATCTCTTCAAGCTGCTTAGGCATGAGCTGCTCATCTAGATTCATCTAGATCTGGGTCAAGAATAATATCCCGAAGGGTCAGAAGACACCTGTCTCCATCTCCAATGCAATTCTCTAAACCCTCCCTCCCTGTTTCCATTAAGTCTAATCTACAACTGAGAGGACACCGCCCACACCCTCTCCCTGCACACTCACCATCCCATCTTAGACCGATGACCTTCTCAAAGGGGAGCAGTTATGGAGGTGGGTTTCTGTGGGGAATAACTCAAAGCAAAGGACAGCAAGGCCTCACATCCCCCAGTAGCTGACAGGATGGTGGCAGCAGAGGCTGTGATGGAGTGATTACATCGGAGCTGTTTATGAAATTCCGTGGAAATTACTCATAGCTCCTCAAGCAGTGCAGGCCATGGCTGAGCCCTACTCTTTGTCTGAGCAGCTAGAAGAGCCCTCACCCGCCTGCTGTCTGCCTGCCCTGGACCAACTTGAGGGAGGTGATGTCATTGGAGACGGCCCCACTCCCTCAGCTAGAGTGGAGGAGGGTGAAGGAAATATGTTTTACAGGGTGAGGTACAAACTGACATGCCTGCAAACATCTGGAACTGATCTCAGGTCCTCAGAAAATGTTTCTGTCACTCCAGCTGCTCTTTGGGTGAGAGGTTTCTAAAGTCAAGGGCCTCCAAAGGGAAAAGGTACTTGGAGGGTCTTAATTCTCTCCATTCCCCCATGCCACCCAACCTGCCTTCTATGTCACCGAGTGTTTTGTTTTATTAACAGTTCACGAAGCACGCTCATTTGTTTCATTCATGTATATGGAGCTCTTACTGTGGTCCAGACACTGCAGGGTGTGCTGGGCATGGAATAGGAGCAAGGAAGCCATGAATCCTGCCCTCATGGAGTTTATAAGTCTACTAGGAGGTAAATACAGTTTAGCAAGAAATTACCCTAAAGCATGGTAGGAGATGAGACAACTCAGATACTGTAAGAGCACAGATTAGAGGTTTCTAACTCAGTCTAGTGGCGTCGGTAAAGGCTATGCAGAGGAAGTGAGGCAATTGCTCAAGATTCTGGTCCCAGTAATTAATCATACTAGTCAAACCTCACTTGAGACTATCAGCACCCCCACGTGGAGCTCGCCCTCTGGTGAGAAAGTTTTCCCTTTCTCCCTACTGCCACCTGTCACCATGCTTGACCTTCGTAGCAGCTGCCCATTATAGATGCCAAGAGAAGCAAAGCTAGCTTTCCCTCTGTACTCTCCAGAACCTCCTCCTAGGCCAGGGAAGAATTATGGTAGGTAGGTGCCTACCTCCCGTCCAAACACTTTGGCAGGATTAAAGCCGTCCTTCCTTATGACCCTGAAATGCAGTCATTCCCCAAAAGATAAAGTAAAATAGAGTCCAGCCTTCATCTTCTTGCTGCAACTGGAACTGATGCTCTAAGTATCAAAGCTGCTGGGTTTGAGTTTTCTCTCCATCTGTGCTCTTGTCATCACAGTAGATGTGTTCAGGTCCTCCGGGGTTCCGTGCCCTACCACCCAGTCTCTTACTTCCTTAGCCTGCTCATCTCCAGTGAACTTGCTTCCGGTCTAGCTCAGCCACCCACTCCTAGTTCACACCCTGGAGTTGTTCTCATGTGATGAGGTCCCGTCAAAATCATTAGCTCCATTATCCCACTTTCTTTTATCCTGTTTGTTTTTTATCTCTCACCCCTACCATATCTGTCTTTTAACTCAATATGATTCCCTGCTCCTAGGTATCACTGCTCTATCTCCATCTATCCGTTCCAACTATGTTTTAGTCATTGCCCTATCCATGTGAAATGGACTGAATGTTTATGTCCCCCTAAAATTCATATGTTGAAATCCTAACCCCCAAGGTGATGGTATTAACAGGTGGGGCACTTGGTCAGTGATAAGGTCATGAGGGCAGGTCTTCATGAATTGGATCAGTGCCCTTTTAAAAGACACCCCAGAAAAATCCCTCACTCTTCTACCTTGTGAAGTTACAGTGAGAAGAAGGCCATCTATGAGGAAGTGGACCCAAAGCCTACTGATGTCTTGATCTTGGACTTTCCAGCCTCCAGAACTATCAGAAATACATTTCTGTTGCTTATAAGCTACCCATCTATGGTATTTTGTTGTAGCAACCCGGAAGGACTGAGACACCATGGTAGAGTTCATGGCTCATATTTTAATCACTGTTCTCAACCACCTCCTGATCTCTCTTGCCTTTCTGTTCTTCCGTTGCCCTGCTTGGCCAAACCCCTACACTGGATACATGCAGCAGCTCTCCATCCTCTCCTCTGCTAGTACATACGTCAAACAGCTAGTGAGAAGCACATAGTTGAGAATATTTGGCACAAATATATCATCAGTCACCAATGTCAGCCGGGCTCTTCATGCTACCAGGCAATCCTACTAGACTTCTCCTATCAATTTACTTTCTCTTTCACCAGTCTTCAATTCATGGCACCTTATTCTTCCCCCTCTCTCAGCAAATAATCTTGGGTCCTCATTTTCAGAGAAAATAGTATAGGGAGTAGGTAAACTTCCCTCCTTAACTATTTTAAATCTGTATGTTCTTTCTGCATATTCTTCCCCTTCCCTCCTGTAGCAATGTAGGAGGTGCCCTTCTTCCTCTGTAAAGTTAATCCTTCTGTTGCACTGTTTCCTGTACCCTACTAAATTTCTAGGAAATTTGACATATCAATTATCCCTCTATATTCTATGCTTCCAATCTCTCCTTCTTTAGTAGATTATTTTTACCATCGTTTAAATGTGCTTATATGTTTTTCTTAAAAAAAAAAGCATTCCATCTTACACTCTCATAACTATCTCACTCCTCTTCTTTATAAACACACTTTTGAAAGTAGAGTCTGCAGTGGCTGACTCCATTTCTTCACTTTCCACTGGTTCCTTAACTCCCTCCACTCTGTCTCCTGCTACCTCCAAGTTTACTGAAACATTCTTCTCCACGAACATCTGTAACCTCCATGTCATTAAATCCAATGACATTTTTTTCTGGGGGTGGGGCATAGACGTACTTGATGTCTTCAAGCATTCTACAGGACTCATCATTCTCTTCTGAAACCTTTGCTTTTTTGGTTTCTTTGACACCATGTTCTCCCTCCTGGTTTTACACCCGCCTCTCGGACTCCACCTCAGCCTCCCTTGCAGACTGGGTCCTCCCCATCTGCTCTTTAAATCCTAGAGCAGCTTAGATCTTGGTCTTTTATCTTCGTTTTTCAATTTAAACTCTCTCTGGGCTAACATCCACTCCCATAGTTATAATCAGTATAATCACTGCTCTTACATTTGTGTTTCCACCTCATTCTTCTGAACTGTCTGTTCATATCCAGCTGACTAGAAGCATCTGCAACTTGATGTCTCACAAGCAATTCAAACCCAACACATACAAAACTGAACTTGTTAGCATCTCCCCACTAGTGTGCTCCTGTCTACATGCTCATTTACTCTCTCTATAACTGGTACCACTATAAATTCAGTTCCTTGAAGCAAAATCCCAAGGTTTAACTCTTTTCTCTAGTTCATCCTCATATTCAATTTACAACCAAGTTGTTTTGCTTTGATCTCCATTATCTTTTTTCCCCAGTTTTATTGAAATATAATTGACATACAACATTCTCTCTTGAATCTATTCCTTTGTTTCTATTCTCATTGCATGGTCTAAACCACCCATCATCTCTTGCAATGACTTTCTAATTAGTCTTCATATCAGCCACTTTTTATCCCTTTCAGTTATCAATTCTAAAGCCAGAGTTACCCTTCAAAATGCAGCTTTGGATCCTATCCAGTGCCTAGAACAGTGCCTGGCATATCATAAACACTCAATAAATATTTGATGAATATCTGATTTATAAGTATCATTTTCTTAATTTACACCCTTTAAGAGCTTTCCATAACTCTTCTAACTAAATGGAAAAAAAATGTTGACATGGCCTTTAAGGTTATGAATAACTGTTCTTGCCTACTTCTCCAGTCTTCTATCTGCTCTTGATAGCACTGATTTTCTTTCCCACTTAGGTCTATACACTCAGGTCTCAGCTTAAATGTCATTTATCAGAATCTTCAGATTATATTTGGCCCTTTCTTTAACTATGTGAACTTTTAGCATTTAATACTCTTCTTGTAGCACTTACTATAAATATGACGAATGCATTTTGATTTGGGGGAAGAAAGGTTGAGCATTTTCCCTTCTCGCTAGAATACTAGCTCCTCTGAAGTGGAGTTATGTTCATCTTTTTTCATGACTGTAGCCCAGTGCCGAGTAAAATGCCAGACGTATAGGAGGCACCCAATAAGGACCTGAAGTGTGGGCAGGAAGGAATGAGATGAAGTGAAGGTTGAGAAGCACATGAGGATGGAGAGTATTCCAGGTAGAGGGAAAAGCATGTGCAGTGACCTTAAAGTATAAAAGGGTTGCGTGCTCAAGTTTAAATTTTGAGTGGCAGAAATAAAAGAGAAGGGACTATAGCAGGGGTGAAATTACAGGGAGTTGTTTAAGGCATGCTAAAGAGTGAAAGTTTCATCACCCTGGCTGCTCTGTGGAAGATGAATTGAAGGGCCTTTGAATCCATTATCTCATTTTATCTGCAAATTCTTCCTTCCAAGCGGCAGGGAATTATTATCTCCATTTACAGGTGAGGGAGTTGAAGATAAGGCTTGTGAACTTGATAGTTGAAGGTCCAACTTCTAAGAAGAGTGGGGTCAGGAATTGAATTTGGGTCTCCTGACTCTTCTTTCTCACTGGCAGTGTAGTACTAACCAGAGGCAAGGAGCCCCTGGATTGGGGGAGCAAAGAGAATGGCTGAATGGTCTTTTCCTACAGAACTTTATTGCCCTATAGGAAAGGATTCTGTGTGGCAGTAGGGGTTAGACCAGGTGGCCCAGTCCGTAGAACTAAGACTCAGCTTCTGTTGCCCACCTGGAGAGATGGCCAACATGGAACTGAGAAGAGGCATCAAAGAGATAGCCCTAAGGTGAAAAGAGAGTGTAAGAAAAGGGGTACACCTGTAAGGTCTCTCCATCTTCCACCTGATGTGGGGAGGTGGGAGAGAAGTAGATTTTCCTTCTAAGACATTATTGACTGACTTGAAAGAAAAGCTTAGTTAATGACTTTTCCATTATGCCTCAACTCTTTGTTTTCTTCCCAACTAAGACCACTCTAGATAATTCCAATATAACTTCCTCACCAGGCTCCCCTGCTTCTAGTCTTGTCCCTATATTCAGTCTTCCTCATACTGCCATTCTTACCTGTCTATACCAGTGTTTCCCAAAACACACCCCCCATATGCGACTTCCCTAAGGAAAAAAAAAAAATCAGTACTAAACATCAATATTTCTCAGTATCGTTGTGAGCAATCAATGGAGTGATATATGATGTGTGTGAGATGCTTGGTGCATCGAAGATACACAATAATCACTCATCCTCTTCCCTTTGTTCTTACCATCTTTGAAAACGTTCATAACGCTCCTACTTATCTGAAATAATTTGCCTTAAACTAGGTAGCAAACCAGTGGCTACATAGCGTTCTTTTTTAATATTTGAGTACATTGTCATCATTTGAAATCTGCAAGATTTTTACAGAAAAATCTGGATTCCTGGCTTCTGCTGAAAAAGGGTAGGTTTTGTTAATCTTGGGCTCACATTCCCACATGGCAGCAGTAGACAAGAGAGTTGAGCTGCCCCCTTTAGAGAATGCATGTACACTCTAGTTTGCCATAATCCCCTTCTTCCAGGTTGTCTGACATTCAACCTGCTACATCAATTTGTGTTCTCTGCTTTGCCCCTGTGGATATGCAAATGTGTCATCTCTAACTTAGGCCAGGGACAGAGAGCTCTCTTCCCTTGAGAGTTTTGTATTCGCCACTTCTTGGAATGTTTTTGCCTGCTGTTTGCCATACATGGACAGGGGGTTTGAGCTGATTGTCAAATCATAACAGAAATGTCTTATTAAAATTGCTTTTAAAAAGATTGCTTTAATTTTTGAATTTTACTATGTTCCCCACAAGACTTCTAGCTCTATGAAGGTATCCCTGTAGTTGATCACTGAATTCATTTGTTCATTCTCATCTAGTACAGAGTATGGTTTGCAGTAGAAGCCTGGTGGGTAAGCATTAAAGAAATACACTAAATGAACGAAGTAGAGATGCTGTGGTAAACTCATTTAATCTTCAAAATAATTCTATGATGAAGTTACTATTGTTCTAATTTTCACAAAAGCAGAAACTGAGGCACAGAAGTAGTCCACTGCATCATATGCTTTCTAGAATCCTAAAATATCATACTTACAAGATCCTTACAGATCAGTTAAGCCAATCTCCTCAGTTCAGTTGAAGAAGCTGAACTTCAGAAGTCAAGGAACTTCCTCTCAGTCTCCTGGTAAGTTCAGGCTAGCACATAGGCAGGATCTCCTGGCCCCCAGCCCAGCATTGCTTCCCATACCATGTGCCCTTAGGAGTATCCGGGCTTGGATTTGGCCACCAATCGCATTTCCAGTCTTCATAAACTTCCTGTGATTGAATTCCCTCTTCCTGAGTCATCCTGTCCTGTCTCTCAAGGGAGAGATTCTGGGTACATCCCTGGAGCCATGTGAGATCAGGTCAAGGAGTTGTGTTCACCTGACCCCAAACTCCCCAGGAAGAACTCAATTAACCTGCCCTGATCCAGCCTCACCCATCTCCGTGGGAGAAGGTGAGGGTGGAGTACCCTGGAAAGAAGGAATTTGGTTATTAACCAACAAAGAAGATGGGCTTATAAGAGAGTTATTATGGGCCCTATTGTAATTGTCCTTTAATCCATAATTTCCAGGTTTCTCTCCAGGCTTGTGTTTGGAGACTGTTGACCCACTTAAAAGCCTCAGGCACAGCTGACATCAGTGTTGTAGGAGAGCTTTCCAACACATAAGAATTCCCTGGGAGTATTACCTCCATGATTCCAAAGGGCCTTTTAGACTCACAGGAAATCTGAAAGGAACCATAAGAGATCACAGATAAACCTCTACCCGGTGTCCACCACCCACCCTTCACCTCTTACTCAGTCATTACAGATGATGAATAAGACTCAGAGAGGAGAAGTGACTTGACTGAGGTCATTCAAAGTTCATGATTTAATTCTGTAAACCTAGAGGACATAACAAGAGTCCTGGAATAATTACTGCCCTCAACACTGACCATACAGGTGCCAAAGAGTTGGATCACAATACCTATGGATTTGGGTTCACTTACTTATTATTTCAGACCCCAGGCCGCAGTCATCTTTTGGGAGTGTCTGAGTGCCGGACAGAAAGCCTTCAAGAAAGGAGCATACCATTTTCAAAGGCCAGAAAAGACAGAGGCCATACATTCTTGTAGGCAAGGACATAAATTCCTTTATATAACCATCCTTGATACATATTTCCTTTATATTTGGAAAAGAGAACAATACAACTCAAACTCTTTCCCTTCTTGAGTTGGCTTTTAGGAAGCTCATAACTAACCTAACGTGTAAGGGCAGAGCTGGGAGTTGTTTGGATTGCTAGCACCTTCATAGCAATTGGTTTTTTCATCCCATTGTCATCTTCACTTAGAGGTCTCTCTGACCACCCAAATGTAAGGTTGCTTCTCTGTCACTCCTGTCACATCCCACAGTATTACTGCTCTCCCATCCCTTATCATTCTCTGAAATCTCATTTATTTATGTTTTTGCCCATTTGTTTTTTGTTCCCCTGCTCTTGAATGTAAGCTTTACAAGGGTGAGGACCTTGACTGTCTCAATCCATGCTATATCCCTAGCACCGAAAATACGAATTATGCTGTTATCAGAGCTCATGAAACCAGGCAGTTAAAACCACCATGAGTGAAGAAGCAGAAAGTTATCCAACATAAAGAGAGCCAAAGCGAGGGTGAAGCAAGAGGGGGAGCGTTTGTTAAGCACCTGCTCTGTATTAGAACTTCGTAGTCACTATGGAAAGTGTAAAGCTAATTAAAGGGAAAGGGAAGAGAACCAACGTTTATTGAGTGTTTATATACCAGGTGTCTTTATAATATTTAATCATCAGAGTTATTCTGAAAAGTAGTTATTATTATCTTTATTTGACAGCTGGGAAAACCGAGGTTCAGGGGGCAGAGTCACTTGCCAAGGCACATATAGTGGTCCAGTGACAGTGTTAGGATTTGAACCCAACTCTTTGTCCCTACTCTTGATAGCTCCCAGGGAATCCCTGAAGGGGGCAGAACTAAAAACAAGTTTTTTAAATGAAAAAAAGGAGAGGATTATGTAATTAAAAAGAAACACAATTTTTAAGAGGTGTGTTTTTGATTGGGGGTGTGTAGGAGGGGCTAGGCACTGTTTTCATGGGAGAAATCATGAGGAAACTTAAACTCTGAGTCACTTGTGTCATATCCTGGGTTGGGGCTGCAGGTCCCCGTGTTTCACACATTGGTGCAGATGTGCTGTCATCAGGTGCGTGATGAATCACACCTTCGGAAGATCACATCTGGCTCTTCCACAGTGGCTGAGCATCTCAGGGGAGTTCTGGGCCTGTAGCATAAGGAGGCAAGGGGTGAGGAAACAGATGCAGTGAGTAAGCTCAACTGGCTGAATCTAAAGTGACAGCAAAATCAAATGTCAGTGAGATTGGATTCTCCTAATGTTTGTCACCTAGAGATAGCTACATGGATACCTGTCTCGATGATTATCTAGTTTATAAGTGGGATTTTCCTCTGCATGCTAAGTTGATACTAGTGGCTCATATTTTTAAATTCATTTCTAGCTGACACACAATGATGGACTATCTACCATGTGAAAAGTTGGTTCCAGACACTGGAGAAATGTTAGAAATGGTTAGGTGTGTTATCTACCTGTAATTCAAAGTAGAGGACATCTATTCATTCTGTTTTTGTTTGTTTTGTTTTGTTTTTTCATTTTGGTTAACCTAAAAAGCCTGAGCAAGCATTGGGAGCAGATGGTGTACTTGATAGGAACACACAGGAAACAGTTGTGAGGCAGCTTGGGCAGTGACACCAGAAGGAGAGAAAACCAATACAGGGGTGTGTTCACAGGTAATTACTGAGTGGTACGAGCTTGATTCCACTGGTACCTCCTGAGAAGGAGACAGATACCTCCCAGAATTGCTGCCTGATGATGCAAAGCTGGAGTATGTCTGCTCTGGCTCCCTACCCATATGATGTTTGAAGATTTTTGTTCCTTTCACTTCTGGGCTGTGCTTACCCTTTTGAACTGAGAACTCCCAGGGCATCAAGGAGGGTCTCAGGCCAGAAAGCAGAAAGACACACCTGGCGTATCTCAAGGTGGAAGTTATTGGAGCAGGACAAAGTGAGTCTGAACTCACGCTGAAACTGTCCACTGCAGTTGAGGCTGAAACCAGAGACTAGGAGTGTGTGGTGACCTCAAGGATGGTCTTATATACTCATTCAGAAAACGTGTATATTGAACAGCTACACGTCTCAAGCATATTGGAAACCAGTGGGGAACATGACAAATACTTCTCTTTTGGAGCACTCAATCTAGGGAGAGAGAAATGAAAACCAGACAATTGTATGATCATAGAATAAAAATGAAATGTGACTAAATATAGACAAAAACTTCCAATGGAAGAAAAATTAGTTTGGGTTGGGGAGCTGGTAATCAAGGAGGCCTTCATGAAGAAAGTGGCCTTGACATCAGCCTAGAAGGATGAGACGAGTTTCAATAACAGAGATGAGTAAGAGGCAATTCAGACAGAGAAGAGAGCATAAATCAAAAAAGAAAGACGTGAAGACAGAAAAGAAAGCTGCCTGGAGGAACATAGTGTGAGAGGCACTGGGGTTTGTGGTCAAGTGGGTGAGTGCCATGAAGGTCAGGTGAAGATATTTGGACTTCACTCTCTGGGCAGCAGAAAGTGATGGAAGGGGCTAAGTTGTGATTAGAATACACGTCCTCATTCTCAGTTAAGAATGGCTAGAGGCAGGTGAGGTATCATGGGCGGTTGCAGTATAGGGTGAGCCCCCCCAGTCTTGGCTTACATAGGGTCTTGGCAACAGAACAGAGGCTCTAATTTGGACAAGTGGGATCAAGGTAAAGATATAAAGCAGGTTAGCTCCCTCCAGACATTCTCTGCCTTTGATGTCCACATGGAGAATGGCATTTGCATCCCATTCCACCAGCCAGGGCAGTTTGATCCTTTTTATTAATGTGTGGCCTAGTGAGTATCCTCAGCCTTCATCCATCAAACGCTGCATCATGCCTTCAAGAGCGGCCCACACCCAGTGCCTCGGAAGCCCATAGATCATGCCTGCAGGCAGGGAAGCAGATTCCCTTTTATATCCCTTGCAAAAGCACAAATGTTTGGAATGTCAGTAAATGTACCCAGCCTTCTCTGGGGTTCAGGCACGGCTTCTCCCTGGATGACCTCTTTGGAATCCTCATTCCCAGTGCATTCCAGGCAGACGTGTTCTCCTTTTGTTCCTTTAGAGCTGCCTCTGCCTCACTCTTCCAGCCCATGTGTCATGGGCAACATATTTGTGTGGCCACATCTGCCTTGTCTCGGCTGCCAAGGCCATTTGCAAGGCAGATACTAATTGACGTCTGAACAATTTTATATCTGGATACCCAGATTCACGGCTTATCTTTAGACTTCACCTGCATCTCCTCTTTATCATCTGAAGAAGGAAAGCGACATTAGGAAGGGCTGGGTTGCAGGAGACCTGATGTGACACTGAGTCCCTGTGTGATCTTGGCACTCTCCTCTGTGGGCCTCATTTTCCCCACCTCTGAAATGAGGTGGCTGAAATGGATCACCTCTGAGGCCTTTCTATCCTTAAGGTTTATGATTTCAAGCCTCTAGAGTATTACAGAAATATACTATCCTCTGTTCTTTTATTCATTTTTGGCAGAGTGCCTTTGTTTTTCGAAATTTCCATGGAAATGTAGCATTCATACACACAATTACACTAATCATAAATGTATATCTTGACGAATTTTCACAAAGTGAACACAACCCTGAAACCAATACCCAAATCAAGAAACAGGACGTTGCCAGCCTCCCAGATGTCCACTCTGAGCTCCCATTCAGGCATAGACCGCCCCCTCGAGGGTAAAGCACTATCCTGACTTCTATTAATATAGATTAATTTTGCCTGCTTTTTAAGCTATATGTAAAAGAAAAAAATGTACAAATTCATTCTGTTGCGTTCTGGGTTCTTTTGCTCACCATACTGTGAGAGTCATTCATATTGTTGGAGTTGTAGATCATCATCATCATTATTATTGTTATTATCATTTCTCTTGTTCTTACGGGAAGCTTCCATTTAAAAAGATGGCAGCAGTTTTTATATCTAGAGACAGCAAGTTAGCTTGGAGCTGAGGTTTTTTGTCTGAGAAGTTCTTCTGAATGGCCTCTCTTAGATATAAATATAAAGCTAAGGATGGTAGATAACCTTTAATTGCGCTAGGGGAAGGATTTGAGGAGGGCATTTGGTGGCTTGAAGAAGGCTACCCTCTCAATGACATTTGATATGCAGAGCTCAAGAGGAGAAGCTATGAAAATTTGATTCTAAATTGAGCTGCTGGGACTTCTCTCACGACGCAGTGGTTAAGAATCCGCCTGCCAATGCAGGGGACGCGGGTTCGAGCCCCAGTCCAGGAAGATCCCACATGCTGCGGAGCAACTAAGCCCGTGCACCACAACTACTGAGCCTGCGCTCTAGAGCCCGCGAGCCACAGCTACTGAGCCCGCATGCCACAACTACTGAAGCCCATGCACCTAGAGCCCATGCTCTGCAACAAGAGAAGCCACCGCAATGAGGAGCCCGTGCACCACAACGAAGAGTAGCCTCCGCTCACCGCAGCTAGAGAAAGCCCGCGTGCAGCAACGAAGACCCAACACAGACAAAAATAAAAATAAATAAATTTATTTATTTTTTTAAAAAAAGTGAGTTGCCACTGGAAACAAATGGGTGGAAGATCCAATCGCTTTCCCTGGTAAAGTCTAGAAACTCTCAGGTGGGTTAAGATCATCTGCACATGGAGAGTGTCTCAACACTTGGGAGGAAGAAGTCTGATTGGTGTATCGGGCTCAAAGCCAAGGCACAGGGACCTTGGCACAGTGGGCATGACCTGGGGATGAGGAATGAAACGTAATCTAAGGAGCTGTATGCTTGGGAGCCTGGGCCTGGGTCTCTTGTGGCCGAGGGAGTGGGGTTGTCTTCCCTTGGAGAGGGGTTGTGGTCTGTGTAAGGCAACTTTCTAATGCCTCTCCCTTCACCACGACCCGGCATACAGAACTCCTGTTTTCCGAAGTGATGTCACGTGGCAGTGTCAGGGATTACAGGCAAAGAAGGAAAGAGGCACCACTGGAGACCTTGCCACAAGGCACTGGGGAGACTTGCCTGAGAAAACCTCTAGAATTCTTTCACAATTCAAAGGCAGAGGGGTTAACCTCGAGAGAGACACTGGATTCCTCAGCAATGTGTGCATGCGAAACTAAGGGACACCGTTCCAAACATTGAAATAAATGTTTGTGGTCCAAGTTGATGCAGCTGTCTGCAGAGGATACGTTCATTCATTCATTCACTCATTCATTCAGTGATTATTTATGGAGTTTCTGTTAACTGTCTATTCCATATGCTTGGTGCTTTCAGAAGTTATACATCTTCAACTACAATCTGTTCCTCCCTTCAGCATTTTTTCATTCTTCCCATCTTCCTTTTTTTTTTAATTCTCTTTTTTATTGGGGTATTATTTACATGTAGTAAAATGTATGCCTTTCGGTATAGACTTCTACAAGGTTCAACAGAAATGCCCACTGTTGTGTAACCAATGCCATAATCAAGACACAGAACTATTCTGTCACCTTCCAGAATTCCTCTGTGCTGTGCTTCTGTAGTCATCTTTTCTCCCCATCCTGACACTCAGTGATCTGTGTTCTGTTCCTGTAACTTTGTCTTTTCCAGAAGGTCATATAAATAGAATCATACAGTATATAGCCTCGAGTATTTCTTCTTTCACTAACCATAATGCATCTGAGATTTATCCACATTGTGTGTATTAGTAGTTGATTTCTTTTATTTGCTGAGCAAGGTTCTGTTGTTCATCCATTTATCAGCTGAAAGACATTTAGGTTATTTCCCAATGTGGTGATTATGAATTATTCTTTGTAGGTTCTGCTGGATTTGCTTTGATAGTATTTTGCTGAAGCTGTTTGTATTTATTTTCACGAGGAATATTGGACTGTATTTTTTTCTTTCTTTCATTCTTCCCATCTTTCTTACTGTAACAGGTATGTTGACCTATGGTTAAAAGGCTCCATGTGTCTGCACCTCTTTCAGTATGGTTGATAATGAAGCATTTTGTGGGGAGAGTTATCTTCCGGGACATACTAAGCACTGAACAGATCTTTGCTATTTTGGGGGATCATTTTGATCACCGTAGAATTATATGACCTTCCCCACATCCGCCTCCCTAAGTCAATTCTCTAGACCTCAGTTTTCCCAATGAAAGAAAAAGAAAAAAATGTTGTACCAGTTCATGTATGAGTTTCCTTATAAGTCTGTGTTTCCTAGGTGCCAGAGTGATGCCAGAGAACCCAGCCGTTTTTCAAAAACATTGAGTTATGTACTTAAAATCTGTGCATTTTATTGTATATAAATGCTATTCCTCAATTTTAAAAAAAATCGGTGTGAGATGTCAGAGAAGAATATCATTTATTGAGCCCTTTGGCATAGTACTGTTCTGTAGTAAAAATGAAGCAGGAAGTATATCATTACATTTTACCGATGAGGTCACTCATGTTCTGAGATGCTAATATACCCAAGGTCCAGTGGTGTCCAGTTTTTACCCATCATTGTTCTAAAGCCTACTGCAGTTATAACTGGCTCTACCTTCTCCATGAAGCCTTTCCTGATTCGCACTCCAGGACCAGAAATTCATCTTACAATTCTGGGTTCAGAGATATCTTTCCTCTAGAAATTCTGGCATAGACACCATCTCATCTGTTGCTACCGCTCTCACTGTCTCTACTCAGTGAATAAACAGAGACTTTAAGTTCCCAAGGCTGTCGATCGACTCTATCTTATTAGTCCTAAATTTGCTGCTAAAGTGTTTTACAAGATACAACCAAACAAAAGCATGTCTTTGAACAGAAGGTCACAGTTTTGGAAGGGCCTGTTTGGGTTTTAACAACTAATGCTGGGCATTAAATTCATCTTAAGCAGAGCCGAAATTTCCCTCTGGGTAAGAGGGATGGCTTTTCAATGACCAGTGTCATTTGGGATCCTGGAAAGCAGAAGGTGGATAGTTTTGGCGTGGTTTATGCCCAGTGCCTCATTCTTTAATTGACTCAGGTTTCTGGGTGGAGTTTCAGTTTTGTAGTAAGACTCTGGACCTACGACAACAGTCTGGCCAATTTCCCCTCGGTCACTCTAAATGGCAAGAAAAAATACTGGTAACATTTTCACAGGGCAGAGATGAAACCGGGACCTTGAAATTCTTGTCTACATGGAAGTACAATCACTTTAAGACTGAAAGAATAAGAGGGAGATGCTAGAATATTCTCTAGAAAGGCCTGGGCGTAGACATGAACAACTTTTGCTTTTGGGTAATCCTTCTACTTTATAAACCCCCTTTCATACATTATCTCATCAATTGCTTACAATAGTCCTACAACATAGAGTATCCTTGGACTCCTTTTCCTGATATGAAAATGGAGACTCGAGAGGGAAAGTGATTTAACCAAGGACACATAGCTAGGAAGAGGTACAGTTGGGTCTCAGCTATTAAGGACTCTTGCTCTTGTTGCCAACCGGCTACACTGCAAGGGCTTGGGCTTATCACAGTCAATCCTTTCAGCAACTCTAGAAACTTATATCATTATCCTAATATATATGAGAGAAAACTGAAACCTGGGCATGGTAATGTGGATGGCCTAAAATTAATTACATGGCTTGGTACTCAGCAGAAGTTATCCCAGTTTTTCTACCCTTGAATCCATACCCAAGACATAATAACCCTCCACATGGAAAGAATGATTCCTTCCAAAGCTGGCCTCAGATCTAGATGTTCTGTATTGCTTTTTAACATGACCAGTTGGTTTTTGGAAATCAGGTTTCACTAGCTGTGAATTAGTGGCCTCTAGGAGACAAGCAGTTGCTTTTGATAGCAGAATCTTTAGACTGAGAACATGGCTTCTTTCTAAACTCAAAGTCTCTGTCAAGATTTTATCTTAAAGGTCTTGTTCTTAAAATCAGTCATTCATTAACCAAAGCCCAAAGACCTTCTCAGAATGCTTACTACCATCTGCTGCATATGTCTCTATGCAGACACTCTGCTTAGTATATCAGATGTACTTTCTCAAATCCTTAGAGCAATTCTGTAAGCTATAAATTGTTAGTCCTTTTTATAAGAAGGGAAAATTGGTGCTCAGTCAGGTGAAATCACTTTTCCAGTGCAGAACTGGGATTTGATCAAGGTCTATCAGAGTCCCTGCCCTTTCTGGTATGCCAGAGTATCTTTTAACTACTGATCATAGACCATCAATGTTGGGGGGCTTTAGATATTATCCAAGTCAACGTCTGTCAACTTTCATTCTAAGGATGTGCAAATTGAGACCTGAAGGAGGAAAGGGTTATTCCTTAAGAGAAATTTTCCCACACTCTGCATTAACCTAATCAAGTAGGTTTTGGAGACTGGCACCTGCCTATAGGATTCTCGGGGCTTAGGCTCATCATTGATACCAGGCCAGGCATCCAGGGAGGAATCAGAATGCACCTGGAGACTACCCAGAGATCTAGGGCAAGGGCAGAAGAGCCTTCTTCACCTTTATGCCTCTCCTAAAGCCAGGACCTTGCCTTCAGCATTGTTTTGGGGACTGGAACATTGAAGTTTGGAGGGCCACACCATTCAGATTCCCCTGGAAAATTCCTGTAATGACGTACCCACCCATTCTCTCTCTGCTCCTCTCCTTCTTCCTGAATGAGACATAATCCTAGCAACTGGGTTATGTCACATTTCACTTTGTTTGGAGAGGATAAGATTTTCCCTCCTCTTAATTGAGTGACTGAGCCTTTGTGAGCTCACAGATCTAATCTCGAGACGCGGGTGGGTTAAATTTGGTTTTTGAGACATAATAGGAAATAGTGTTTTGGAGAGTTTGGGTTAGAGGGAGTGATTGAATCTTTTTCTCAGAGGCCTGGTTTGAGGGCAGGCTGGGTTTTTTCCCATGCAGATGGGCTCCTCTAGCTCTGGAACAGTCCACTCAGTGACTCTCTCTGAGATGAATGCATATACAGCAAAGGCTGGGGAGACTGTACCTGCCTCCAGCCATGTACTGTTTTTCCCCGGAGGCCATAACTTCCTGACCATTTCAGACTCAAGGCTTGTGAATGGTTGTGGTACCCAGGAGTTCTGGACATCAGATTCTCTTTGGTTCTGACTTTAATTGAGCTACCAACTTTCTCTGCAGCCTTTGGAAAGTTGCTTCTCCTTTCAGGCTCTGTTTCCCCATCCTGAAAAAAAAAAAAAAAAAAGAGGGAGTGGTAACAAAAATCTATGTCTGCCACAGTCTCTTTTTGAATTAAGGCTTTAGGGATCATTAAGGATGATTCAGTGTAACCAGCACATGTTCTGAATGTCAACAGTGTGCCAAGCTCTGGGCTAAGTGCTGGATTCCATTGGTGAACAAGACTAGGCAAGACCTCTGCCTTCTTGAAATTTAGAGTTGAGTAGGGTAGATAGACAGTAAGCAATTGACTTTAAGCATAGTGACTCCTGTGGAGGGAGGGCATGCCGTTGTGTATACAAGAACTGTTGAAAAACTATCTTGAAACAAAATTTTAAAAATTTTATGCCACCAAGAAAAAAAAAGTCTCTCTTTAGAAGTAGGTATTTCTGCATGATTAGTAGGACAAGTGACATTGTTAAAAGGTCAGCTGATCTTCAAGTGAATCCAACAAGAACTGCATCACTGTAGGCTTCCTGGGCTGGAAGCATCTGATGGGATGGGAGACCCTGCATCTAGAGGGGCTGGACCATGGAAAGCTTAAGGGAATGCCTCCTTCTGTATTGATATGATCATTTGACTAGTATTTGTAAGCTCCAGGAGAGCAGGGCCCAAGCCTTTGTCACTCAACATTGCATTCCAATACTCTAGAACAGAGTCTGGCACATGGTTAATACTTAACAAATGTTGAATGAATGTGGTTGAGAGGAGATGAGACAGGAGCCAGATCACAGAAGGGTTAGAAAACAGGCTAAGCTGTTTGGCCTTCATCCTGCAGGCAAAGGGAAGCCTTGGATGCCTTTCAAGGAGGGTCATAAACATGATCAGAGTGGCACTTTGGAAAGAAATATAACTTTTCTAAACTTCCTGCTCATGATTCTTATTAGTTTCTTTAGCCCATCTATGAGCTTCCTGATGGACCTTTACTCCTGCTTCCTTGTGTTTTGCTCAGTTCCGTGTACAGAGGAAATACTCAGGGGATGTTTGTAGCATGAATGAATGGCTGCATGAACAAACAAAGGCACAACAACAACGGAAATGACTGGATAGGTGGAGAGTAAGGTGTCCAACACGGGCTTGGAATCAGTCAGCGTGAAGTTTGAAATCTCAGTTAACCTTTTTTTTTTCCTCCCTCTTTTTTTTTTTTTTTTTTCCTTCCAGTTGTGGACATTAGTGTGTGGCACATAACGGGTGCTCAATAAATTTCAGCCATTGTTATTTGTATTCTTCCTTTCATGGGGAAGATGCATAATTTTCTAGGAAAGCTATAAAAGACAATCCCTAGACCCTCTCATTCTCTGCATAGTTCATAAAAATTTCCTGCAAACCTTTGAGCTGCCAGAGCCCGTGTCAGTCATCTAGTACAACCCCTTCATTGTATAGACAAGCGGGTAGAGCCCTGGAGAGTAGAAAGGACTGATCCCAGCGAGTCAGAGGCAGAGCCAGGACTGGAGCCCTGCTCCTCTAGTTCATTACTCTTCATTCATTTTATGGACAGAGCATTTATCCTTGAAACTGGCCATATGATCGCCGGTGTTCTAGAGGTAGAATGGAGCCCTAGGCCCTTAAACATTCTCAAGGTCAAATGAAATTGTTCTTCTAGCTTATGTAGCACATCACTTTGGCCACTCCTTTTACCTAAAAAGTGTTGTGATAGTTTCTGGTTTCTTTTATCCCCCCCACTCCACCGCCCCCGCCTTGAAGGATATGAGTCTTCAGAAGGAATGGGATTGGCAATGAGATTCATACCAGAGGCTGCTTTGCTGGGTCCTGTATTGTCTCAATAACTTAAACTACTCCAAGGGCTTCTGGGCCCAGGCTCTGGATGGATCCAGAAATTGTAGTAGACTCTAAGTGAGCTGAGTGAGTGAGTAAGAAGAGGAGAGTGGGTGAAGGAAGGAAGTGAGTCGTCGCACAATGTCAGAGCCAAGACATGCACAGAGATAATCTCACTCAACTTTCCCAATTCGCCCAGAGATGGGGCAAGACTGGCTGAGATCATGCAATGTCAGTGCAAAGATAAAGTCAACGGGGTCTGGTGCTGGATCAGATATAGAAGGTGCAGGAGAATGAGGGTCCAGGATAGATGACACGTGTGTAGGTGGGATGCTCTTTGGGAAGCAGACGTGATTAAGGTAGAAGATCCTGAGTTCTTTTCTGGGTATGTTATATCTGAGGTACTTGGAAACACTCAAGTAAAGGCATAGCACAGTTGGATATGAGGACCAACCACGAGAGAAGATGCGACCATCCAGTGGAACTTCGAGGGTTAATCAGATGAAAGGTGAAACAATGCATGTGGATACACTGTCTTGATAAAGCCAGTTGACCCAGAGGAGAAGTGGGCTTGGGACTGAGCCTTGAGCAACCCCAAATTCTAGGTAGACAAGGCTGACCCTGCAAAAGAGACTAAGCAGGATCAGGCAGATGGGACACTAAGAAGATTGGGGGGATTGAGCAACCCGAAAAAGAGAGCTTCAGGGAGTAAGGGAGTGGTCAGGAGACGGCAGACTCGAGTTGCCCAGAGTCATTCTGGTGGTAAATGGCAGAGGCAAAACTTGAACCCACATCTGTGATTCCAAAAGCCATGTCCCTTCCAAAACACTATATTGCAACCCGGCTGTGAGACAAACTGGATGGTAAAATGTCTGTGATTGCAAGCAAAACTGTCCACTCCCTCCCTGACTGGCTCCTAGACCCCAAATGCCCTCAGAAAAGACTGAGGCTTAACGGAAGGAAGGTCAACTAGAACTTGAAACTCAGTCAGAACACTAAGGCTCCTTTCTGCCAAACTTTCTCCCCACCCCCATCCCTGGGGAAAGGAGTCCAACAAAACTTCAATTCACTTATAATTGCTCCACTCCCAGAATTAGAAGGATTTCTTTTTTTTTTTTTTTTTTTTTTTTTGTTATTGGTCTCCTTCTAACACCCTCAACTGATGCTTTTACAAAACTGTTATTTTAGGGCTGTTTGGACTTGTTTTCTACATAGCTCTTGTTTTCTATTATTTCTCTCTTTTTCCAGGGTTCAGACTAATTAAAGGAAGTGTAAATCACACCTCGTTTGCACAAAATACCTTTCATGAGGTCTGGAAGCAATTTAGCTTCTGTTTGCCAAAGATCTTTAGGAAAGAAAAAAAAAAATCCCCTTGGTTTAAAAAAGATTAATTTCTCTGTGCCAAAAAAACCCATTAAGTGCACCTCCCATTTCTGGAATCTTTTATGGTTTTCATGTGAAAATAAATGGCAGCCAGGGTAAGAAGAAAGGGAAGACCAGGCTGGCTCTGAAATTGTGTTTGGCTCTCCCATGCCACCGATCCGGCTGTCCTGCAGCAAAGGGAGGACTTAGAACATAGCCGGGTCTCAGGGCATCCGGAGTGAATGGAAGATCTGTCTACTGCCTGTCTTCTGCTCCCCTTCCCCAGTCTCAAATTCTGATTGATATTCTTCCCAGGGCCAAGGGATGAACTTTATCCGTGAGGCTCTAGAGAACAGCGCAGAGCTGTCACCTCGGGATGCCTCTTGCCCCCCGCTCTATTTAAGACCTGTTCCCTATATCAGTGTTGTTCCCTCTTCTCCACCCTCCCATCTCTGCCTCTTCTGTCCCGTGTATGTTCACCTTTGCTCTGAGAACTGACCCCCTGCACCTCCCCTGAGGTGTTAACATCCTAGAATGTGGAACCATGAAGGGCCTCTTGATACCTTCTAATGTCCTCATTTTTTACGATTGGTGACAATTAGGGCCAGTCAGGGAGATAGTTTGTCTGTGGATCCACACCCATGGCCCAGCAGAGCCAGGGTTAGACCTGAGGGCAGACTCTGTCCAATGCCCTTTCCTGTCTTCATAAAGATGACTCTAATAGTAACCGTTTCAGACAGCAAGAGGTGGGGAGAAAAGGCTTGGAGGGATGGTGTGTGCTCAGCTCCTTACATTATACCCCGATGATGCTGGCATCTGCTCCCTTCTCACAGGGTCAGCCACGGGAAAAGAAAGAGATAAGCTGGGCTCACTATGGAAGTGGACGTGGTAAATTGCAGTAGGAAGAGAAAACCTTTATGACAGATAGATCTTGTATTCAAATCTTAGCCCTTCCGTTCTCACCTGGGTGACAATGGACTGCGCCTTTCTAGGCAACAGTAACTCCATCTATAAAATAGGAATAATAGTACCACTGTCCTGCAGTTGTCAGGACAATTAAATGAGCTAGGGCTATAACAGACCCATAGTAGGGGGTTAATAATCAGAGGCTGCGGTTTCTCCAGGTGCTTTCCTTCTTGAGAGGGAATCAAAACCTCTGTATGTGGCTACTTTTTGGCCTCCCCGTCCTCCAAGTGTGGAATCTACTTCCTAAGAAAATAAGTAAATAATAATACAAAAATATTTGGAACTTGTTAAAGCATGAAATTTCCAGACTGCTTTTCTGATGATCTGAACCTTCTATAATTCTTCCAAAGGGAAGAAAGTGCCATGGACAAAAATAACTTTGTCCAGGAACGTACTACCTACTGTATCTCCTCAGTCAGGATGAAATGAGACAACCATTGCGACTAACCTTGCTCAGCACGGGGCATATACTGAGTGCTTTTCAGAGGGTGTGTCCTCCCTCTTTTTATCCTCGTCACTTGCCTCCTGGACATTGCTTCCAACTCAGACTCTGTCCTCACAGGCTCAGCACACAGCCCTCTCCTGTGTCTTCCTCTTTCACGGCCCTGTGCGTTAGTTCCTGGAGGTTCTGCACGTGGGTTCTGATTTCAGTCCCAGTTCTGTCGCTTAATGTGTGTCCCTTTGCATAACTTAATCCGAGCCTCAATGCCTCATCTGTATAACGGGGACAGTGACAGCATCTCTCTCACAAAGCTGTTGTTAACGTTAAGTTAGAAAATGCACGTAAAGCACTTAGCAGAGCTCCTGGCACATAAAAAGCACATGGTAGGTGTTTGCTATCGTTGTTGTTGCTTCTGTATACCTAGTGCCTGGCCAGAGAAGATATGATGATTGTTGAAAGGATGGAAGCTCTCTATAAGAAAAGGGGAGTGTGGGATGAGTTTTCTGATGGTTTTCAGAGGAGAGTTGGTAACAGATCCAGGGTGGGGCTTGCTTTGTGCAATTATGGGGTCAGGCCAGGGCAGTCCTGTTCCCTGACTGAGCCCTACTCTCTCGCTCTTTCGTTTGAGAGCTGGGGACGGGATGATAAGGGGAGCGTGCCCAAATGCTCATCATGGGGCAGGCACAGGCACAGTCGCAAGAGAACCAACAGCACGTGAGTCAGCAGGACCGTCCTTGCCAAGGTGCCCTAATCCTGTCCTGAAGCGTTTCCTGCATTCCCACCCCAGCCCAGAATCCTGTCACGCTCCCTCTGCAGCCGTATCTACCAACAGGGCCACCCCTTCTGCAGTAGCCCCGTGCGGGGGCTACCTAAAGCATCTTGCCTTCTCTGGGTCTGATTGGAAGCTCCTTTTGAAAAACTAAAATACCATGGACCCTGGATGGTAGACCATCCCAAGTTTGAATTCCAGCTTTCCTACTTAGCAGGTTTGTAATTAAGTCCAATGACTCAATATCCCTGAGCCCCAGTTTCCTTGTCTGTACAACAGGGATGTTAATCCCCATTCACAAGCTTGTCATGAGGGTTACCTAGAACAATGTAAGTAGTACAGCGAGTCAGCTCCTAACATATACTGTCTTCTTAGGGGATTAGTCCCCCTTCCTCTTTTCATTGTCTGCACTCGCATCCTGGAAGCAGCTTCGTGCCAGCCTCCTGGACACAGGTTGAGCTAGCTTCCTGTAACTGGGAGTGTTCAAGGCGGGGCCAGATGGCACTCAAATGTGGAGAGAGGGGTCAGGCTCAGAGGGATCGGGCTTTTGGGTTCTTCCAAACTTAGGATTCTGCTACTCTATAAAATACTACCCAGGCTGAGATGATCAGTGTGCAGACAAGGGGGCTGTTGGTACTGTTCCTCTGCCCCGCCCTGAGCTTCTCTCCTAGCACAGCGCCAGAGTTGCCCTTTAAACGCTTTCCCTCCGAATTTCACGGTGGTCCTTAGCCACTCACATTCTCCTGCCTGCCTGGCTTCGGCACACGTGCCAGTGTAGAGAGGGAGGCGTTCAGTGAATGTTTGGAGGGGGAAATGATTAAGAAATTAGTTTACAGGACCCTCTGCAGGAGCCAGTCCCCCTGAGCTTTCGACGGCAGACTTTCTCTCTCACCGATGCCTTCCTATGTGAACAGTGTTAGGAAATCCCGTTAGAGGTATTTTCTCAGCCTGTACCCCAAGACCAACCTTACGTTAATGTATAAATATTTATTGATCGCCTGCTCTGTGTCAAGCTCGGCACTTGGTGGGGTTATGCCATCTGTTTTCTTGCTTTTTCTCTGGCAATCTATAAATTAAGGTTCAATGAAACCTACAGAATTTAGGATGCTCTGCCCTTGCCGTCTTCCCAGCCTTGTCTCTCCTCGCTCCTCTGTAGGGACCCTTGATTCAGCCACACCAAAGCAACTACACTTCCTGAAAGACTATGCCGTATTACCCCTTTCATCTTTTCAGATTTTATCCCCCTTCTGAATGTCTCAATCTCTCTCTCTCTCTCTCTCTGGTATTATAATTTCTTCTGGAATGGTTGGGTCTTTTAAACAGTAAGTTTGTATTTCTTATAATCTTTAAGAAGTTAGTTTCATTTTGGAAAACAAAGAAAAATTCAGCCAAGGAAAGTGATACTGCTCGTAAGAAACACAGTATCTGGTTGTGGCGATTTAGAGGGGAGAACTGGAGGTCTTCACCACGCAGGACGAATTCAGAGTAGAGTCGTGAAGGTCACAGTAGGACTTGGATGAAAGGAAGGAAGGAGGAGGGCATTCTATGTGCAGGTGCAAAGGCCTGAAGGTCAGCACTTGTAAATCACGCACAGGGACACAGAGACAAATGTGGTTTAGCCGGAGTGGATGCTGAAGTGCATAAGGTTGAGTCTAAGACTGGGGTCGGGTGTATGGCACCTGGAATGCCAGGCTGGAGCACTTAATGTTGATTCTGTACCAAGTGGAGAGAACTGTAACATCACTGGACCTGTGCTAGAGATGGAAGAATGGAGACGCTGCTCTGACATATTACATGTGATGAATGCTGGGACTTCTGCAGATGGGCTTGGCTATCTAGTAGATAGAAACAGGGAAGCATTTCCCTTTTCCAAGAGGGAGCTAGGTTTGTTGTCTTCCTCTGCTTTTCCAACAGACTAAATCCAAGTACAAGTTCACAGCCACCTTCCACTTCAGCTTATCTCAAATGCAGGGAGCTTGCTCTTTGCAAAGCTGCAGTAAGCTCACCCTCAGGGTTTAGAACACAGTTGGGGTTGGGGTGGAGTGGGAGACAGAAAGGGAACAGTTATGAGCAGGCCTGGGGCCTGGAACTGGCCTTAGAGTCTATTGCTCAATGCACTTGTGTATAAAGGTTCTCCTAGCCCAGAAAGGTTTCACTCCCCTCCCCGCACCTTGGTCTGCCTCGGGTTGGCAAACTAGGGCCCATGGACTACCTGCCTATTTTGCAAATAAAGTTTTATTGCGACACAACCATACATCCTTTCATTTACGTATTATCTATGGCTGTTTTCACACAACGATGGCAATGTCCAGTATTTGCAGCAAAGGCTGGAAGGCTCACATGAAGAAAATATTTGCTATCTGGCCCTTTGCATTAAAAAGTTGCTGACACCTGATCTCACTAAGGCGTCTCCACCTTTCAAAGCACAGCTTAAATTCACCTCCTCCAGGAAGCTCTCCCTGACCTTCCCAGTTCTCCCTGAGGGTGCTCACCTCCCATATATGATGCCACTTATTTTCCATGAACTTTTACTACCATATTTCCCCTCTTTTTATGTATACTTTGAAAAAGTCTCTCTAAGTACAATGTACAGCTCTTGTGGGCAGGGACCACATTTTAACCTTTCTGTCAAGTTATGTTCAGTAGTAGTTAGCAAAGTAGAAGTATATGTGTTTTGGAGAGTCAAGTCTTGCTCTGTCCCTGGCCAATGTCATCACTTGGAACAAGGCACCTCACCTCCCTGATCCTCTCTTCCCATCTGTAATCTAGTATGATAACACAAGCACCTACCTATCCAGGTTATTGTCAGACCCAAAGAAACAAAACACACAAAAGAAAAAACAAAGCACATGGTTGCTGTAGTAAGTGGGAATTTAATGGTAGTTGACTTATGCTACTTGGAATTTTGCTTTACCAATGTGTAAATTTAAAATTTTCTCCCATGGATGTCTGGGAGGGAAAATAAAATCCCAAATACTTCAAGAAACACTGCATGTAGTCATCCCTTTTCTCAGAAATTTATAAAACATATTAAAAGCTGTGAGATAGCCTATGGGAAAGAAATCTGTTTAACTTTATTTAACCCTGTATTTTTCAAATTTATTTGGCCACACCTTGAAATAACTATTAATGTCTCATGAGAGGTAATGTTCTGAAAGACACACTTTAAACTGATTGGGCCAGGTGTTCCTCGGGTCCCCCAGCAACCTTGTCTGAGTTTTTACAGAAACAGCTACTCCTTATCAGCCCCCTCTTTAATCACCAGCAGAAGGAATGCAACGAAAACCCACATTTTTGTACAAAATAGTGCCATTTAGGTCTGTTTGTTCTATAAGTAGAGAAGTAGTCAATGTGCATGCTCCCAGGCCCCAGGGATATTTGCCAAGAAGGCTGTTTGAGAGTTCTGCATTTTGGGTGTGTGTGTGTGTTTGCACTCATGCCCACATATGAGCACACGACTCCTTCCTCCTCCCGATGAGGCTCTTAGAATCACACACGTGGGGCGTTGCAAGTCCTGGTACATCCACGACTATTCCCTTTTCTTCCACTAAGTAAAACCCTCTGACAAGGGTGCCTTTGACCTCCTTGCATTCAATCCACTGCAAAAGTTTCAGTGTTCATTTTGCACAGTTGACCCCTCCCTCTTTCTGGAACTGGAACCCTTAGGCCTCAACCTTGGGTCTCTGTGGAAGGGGGAAATTGAGGCCTTGAGGAATTATTCGGAGGGTTGTGGGGGGGGGGGGCATGCATGAAGTCATTGGGTAGGTGTGGTTTGAGATTCTCAGCTGCATGAATGTAAATTGGGAGAGGCTGTTACTTTGACCAGCCAGGGCCAGCACACACTTCGCAGTCTCTTTCTGCGGGGCTGTGACCCGAGTAGGCGGTCAGGGAAGTCTTCCTTACCCTGCCCTCAGGACGCCCCTGCTGTGTACCCACTGCCTCACTGCAACTGATAACACCCTCTTTCTTCTCAAAAGCATCTTGGTTTGAGCGAGAAATTATATGGTCATTTCCCCTTCTAATGAAGGCCCTTTATTAATGAGGCTGGAAGTCTCAGGGATGATCCAGACAGGGAAGAGGAAACCCCAGTCGCGAGTGTGGGCCACACGGCTGGCAGAGGGCGCTCCCACACCACACAACACTGAAGGCCTGGCTCCCGGCAGGCCCAGGGAGAAGGGGGCCAGCTGACCTTTCTCCAGGCAGTTCTCGGGTTGCCAGAGCAGCGGAGGTGTCAGCTGAGACCGGTCACAGCCTAGGGAGGAGAGGGGCGGGAGGGAGGCTGGGGCACCCGAAGGGGAGGAAGAGCCGGCAGGGGAAACACAGACATGCATTTCACAGAGATGGGGACATGGGAGACACGCAGCATACGCACAGCACACCTACAAACAACACATGCAGTATATACCACACAGGCACAGCATACAACCCAGGAATTCTTTAAAAATCATACAGGATGCAGAACCACATGAACGCAACCCGTTGCACAAAGATACATGCCACACGGCCCTCTCACCCAGCTAAGCAACAACAAAGACAACACACAGACGCACACACACATGTAAACACATCACCCCCAGGCAGATTCAGCCACGTGCAGTATACGAAAGGCAGGTAACAAAGACTCACGCGGTAAGCACGCAGGCACACACAGTGGACCCACAACACTGACAGAGACACACAGCCTGGGGATAGCCCACCACACACAACAGACACCCCCAGAGACATATCATAGACAAGCAACAGAAGCACACACGATGTATAAACATAGCCAGCTCCCCACAGGCGTACTATAAAGACATATGTTTTGTACCATATGCCACGTTGATCCACCCAACACAGACCGGCGCGCCTATCACACGAGATGTCATCCACTCGCGTAGCACACACCATGCGATGCTCACACCCACTGTATGGGCACAGGTCCACGTGCTTCAGAAGCACTCGGAGCTCAGTAAATGTTTCTATAAGAGAAAAGAGAGGGAAGCCAGATATAGGGTGAGAGAAGAGAAAGAAGGTTGAGAAAGATGGAAAAGAGCATAGGGAGATGAGAGGGAGTGAACAGCAGACCCAGGCAGGAGGGCTGGGGACCAGATCTGGTACTCTGCTCGCCTCTCCTCCCCGGTCACTGGAGCAGAGAGCGAGCTGTTTTCTGGTGGTGCCCTTGGGGAGGCCACACAGACTCAGTGGCTACAGCTGGGGTGGATGGTGCCCCCATGAACGTGAGCCACCAGCCTGGGGCCAGAGCTTGGGCCTCATTCTCAGCAGAGTCAGAGGCACCAAACCATAGCTCCATCTCCCTGGGGCCCTGCAGCTCCAGCGAGGCCCCCCTGACCCACTCATCTCATTTGATGCTGACCTGTGAGCTGCTTACACTCCACAGTCTGGCTGGCCCCAGGCAGCAGTATCACATAGAAACTAGTACGCAAACTCGCAGAATATATTTCAGTCTCCCTTTTAAAAGTATACTTTTTCAAAATAAAAAGGGAAAACTTGAGTGATCCCAAGAGGGGTTGTCCCTCCAGAGAAGACAGAACAGTCAGGATGGTAAAGGACTCCTCACAGCTTACTTATTGTGAGGCTGAGTAAATACAACTCACTTCGTGGAATCTCAAGATTTTCAGTGAAACAGATTCAGATCAGCAAATCTTCTTGAGCAACCATCCTGGTCTAGGCCAATGCAGGGTCCTGGGATATAGAAATAAAAGACTCAAAGTCTGCCTTCCGAAATGTAGAGCCTGGGCTTCCCTGGTGGCGCAGTGGTTGAGAGTCTGCCTGCCGATGCAGGGGACACGGGTTCGTGCCCCGGTCCGGGAAGATCCCACATGCCGTGGAGCGGCTGGGCCCGTGAGCCATGGCCGCTGAGCCTGTGCGTCCGGAGCCTGTGCTCCGCAACGGGAGAGGCCACGACAGTGAGAGGCCCGTGTACCACAAAAAAAAAAAAAAAAATGTACAGCCTAAGGGTGGAAAGAGACACAATGTAAAACTTATAAAACAAGGGCAAAGGGTTAAGTAAATACACAGAATTTGGTTTCTTTTATATTGATAAGGAAAGAAGAGGGCAAAGAGGTAAACATTAATTGAAAGCCTACTACGTGTACGGTGCTGGGCACTGTATATCCATTATCTTGGTTAAAGCTCATAAAACAAACTCTGGCAGACAGGGATTAGCAGCTCCATGCTACAGATGAAGAAACCAAGGCTGCAGCTGTGAAGCCACCTGCCCAAAGGCAGCACAGTTAGAAGTCCACCGGGCAGTTTGACTTCAAGCCCCCACCCCTTTTCACTATATGGTACTAATTATTTCCTCTGGCTTTTCAGATCTTGAGCGAAAGCCAGCAGAAAGGGGAGAGAGACAATCACAGCAAAGGGACTTTGAGTTAGATGGCATGAGGGCATACTTTGGACTCTCCCACCAGTAAGAAGACCTATGTCTTCCAGGTTCTGGGCCTGGCATCAGGTCTCAACTTAGGTGCTGACATGTGGTTCCCAAGTTCCTGGTGATGCCCTCTGTCCTTGTGTGCTTCACCCCTCGGCTCCCTCGTGATGCTGCCTACCGTGTGATGTGGGTGTGGGGTTGGATCTCTGGCTTCTTGGATTTCCGAAAGTGTCTGTAGGTCAAGAAAAGAAGAAATGGCAGGAGAACCAGTGAGCCCAAATGTGGATTGAGGCTGAAGAGCCCTGAATTCTATTTTCCAGTTCACGTTGTTGTGGGTTATCAGATAACAGCAGAGGAGGAAGAAACATTTGGAGTCATCTAGTCATTTTATAGGTGGGAAAGCTGAGGTCCGATAACATGCCTTAATTGATTGATATTACTGCTATGCTTTCATTAATAATCATATTAGCAACTATTTATTAAATACTTACTATTATACCAGGAACTATGCTAAGCACTTTGCACTTATTGTCTCATCACACGTCCACAGCACTTCTGTAAGGCAGGTGCTCTATTTGTCGCTTTCACACACAAGCAAATCAAGGCTCAGAGACATGCAGTCGTTTGCCATGGGTTGCACAGCTAGCCAGTGACAGCACTGAGGTGTAAACCAGACATGTCTGACTCTTAGCAATCACTCCTAACTGCTCTGGCCTGTGGCTTCCCTGACCAACCTGGAGACAAGGGCAGGGGCAGTTACCCCCGATTTAGAAAGAAGAGAACACAGGTCAGAGGAGAAAGGGTATGTTCAAGGTCACAGAGCCGATTATCGAGCCCCAGGCTTCCCTGGTGGCACAGTGGTTGAGAGTCCACCTGCCGATGCGGAGGACACGGGCTCATGCCCCGGTCTGGGAAGATCCCACATGCTGTGGAGCGGCTGGGCCCATGAGCCATGGCCGCTGAGCCTGCGCGTCCAGAGCCTGTGCTCCTCAACAGGAGAGGCCACAACAGTGAGAGGCCCGCGTACCGCAAAAAAAAAAAAACAAAACCCAGAGCCCCTGTCTCTCATCTGCTCCCTGACCCTATCACTTTTCTTGGTGTCAGAGTCATAAAAGGCCTCACTTTGTCTAGAAAGGATCCCTTTGGAATAACTAGAAAGTGGTGTTCTCCCTCTCCTGGGCCCCTTTAGTACATCACACAGTTGTTAACTGTCTTCCAGGTGGTTCCTTTGGGAAGGAGGACCCTCTACCTCTTGACCCCTTGAATGTTGCCTGGCTCAGTTTGGTCAAGTTCCTGCTCCATCTTAGGTGACTTTAGCTCTCTTCATTAAGACCTGGCCCTATCCACGTACGAGCGCTACGTGATAGTTGGCCCTGGGTTCAGAGAGGGGCCACCTTCAGGCTGGTGACATAACCGGCTTCAGGTTTCCTCACCAAGGCCATTTGTGTTGAGAATGGAGGGTTAGCTGGTAAAGCCTAGAGGGCATTGTGTTCACATGTTGTTTATTCTGGTGGGATCTGTCTCTTACTCAGCAAGGGGATTTACGCTGGAATTATCCAGCTGTGTCTGCTGAGATTTGGCTACGGACTCAGATTCCCAGGATGGAGAGGTCAATGGCTGCCTTTTTCCTCAAATACATTTAATTTTCTCCCCAGCTATTCTTGGTTATCAGTCTACTTAGGATCCTAATGACTTAGGATAAAGCGTCTCCAGAACTCCCTCTGTGTGATGAGTTCACTGTGGGCTGGTCGACTGGTACAATCGCGGGCTGAAGTTCCAAGCATCCTTGTTCCCACAGGGAAGGCACCGCAGGTTTTCCGTCTGCAAAATGGATCTCAGTGTCGTTCCTTTTTACATTGTGTGTTTCCTAATCTCTGTCCTTATTCGGGAAGGAGAAGTGAAAAAGAGTGTATCCCACATTTGGGGACTTAATCTGAGTTATTAATGGCATCTAGAACAAGATACTTAGACCTCGGTCAAGAGACAAAGTGCTGGGATTATAGTTTCAGCTCCACCATTTGCTAGTAGTTTAATGACATCTTTAAAATGGAACGCTAATAATACCTCATAGGGCCGCTGGGAGGTATCGTATACAGTAAAGGCTCAGTGAATTTTAGCTACTATTTTTGCTACCTGTTTCATTTTTGTTATTCTTAGAGGCACAGTCTCTCAGAGGCTTAGTTTCCACATCTGTAACATGGAGACAGCAACTCTCACCTTGGTATTTGGGAGGTGGGGTGTGAAATGAGAAAGTGCTTCGTATAGACTCGGCAGGTAGTAAAGGCTCAGTAACTCGTAACTATGGTCTTAATCCCTCCCTCTATCCCTCCTTCCCTCACCTCCTTGATGTCCTTTGTGAAACGCTCTCCACAACACCATCTTTCATTCAGGCTTTGCGTCTCTTATTTAAACCGCCTCTTACAGGTCTCATTGTCTTCTGCCTTCTCTCCTTCAATCCGTCTTGCACATCACAGCCAGGTGGTTTACACAAGGCCATTTTGGTATCACAGGCCCTCTCTAAGAAAACAGCAGATGACTGCTCCCCCTAGCAGAGCCTCCATTTCTAGGGACCTTAGAACCCCCATCCACCTCCTAGACTCGTGCAGAAGCCAAAAGTACACAAGGTCTCCAACGTGGTGACCCGACAGAGACTTCCAGGAACAGACTGGCTGCAGGGCCCTCCTGAGAAGAGCACTCAGGAGTGAAGCAGAACTGGGGAGGGCTGTCCAAAGATGCCCAACCAAGAGACAGAAACCTAGGCTTGCAGCCTGACGGAGGTGTGCGGAGCCGGTTTGCACAGGGTCCCGAGAACAGTCACGCATATCTTTTCCCAACTCCATGTTCAGTGATGTCACATTGGCAGTGGTGGAAAATTGTAAAAAAAAAAAAAAGTCAGTGCCTCCTCCACTTTTTTTTTTTTTAAATCCAGAGAGCCAGTTGTTAAACATTTACCAGCACACCACTGGACCTCAGTCTCATGAATTGTTCACAAGTCATGTGACCTCTCTGACCCTCAGTTCCCTCATATATACATTGAGGATAGTGCGTTATTTCAGGTCCTCTGAGAAGCAGATGCTGAGATGGGATGAGCTATCCAAGGATTGTCTTAGGGGAAACACGTGTTTGGAGATGAGAAGTTGCTCTGAAGACCAGGAGTGTCATCAGACTGTGGTGCAAATCTGACCCTGAGTGAAAGAGAGAGAGAAGGAAGGCTTAAGGAATGTTTGGTGAGGCCGTCGAGGAGTCCTCAAGACAGCCTACCATCCAAGGAGGAGTCCCGTGTCTCAGTATCCCTGCCATGTCCAGTCATTGGTTGGGAGCAGCCTGTTAGGAAGCGTGGCCTCTGTGCAAATGCAGTAATGGAATTCAGAACACTCAGACTAGGGCTCTTGGTTAATTGAGCCTCATATAGTTGAATTTCCAAGATGCATTCTCAAGGCTGCCACAGATATAAACATGTCAAATCCCACTGGATATGTCTTATCCAGATCACATCATACAACCTTAAAGATATTTTCTAAGCACCTAAATCTGTGCCAAACACTGTGCCGAGTCTAGAGGATGAAGAGAGGTTTGAAACATGGTCCTTGACCTTAGGGACCCATACAAGCGCGATTGACAAGTAAACAGGCACATGCAGGAAAGTGTGAGAAATAAGCAGGATGGTGAGGAGGCTTGTCATTAAAGGCTGCATAGGAAAATAAGTGGTTCAGTGACCCTTGAATGAGGCCAGTACTGAGTAGAATGGGAGTTCTGGACAGAAAAATCTTCAAAAGCAAAGGCTCAGAGACATGAAAGAACACGGAAGATTCAAGGACTAGCAAGCAAGTCAACATGGGTTCAGCGTAAGACGCGAGAGTGGAGTTAGTGAGAAATGACCCTGGAGAAGGAATCAAGGCAGACAAAGCCAAGGAATTGGATACATTTATTCATCTTGTAGACCGTAGATAAGTGAGGAGTATTACAGACTTTTCATCAAATGCATAACTTAGAATAATCACTGGCTGCAGTTTGGAGGATGGACTGGAGGGGTAAGACAGGAGACAGGAAGTCAGGACAGGAAGCGAGGCCCGTGCGGGAGGGAGATGGCAGGGGCATGAATGTCGAGAAGGAAAGTCAATCTAGAGGCATTTAAGAGACAGAGCCTACTTGAGTAGATGTAGATGGCTGTTGGATTTGGAAGATTATGAGAGTAGAGAGTCTATGATGGTGTCCAGGTAGCTAGCTTGTATTAAACATACTTGTAACCAAGTCTCTCTCTTGCCTTTCTAAACCGTAGTTTCCGATTATAACCATTAGTGGGCCATGAAATCAACTTACTGTATTGTGGCCAACATTTAAAATAAATATATAATATAATATATTAGATTATACTGCATATAGCAAGGGTAAATGTTATTTCATAAAGCTTTGCTTAGAACATGTATAATGCATGTGTGTACTAGGTCAGGATGTGGAATCACAGTAAAAAAAAAAAGTTTGGAAGACCCTTTTCTAGGTTATGAACTCTTGTAGGGCAAGGGTTGTATCTTACACATTGTAAACTCAAGGAATAATAGAATTGGAGGAGGTCTTTCATTCTAACTGACTTAGAAATTTTGTATCATTGAAGCCCCACTGACCTAGAAGTTTTGTATCATTGAGGCCCCCTCACCCCCACCCCTGCCGCTCTACCTCTTTTTTTTTTCGTTTTGTTTTTTTTTTTTTTTTGCGGTACGCGGGCCTCTCACTGTCGTGGCCTCTCCCGTTGCGGAGCACAGGCTCCGGACGCGCAGGCTCAGCGGCCATGGCTCACGGGCCCAGCCGCTCCGCGGCATGTGGGATCTTCCCGGACCGGGGCACGAACCCGTGTCCCCTGCATCGGCAGGCGGACTCCCAACCACTGCGCCACCAGGGAAGCCCCGCTCTACCTCTTTTAGCTGGAAATTGATGTTTGGAGAGGTTAAGTGATTTCTGCAAGATCAGATAATTCTCATAATATCCTATACAATACCTGGTTAAATTAAGAGAATGAGTAGATCGATGTATGCCTTTATGAATGAATACATGAATGGATATGATTATAGATGAATGCAGTAGTAATTCATGAGTAAATGAATGAAGGAGTAGATGAATTCATGAATGAATGAATAAATATATACCTGTATGAAAAACTGAGTGGATGGATTAAGGAAGGAAAGGTGGGAGGGGATACGGGGAGGGAAGGAGGAAGGAAACTCTTGAATCCTCTCACAGACACTGTGAGTCCGTAGATTCCCAGCTAAGGAGTGAAGAATTTCTGAATGACCCCAGGCAGGGGACAATGGCCAGTTGGAATTAATCATGTGGCCAGCACAGAGATCAGCCAAACTTGACCAAGTGATGACAGCCTTACAGTAGACTTTGTTACGCACTCGTTTATAGGGTGAGCTATTAACTGGCCCAGCATGGGAGTAGTCAGGTGCCTGACATCAGAGAATGAATGAGGTGTTTGGGGGTGGGGAGAGATGGTCTCCTTTCCGCACCTGTGGTCTGCTGCGTCATCCCCAGCACCAAGGGCTGCTGTGCTGTTATTCATCAGTCCCATGACTAGGGGCCAACCAGTTCCATGCACTCTGGGCCACTTCAGAAAGCTGCACATTTAGTTCAGAGGAGAAGTGCATTAAGGTGAACAGCAAGAACCCAAAGAGCCACCTGAGATCATTAAAAGTTAACCAAGCCTAAGTCCTTTTAACTATTTGAATCAGGTCTGGGTTTGAATCTGAGCTTCTCTACTTATTTGCTGAGTGGCACTGGGTAAGTCCCTTACCTTTCTGAGCTTCAGTTGACTCATCTATAAAATGCACGTAACATTGAGCTTATAATATTTCTACGATCTGTATGCTTTGCAAAGAGTTTTGCTAAATAAATGCTTATTATCTCCCTCCTTTCTTTGTCCTTCGAATTTCCTATACTTTTTATTCACTCATTAATTCATTTACTCAACATATGCCTATGGAGTGCTCACTGTGTACCAGGAATCAGGTGCAGGGAATGCGTGAGTGAACCAAAGAGACAAAGATGAGGAGCCTGGAGGGAAAGTGTCCCTGGCAGAGGGAAAAACATGTGCAAAGTCCTGAGGTGGTATTTGAGGAGTGGTAGAGGAACTGTGCTCTATTTCAAATTCCTTTTCTTGCCTCTCTGCTGGGAGAATTCTTAATTAACTTTCAGGCCCCACCCCCTTTTTCTTGGGCATCTTGTCAGAGGAATTGCTTTCTGAGGGCCTGCTTACATCTGTACTCCCACTGCAGAATGCAAGTTTCATGAGGCCAAGGTTCATGACTCTCTTGGCTATCTCTGTATTTTCAACACAAAGAATACCCTCTGGCTGAGTGTAGGAACTGAATGAATACTTACCAAATACATTATGGAGCAAACAAATGAGCCTTCTGACTTGCCCCCTCTCTTCTCTTCTTTCCCCCCATTCTTCATCCTTCAAGGTCCTGCCTAAACCTTGCATTCTGCAAGAAGCATTCTTTAACTTGTCAAGGTCACGCCCACCTCTCCTTGACCTGAACTTCAGAGTCTACACGGGAGAACACTAGTACTATGGGAGTCTAATAAGTGAGCCATAGAACATAAAAAGAGTCCTGGGATTCGTTAGGGAAATTATTGGTTAATCAAGTCTAAGTGGGTTTCTTTATGCAGTGACTTCTCAGACTTGAATATGGTGATGGTCGTTGTGAATCTCAAGGAGAGGGACTGTGAGGGAATGTATCCTAAATGTATCTGACCATATGATCATGGTGCATCTCCCAAAGGAGCAATCTTTAGGATCCCACTTTAGGAAATACTCGGTTGAACCTTACTTGGGACTCTCCCAGCTTCTGCAATGTTGTTTGGTTTAACCTCAGCTGATGTCTGTCACTCGAGCCTCATGGCCCAAGGTAGCCACCTTGGTTTTGGTTTCTACCTCCTGCTTGTGTGCTGAGAGAAAGGCTGCTCAGGATGGCGAAATGACCTCAGACTTTAAAATTTTCCTGGCCAGTAGGGAACCCCTAAGGAAATATAAGGAGTCACAATTATAAGAACTGGGAGAAAGCCAAGGGAATAAGGGAACACCTGTGACCCAGGCCTGTAGAAGAAGAGGGCATGGCTTTTTTCCTTCTTACCCTCCGTAGTACCTTCTTAAGTAGTCTCAACAATAAAAGTTTGGCAGGTTAGTTCATGCTGTGAAAATTAAATTAGTGGCGGCATGTAATGGAGGCAGTGTGATACCCATAGGGATGGGATCTGTATCTTTGCTCCCTGGGGCTTGTGGGAGATGCCGACCAATGCCTCCGGATTTCGACAAGGAGCGTCTTGTTTTTTCTGTCCTGTTGCGTCTGTATCTTTCTCACAGTTATTCTCTGTTTCTTTTTTTCTCTTTGGTGGGCTCCTTTGTCTCATAAGCTTGGTTTGGCTTTTTCTGATCTGGAACCTGATGATCCAGCTAAACTTTAAGAAGTAAAAGATGAGAACTGGTACAGTAGAGAGATAAGAAAAAAGCAACCAATTTTGCCTCAACTTATTTTATTTTACTTCAATTCAGTTTAAATCAATAAGCAGTTCTTGAACTTCTACCAGAGCCTTTATACCAGGCTTTGGGGAAAATAAGATGAATAAATCATAGCTATTGATCACAAGAACTTTCCAGCCTAGTAGGGGAGACATACACAGAAAGGTGACCAAATACATTGTGGTACACACTGAATTAGAGGGTGAAAGATAAGAGGGGACCCGGGGGATGTTTGGAAAATCTGTGCTCTTGGGATGAGTTTGAGTTTGAAGCAGGGACTATTGATTGATTGATTGATTTTTTTTTTTTTTGAGCATTGGTTTTCAGTATGTATGATGTCTCCAGACTTACTTCCCCCAAACTCTCTCACCCTCATTTTTATAAACAACCAGGGTTCATCTGGACACCTCTACATTCAGTCCTGCTAGCACGTACACACACTGTTCTTTGCTCCTGTGGTACCTTTCTCTGTCCCTTTGCCTGTCAAACACCTGTCATGATTCTTTGAAATAACTTTCACTTTCTCTGAGAAGCTTCCTTACTATCTTCCGTCTCCATCTTCTATCCAGGCCCAAATATGAATACTTGAATTCTGTGGCTCTAAAATAACCTAAGTGTCCAGCAATGGATAAATGGATAAAGAAAATGTAGAATAATATATTAAATGAATAATATAGATTTCCTTCTTTTTATAGAAGGAAATTCTGCCTTTTGTGACAACATAGATGGACTTTCAGGGCATTATGCTATAGGTGAGATAAGTTAGACAAAAAAAGAGAAATAAAGTGTGTTCTCACTTATATGTGGAATCTAAAAAAAGTTGAACTCAAAGAAATAGCAGAATGGTGGTCCCCAGGTGCTGGGAGGTGGGGGAAATGGGAAGATGTTGGTCAAAGTATACACACTTTCAGTCATAAATTGAGTAAGTTCTGGGAACCTAATGTATAGCCTGGCATCTATAATTAACAGTGCTGAATTATATATTTGAAAGTTATTGAGAGAGTAGCTCTTAAAAGTTATTATCACAGATTAAAAAACAAGTAATTATGAGAGTGGATGCGACAGTTAACTAACCTTATTGTGGTACTCATTTCACAATATTTATGCGTATCAAATCATCACATTGTACACCTTAAACTTACATATGTAATATGTCAATAATTATCTCAATAAATCTCAGGGAACATGAGCAGGAGTTAGCCCCAGGAAACTAAAAATGTTATACAAGAAAATAAATGTCATCATAGTACAGCACTTGGCTCAGCATTAAAAAAAAATCTGTGCCTCGAACATAGTATTTCTATCTATACTTATTAAAAAAAAATGCTACTGAGTGCCCTCTGGGTCCCAGAGATGTTTTTCTAGAGGCTGGAGATACATATGTCAACAAGAAAAGGCATGTGGCACTTACAGTCTACTGGGAGACAAACACGTTAATTGAATTTTTTAAAGTAATGAATGGCTAAGGAAATACATTCCTGAAAAGAGAACGTTCACGTGCTAAGGATGTGAGGCTGGAGGGAAGCTGGAACGTTGGACGAACTCACTGATGACTATTGTGAATGGAGGAGAAGTGAGGAGGAGGAAAGGTGGGGAGGGTCAGATCACCTGGGTCTAATGTTACGGCTTTTGGGTTTTATTCTAAATATATTGGAAATATGGGGAAGAGGTTGATGCTCCGTAAGGAGCAAGTCTTCATTTTATTCTTCCCCGTCTTCTTAGTGATAAGAAAAGTGCCTGGCATGATGGTACTCAATACATGTTTATTGAATCAATGAATAAGTGAATCAGTGATAGTACCAGATTTTATTTTACAAATATCACTGTGCTTTTACGTAGAGAATGAGTTACAAGGAGTGGAGAGAGGGGATGTACAGAAACTAAAGGAACGTGTAAAGTTATGTGTAAATGGCAGACCATTTTGGACCTCACGGGGCTGTGGCAGTATAATGCAGTCATTAAAAGTAAGCATTGGAGCCAGATGGTCCTGGGTTCAAATCCCAGCCATGCTTCCTGTTAAGCAGCATGACCTTAAATATGTTGCTTTGAGCAAGTGTTCCTTCACCCACAAAATATGGGCAATAATCGTAGCTATATGTTTGATTGCTGTGAGGATTAAATGAAAAAATAAAAGAAGATAAGTTGCCTGGCAACAATAATAGTTCAGCAAGTAAGAAAGGGATCATAGTATAGAGGCCTGTACGGAGAGTATAGAGAATACACAGTCTTAAATTAGACTTCCAAAATTCAAATCCTGATTCTGGTATTAGAGTGTAACCTTGGATAAATCCCTTAGGTTTCCTGCAGCCCAGCTTCCTTACCTGTAAAATAGAGAAAACAGTACTACAGGCCCACAATCCCTTATCCAGAATCCTTAGTGGTAGGTGTGTTTCTGGACTCAGATGTTCTTTTCTTTTCTTATCTTTTAATTTTTAGAGTGTAATGAAGTGCATATGCCATATACTTTGTTACATTCTCATTGGGTTCTCCGTCAACAACTCCATAATCAAACTTATTTTTTTCTGCAGCTATACATGTACTTACACAAACACACTAAGTAGAATTAAAGATAAAACACCACAGACAGCTCACAATGAATTCAGATTAGAATTTGCCTCTAAATAAGTTGTGAAAAAAACTGGGATTGTGCTTCATCTTGTTTCTCAGCACCAGTCACATAGGGCCTGGTGTCGAGATGTATTCAGCGTGTGTCTATTGAATTTCTCCTCCCTAAGTTATTTTCTCGTGTATCTGGTCTGATCAGATTTCCAAGGTCTCAGCCTTCTGCGTTGGTCTATGGGCTGGAGTAAGAGTAGGACAAAGGCTTTACACTGGAACAAAGGCCTAGCATGGAATTTCCAAAGGTCCTTCTGGGCAACATTTGACACCTGAGAGCAGAGGAGAGGAGGTCTCCTCCAGCCCCACAGGGCTCGGGTTTTCCACAGGAGGCACTGGCTGGCAAGAGAGAGGGCAGGGAGTGGGAACTGCTTCCCCAGCTCCCCAGATGGAACCTCTGGAAAGGCAACAAGCTGTCATTTGTTGTTTTGTTTATTTGTTTTGTTGACTGGTCTATTCCAAGCACCTACAAGAATGACTGGCTCACAGTAGATACTCAATAAATATTTATTGAATGAATGAGAAAATGAATAAGAACGAGCATTTATTAAATACCTGTCACGCACCAGGCAATTTTACATGATTTCTTCGACCCTCTTATCAGCCTCATGAAGAAGGTAAAATTCTCATCTCTGTTTTACATCAGAGGAAACGAGGGCTCAGACAAGCTCACATCATCAGGATGTACACCTCAGCTTCAGTCCTGGCTCTTTCTTCTATGCCCCAACAGTCTGGTACCTTATGAAAGACAGGCTAACCTGGTATCTGTCCGGGGTCTCCTGTCAGCCAGAGCAGACCAGGGCAGGGCACGAAGTCTTCATCTCAGTCCCCACCACATATAGGCTGGCTCCTAGTGAGAGCCCAGGGCTCAGTTGCTGAAAGACTGATCACAGCGAGTGGACATGGTCATCTTATTTCTGTGCTTATAGCTCTGTGATGGGACTCCTATAAGAACAAAAATCCAGCAGTGTGTATCCAGTCATAGCCTCTTGGAACATGAACAGTGCTTGAAGCAAATGCAAGTTCAGAGCTTCTACGGAAGCAAAGAACAAAATGAGAGGTGTTTGTGTTGGTTTGTTATAGCATTTTGTTTGTCTGTATTATCACGGTGCCTCTTTCTTCCTCGGGCCTTATAATTGCTCAGAGACATAGAAAATATTGCATTTGTTTATATATACTTAGAAAGAAGGTAGGGGAAATACACACCAAGATGCCAACGGTGGTTATTTTGAAGTGCAGTGACTGCAGGTATTTCATTTTTTTTTCTATCTTTGCTCATATATAGTTTCCATTATTCCATTGGAGGGCCATGCATCACTTAAGTAATTTATGTGGGAATGTGAAGGGACTCAGCCTAAGATCCTCCAAATTACAGTCCTTTAACTTCTGTACACACCTGTGGTTTCTTTAAGGACAATTTCCAAGTGGCAGTGTCCCTTTCTGCATTGAGAACAGGAAAGGCACATCAGAAAAATGGTGGCTGTCCATGCCTAGACATATAGGAAGGGGCAAAAAAAGGGGAAGAAAATATCACTTATGAACTTGTATTATGTGCTACTCACCATGCTGAGTGCTGTAATCACACTCTCATATTTAATCCACCCAAGAATACTGCAAAGTCAGACATTGTTCTTCCCGTTTCACAGAACAAGAGACTGAGAGACTTGAAGAAGTTAAGTTCCTCCAAATCACATATCCAGAAAGTAGTTGTCATTTTAGACTCAAAACACTGGGCTTTTAACACCTACATCACTGAATTGAACAGCACTTAGTCACATGCAGTGGTACATCTATTTACATATCTCTTTACCTACATTTCTCTGTCTCTATATATAATGCATATACTTTACCTATAATGTGCACATGCATATGTGTGGACACATACTCCAGTGACTTCCTAGGTGCTTGCAGGAAAACAAATAGATAAAGTGGGTAGCAAATTACTTCAACGTGTGACTGTGGTCCTAGATATATTCTTATCACTCAGAGCTACTGGGTTAAATTTGGGAACATCTGTGTCACCATGGCCCTTGAAAGCCAACCTGGAAGGAATTTGGTGATGACCTAGTTATCAACCTCCTTCTTGATTTTCTTCTTTCTTGATTTCTCAGTTTTTCTTTATTTGTTCCTTCCTCCCTCCCTCCCTTTCTTTTTCTTACTCCTTCCTTCCTTGATTTCTCTCTTTCTCTCTCCCTCTTCCTCTCCCTTTCCCACCCTCTCTCTGTCCCTCCCTTCCTTTTCTCTGTCTCCTTTCCCTCCTTCCTTTAGTATCAGCAGAACCCTTTATTCAAACACAATTTAGAAAGGCCTAACGTTCAAAACAAAATAAAAGCAGGTGGCTTAGGGATCTAGGCTGAAGTCTCCTTCTCAGCAGCCCCTGGGCTCTTCTAAAGAGCCCTAGGACTTAAAACCCATGGATCTAGACCCCCATGCTTGTCATCACTGAGGAAAGTTAAGACCAGGGATGCAAAGACATTTCTCCAAGTGTCTCAGAAACTTCTAAGCGAGGTGAAGTGGGCCTCAAGCATTCCCTCACCTAAGAGCTCTCTTTACACTTTATTGCAATTATTTATTCAGATTTTCTATTTTCCTGCTGGAAGGTAAAGTATTTTGAGGGCAGAGGCAGCATCTGGACTGTTTTCCACTGCACCCTCAGTACTTAGCTCTGAGCCATGCACCTTGTGGGTGTTAAATACAGTGTTGCTGAATGGACAATCAGCTGGATGAAGGTAGTAGATCCTTGTTGCTCAGCCTGGTGCTGCCATGCTGTGAGGTGATGACTTGTCCACATGATGGATCCATCTACTCACAGAACTAGCAGCCCCTAACTTGAGGTGCTAATTATCCTAAGGAATAATCCATCCCTCCCTACACCCTGACGCCTCTCCCCATTCCGCAGCCAACAGCTCCTGTCATTCAGCTATCAGCTCCAGGGTTGGGATTTATTCTTTTTAATATAGCCGACCCCATTTATTGTCCAGTGAATGTTAAATCCATGGAGGAATCCATCTCCATTCCCCCACTCCTCCCCACTGCAGAGCTGGGGACCCCCTCATCCCCCGCTCCTAACCTTACCAGTGTCTTCAGAACACTATTTAATAGCTTTCCCTGAGGTCAGCTTGTCAGAGGTCTTGGTGAGCTCTGATGGCCTGGGGGGTGGTGGAGGAGAGGAGGTGAAGTGTACTAAGTGGGGAGGGAAAAGCCCACCCCCATCCTCCTTAAACCCATTCTCTGCAGTTCTGGGCTGTCCTGGTTTCACCCTCTTGTTCTGTTGTGTTTCAAGCCGAGGTGGCCTGGGGGAGGGTACAGGAGAAGGGCTCTGCATCCAGGCCACGGACTTGCTTTTGGCTCAGAGATCCCAGCTGCGCACGAGTGGGCTGGCCTGTGCAGCTGGCCTTGCCTCTTTTCTTGGCCAGGGAGCAGAGAGGCCCAGGGTGGGGAGCTCAGAGAAATCATAGGGCCTCAGCCTCTTGCGGTGGTGGCCTCTGGGCAGCTGTAGGCCATTTTCTGTGGCCTCTAAAGTTAAGGGGCACTTCGCTCTTCCAAGGGCCTCTGTAGACCTGCTTCTCTCTCTTACAGGCAACTGGTTGAAGAAAATAGATGCTCCGGAATATCCGGGAATCACATTATACAAATTAATTTTCCTGGAAACCAAAACTTGGTTTCCCTGAAAACCAAAGTTCATTTGATCCCCTTAAGAATGTTCTGGCTGGCAGTTTCAGGGTTTGAAGAGCACAGATAATCTGAGTTCCCCTCCTCAAAGGACCCTGGAAAATCATCAAGCACAATTTCTCCTACCCCTCATTTGAGCATCACGTTCCCAATTTTGTCCTACCTGGGATATTATTAACTTAATGTGTTCTTCTTAAAATTGACTCATTTTTATTATTTTTATTTTTGGTTAAATCAATGATTTTTAAATGGAAATTTATATCACTACCAGTAAATGGAAAACCAGGACTACTTGCCATAAATAGAAGATAACTCTAAAAATCAGTACAATGAAAAAAAAACAATTTTTTTTTTTATAATTCTAGACAGACGTTGTTGTCTCTGGAAGGTTCTGAACTGCAGCCTTGTTCTGCCTTTTATAAGAAAGGAAGGCTGGCAAATGTTACAGAATTGTCAAGAGCGTATCAGCGCTAAACCAAGCCATTCTCCAAGACTGAACTGGAAGGACTGAAAGAAAATTAGAAAGTTCTTTTATTTTATTAAATGATTTAATTCTGATATGTCCCACACTTTGGTAAACACGCTGTAACCCAATAGAATGGTTTTTACCAGAGAAGGGACTGGCTCCTAGTCACACAGTAAATCTGTGACAACGGTGGGACTAGACTAGACTGTGGACCCTGGGTTCCAGAGTGGGTTCTCCCCTGCCCTTCAAACACACAACAAATCGCCTCTTTGAATGGAACAATTCATTTTTCAGGAGTAGGGTCTCTTGGGTAAGGATTTTGTCAAGGAAAAGGTTTTTTTTTTTTTTTTTTTTTTTTTTTTCTATCACAGCACTCTGTGTCTGTGGTATTGTTAAGAAAGATAATTGAGTTTTTCAGCATTCATTCTGCTTTATTGAGTGAATTAAGTGACTACTATAGTGATAAAGTAATCCGTGCTAAATTATAAAAACTAGAAAGTAAATCGTCTAAAAGCATGCTGAATTTTGACTATTATTAATAGTTTAATCATTCATTCATTTGGTACTCATTGAGTAACTTATACCTTCAGATACATTTACCTATAGCTGGTAGAAGACCCTTTGGAGCCTGCTGTCCTGGTCTTCCATGGCATTTTTCTAAACTTCAACTTCTGTTCAAGGTCGAGGAGTCAATAGACTAGTTCACCCCGAATCTGATTTCCCCAGGTGTTCTAAGAGAGGGAAGAGAGGCTGTAACTTAGTTGAGTATGCACAGTGCGCCAGGGCTGGGCTAGGTAGGAGCTGTTACCACAGCCTCGTGCGTAGAGCAGAGACTCAGCTGAAGCATTTTGCCCAAGTAACACCCTCCGGGGCAGATAGAAATTTGACTTGGGCTCAGGTCTCCCTGATTCCAAACCTAGCACTTTTTCTACTGCAGTTCAGAGCTACATACTTATAAGCATTTTGAGAGCAAACAGTTTTTCTCACGTCTGCTTTCCATTCCATCTCGGGGCCTAACACTGTGCCCTACACTTAGTTCCTGCTCAGTAAATATCTGCTGAGGATAATGGTGATATAACAGATCGGGAAAGTTGAGATCCAGAAGAGGAAAGTGAAGAAAAATAAGCACTGACCCCTGGCTCAGTGTTCTCTGGACTTCATTACCTTACTTAGGGTTCCTTGACGGTGAATGCTATAAACATCTGAAGTTGCATCTTTTTTATTTATTTTTAATTTGGGAACAGAAATGAAGTGAAGTAAGACTGGTTATTGATCAGTCTTGTTTTAGAGTCAAAGGTGGACTCTCTGACCTCTTCCCTTACATGTCTGAAGATTCACAGAATCATCCTGAAACCAGCAGACCATTAAAAAAGAAAAGAAAAGAAAAGCAATGAAACAAAAAAGCAAAGGGGAGGAGGAAACATTTGCTCTTCAAAAGGGGATTTGCCTGAGCTGGGCTTAGGTATCTCTTAAGACTCTCAACCAGGGGAAACCTTTAACTCTGTCTCACCTGGCCCTATCCTTTGATGCTGCCTCTGTCTTCTCTGTATGGGGCTTGTTGCCTACAGCCCTACTGCCTCCTCTCCCCCAGAACCTGTCCCATCCTCTTCCTCACACAAATAATTTCATGGATTTCCAAAGGAAGCTATAAAATCCCACCAACAGCTCTTGACTGTCCTACAGAGGTCATTTCTCATTTGCTGTACCCATGGCGGCTTGGTCCAGAGTGTCCAGATTCAAACCTGGTCCAAGGTGATGCCAAGTTTCAGGGCACCGCCCCTTGCATCTTCATCTTTCCTTTGACCCCTGAGTTGGGTTTTTCACACAGGCATGTAAGGTAGAGCCATTTAGCTGGAGGGACACTGTATGAAAGAGTTCAAATCCCAGTTCTACCATGACCTACTGCATAGTCTCCTTCTCTCTGGTTCTCAAAATAAGGAGTTTAGACAAGATTGACAGTTTCTAAAAATATATTATTAGAAACCTAGGTAAACTTTGAGACACCCCAAGAGCCACCAAAGAAGGTAAATTAGAGTCGACAGGAGTTTGCACCCACTCACTTTCTGCTACTATCAGAGTGCCTTACCTTTACCTGTTGGGTTTTCCCCTGAGATTTGATTAGGAATAAGGGGTTCTCTGTTTAAATAAAAGAGTTTAAAACACCCATTTTCTAAACTCGCTTTCCGTTTAAAAAAAAAAAAAACAACCCCTCTTATATACATACATATACACATAACAATGCCCCCAAAGAAATTAAATGAAAACAAGCAAAATGCATTATTTCCCTAGTAATATGCCTATTTTAAATGATAGATTAACTCAGGCATGGGAAGGAAGTTGATTAAGAAAGTGCTTTGCTCACTCACCCACACCTTCACACATACCATGAGGGAAGACTCGGGCTCTTTGGCGTTACGAGTCCAGTGGGCCAACTTTGGCCTCTGGAAACTGCTGGAACAAGGGACCAGATTCTTCATGGATGCTTCTGTTTCTCTGACGTTTATTACAATCAAGGACATACGTATATATGTACATGTATGTGCATGTGCATATACATGCACGTCCATACACACGTGCACATATACATGTGTTGTGTGTGTGTGTACACATACATATGGCAGGCTGTTGCAAAACCTGTTGGCCATATCCTTATGGATAGAACTCCAAACTTGGTTAGACATCATATTCCCTTTCTCTGACTCGCCCTAATTCTCTACAGCTCTTTCTATTCCCTGAGAATCTGAGACAGCGAGGTCCTGCTTCCTTGCTCTTCAGCACGATTTCTTACTCCTCCTGCCCTACTCTTCAGTCTCATTGAACTGCAGTGCTCCAGGGGGAGGTGGGGACTAAACTAGAGTGATAGCAGTGAGGATGGAGGGGGCAGGTGTGCTGAGAAGTAACATCCATAGGACAGTGGTGGTGGTGGTGGTGGTGGTGTGTATGTGTGTGTGTTATATGTATGTGGTGTGTGTGTGGTGTGTGTACGTGTGTACATGTGTGTTTTGCTGAAGGATCGCTTCAGGAGAAGGCTGAATGGTCAGAGCGGATATAGACTCTGAGGGTTGAGTCAGGACCACTGACTACATGTATGTTGATGCCAGTTCCCCAGTGGAAGGAAATCCAGGAGAAGAAGCAATTCTGGAGAAAGAGAACTGAAGTAGCTGATAGAACTAAGTCGCAAAAAAGTCAGGAAGGCAGGCTTCAGGGACCTGACATTCACGGGCAGGGGCTGCCCTAACAGAGGTGGAGGGGTTCTGTTGCCCTCTCAGATACTCCCCCCCCGCCCAGTCTAGGGCCCAGACGAAGCCAGACAGGAGGAAATAGTGGATAATAGCAGAATGGAATGGGGTGTCCACATCGATTTAGTCAGTGTTCTCAGTAAAAGATGAATTGTGATGGAGGGGCAGGCTAGGCGGGGAGGAGAGAGATGATTTAGATGAGGGGCTGGGCTAAAGTATTTTGCAATGTGTGGTCCATTTACATAAGAATCACCAGGGAGAGCATGCTAATAATGCAAATTACTGTGTTGACCCCAAAGCTACTGAATCAGAATTTCTGGGAAGCTTTATTTTTTACACGTTCCCCGAGTGATTCCATATCTACTAATGTTTGCGAGTCACCGTGATTGAGAAGCTCCTTGGGATGATGAAACCAAATAAATGTTTTCCCAAAGCGTTCTGCAGGCCCTTGGAATGTCCCTTCCCCTCTCCCTGCACCACATCCTGGCTTCTTGTGAAAGGCGGAGCAGGCAGGGCTTCAGTGAGTGTGTTCCGTTTCCTTTAGGCCCAAGGTTAGGTCCCTGTGTGCCCAAAGGCTGACATCTGACAATGGGGCCAAGCCTGCTTCTCTTCTTGGCAGGCAACAGAGCCATGGAGCGAGAGCAAGCAAGGCATCTTAAGGGGTCAGGAGAGTCTGAGTTATAATCTGTCCTTGGCCTTGTCCCAAGCTTCCCTACACTGAGTAGGGTATTTTTCCATTTTTAGGGGTGGGAACTCCTGCCCATCTCACAGGACTATTAGGAGGGGGGAATGAGGTCTTTAGTGTAAAGTTGCTTCAGATCTGCCAGCCTCAGTTTCCTTATCAGTGAAAGAGCATAACAGCGTCTATATAGCTGCAGCCTTGCAGGGTTCATTCTTGTTTTCTCTTCCTTCTTCTCTCCTGATCTCCTCCTCACACCCATACTTCTGATGGTGATGCCCACAACTACCCTAGGAGGTGAGAATTGGCAGCCTTGTGTTACAGCCTGCTATACAAAGCACAGGTACAGGTGCCAGGACCTAGACTGAAACCCAGCTCTGTCTGAGTTCACAGCTTATTCTCAGAGACGTTATACGGATGTAAGTCTGGTCACCTAGGAACTTTCAATTTTGTGGTTTGATACAGAAGTCCAGAGTGCCAAGTATTGCAGAGGAGAGAAAAGACACTTGATAGATTTATAGAAGCTGAAAGGAATGATTCTGACTGTGGGTATCTTGGAGGCACACTTCACAGAGCTACCATATGATCCAGCAGTCCCACTCCCAGGCATATATCCATAAAAGAGGAAAGCTCTAATTCGAAAAGATACATGCACCCCAATATTCATTGCAGAACTATCTACAGTAGGCAAAACACGGGAACAACCCAAGTGCCCATCAACAGACGATTGGTTTAAGAAGATGTGGTATGTGTGTGTGTGTACACACACACACACACACACACACACACACACACACAATGGAATATTACTCAGCCATAAAAAAGAATGAAACATTGCCGTTTGTAGCAACATGGATGGACCTAGAGAATATCATACTAAGTGAAGTAAGAGAAAGACAGATATTATATGATATCACTTACATGTGGGATCTAAAAAATAAAACAACTAGATCTGTACAAAACAGAAACAGACTCACAGGCATAGAAAACAAACCTGTGGTTACCAAATGGAAAGGGAGGAGGGATAAATAAGGAGTTTGGGGTTAGCAGATACAAACTACTATATATAAAATAGGTAAGCAATAAGGATTTATTGTATAACATAGGGAACAATATTCAGTATCTTGTAAAAACCTATAATGAAAAATAATCTGGAAAAATATATATATAACTGAATCACTTTGTTATACACCTGAAACTAACACGATATTGTAAATCAACTATACTTCAATTTAAAAGAAAGCAGAAAGGCTACCTCATAGGAAAAAAGGGGGCATTTCATATAGGATTTTTCTGTTTTTTTTCATTTTTTTTAGAAAACATTTACTAAGAACCTGCTAGGCACACAATTCTAAAGGACAAGTAGGAATTAGCCCAATAGAAAAGATACATGTAACATTCTCTTATTCTTTCAATGCCCCCTATATCTATGGTTGTCATTTTTAATATTAACTCATTTTTGCCTTCCTCCCTCTCCCTCTCCCTCCCCCCACCCTCCCTCTCTCTCTCTCTCTCTCTCTCTCTTTCTTTCTCGTTGGGGTTTTTCTGTTTTATGGGTGTTTCAAAAATCGTTTTACTCATCCTTTTATACTTTTTGGCATTTTTTTTCTGTCATAAAATTCATATAGGATTTTTTTAAGCAGGATTTTGAAGGATGCCTATGGGGTCCATTGGCTAGAAAGTGAGCACATCATAAGCAAAGGTATGGAGGTAGGAAACTTCTACACACATTTGGGGAAGTAAATGGTTTTACAGATAGTGTAAAAAGCATGGAGGGGCGTGGTGATTAAAGAGATGTTGCAGGACCAGATGTCCAATGCCCTGCTGCATAGGGTGTCTGTGGGGAAGGGCACTCCAGTGGAGACGGGCATCAGACAGGGTTCTGGAATAGGCCTGTGTCAGAGCCACCCAGCTGTTCAGCCGGGCCGGAGCACAGGGCCTCCTGAATCATCTGTTCCCTATCTCTAGCACACGTCCTTTCCTAAAGGTTGCAGGGCCCTCTCTGCTGGGATCACCTTGCAAAAGAGCATCCATCCCTCCCGCCTGCTGCCTGGATTGAGCAAGAGGCTGGAAGCAGAGTAAGGAAGCAGCAGCTGTGAGTCAGACCGCCCCCATGCAGGCTCCAGCCCGGGCCTGGGGCCCCAGCTGGGATGGAGCTCCTGCCTGGGTTGCGTTTGCCGAATACGCACTGTACAGCCAAGAGTGGCTCAGGGCTGCCCTGACTCACTGGGAGCTAACCAAGTGGCTCGTGCCCCTGCTGAGGCTTTTCTTTCTCTTTTTCTTTCTCCTCTGCTCATCCCCCCTTCTCTTCCCTTGCCTCCTTTTCTCTCCTCTTACTTCTTTCTCTTCTTCTTCCTTTTTAAATTTGCCCTCCTCTACTTTCTTTTTTCCTTTATTTTCAGCTTCTTCCTCTCCCTTCTTCAAACCCTTTAATTTGTCTACAGTTTGTTATTTGTGATGTGACTCAGGAGACCCAGGTTTAGACCAGGCTGCCAGTGACTCACTAGGAGGCTTTAGACTCATCCCTTTTCTCTGGGCCTCAATTTGCCCATCTGGCCAGTGCGGCAGTTTGATTAGATGGGGTTTTAAAGACAAAGAGCCATTAGGATTTCTCCTTCTAGAATTCTCTGCTTCTGTGCCTCTGCCTCTTTCATAGATTCCTTAAATGATAGTGTTCACAGGGCTCTGAGAACGCATTTAGGGTCATGGATCTAGACCCTGGCTGCCTACCGGAATCACCTATTGAGCTTCTAACCATTGCTGTTGCCCAGACCCCATACCAGACCAATTCGATGAGAATTTACGGGGTGGGGCTCAGGCATTCATTTTTTAAAAGCTCCCCAGCAGTGACAATTAACTGATTTAGAAGAAGCTGCCTTTTGGTAAAGGTGGGAAAACTGAGGCCCAGAGTGGGGAAAAGGACAGGTCCAGGGTCACATGGTGAGTCAGCCTAGTGAGAACCAGAGCCAAGCCTCCTGCCATCTCTGCCCCCTTGGCCCGTACTTTGAGTCACCTTAAGCAAATGCCACCACCTGCAGGGGGGCCAGGCAGGAGAGCGGGCTTCCGACTCTGCCAGAGCCTGGCTGACAGGCAACACACAGCCCCGTTAAGCCAGGCGTGCCTTACGGGAATCGCTCCTGGCTCCGGCTTAGAAAACAGAGTGCTTTGGTTTGCTTTGGCTGTGTCCCCCGGTGGGTTAGCTGGGAGAGCACCTGAGGACGCAGGTTTGCTGTTCTTCTCCTGGGCAAAGTGGGGCTGCCAGAGGGGGAGGACAGGAGACAGGTGGGCAGGCCCACTTGCGGGGTGAGCCGGGGAGCACATGCCTCCCCCAGCTGCAAACTGGCTGCCTGAGAACGCACCCCACAAAGACGCTGATGCTTCAGCTTGGGTGGCAGTTGCAGGTAAACCCTGTGCCTTGACCTGCCTCCAAGCAGACCCTCTTGAGTGTACACAATCTCCATTCCTCCCCTGCAAACAGCGTTTATAGTGGATAGAGGCCTTGCATGGGCTCTTCATTATAGCTGCTGTTTATGGAGAACTCCCTACATGTCAGGCATTATGATAAGTTATTTATATATAATTCTCATGGGGATTCCTCACAGCTCACCGAGATAGGAATGATTAATTTGTCCACTTCACAGATGAAGAAACAGGATCAGAGAGAGGAAGTCCACCATTCCAGGCATGCAGCCCTGAAGGTACATAGTAGATGCACAACTCAATCTCAGGTCTGCCTGATTCCCAAGTCCATAGTCCAGAGCCACTATGTAGCACTGCTTTCATGTGAATCAGCAGAACTGAGTTTGAATCCCCACTCCTCTATGATGGGCCGTGTGTCTTTAAGCAAGTGAATTGACCTCTCTGGGCCTCAGTTTCCTCCTCTGTAAATCGATGCTTTCTCTGTCTATTTCACATGACTGATGTGAGGATCAAATGAAAGAGGTTAGTAAACAACAGAGAGATATACAAATAAGAGATTATTGCTGTTATCGCCAAACGCAGCTGTGTCCACACTCAGGGAACCACCATCACACGTACACCTGTCCATACTTGTGACCTTGGCCATTCCTGGCAGCCTCTTTGGTTCCCAAGGACTCAGGTGGAGGAGTGGAAGGGGAGAGAGGCAATAATAAGAACCTGTTTATAAAACACATCACATCTCTCAGATGAAAGCGTCTAGATAGATATCGTAGCACCATATAAAAGAAATAATATTATTCCTGCCCCCTCCATCCAGCATGCCTGCAGATGCTCTCATCCAAGCTCAGGGCGGCTGGGGGAAAGTCCGAAGAGCAAGGGCTTTGGTGTCAGAGTGACTGGAGTTCAACACCTGCTCCTCCCACGTACTGTTTGCATGGCCTGGGCGCTGTTCCTAGCATCTCTGCGCTCAGTTTCCTCATTAGAGAGTTGGGAATAAAACACATCTATCACCCGGTTGCTACAGTTATGCAAGCTCCTGTGTGTATCTCTGGTAAAGGACTCATCACACTAGCTACTGTTTACCTCTTGACATGCCTGTCATCCCCATTCTATGGTAAAACTCCACAAGGCAATAACTGGCTTCACTTGCATGTGATGGTATATACTCAAGTAATGTCAACTCCCTTCTTTCATTTTCTTAAAGTCACTCCATCTTCATACTCGCAGGCCTATCTCTAACTTAATCTATTACTCGACTAGAACAGGGGCTCGAGGCTCCTGACTTTTTGAGACGTTCAGGCTCTGCTACTTACCAGTTGTCTGACCTTGTGCAACTCAGCTCACATCTCTGAGACTCAATTTCTCCATCTGTGAAATGGGGATGATGTCTCTCCTGTGCACCCAAATCCTCAGGAGGAAGATCAAATATGATACTACCAGTGAACGTTTGTAAAGTAGAAGGTAATCTGATCTGTAATGGAAACTCAGTGTCTATCAGACTGATAGAATTAGGTTTGACAGCATCATTTCTCCTAGGTTCTGGGCACCCTACCCATGGAATCCTTTCACACCATCATCTAAGATTCAGTGTCTTCAGCCCTTCACTTTGGGGTCGGAAGACTCAGTCATCACTGCCATTCCTGCTGTTCGCAAGTCATTCTCATCAGTGTCTCCTTGCTGTCTTGTCTCGTGCTTTGCAACCAGGGAATCTGAAACACTGCTCAGTTGGAAGCCTGGGGACCAAAAGTTGAGTCTGGGCCTTGAATCTGATATCCTACTCTTCAGCTCAGCTTCTTTTAGTGGAAAATGAAGAGATTCCAGATGACAGTAATCATCACCTCTCACATTGTTAGCACATTTCTCTCCACAGGGACCTAAAACTACAGGGACTCAGAGAGATGCAAGTGGCTTGCCTAAGGCCACTCAGCAGTAAGGTCTATCTGGTATTAGAACTGTGTCATAGTTATCTCTTCATCCCCACTGCCTAGCACAGTGCCTGGCCTGCACCCTATTCAGAAAATGCTTGTTGAATGAATCCTGACACTGACGACATGTGAATTTGCTTAACATTTTTTTCTGCTAAAAATTAGTGATTTTGAAATTGTATTTTAAGAAAGCTTTAAGTTGTATGTATATAAAAATCCTTAAACCATGATTTTCAAATATGTTTCTCTGAGCTTAAGAGATCCGTGGCTACACCTCAGGGGACAGCAAGCTGTGTGCTAGAATAGCTGATGGGGATGGGTGTGGGGAGGTATTGGATACAGTCTCTTAGCCCCTCTCTCATCTGTCTTCATATGGGATGTACGCGTAAAGCTTAGGAAAAGTGGATTCTACTGCTTTGAGATGTTTGAAAAAATGAGTGATTTACAGTAATGAGAAGTTATTGGCATATCGCAAATTAAGCAGTCCGTATAGAGTGGAGGGGTGTATGTGGAGACTCCAATCCACAGCTCATTCTCCAATTTTGGGAGAAATACTCTCTACATAAATCTTTAGAACACTTCTGCAGGAACACATGTGAAAGTTACAGAACCTCACTGGCATCTGGCCACAGCTAGGAGCTGAAACTCCAGGCCCTCTCAAACCCTCTGTTTTCTTGAGGATAGCCCATGGCCCCAGGCAGGCGGCCCCCCATGCCAGGTCTGACATCCCTGGCTGCAAGTTGGCACATCTGGGAGCTTGGCCCAACTCCGGGCCAGGAGCTGCTGGGGCAATCCAAGAACATCTCTGGGAAGATGGGAGGAACTGTCCCAGAGGCAGCAGAGGAGCAGGGCCCATCATGTTTGCTCAGGCATCCAGGGAGCAGGTAGCAGGGCCAGGAGCAGGCCATAGGCATTCTCACCAAGGGTCTTCTGGCTCAGATTCCAAAACAAGCTAGGGAGAATGTTTCTGCAGCTGGGAGGAAAGATGGGGGAATCCCTCTGAGGCCTTTTTATGCTTCATGACTTTTTATGTCCATAAGACAGCCACAAAAATGTCTCTCGGCTTCATCTTCTTTGCCATGTTTCCCACTGATTTGGCTCCTGGAAAATTGCTGTTGTGTTTGCTCCTGTGGTCTAGAGGCCTGCCCCCCAGTGCCTAATACAAAGTGTGACCTTTGGTGTCAAAATTATAAGGTCTGTGAACCCTTACTCTGTGCCAGTGTAAGCTTCTATATACCTAAGAACTAATCAAGCAGACAACCCAGGAACAAAAATGTGAAACTGTCAGAAATGTGATAGAAATGTCAGACGTGCATTGAATCTATGTAAATAGAGGAGTCCAAGTCATCCTTGCTTTTTATCTGGGATGTGTAAACACAGTGAATAACCCATAAGAAAAAAAAAAAAAGTGGACCATTTCAGGGAAAGACCTACAGCTATCATGTCTAAGATACCTGTTTCCTTTGTCAAGGATAATTTTTGATGATAAACATTTTTTGTGGGGGGGATGCTGTCCTAAGGTAACTTGATTAGACATGGAGGGCTTCTGAGTTGCTTCCTGTCTCCTCCGCCTAACTATCTTGGGACATTCCATTTTTTATGGCAAATATCTTCCTTCTCCCAAGACACTGCATATTCCTTAGTATGACTGCCTCAGAGCAAGTTTCAGGGTTGATTCATCATTGAACATTAGAATGTCAGCCATAAAGTGCCCTTGGAGAGTTTTGAGTGCAACCCCCTAACTTTGTAAATGAGGTCCTTTTTGGCAGCTCCTTCCCAAGTACTTCCTCAGGGAATATGATATTGCTAACCCATTCCCTGTTCTCTGTGTTACAACCAGACTGTCATTTTCTAATGGAAAAGACAGTGGAGGGTTCAGTCATCCACCCCAGGTCACACTGGCTTTGCAAGGAGCAAGGACAAAGTCTGAACTCCAAGTTCTCATTAGTGCTTGTCCAGGGGCCCCATGGCTCGGCAGAAGGTACCAACAGGAACCTCAGAGGCATCATTCTGATGTCACAGATAGTTCTGGGGCCAGCGAGTTTGTCAGCAGGTCCCAGCAAGGAGCTGAGAAGCTTCTATCAGGTCCAAATTCACACGAGAGGAAAACAAAATTCCATCATAATGTTGACCATCTGTGGCTGAGGATGATTTTTCAAGAGAGGCCACTAGAGAGGGGGATGAGGAAAATAAAGACTGTTGTCTTAAGGGAACACGATATGAAAGGGATCACTGATGCAACTAAGCAATATCGGCTGTGGCATAGCAATACATTATTCTACCTTCCCAAGCTTCTGTTTTTAAAGTAATTTTAAGCTTCTTTTTTTTTTCTTAACATCTTTTTTGGAGTAAAATTGCTTTACAATGGTGTGTTAGTTTCTGCTTTATAACAAAGTGAATCAGCTACACATATACATATATCCCCATACCCCCTCCCTCTTGCGTCTCCCTCCCACCCTTCCTATCCCACCCCTCTAGGTGGTCACAAAGCACTGAACTGATCTCCCTGTGCTATGCGGCTGCTTCCCACTAGCTATCTATTTTACATTTGGTACTATATATAAGTCCATGCCACTCTCTCACTTTGTCCCAGCTTACGCTTCCCCCTCCCCATGTCCTCAAGTCCATTCTCTACATCTGCATCTTTATTCCTGTCCTGGCCCTGGGTTGTTCAGAACCTTTTTTTTTTCCTATTCCATATATATGTGTTAGCATACAGTATTTGTTTTTCTCTTTCTGACTTACTTCACTCTGTATGACAATCTCTAGGTCCACCCACCTCCCTACAAATAACTCAATTTTGTTTCTTTTTATGACAGTAATATTCCATTGTATATATGTGCCACATCTTCTTTATCCATTCATCTGTCGATGGACACTTAGGTTGCTTCCATGTCCTGGCTATTGTAAATAGAGCTGTAATGAACATTGTGGTACATGACTCTTTTTGAATTACGGTTTTCTCAGGGTATATGCCCAGTAGTGGGATTGCTGGGTTGTATGGTAGTTCTATTTTTAGTTTTTTAAGGAACCTCCATACTGTTCTCCATAGTGGCTGTATCAATTTATATTCCCACCAACAGTGCAAGAGGGTTCCCTTTTCTCCACAGCCTCTCCAGCATTTATTGTCTGTAGATTTTTGGATGATGGCCATTCTGACTGGCGTGAGGTGGTAGTACAACCTCATTGTAGTTTTGATGTGCATTTCTCTAATGATTAGTGATGTTGAACATTCTTTCATGTGTTTGTTGGCAATCTGTATATCTTCTTTGGAGAAATGTCTATTTAGGTCTTCTGCCCATTTTTGGATTGGGTTGTTTGTTTTTTGATATTGAGCTGCATGAGCTGCTTGTAAATTTTGGAGATTAATCCTTTGTCAGTTGCTTCATTTGCAAATATTTTCTCCCATTCTGAGGGTTGTCTTTTCGTCTTGTTTATGGTTTCCTTTGCTGTGCAAAGCCTTTTAAGTTTCATTAGGTCCCATTTGTTTATTTTTGTTTTTATTTCCATTTCTCTAGGAGGTGGGTCAAAAAAGATCTTGCTGTGATTTATGTCATAGAGTGTTCTGCCTATGTTTTACTCTAAGAGTTTTATAATGTCTGGCCTGACATTTAGGTCTTCAATCCATTTTGAGTTTATTTTTGTGTATGGTGTTAGTGAGTGTTCTAATTTCATTCTTTTACACGTAGCTGTCCAATTTTCCCAGTACCACTTGTTGAAGACGCTGTCTTTTCTCCATTGTATGTTCTTGCCTCCTTTATCAAAAATAAGGTGACCATATTTGTGTGGGTTCTTCTCCAGGCTTTCTATCCTGTTCCATTGATCTATATTTCTGTTTTTGTGTCAGTACCATATTGTCTTGATTATTGTAGCTTTGTAGTATAGTCTGAAGTCAGGGAGCCTGATTCCTCCAGCTCCATTTTTCTTTCTCAAGATTGCTTTGGCTATTCAGGGTGTTTTGTGTCCATACAAATTGTGAAATTTTTTGTTCTAGTTCTGTGAAAAATGCCATTGGTAGTTTGATAGGGATTGCACTGAATCTGTGATTGCTTTGGGTAGTAGAGTCATTTTCACAATGTTGATTCTTCCAATCCAAGAACAAGGTATATCTCTCCATCTGTTTCTATCAACTTTAGTTTCTTTCATCAGTGTCCCATAGTTTTCTGAATACAGGTCTTTTGGCTCCTTAGGTAGATTTATTCCTAGGTATTTTATTCTTTTTGTTGCAGTGGTAAATGGGAGTGTTTCCTTAATTTCCCTTGCTGATTTTTCATTGTTTGTGTATAGGAATGCAGGAGATTTCTGTGCATTGATTTTGTATCCCGCTACTTTACCAAATTCAGTGATTAGCTCTAGTAGTTCTCTGGTAGCATCTTTAGGATTCTCTATCTATAGTATCATGCTTTACTCCTTCTTTTTCCATTTTGGATTCCTTTTATTTCTTTTTCTTCTCTGATTGCTCTGCCTAAAAGTTCCAAAACTGTGTTGAATGATAGTGGTGAGAGTGGACAACCTTGTCCTGTTCCTGATCTTAGTGGAAATGGTTTCAGTTTTTCACCATTGAGAACGATGCTGGCTGTGGGTTTGTCATATATGGCCTTTATTATGTTGAGGTAAGTTCCCTCTATGCCTACTATCTGGATGGTTTTTATCATAAATGGGTGTTGAATTTCGTCAGAAGCTTTTTCTGCATCTATTGAAATAATCATATGGTTTTTCTCCTTCAATTTGTTAATATGGTTTATCACATTGATTGATTTGCGTATATTGAGGAATCCTTGCATTCCTGGGATAAACCCCACTTGGTGGTGTATGACCCGTTTAATGTGCTGTTGGATTCTGTTTGCTAGTATTTTGTTGAGGACTTTTGCATCTATGTTCATCAGTGATATTGGCCTGTAGTTTTCTTTCTTTGTGACATCTTTGTCTGATTTTGGTATCAGGGTGATGGTGGCCTCGTAGGATGAGCGTGGGAGTGTTCCTCCCTCTGCTATATTTTGTAAGAGTTTGAGAAGGACAGGTGTTAGCTCTTCTCTAAATGTTTGATAGAATACGCCTGTGAAGCCATCTGGTCCTGGGCTTTTGTTTGTTGGAAGATTTTGAATCACAGTCTCAATTTCAGTGCTTGGGATTGGTCTGTTTATATATTTTCTATTTCCTCCTGGTTCAGTCTCGGAAGGTTGTGCTTTTCTAAGACTTTGTTCATTTCTTCCTGGTGTCCATTTTATTGGCATATAGTTGCTTGTAGTAATCTCTCATGATCCTTTTTATTTCTGCAGTGTCAGTTGTGTCAGTGTCAGAGGAGAAAGTCTTCTCCCTTTTTTTCTTGATGAGTCTGGCTAATGGTTTATCAATTTTGTTTATCATCTCAAAGAACCAGCTTTTAGTTTTATTGATCTTTGCTATTGTTTCCTTCATTTCTTTTTCATTTATTTCTGATCTGATCTTTATGATTTCTTTCCTTCTGCTAATTTTGGGGTTTTTTGGTTCTTCTTTAATTGCTTTAGGTGTAAGGTTAGGTTGTTTATTTGAGATGTTTCTTGTTTCTTGAGGTAGGATTGTGCTACTATACACTTCCCTGTTAGAACTGCTTTTGCTTCATCCCATAGGTTTTGGGTTGTGGTGTTTTCATTGTCACTTGTTTCTAGGTTTTTTTTGATTTCTTCTTTGATTTCTTCAGTGATCTCTTAGTTATGTAGTAGCGTATTGTTTAGCCTCCATGTGTTTGTATTTTTTACAGATTTTTTCCTGTAATTGATATCTAATCTCATAGCGTTGTGGTCAGAGAAGATACTTGATACGATTTCGGTTTTCTTAAATTTACCAGGGCTTGATTTGTGACCCAAGATGTGTTCTGTCCTGGAGAATGTTCCAAGAGCACTTGAGAAGAAAGTGTATTCTGTTTCTTATGGATGGAATGTCCTATAAATATCAATTAAGTCCATCTTGTTTAGTGTATCATTTAAAGCTTATGTTTCCTTATTTATTTTCATTTTTGATGATCTGTCCATTGGTGAAAGTGGGGTGTTAAAGTCCCCTACTGTGATTGTGTTGCTGTCTATTTACCCTTTTATGGTTGTTAGCATTTGCCTTATGTATTGATGTGCTCCTGTGTTAGATGTATAAATATTTACAATTGTTATATCTTCTTCTTGGATTGATCCCTTGATCATTATGTAGTATCCTTCTTTGTCTCTTGTAATAGTCTTTATTTAACATCTATCTTGTCTGATATGAGAGTTGCTACTTCAGCTTTCTTTTGTTTTCCATTTGCATGGAATATCTTTTTCCATCCCCTCACTTTCAGTCTGTATGTGTCCCTAGGTCTGAAGTGGGTCTCTTGTAGACAGCATATATATGGGTCTTGTTTTTGTATCCATTCAGCCAGTCTATGTCTTTTGGTTAGAAAACTTAATCCATTTACATTTAAGGTAATTATCGATATGTATGTTCCTGTTACCATTTGCTTAATTGTTTTGAGTTTGTTATTGTAGGTCTTTTCCTTCTCTTGTGTTCCTGCCTGGAAAAGTTCCTTTAGCATTTGTTGTAAAGCTGGTTTGGTGGTACTGAATTCTCTTAGCTTTTGCTTGTCTGTAAAGGTTTTAATTTCTCTGTTGAATCTGAATGAGATCCTTGCTGGGTAGAGTAATCTTAGTTGTAGGTTTTTCCCTTTCATCGCTTTAAATATGTCCTTCCACTCCCTTCTGGCTTGCAGAGTTTCTGCTGAAAGATCAGCTGTTAACCTTATGGGGATTCCCTTTTGTGTTGTTTGTTGTTTTTCCTTTGCTGCTTTTAATATTTTTTCTTTGTATTTAATTTTTGATAGTTTGATTAATATGTGTCTTGGTGGGTTTCTCCTTGGGTTTATCCTGTATGGGACTCTGTGCTTCCTGGACTTGATTAACTATTTCCTTTCCCATATTAGGGAAGTTTTCAATTGTAATCTCTTCAAATATTTTCTCAGTCCCTTTCTTTTTCTCTTCTTCTTCTGGAGTCCCTATAATTCAAATGTTGTTGTGTTTTATGTTGTCCCAGAGGTCTCTGAGACTGTCCTCAATTCTTTTCGTTCTGTTTTCTTTATTCTGCTTTGTGGTAGTTATTTCCACTATTTTATATTCCAGCTTACTTATCTGTTCTTCTGCCTCAGTTATTCTGCTATTCATTCCTTCTAGAGAATTTTTAATTTCATTTATTGTGTTGTTCATCATTGTTTGTTTGATTTTTAGTTCTTCTAGGTCCTTGTTAAACGTTTCTTGTATTTTCTCCATTCTCTTTCCAAGATTTTGGATCATCTTTACTCTCATTACTCTGAATTCTTTTTCAGGTAGACTGCCTATTTCCTCTTCATTTGTTTGGTCTGGTGGGTTTTTACCTTGCTCCTTCATCTGCTGTGTTTCTCTATCTTCTCATTTTTGCTTAACTTACTGTGTTTGGGGTCTCCTTTCTGCATACTGCAGCTTTGTAGTTCCTGTTGTTTTTGGTGTCTGCCCCCAGGGCTAAGGTTGGTTTCAGTGGGTTGTGTAGGCTTCCTTGTGGAGGGGACTAGTGCCTGTGTTCTGGAGGATGAGGCTAGATCTTGTCTTTCTGGTAGGCAGCACCACATCTGGTGGTGTGTTCTGAGGTGTCTGTGACCTTATTATGATTTTAGGCAGCCTCTCTGCTAATGGGTGCGGTTGTGTTCCTGTCTTGCTAGTTGTTTGGCATGGGGCATCCAGCACTGGAGCTTGCTGGCCGTTGAGTGGAGCTGGGTCTTAGCATTGAGACGGGGATCTCTGGGAGAGCTCTCACCGTTTGATATTACATGGGGCCAGGAGGTCTCTGGTGGACCAATGTCCTGAACTCAGCTCTCCCACCTCAGAGGCTCAGGTCTGACACCCGGCTGGAGCACCAAGACCCTGTGAGACACACAGCTCAGAAGAAAAAAGAGAAAAAAAGAAAGAAAAAAATAATAATAAATAAATAAAATTTAAAACATTATTAAAATAAAAAATAATATAATTATTAAAATAAAAAGTAATAATAATAAAAAAAGAGAGCAACGAAACCAATAAACAAATCCACGAATGATAACAAGCGCTAAAAACTATATTAAAAAACAAAACAAAACAAAACAAAAAACGGACAGACAGAACCCTAGGACAAATGGTAAAAGCAAAGTAATGGTAAAAGCAAAGTTACACAAAGAAGCATACACATACCCACAAAAAGAGAAAGGAAAAAATATATATATTAAAAAAAAGGAGGAAGAGAGCAACCACATCAATAAACAAATCTACCAGTGATAATAAACTCTAAATACCTAAGGTAAGATAAACATAAAACCAGAAACAAATTAGATGCAGAAAGCAAACGCCAAGTCTACAGTTGCTCCTAAAGTCTGCGGCCTCAATTTTGGGATGATTCCTTGTCTATTCAGGTATTCCACAGATGCAGGGTACATCATGTTGATTGTGGAGATTTAATCCGCTGCTCCTGAGGCTCTGGGAGAGGTTTCCCTTTCTCTTGTTTGTTCTCACAGCTCCTGGGGTTCAGCTTTGGATTTGGCCCTGCCTCTGCGTGTAGGTTGCCCAAGGGCATCTGTTCTTTCCTCAGACAGGACGGGGTTAAAGGAGCAGCTGATTAGGGGGCTCTGGCTCACTCAGGCTGCGGGGAGGGAGGGGTATGGAATGCGGGGCGAGCCTGCAGTGGCAGAGGCCAGCGTGACGTTGCACCAGCCTGAGGCGCCATGTGTTCTCCCGGGGAAGTTGTCCCTGGATCCCGGGACCCTGGCAGTGGCGGGCTGCACAGGCTCCCCGGAAGCGGGGTGTGGAGAGTGACCTGTGCTCGCACACAGGCTTCTTGGTGGCTGCAGCAGCAGCCTTAACATCTTATGCCTGTCTCTGGGGTCCGCGCTGGTAGCCGCGGCTCGCGCCCGTCTCTGGAGCTCGTTTAGGAGGTGCTCTGAATCTCCTCTCTTCGCACCCCATGAAACAATGGTCTCTTGCCTCTTAGGCAGGTCCAGACCTTTTCCCAGAGTCCCTCCCAGCTAGCTGTGGCTCACTAGCCCCCTGCAGGCTGTGTTCATGCAGCCAACCCCCGTCCTCTCCCTGGGATCCGACCTCCAAAGCCCAAGCCTCAGCTCCCAGCCCCTGCCCTTCCCGGCGGGTGAGCAGACAAGCCCCTCGGGCTGGTGAGTGCCGGTCAGCACCTATCCTCTGTGTGGGAATCTCTCCGCTTTGCCCTCCGTACCGCTGTTGCTGCGCTCTCCTCCGTGGCTCCAAAGCTTCCCCCCACCCAACCTGCCGTTTCTGCCAGTGAATGGTCTCCCCAGTGTGTGGAAACCTTTCCTCCTTCATAGCTCCCTCCCACTGGTGCGGGTCCCGTCCCTATCCTTTTGTCTCTGTTTTTTCTTTTGCCCTACCCAGGTACCTGGGGAGTTTCTTCCCTTTTGGGAAGTCTGCAGTCTTCTACCAGCGTTCAGTAGGTGTTCTGTAGGAGTTGTTCCACGTGTAGATGTATTTCTGATGTATCTGTGGGGAGGAAGGTGATCTCCGCGTCTTAGTCCTCTGCCATCTTGAAGGTCTGCCACTTTTAAGCTTCGTTTAAAAAAAAACTTTTATTGTGGCTCTTACCACTTAACATGTACTGTATCCTCTTAGCAAGTTTACAAGTTTTTAAGTGTATAATATAGTATTGTTAAATTAGGTACAGCCTTGTACAGCAGATCTCTAGAACTTATTCATCCTGCAAAATTGAAACTTCAGGCCCATGGATTAGCAACTCCTCATTCCCCTCCCCCACCCCCGGCCAGCCCCTGGAGACTACCACTCTACACTCTGATTCTGTGTGTTTGACTCTTGTAGGTACCTCATATGATTGGAATCATTCATGATTTGTCCTTCTGTGACTGGCTTATTTCACTTAGCATAATGTCCTCAAGGTTCATCCATATCGTCACATATTGCACATTTTCTTTTTCTTTTTTTAAGACTGAGTAATATCCCATTGTATGTATATTATACATTTTCTTTGTCCATTCATCTGGTGATAGGCATTTAGGTTGTTTCAACATCCTGGCTATTGTGAATCTAAACCACAATGAGACATCACCTCACACCTGTTTGGATGGCTGTTATCAAAAGAACAGAAGTCAATAAATGTTAGCCAGGATGTAGAGAAATCAGAACCCTGTACACTGTTGGTGGGAATGTAAAATGGTACAGCCTCTATGGAAAACAGTATGGAAGCTCCTCAAAAAATTAAAAATAAAACCACCATATTATCCCCAATCCCATTTCTGGGTGTATCTAAAGGAATTGAAATCAGGATCCTGAAGATATATTAACAACTCCTTTGTTCACTAAGCTTCTTTTTTTCTTTTTGACAGTCTGTTTCAAAGCTATGTCATAATCAGCACAAGTGAGCATCAATTTCCCTTTATGAAACTCGAGTATGAAGAGCTCCCTCATTTCCTTCAAGCCTTTTCTATCCATCAAAAAAACAAAACAAAACTCGACAGATGGTCCTTAGGATCCATATTTAGTAGAGCTAATATTCAATTTAAAATAGTTCCAAAAAAGTTATATTGCTGTCCAGCACACATACTATATGACTTTTTGTTTGGATTGGACACTTCAAAAGAGGAACATCAAGGTTACTCCAAAAATAATACTCTTAAAACAACACTTTGACCAATGGAACTGATGAAGGTCTTTAATAACTCCAAAATGTTACCTGTTTTTCCCAGAATCTATAAGTTGGCTTTGTTCAGATTTGCCTAAGTTTTTTTAAAATTTCACAATGAACTTATGTTATGGGGGGAGACACCCTTGCAATGATCTTTGACCAAAAGTAAAATACATATTAACTTGAATTGATCTGATTTTAAAATAACTTATTCAATGGAAGTGACAGGATTTGTTTTTACCCCCTTATAAGACAGTGGACATTTGAGGATCTTATGAACCATCAAAAGTTTACATCACATTTTTATTTCATTAAAAATCATATAATAATGTTCATTGGACTCTATTATAGTTTGTTGATTGTAATATAAATTAATAAAAGTTTCTTAAAGGAAAATTATCAATATATATCAAAAGACAACATATTTTAGGAAAAAATTTTTCATAAAAGATTTACATGTGAGGATGTTCATGACAATGTTAACTATAAAGGAAAGAAAAGAAAATCATCTAAATATTAACCATTGAAGAAAGCCAGTTACAAAATAGTATATGAGATGTCTTAATTAAAACACTTCTGGCTATAGGGTGTGGGTGTATTTACTGAGAGCTGAAGGGGAAATGTTGTAAATCAAGAAGACACAGGAACTAGGGAGTTATTGTGAACCATGGGTGCTATTGTCTTCATCATTTGGAGGCCCATCACAGGCCTCTGCTCACTGAGTAGAGTCCCTGCCCCAGTCCAGTGTTTCAGCCAACTGCCTCTCTTCCTAGTACCTTGGTATTGCCAGCTTTAATTTCCTGGAGAAAAAATATTATTGGGCCACCTTGGGTTAAGTTTTTACTCTTGGTTCAATCAGCTATGATAAAAGGGATAGGGTTACCTATGAAAGGTTTAGCTAAAACAGCCCAGTGTTATGCCTGTTGGCACCAGTTCTCAGAAAGCAGAGCTCCTGTTTGGGTAGACCTCACAGTGGTTCAAACTATTATGGATCTTCTGTGTGCATGAATGTATGTGTGTACGTGTGTGTTCGTGTGTACGTGTGTGTGTGTGTACGTGTGTGTGTGTTGTATACGTATTCAAGCAACAATGACTATAAGAATATATACTGTTGCTCTTGTGCTTTATAAGTTGTTTCTTTGTGTTCGGTCTGGCAGATTTATACTTTCCTCTTTTTTCCTTCATTTTCTATAATAACCATATTTTATTTTTTATGATAAGAAAATTTTTTAAAGTTATATGGAATTAACTGTCATGATGGAAAGGGTATTGCACATTCATTAGACAATGGGAATGCAGAAGCGGGAACAGATCACTCAGAACGATACCAGTCTGGGATGATCAGACTTCTGGCATATTTCCTTTCTAGAGAAAGCATAGTCCTTATGTCATGGAGAACAAATATATTTTTAAATTTTTTCTACGTTTTTTGTTAGGTAGTGGAATTCCAACCTTTCCTTATAGTGTTACAAACGTTGTGCAAATACATTAAGGTCTGTATACTGTTTAATAATATGGATATTCCAGATTTTATTTAACATTTCTCCAGTGTTGGACATTTAGGCATTTCCAATTTCTCACTTATTTTGAAGAGTGCTAAAATAAACATAGGCCTTTGCATTGTAGACAGAAATAATCTTATGCGAAGTCTGATAATTAAAAGGAATCTCAAACCTACTAAAATATTTGCATTCTCTGATTGAGCTTACAGGCCATTCTCTTCCTCCATTGTGTTTCTATCCTTTTTGAAAGTCCTGTTTCTGTGTGAGCTCCCTCTGGGGTTAGTGCTTCAGAAGTCCTCTTTGGTGCCTGTACACAGAGCATCAGGAAGCTACCTACAGGCTGGACAATTACACATCAAGGAGAACTCATTCAGGGGCCAAAGCTGCCACCCAAGCAGTTGGCTGCCGTGGTGAACATTTGACCACAGGCCCAGAGTTTCCCCTTTTAATGTGTTATTCCATTCACTGTCAGATCTTTGAGGATCTGGTGAATGGATAAAGAAGATGTGGCACATATATACAATGGAATATTACTCAGCCATAAAAAGAAACAAAATTGAGTTATTTGTAGTGAGGTGGATGGACCTAGAGTCTGTCATACAGGGTGAAGTAAGTCAGAAAGAGAAAAACAAATACCGTATGCTAACACATATATATGGAATCTAAAAAAAAAAAAAAAATGGTCATGAAGAACCTAGGGGCAGCATAGGAATAAAGACGTAGACCTACTAGAGAATGGACTTGAGGACACGGGAAGGGGAAAGTGTAAGCTGGGACAAAGTGAGAGAGTGGCATGGACATATATACACTACCAAATGTAAAATAGATAGCTAGTGGGAAGCAGCCGCATAGCACAGGGAGATCAGCTCGGTGCTTTGTGACCACCTAGAGAGCTGGGATAGGGAGGGTGGGAGGGAGGGAGACGCAAGAGGGAAGAGATGGTGATATATGTATATGTATAGCTGATTCACTTTGTTATAAAGCAGAAACTAACACACCATGGTAAAGCAATTATACTGCAATAAAGATGTTAAAAAAAGAAAAGATCTCTAGGGATCTAGGATTCAGAGAGGATTAAGAAATGAAACTACAGATAATCAAGGGAAAAGTACAAGAAATCATTTTACTTTTCTCTTCTAGCATATTCCTTTCAGGAGATAAATTTAAATGGTTGTGATATTTTCTTCTCTTCCTTATTTGTCAAGCCTGTGGTCTGGTGCAAGACCTAATGAATGGTGAATTTCCCACCAGGCATGAATAAAAATCTAAATTAGATCTAGAACATCTCAGATCCAAGAGGATCCTTAGAAATAAATCCACTATAGAGATTTATAAGCTTAGGAATGGAGAAGGTAATGGATATATCCAGTATTTCATAGCTAGTCATTGACTGGAAAAACCAGCCTCAAGTAGCTGAGACTCAAATACTATATTTCATCACTTCGAGATGCCGTTGATTTTAGGAGCCACTTTATTTTAGGTGCTATTAGGAAACAAAAGGAAATGCTGCCAACTGAACTATAACCCAATGCTTTCTTATGAATTGAATTTTTAGACTTATTGAAAGAGCTCATTTATTCTGATTCTGCTTTATAATACATCACTCTTGTGATATAAAGGTAAAATCAATGTTCAGATAGTCATAAAACTTTTTCACAGTAAGCTTTCTGCCTTTTCTGAATCACTTTTTGACTCAGGGTCTTTGAATCCCAGGGTTCTCCTTATACTGTCCTGCTCCTTGCCTGCCAGAGGACTGGTTGTGCCATATTTCTTCCCCTCTCCCCAATAGTTATTTTAACTCTTGTATTTAGATATAATTTACATACCATATAAGTCACCCATTTAAAGTGTACAATTTAATAGTTTTTAGTACATTCAGAGTTGTGTAACTATCACCACAGTCAATTTTAGGAGATTTTCAACACCCCCCCAGCCCCGCAAATAAAACCATTACCCAATTAGCAGTCACTCCCTCTATTCCTCTCATTTCCCTAGTCTTATACGGACACCAGTTTACTTTCTGCCTCCATGGATGTGCCACTTCTGGAGGTTTCACAGAAATGGAATCTTACAATATATGGTCTTTTGTGACTTGCTTCTTTCACTTAGCGTATTGTTTTCAACGTTCACCCATGTTGTGGCATGTGTCAGTACATCATTCATTTTTATTACCTTATTTCTTAAAAGAAGACTCCATTATTCTCTCTGGGATTTTCCCTCAAGTTTTATTGCTGGTGCTTTCTCGACCTTAACAACAGTTGTCAATGAAGCCCATTGAACAACAGTCGGGTTTCATGTTCCTTCCACAATTAGTTCTTAAGTAGTCTGTGGCCTGAAATATTGAGGGTTGTCCGCATCCAGCTGTACCACTAGGAACGACAGCCAAGTTCACACGAGCGCAAGCAGTGACATCTGCTGCCAGGCTGACGGAAGCTGTTTGACGTCATCATCATTTGTCAGTCACAGCTCAATTTCAGACATATTGAAAGATGAAAAAAGGAATGTATTCTAGAATTAATAAAGCATGGAATATATCTTCAGTACTTTTCCTTAGATCACCGTGAAGAGAGTTTGCTCTGAGCGCCAACAAACAGCGAGACTTGGGACACACAGCCCAGGAACTTGAAGGGATATTAGAAGTTCACATGTCACACACCACCCAGAGCAAGAGTCCCCTCCAGATTTGTGGGTCTCTGACCTTGGGAATGAGAGACATCTGGAGAGAGCTTGCAAATATGATGTCACAGGTCACAACCATGAAGATACTTTTTCAGAAGGGCTGGCAAAGAACCACAATCTTTTCCTCAATCCCTCCATGCCTCCCTCCCTCTTTTTCTTTCTTTCTCTCTTTTTCTTTCTTTCTCTCTTTCTCTTTCTTCCTTCCTTCCTTCCTCTTTCTTTCTTTCTTTCTTTCTTTCTTTCTTTCTTTCTCTCTCACTTTCTTTCTTTCTTTCTTCCTCCCTTCCTCCCTTCCTCCCTTCCTTCCTTCCTTCCTCCCTCCCTTCCTTCCTTCCTTCCTTCCTTCCTTCCTTTCTTTCCTTTTTCTTTCGTGCTTGCTTGCTTTCCCTCCCTCCCTCCCTCTCCCTCCTTCCCTCTCTTTCCTTCCCTCCCTCTCTCCCACTTGGTCTTTTACTCTCTTTCTTTCACTCTTTCTCTTTCTTCCTCTTTCTGTCTTTCTTTTCCTCTTTCACTCTTTTTTCTCTTCACTCTCTCAATCCCTCTCTCTTTCCTTCTTTCTTTTTCTTAGAAGCTAGTTCAGAACTAGGAACCACAGCTCAAGCTCATTCCTGGACAGATCAGCCAGAGGTATGCTAAGCATCAATGAGAAGGTGTCACTAGTGAATTTGGAACATGCAGATTTGGTTTCTAATCCTGACATGACCACTTAGGAGTAGTGTGACCTTAGGCAATTTATGAAGCCTCTCTGAGCCTCAGTGCCATCCTCTGTAAAATGATAGCACCCTAGAGGGTTGTTGTGATAACTATGTGAAATCACACATGATAGTGCCTCATGTTTACAGACAATACTTCTTCCAATCCCAGCTGCCCTGGCTCAGGTCTTCTCAGGCTTGAATCGTTACCACCACCCCTCAGTACTGATGACTTGAAATTTGAATTTAATTTTTTGATTCTATGCTGGTATCCTATTACCCATGTATGGCAGCTGTCCCAGCTCTTCTGATTATGTGGTTGTCAATGAAATACTCTGGTTTCACCCATGTGCAGTAGACACTCTTTCCAAAGCCTGTTCTGTCTTTAAAACTTTTCTCCAAAGTACTCTGTTGGGTTTTCTGGCTTTGGAAACTCAAGGTCAGTCAGCTTCCATCAGATCTCAATTATTCACCTCCCAGGACTTGCCTGTGTGTTTGCAGCTCCCAATGACCCTACCACACATACATATTAAACATGTCACTTCTTCTCCTTTATGTCCAGGTGCTAGCTGGACAGAAAATCTGCAGTTGTCAGAAATGTGGTAGAACTGCCAAATGAATGTGAAGTTACCAATGTAAATCGTGGAACCAAAATTTCAGTTCTGTGTTTTCCACCATTGTATAAACCTGGAGACGTTTTGGTGAACAAATAGGCCAAATAGGAGAAAAGAGCAACTATGAGCAAGCAGAGGGACCTTGAACCACATGTCAAACAGAACTTCATAACTGCAGTTGTGCTCTGTTACTGCGTTTCTGCATACATGGCTGTGCGTTTAGGAAATAAAGCAAAATGAAAGGTGGTTCTGTTTCAGAAACCATAGTCTAGTAGGCAAGCAGACAAGGACACGGACAAATGCAATACAGCCTAAGTGTTTCCATGGAGGAAATGGAGAGACAGTGAGAGTAAAGACTGTGCCCCTAACGCAGACTGGGGGATGGGATGGGAACAAGAAGGTGTCTCTGCTTACATTAATAAACAGTTATTGAATAAAAAGCTACACTATGGCTTCAGCTTTCATCTAGGCATGATTTTCTGTTTTTATAAATAAAATTAAAATATCTGTATTTATTCACTTAACAGTTATATATTTAGTGGCTCTTGCATGCCATGTACTGTCCTAGGTACTGGATATTCAGTGGACAAAAAGAAATGGTCCCCATCATTGGAGGACTTTTCAAAAGCAGCTGAGATGGGCTTCCCTGGTGGCTCAGTGGTTGAGAGTCTGCCTGCCGATGCAGGGGACACGGGTTCGTGCCCCGGTCCGGGAAGATCCCACATGCCGTGGAGCGGCTGAGCCTGCGCGTCCGGAGCCTGTGCTCCACAACGGGAGAGGCCGCAACAGTGAGAGGCCCGCGTTCCACAAAAAAAAAAAAAAAAAGCAGCTGAGAGATACTAAACCAACATGTATACATAGACATTTCACACTGTGATAGGTTCTATGAAGGGAACTCTTAGGTGTTATGAAAAGGGATATCAGGGGAACTGTAATTTAGTTGATGGGAAAGGGGTCATTCTCATGTCAAAATAAGTCTTCTGTCCTGTTTCCTGATTCTTGTTTGATTGATTCACTCATTTTTTTCATTTGTTCATTCATCAGACATTGTATTTTCTTTTCCATTATACTGTATTACAAGGTATTGAATATAGTTCCCTGTGCTATACAGTAGGACATTGTTGTTTATTTTATGTATAGTAGTTTGTATCTGCTAATCCCAAACTCCTAATTTATCCCTCCCCACCTTCCTCTTCGGTAACCATAAGTTTGTTGTCTGTGTCTGTGAGTCTGTTTCTGTTTCGTAAATAAGTTCATTTGTACGATTGTTTAGATTCCACATATAAGTGACATCATATAATATTTGTCTTTCTCTGTCTGACTTACTTCACGTAGTATGATAATCTCTAGGTGCATCCATGTTGCGGCAAATGGCATTATTTCATTCTTTTTTATGGCTGAGTAATATTCCATTGTGTATATGTATACCATTTCTTTTTTATGGCTGAGTCATATTCCATGGTGTATATGTATACCATTTCTTCTTTATCCATTCATATGTCAATGGACATTTAGGTTGCTTCCACATTCAGCAAACATTTTCTAATCACTTGCACTATGTTAGAATTGGATCTGATCACTTAGGGTACAGATATCAGGCTGGGCTCACCAGGAAGTTAAAAAACAAAAACCAACTGGGGAGGCATACTGAAAATCACAATGTCATGTTTCCAAAATTAACATTTATTTTTATATTTCTTGTCACATTTGGTACTCATACCAACCTCATAAGGCGAGGATTATAATTATCCCCATACAACAGGTAAGGGAAGAGAAGCTTTTAGAGGTCTCTGCCACGTGGCACCGTGCCTGTAGGGAGGCGACAGCATGTATGTAAACCTGAGCCTTCTGACGTCTTAGCCTTTGTGTGAATGAAATTAGCACCAAATAATAGAAGTCAACTGTGGATTAGAGAAGAAGGAATGGATAGGGCTGTAGAGAGGGTTTTGGACCAGAGGCACGAGAAGATGGCATTTGAGCTGGGCCTTGGAAATGAGTAGGATTTCAGTAAGAGGGACTACGCCGGCAGCAGGCAAGGGGAGGAAGTGGCCTGCCAAGTTGAGGGAGCAGCTCAGGCAAGAACAAAGAGGTACGAAACTGAGCTGTTTGGGGATGAATCCAGAAGGGATGGTTTGTGCAGAGAGTGGGTGTGGAATGGTGGTTGGGAGTACATTGCTTAGGGTGACTCTGAAGAGCTTGAACTTTCTTCTGAGACCCATGGTGAATAATTAAGGACCTTTCAGTAGGGGAACGGTATGCTTAAGAGCTTTGTTTAAGGCGGGCACCTGTAGGATAAAGGAGCAAGAAGCCTCCCTTGGCCCCTCGGGAATTCTCAGTACTTCTCTCTGCCACAGCTGTTGCACACAGGTGGCTTGCTTTATAAATCTCCCGTGCTTGCTTGCTGGCCTGGGCTAACCTTATCACCCAAACCCAAGGACCAGTGGTAGAGATGAGACAAATAGCTTTTGGATGTGGGTTTTAATCTGTTGCTTGATTTATTAACACGTTACAATGGCCGTAGAGGGCAGAAGCTGTCCATGGTGTTTAGTCTATCAGGCTGGACAAGGGTAAACGAGGTGAGGAGACCCCAGCCCCTGCGCTGGGAAGTCTCCTGCACCTGGGCTCGGATGCTTTCTCCTCTGCCACACCTTCCACCCTCCACCCTATGCTCTGCCAGCAGGGCCCCGGGCAGAAGCAAGAGCTACTCCATGTGTTGTCCACAAGCGTTGCAATCATCGCTCTCTTTTAGTTCTCTTTATCCCGGGGCTTATGCCTTTTGGAAGTTGGAGCTTTTGGAGCAGAGACACCTGGGCAGCTTAGAGACCGAAGCGGGCACATCTCCACAGAGAGGCCTGGGACCTTGGCCACAGAGCCCTGAGGAGTGAATTCCCACTTTCATGTAGAAGTTGTGTAGGGGGGCTCACATCCTCACAGACTGGAGAGTTACTAACAACTCTTCAAAATTGCACAGGGGCTTTACGGTTTTCAAAGTGATTCTGCAAACGTTATTTTCCTTTAAGCTCAGAAGAACCCAGAGAAGTAGGAGTTTTCATGCCTGTTTGACAGATAAAGAAACTGAGATTCAGAGAATGACTCCATGGGTCATCCAACTAAGAGATCAGGAAAACTGGGACTGGGACTCATGTCATTTTGCTCTAAATATAGACCTCTTTCCATTATACCATGCTGCCTCACAAAAATCAGTGAAAGGCTGCAAAGGAAAGGTGTTTCTGGCGCCTCAGCATGGAAGGGAACTCTGACCACATTTTCCCATGGAAACATTTTTACCCAAGGTGGTTAAGATCTACAGCTCAAATAGTAAAGCACTGTGTTTCAGCAACTCACTTGCCTTCCCGTCAACTTAGTTACGTTTCACGTAGCACCTACTAGGCAAGGCTATAGAACAAAATTATAAAAGACATTTTCTTACTCTGGTGAAGAATACAGACATTTGCAGAAGCCACTGAAAAATAGGAGCCTCAATATTTATCCCACCGGGCTTCCCTGGTGGCGCAGTGTTTGAGAGTCTGCCTGCCGATGCAGGGGACACGGGTTTGTGCCCCGGTCCAGCAAGATCCCACATGCCACGGAGCGGCTGGACCCGTGAGCCATGGCCGCTGAGCCTGCGCATCCGGAGCCTGTGCTCCGCAACGGGAGAGGCCACAACAGTGAGAGGCCCGCGTACCGCAAAAAAAAAAAAAAAAAAAAAAAAAAAATCCCACCAAGAATCACCTTTCTTCTCCTTCCACCAGGTTGTCCAATCCATGTTAGAAACATCCTGTCAAAGAAATGGGGAGGCAGCATCCGTGAGGGTCCGGGTTTTAGAGCAAGACAGACTTCCGTTCAAATCTGAGCATCTAAGCTTTGTGATTTTTTTTTTTTTTTAACGTTTTGGCCTTTCTCTCCCTGCTAAAAATCCAATGAGCACTGACCAAAAAATATATTCCATGCGTCTGCTGCCCCTGAGACAATGCTTTCCTTGTGGAAGTCAGCTCCTATTCTCTGCCTGCTTCATGGAGGACTAGTTCTAGTTATGGGAGGCTCTTGAAACAGGAAAGCAATAATTTGTGAAGTAAGGCCTGTGAACTTCTCGGTTTAGCAAATTACGACTTTAGAAAATAATATTTGAAGCTGGCATCAAAGGCCTGGTTAAGTAGGAAGTGCCCATGTCTACCCAAGCCAACCCTGCAAGCCATCCCATCTGAACCATTTCCTGCCACCTGCCTGAAACATGTTCATTCTTAGAACCTCCCTGAATAATCATCAGTATCAAAATCACAAGAGCCTCCTGTTCTTCAGGGCCTACTTTGGGCCAAGGACTGTTAGGGTCTTTCTATATGATATTGCCAGTCTTCAGAGTTCTGCAAGGAAGGCGTTATGACCTTGTGAAGCTGAGAAGATGGATGCTCAGAGAAGTTTAGTAACCCACCCAAGGTCAACATACTCTTTTCTCTATACCATGCTGTCCCAGTAGGCTAGGTCTGCTCTGCTTCTAAAGCAAGAAGTTAGCCTTCTTTTGGAAAGTGAGATAGCCCTAGAGTACCTGAATTTTCTTTTTCTTATCCACAGTTAATACCTGTGCCAACTCACCAAAAATTATCACGGTTTAGTAGAATACAGAACTTAGGCAGACCTGGCTTTGGGTCTTAGCTCAGGAATTTACTTACGGTATGACAGGGACAAGTCATTCAGCCTCAGTTTCCACATCTGTACAGTGGCAGTCAACCTCTTCTTTCCCCTCCTCACCCACCTCCTCTTCTCCCTTGTCTTCCTCATCCTTTTTATAATCATCATGATCTTTTTCATAGTGTTGTTATAAAGGTTAAATGAAATGATGGATGTGAAAGGAATATATAAAGTCTAAATGATGACAACAGAGATATGGATAATTACAATAGTTAGTACCTTTTGAGCTCACAATCATGTTAGCCTTGTGGCAGGGGATGAAGACGAGCATCTTTCTGTGTCATCAATCACTGCACCTATGTCATAGTCTCTCTGAGTCTGAAGCCATGGGCATCTGGAATCTTGTATCTCAACCCTTATTTCCACATGACACATGTAAAGAGTGTAGTCAATGCAAGACACCCTCCCCAAGAGGTTTCCAGGAGTTTGACTTCTCACTCTAGTTCCTCTTCTTTCTTCTCTTGCCGGAGAAATCATATTTATATGCATATAAGTGTGAGGGACATTATTACAAAAATTGTCTAAATCACTTGTTCTCAAAATGTGGTTCTTACCAACAGCAACAGCAGTATCTGGGAACTTGTTAGAAACTTAAATCCTCAAGCCCCACTACAGATTTACTGAATTAGTAACTCTGGGGGCTCAGGGCCCAGCAATCTCTGTTTTAAAAAGAATCTCCCATCATAATAAATGATGCATAATAAAGTTTCAGAACCATTGGTCTAGATTTTCTAAAAAAATCATGTTTTTAAATTAA